>NC_059426.1:29141099-29770266 GCF_021028975.2 Sphaerodactylus townsendi
AGAACTTAACCAACCTCCTATAGTATAGCTTGTTAGAAAATCCCAATGTGTGGATTGCACATGAGACCAAAGTGGAAGACAAGGTTGCACTTACCTGTAACTTCTGTTCTTTGAGGTCTTCTGTGCAGACGCACATTCCCTTCCTGCTATCCCCCTGTTCAGTTCTCATTTCAGGATTTAGGGCATCACAGGGGGAACAGAGGGGGGCACTCTGCTGTTGGGCATGTGGTCATTGGAGGGAAGAGGTCACGAAACATAATGGGAGAGGCGCCCTCTGGTTTGAAGCTCGTGATTGGTCCGTTGCTAGCCTGCAAAGTCACAGTACCAACGTGTGTCTGCACAGAAGACCTTGAAGAGCAGAAGTTACAGGTAAGTGCAATCCTGTCTGTTTGCAGTTCAGCAGAAACCCCTGATGGAATCAGACACCTGGATACACTAATACAGACTATTTAGCTGGAATATCTCAGTATGGCCTGCTTAAATTTTACCTTTTATAACTTCAACGACATTACACTTTGGATCAATGCTTCCAATGTGTTTTGGATGGGCTGGGTTAACTTTAACTTTCCCTCCAAACAACAAGGCTGCAGGGGAACAAATAGATAACACCATAAATCAGAAGTGATTTCACAACTCACAGACTTTGAGAGCAGCATACTGCACATCAGAAAGGCAAACCAAACACCTGTGAAACATTCAGCCGTATACACTAGAATTGTATTAAAAGAAGCAACAGAAGTGATCAAAATGTACAGAATTCTCCACACATTAGACCCATTGAACAGAAGTCAGTACTCACTGTGCTGGTTAAGCAGCATTCTAATAGAAATGCGACTCATGAAAAAGCGATCTAAGAAATACTGCACATTCTGACTGGTCACTGGATCAACCCCATAATGGTCCTTATATTCGATCACGCCCTGAGCCATGGTTGGAATGACATCGTTGTGACGATTCCGGATCGTTATCACAGTATCTGTAAAACTGAAAATAGGTGTGTTCTTGGTCAAGCGGATTTGAAAAAAATACCCTAGCCTGCCACTAGCAGCTAAGATGAATCGATGAAACTATCTGGTGCAAAATACATGGCAACTTGCTATTCGCAAAAAGGAGGACTGTTTTACACGTTACAAAGGGAGGAGAGTTTTTTGGGCAAGGAGAGAATGACAGAAATGGGGTCTGTCCTAGTTGCAATGGCCCATCTATGTTGTGCGACCACCTGAGTCACGTCCACCAATCCGGCAAATGTTTCATGCCATTTGGCTGAACAGGTATAAACCTAGCAGCAGAAAGTCAGGTTGGTTTTGATAGTCAAAACTCTTGAACACACACGAAGCTGTGTTATACTACATTGGACTATTGGTCAATCAAGATCAGTAATAGACACTCAGACTGGCAACAGCTCTCCAGACACCCCCTGCTACCCAATTTTTTAAACTGGAGATACTAGGGATTGAGAATCTGGGAACTTCTGAATACAAAACACACTCGACTGCTAGGCCAAGTACCTTCTGATATCAAGTCTACTGCTAAATATGTCATTTGCTGTATATCTTTCTAACATAGCTCTATCCTGGGATGGAATTATCTTGTTTCTAGAGCACATTGTAACACTGGCATTCTTCCAGAAGTGTTGGATCATAGTTTCAATAATCCCCTGCCAGCATCATGCTGGCAGGGGATAATGGGAACTGTAGTCCATAACATCTGAAGGGCCGCAAGTTTGACACCTATGTTCTAGAGGATAGGTGAAGTGCATTTATTTATTATGTAATTTAAAAGAGTTTGAATTCTAATTTTTAGATGTTTCTCTGACAGAACTGACAGCTAGAATTGGATGATCTGTTTTTATTTCATTTACCTCCAAAAGTAATTTATTATTAAACAATGGATTTATTAATAAACAGCGGATTTATTAATAAACAGTGTTTCAGGTGGGTCCACATGATAGCTTCTCACATGAAAGGTAGATTATGGGTTTTATAGTACAGTAGCCTCTGAACCATCTTAAACCAAACAATGAAGTATGTGCCACCAGTTCTTTTCAGGTTTTGGGTTTACTTTTTGGTTGGTTCCTAGCTTGTTAGTTTGAATTTGGTGATTATGCCATAAGATAATCATAAACAGCATGATTCAGAATTTCTCTCATGCCCCTTTGACTCATTCCAGAGCAGTTTGACTGACAGTTTTTGAAGAATGATAGCTTAAAGAAATCTGCAAAAAATACTAGAGATATTTAGAGGATCCCAATCAAAGTGATCTGGATAGCTTCAGACTAGTTTGATCTCATCAGTTCTTAGAAGCTAAGCAGGATTGGCCCTGGTAAGTATTTGGATGGAAACTTCTGAGGAATACAAGGGTCATGACGTAGAGAAAGGTAATGGCAAATCACATGTGTCTCTTACCTTGAAAACCCAATGGGGTCGCCATAAGTAAACTTTGACTTGATGGCACACACTCATATACAAAATAAAAAAGTGAGGCCCGTAAGATTACGCACTGAATAAAAAACAAGCCCTGGGGATGTGTTTTTCTCAAATGTATAATCCCCCTCTCCCTCCAACCTGGATTTCTAAAAGATAGAATAAGGAATATTTCAAACCTATTGATATTTCAATGTCAATGTGTAAACATTGCTTTGGATTTTTAATAAAAATAACAGACACTTAACAACAATTTGCTGCTTGAAAAAAGGTCCGTCAACATTCTCAAACAACCTGTTGAGATACTTGGCTGCAGAAAAGAACAACCTCATTCTCTCAGTGTGAAGAAAAATCTGCCCTGGAAGCACATAAAGCTGAGCAGTGTCACGTGACCTTCAAAATCAACGAAAGCACAAAAACTTTCTTACCGAGAAACAGCTTCTGAATCTTCAGCACTTTTATCCTTAAAGTCGAGGATCTCCTGAAGACTTTGGACATACCTAAAACACAGTGTTGGCCTTTGTTATACCGATTTAGATACAGAAGATTGTAGCATGCGTTATTTCTGTTCTTCATATGAAAAGCATTTAATGTTCAAGTCCAGCAAGCATCTGCCCTTTTCTGCTACCAAGTAATTCTTGTAATAGGATGACCCTTAGCAAAAAAAAAACCCCAAAAACCCTAGCAGTTCAACTGTCAAACTAGAATCAAAACCCCATTCTGATACATTTGCTGGGTTAACTTGGGCCAGCCACTCTTTCTCAACCTAGCCTACTCCACAGGATTGTTGTGAGCATAAAGAAGAGAAGAATTTTGGATTTATATCCCACCTTTCTCTCCTGTAAGGAGATTCAAGGTGGCTTACAAGCTCCTTTCCCTTCCTTTCCCCACAACAGACACCTTGTGAGGTAGGTGGGGCTGAGAGAGTTCCGAAGAACTGTGACAAGCCCAAGGTCATCCAGCAGGAATGCAGCAGTGCGGAAACACATCAGGTTCACCAGATAAGCCTCTGCCACTCCTGTGGAGGAGTGGGGAATCAAACCCAGTTCTCCAGATTAGATTCCACCTGCTCTTAAGCACTATACCACGCTAGCTCTCCAGCGGAGGGGCTGAGCTCCTTGGAGGAGAGAAAGGATAAAAATGTAGCAGACAGCCAGCTCTGCTGAGTTCTTGTATTGCAAACAACAGCTTACACAGCCACAGTTACCAAAACATCCTTGCCAAGCAAAACATGTAGCATGCAACAGGAGTCAAGTCCAGTGGCACCTTAGAGACGAATAAGAGTTTCCGTGTATAAGCTTTCGAGAACCAAAGCTCCCTTCATCAGACTTGCAGCATGCATTCACACACAAAGAGAATGCTGGACAGATGAACTTCCGCCCCAATGCTGCCTTCTAAACAAAAGTATCCATCTATGATTCTTCAACACAAAGGATGTCAGAACATGTGTAAATGTTTAGATGAGCAAAATCTAAATGACAGCTGGACCCTCCTTCTAGCAGGTGCCGTGTGCAGATTAGTACCGAGTGCACAGCTTGTGCCGTGTGCAAACCTGATAAGGTGAGGGCACCTGATTGGTACCACTTTTGTATATAGTTAGCACAGACAGCAGTGTGATGTGTGCCTACAAACACCTGTGGTCTGGCGAAGCACTTTGTTAGTAGATAGCAATAAATAGAACTGCACTGGTGACTGTGTGCCTATCAGTTCTTGTCTACATTGTGTCCTACAAGGTGGCCTACTCCGAGTAAATCCGCTGCTTCGACAAAAGAATCATCCTGTGTGTTTCAAGGAATGTAGTTAAACTGTTTTTTCACAATACGCAATCTCAAGAAAAATAGCACTGATGACCTCCATTGCACTGGAACTGATGCATCCTTCTACCCAGGTTCACGCCACGCCGCGCTTTCCTGGTGCAGCACAGCAGGTGCATATTCAAAAGCAAGTTCCATTGGCGGAAATCCTTGGCGGAAATCATTGGGGGATACATATATACAAATACTGAGACCAACATTTAACTCAAACGTATGACACACCTCTTTGATTTTACAGTAATAATTAGACGAGGATTCCAAGAACCACGCAAGAAGTCCCACGTGGCCAAAGATAATTGGAGCTTGTGTTTCTTTTGAAGACTAAAAATCAACATTGGAGTGTACTTTTCAAAGGGGAAAAAAGCATTCCAAAATCTCAGTGGACCTGCAAAGACTTTTGACTCCCCTGGAGTAGCACTTTTGGGGCCAGTCATTATGCTTAGTGCCTTTTGGAAACAAATTCATGACATGTTGAGCTTCTTCAATTAAATAGAAGCATCATATTGAAATAGTTTGAACTTAATATATTAAGAATAACAACCATGTAGGCATAAGCCTGCGAATTAGTAACCACTTAAGCACCTCTTTTATGCTTGGTTGTCATTAAATTTATCATAGAAACTTTTCTTCACAAGAAAATTTCACTGCAATTGTTTTTCAGCGTTAGAGATGACAGAACTGATGTCAAAGATTGATCTGAATTTGAAAGCTCTGAAGAAAAATAAATTCAGGGATGTTGTTTACTCAGTACCAAAGAAAGCGGAATTTTGCGTGAGCAAGAAAAGGCATATGATATTTTGGGAAATGCAGACAGATATACGCAATTTCACTACAAACCTGTCAACTGACTTCTAAACAGAAATGTCTTTCAAAGAATCATTCCACATGTGTTTCTTAATTTCATGTATCAAATTATTTCAATTAAAACATTCTTACCAACTCTGAACAAGCTGGACTGAAGGTGTTTTGAGAAGATTGTCTGGAAGCAGGCTTATTTCTTTCATTATATTTGCCAATCTGACTGGCAGCTCTTGCCTTAGAAACATGAACGAAGTTTTCTCACAAGCGTTGTCCGATCCTAAGCAGGAAAAGAAAACGAAAAACGCTTACTGAGACAAGAGGTTGATTGACAACAGCACTTTTGGGGGGACCACAGAAGACATCCCAGCATCTGCATGCCAAGGAACTGGAAATGCAGTGTAGGCAAGCTTTGTGCCAAAAGCAAATATGGCTTATCTGGGAGAACCAGATTAGCTTGTGTACTCCAACACATGCCAGCTGGGTGACCTTAGGCTAGTCACAGTTCTTTGGAGCTCTCTCAATCCCACCCACCTCACATGGTGTTTGTTGCGGGTGGGGGTAGGAGATTGTAAGCCCCTTTGAGTCTCTTTATGGGAGAGAAAAGGGGGATATAAATCCAAACTACTACTACTACTCTTCTTCTTCCTCTTCCTCCCCCTCCCAGGGGCACTTGCCCCCAGAGGAGTGGTAATTATACCAGAGTGCTGTGCTGGTTGCCGCACCAGAGTCCCAGGGTCCCTGCGGCTGCCTACATAGCAGGGGCAGGCTGGGGGAATGCTTCCTGACCTTTGCCGGAGTTATGCTAGCAGTGTGGGCCTTGGACTTATGCCACTTTTTGGGAAGTGTAAGTCCATTCAGCCAAATGGGGGCTTCCTGGCAGCAGGGAAGTGTTTTTTTAATTGTTCAAGCCTCCCCATGCTGCCGGGGAGACTCCAAGGAGCGGCAGGGCAGGGCTGTGTTGGCACAGCAGCCCGCTGCCACCAAGTTTGGATGGGGATGCCCATGATTCAAAACCTTAGTTTCATCAATAAATCAATATGGCGACACAAGTTCAGTTTCTAATAATTCTCACACAGTGAGTTTGGTCCAGGTGGAGTTGAGTCCATTTACCATAAAACAGCTCCCCTTGCAGTATAATCCAACAAATCCCCAAAATAAATTAATCAAAGCGGAACTCAGGGAAGGGGGAAGCACAAGATGGTAAAAACGTTGCTGCTTCAACCACATGCCTGATGGAACAGCTCTGTCTTGCAGGACTTGTGATACGTCTTACTAGACAAGAGTGTTCTACCAGGTCAGGGCCAGGACCAAGAAAGCCTTGGTCCTGGTTAAGGCAAGCTGAATCTCCCTCGGGCCAGAGACCACAAGCAAGTTCTCATTTGCTGAATATCAAAGTTTGTCAGAGGATATAGTAAGAGAGCCAGTTCCACAAATACACTGGCCCCAGTCCATTCAGGGTTTTGTTTGTTAGTACCAAAAGGTTTAACTCGATCCGGTACTCCACCTGTTTCTTCAGGGTGTAGTTTCAATGTGTTCCCTCTTAGCCAAGCAGCTATTCAGTAGCCTAGAGAACTTGGACAAACTTCTCAAAGACAGTTTTTAAACCTGACAGTCCTGTTCTCGCCATGTTCTGAGTCGCAACTGCCTTGTAAAAAATTAACAAGAGTCTTGGGGCACCACACAAACCACTGAAATGCTGTTCCAACGGAAATGTTGGTGGACTGGAATCCACTGCTTCGGATGCAATGAGTGAATCTTTGCTATGCAAATGTTTTATGTAGAGAGATGAGAGGCAAACTATTAAGGCAAATCAATTAAGACTGGTCCCGTCCCCCCCCCCCGCCATGTTGTACATATGATTGGGTTTGGCAGATCCTAGCTCCATGGTGGCGAACCTTTTAATTCCAGATGTTATGGATATTTCTTCCCGCAAGGCCACCGGTCGCGGTTGGTAGGGGCTGATGGGAATGGTAGTCCATAACATCTGGAGTGCCAAAGGTTCGCCACCACTGAATGTTACATTAGGCTGGTGGAGATTGTGACTGTTTGCTGTGTACTGCATTTTGTTGTCACCCACTTTAAGTCCTGGATTTTGTCAGGAGAAAGGAAGATACAGAAATATCTTAAATAACTAAATAAAAAATGGCTACATAATGAAGATTCATTTACAGCGCGATACAAACTGAGCTCAATCCATGGAAGATTCTGCTGGAATAAAAATTTAAGTCTTTATGGTGCCTTGAGACTCCTGGTTGTTGTCCTCCCCCAGTCCCGCCCTCCCCCAAAGAATTATTAGCTGCAAAAGGAGTGCTAGAAGTGTAGCCTACTATGCCATTTGCAGTGCAGTGCAAACCTGTGCAGAGTGACTCCAGTCTACGTGCGTTGCAATCAAGGAGCTTTGAGGGGCACCAACTCTGCACAGGACTGCAGAGGACTCTCTGCAATGAGTTGACACTGGAGTCACTTTGCACGCTATTGCAGGACAGGAGTCACACGGTACTGTCCTGCTAAACACGCAACTAGGATGTCTCCGGAACTTATTCGAAATGCAATTCAGGCCTCGTTCCCTTTAACCTGGAAACTCAGATCTGCAGAAAGGGAGGCGGGCGGGGGGGGCTCCTTTGCAACAATGGCCTGCGAGGCCTGCAATGCTCCCCCGAGATGATGCAATCAGTAGAGGCCTGCATTGCTGAATGTGGGGTACGAAGGGGACCTGAGGGGAAACTGGGGTGTGGGTGTGGGTGGGGGTGGGGGGTAGGCGAGAAAGAAGGGAGCCGATGCAGCCAACTCCGCGCGCTGCACTCACCGAAGTCGAGGAACTGCTTCATGGACAGGGGGGACGGGGAGAAGCGGCAATAGAAATCCACTTGTTGAGGGATGGTGGCGGGGGAGACGCTCCTCAGCAGCGCCCGCAGGAGCCTCATGGCGATCCCCGGGAGCGAGCGCTGCGCACTACTCGGTCGGAGCCCGTCCCCCCAACTTTAACTCGTCCCAGCCGCCATTTGCAGCCTCAGCCGCTCGCGGGTCGCCTCAAGGCCTCTCGCCGTCACGGCGCTTTCCTCAGCCGGGCACGGGAGAAAGGAAGGGCGAGCAGGCCCGAGCTGGGACGAGCAGCCTCCGCTATTGCTGCAGCACCACCTCCTACCCTTGGCAGAGACAACCCCGGGCAAGAGGAGGGAGCGGAGGCGGAACCGCCGGGGAGGTGGGGAGCTGCTTGTTTGGGCCGAGCTTCTGGGCCTGCTGGATGGAAAAGGTCAGGCTCGGCCCGCCCATTTTTCACTTGAATATAGAAGAATGTTAACAGGGTATGTTGATCTCGCCCCTGTGTTGGCGGGTGTATATGTGAAGCAGGGAGAGGAAATTAGCTTGGTATGCTTGCATTTTCTAGCTTGGTATTAGCTTGCATTTTCTAGATTTCAGTGGGCTTAGTGAGTAAAATAACACCTGGTGGGGTTGTGTAGTTTAGGCATAAGGCACCTGCTTTGCATGCAAAAAATGGCAGGGCCTCGGCGTAGCTCGAGTCAGATAAAAGGCTATGTGGAAGTTCTTTGCCAGAAACCCGGGAGAGCAGCTGCCAGTCAGAGTTGACACGTGTGATTACGTGATCTACTTCAGTTTCATATCTTTCGAGTCCCTATAAGGCAGTTTCATATGTAATGCAAGCATCACCATCTCATCTTTTTTTTTTTTTTGCCATCAAATTGCCACCAACTTATGGTGATCCTGTAGTCTTATTATATTTATACCCTGTCCTTTCTCGACCTAAGCTGGGCTCAGGGCAGGTTACCCAGAGTTTAAAACATCAAAATACAGTTGCAAATGCACAAGTTAAAAGCTTTAACCATTAAAACCTAATACAGTAATAACCGACAGCGACTGATCAGATATCCGAGGACCCCTTTAGTCTACAGTCCACAGTATAGTTCTCCCCCTCCCCCCAAAGTGAATTCCAGTTGACTGTTTTCATTCGCTACACTGAGTGGCCTTGAGTTGTATAATGATGTTATTGTACACTGTTTATGCATGATATTGTCCACAGTGAAACAGAATGAATCACTTCACACTCTGACTTCATGGTATTAGCTCTGTACTTCAGTGTCATATCACTTGTATTGTCTTGGGCTAATGCATCCCTTTACCAGTGGTTGATATTCAGTCCACTCCTATGCACGTTTACTCAGAAATCCCACTGCATTCAAGGAACCTTGCTCCTGATAAATGTGTATAGCATTGTACCCTGAATAGAATGTGTTGGTTTATTGCTGCAAAGTAGTGACAGGTTCTGGAATCAGTGCAATATTTCATGTCATTAAAAGTTGGAAGGGGCTTAGAAACCATTCAGCCCAGGGAAGATGATCCAAAGCATCCCTGACAAATAATCATCTACTAAGCGTCTTAATTCCGGCAAAGTGTGTACAATGAAATTTTTAAAAAATTAAATTGAAAATGCAATTTAAACCTGAATTATATGTGTTGGGTTTCATAGACAAGATGGAGAAAGCAGTTGGTAAAATCTTCTGGTATTTGTCACTGGCTGCTAGAATTGTTTGGGAAATAAAAATGTCCAACCAATTCCTTATCTAGCTGTCTAAAATCTAATCCACAACCCTCCAACTTGTCCATCAAAACATCATAGGAAACGTTTATCAAACACCTTATTAAAATTCAAATATACAATATCCATGGGAACTCCATGATCTACCAAACCCATCTCCCAGTTAAAAAAGGAAATGACACTAGTCTGACAGGACCCATTAGGGACAAAGCAATGCTGACTGCTTTGTATCACCAAGTTATCCATTGGATGTTTACAAATCAGCCCTTTTAAAATATACCCCTAGGTTTCCCCTGGGATAGAGGTTCAACTGGCCTGTCATTCCCTGGATCATCCTTTCTTCCCTTTTAAAAAACTGGGGCAACATTCACCCTTCTCCAGTCATCTGGGCACATAACCCGTCTTCCAGGAGACCTTGAAGAAAATGGATAATGGCTATGCCAACTCCCCAGTTAGTTCAACAGCATGGTATAATGATTAAGAGCAGGTGGACAACTGGGTTTGATTCCAGTTGAGCCGCAGACTCTTATCTGGTGAACTGAATTTGTTTCCCAACTCCTACATTTCTGCTGGGTGAGCTTGGGCTAGTCACAGTTCTCTCCGAATTCTTTCACCCCCACCTACCTCACAAGGTGTCTGTTGTTGGGAGAGGAAGGGAAATGAACTTGTAAGTCACCTTGGATCTCTTTACAGGAGAGAAAAGCGAGATATAAATCCAAACTCTTCTTCTTGAGTAGAGACCATCTAGTCCATAGGTGTCAAACTCACAGCCCTCCAGATGTTATGGACTACAGCTCCCATCATCCCCTGCCAGCATCATGCTGGCAGGGTTATTATGGGAACTGTAGTCCATAACATCTGGAGGGCCGTGAATTTGACACCTGTGATCTAGTCCATTCAAAGCATCCAGATACTGCTAACAACCTGTCTACCTATATCAACCTGCACACAACCATCCCATTGTTCACTTAGTCTGCCTTTCTCACTGGGACTCAAGGTGGACAACAGAAAATAAAACAAGATACCATAAGACAATCAGTGAACAATGCAATAGGACTAAGATTACAGAATTGGAAAATGATGTACAGCCTTAGTTTTTCCACCCCTTCTCTAAGGAGCTCACAGCAGGACACATGGTTCTTTCCTCTTTTCTACTAACCCCACAGTGTCCCTGTGAGATATTCAACTGTAGTCAAATGGACAATACAACTTCAGACTGCCAGTGGTGGATTCTAGTGCAGAAAAAAACCCCTGCCTGAAAATAGCAAACCAGATCAGCAGAGAGAGAATGGGACTACTCCTTTTTGATTGCAGCGCTCAATTTCTGTTGGCAGAGAGGTTTTTAAATGGAGCAGCTTGCCTACATGTTCAGCTACAGTCTGAAGTATTGCAGTCCATTCTACAGCTTTATTCCCCTCTCTCCTGTGCACAAAAATCAGACCTGGGAGAAAATCACATTGACCTCGATAATCTTGCAGACTAATGGTATCCATATGAACTTGGAAGCAAGTACCGCTGTAACCACTTCAGTTAGCGACTGAAATCTAGTTCCATTGTTTTGAACTGTCTCACTTCAGTGTACTGCCAATGGAGTGGGACTCTGAAAAAGACTTTCCCGCCTCTTCGCTCCTATTCAGTCATCTAAAATTCTGCTTCAGTATCGAGGGGTTCTCAGGGACAGTTTGAGGGGCAAAGTGAAAATCACTGTTCCCTTAGAAGTGTCATTCTGTCAGCGTAACGGCAATTGCTTGGTTGAAATAGCACCTTTGGGTTGAACCCCATCAAACTTAGTTACACCAAGCTAGTGGAATTGGGGATGTTTTCTTTTGTAATGAATCAAGTGGACCCAATCACACAAATACGAACCAAATATTTCATGTTTACAGAAATTAAATTACATGAAACTAGTATACAAATGCTACCAGCATCAGAAAAGAGTTTTTCATACAAAATTTATTTCACACTTTTATACAAATATCCACAGGTAAATTTCTAGCCATGACTCAACATTAGATGTTAGTAACAGTCAGTGTATAAGATGGATACACACACACACACACACACCCATCCACCCACCCACCCACCCCAGTGACGTGACTTGAACCAACATTTAACACTGCCTAGGTATTTGCTCTTCTTTACAAGCCACTAGAATCAACTTAAGTTGTCATGAAAACAAAGCAGTAGTGTTTCAAAATTCTAACTTTTCAGTGGAAGTAGTCTAAGCGCACACACACACGCACAAACACGCATAGGCGGAATTGAGAATGACGCCATCCACCAAACATGCTGCTTTTCGGGCTTTTATGCAGGCCCTACAAATTATGGGTGAGTTGGTAGCAGTGCTTGATGGATAACCATTGTAGAACAATCCTATGCAGTTATACTGTTTTAAGTTCATTGATTTTAATGGATTTAGAAGGATGTAATTCTGCTTAGGCTTGCACTGTCGAGAACCAGAATTATTACTGAAACTTGATCAGGGAAAGTAGGTACACCTTAAATTTATAAATTGTGTGGTCAAAAAATCACTCGAACAACTCTAAAAAGTTAAAAATTGGCAATTAGATACCAAATTCTGCTTTAACCTATAAAGAACAATAGTCACTACATTTTTTTTTTTGTAATGTGGCTATATAGAACTTAAAGCATATAGAACAGGGGTAGGGAACCTGCGGCTCTCCAGATGTTCAGGAACTACAATTCCCATCAGCCTCTGTCAGCATGGCCAATTGGCAGAGAGGTTTTTAAATGGAGCAGCTTGAACCAATTGGCCATGCTAGTAGGGGCTGATGGGAATTGTAGTTCCTGAACATCTGGAGAGCCGCAGGTTCCCTACCCCTGATATAGAATTTGGCTTTGCATAATGCTTTGCATAGATTCATTCCCTTCTTGGACAATATCACATACTAAAGATTTGCTTTCAAATGCAGTAAATATCAGCACTCTTTATTTTTCCTTAACCAGTACCGACATTTTAAGATGTAGCTTTTAAAAAATGCAAATACCTCTGTTACAATCACATGTATTATCAAACACACAAGTGTACAGAACTATTCTTAATTAAAATTTCATTATTTAAAACATTCAGTAGTCTTCCATTGGACCATTATAGATCCATAGTTCGGAACGTGTGTTTTGTTCCACATGTCATAGCATTTGCAGTAGTTGATCTTGCTCCAGATTCAGAATTCAAAAATCTTTCCCCACCCCTCCCCAAGAAGCACCTGCCATATGTTCCATTAAGTTAGTTATATAAAAGTTTTATACATAAAACCTCTGTAAGTATGCATTAGTGCACAAATTATTCAGAAGATACAATACTTCCATATTATATAACCAGAACTATATAAAGAGCTTTTCCAAGAATGTTTCAGTCACTGAAATGCAAAGTATTGGCACATTTGGTGAAAAGTGTTCGGTTTTTATCACTGAACTATTATATGCTATTGTTCACTAGTTTTAGGGTTCGGTTAGAAATCTTTGGCTTAACAGTGAGTCAAAGACAAAGATCCATAGTAAAAATAAATATACAAGTATGACTTACAGTATATACAAAAAGTACAACCCATATTCAAGCTTTTTTTTAAAAAAAAGACCTGTGTATATTTGGCATGAGCAACAGATTCACACAATTTGATTTTACAAAGAACATCAAAACATGACCTATTGCACATTTAATATCACACTCTCCCTAACTACCATGACTACACCATGGCCTTAGAACAAGGACTCAGCAGATCTACACATTCCAAGTTTCCGGGCAGTAGTGGCCGGGGGGGGGGGGGGGGAAGGGGGGAATGCCAAAGCCACTGCATACAAAGGACTCCTACAACATTTAAAAGACTGTCTTTAAACACTCAGAGAGCGCCTTAGGGCTAAACTAGATGATACCACATTCTCAAGTCCACCACGGGGACACTTTAGAGCAGTGATGGCGAACCTTTTTGAGACCGAGTGCCCAAACTGCAACCCAAAACCCACTTATTTATCGCAAAGTGCCAACACGGCCATTTAACACGAATACTGAGGTTTTACTTTAGAAAAAAAACGGTTTGCTCCGAGGTATGCAAGTACTCGGGAGTAAGCTTTCAGGGTAGTCGGTGGCTTTGCTTTGAAGCAACTGTGCAACTCTTTGAACAGGTGTATCACAGCTGACTCCTAGGAGGATTTGCATCTAGAAGCAAGCCCCATTGCCAGCAAACTCAGCTTACTCCTGTAAAAGGATCGTGGCTTTTAATTCTTTGTATTTAGTAACCAGTGGGGTTTAGCAGCTCTTAACAGGGTTACCTACACTGCTTCCCCATAACTAGGTCTTAGGCTTAATACTAATAATCGAGCCCAGCGGCCCAGGCCTGCTCTTAGATGTGGTGTGATCTAACTCATGCGCAAGTGCCCACAGAGAGGGCTCTGAGTTGTCTCTGGCACCCGCAAGCTATAGGTTCGCCACCACTGCTTTAGAGCATTTTCAAAGTTTAAACAGTGGAGTTCTAAATGGCGCCACATCCTTGTGGTAGACTCAGGGACATGGTGTCATCTAGTTTGGCCCTCAGTGACTTCACTAAGAAACGCCAGGTGTGCTGTGCATATCCATTGAACAGGGAAAATGGCTTCCGCATGACAGGGTGAATATAATTTCCAAGACTGAAACCCAGCACTTGCTTTTTATTTTTAAATTAAGCCATGTCATGCATATCAATTCACAAAAGACAAAGGAAAAAATAAAGCATTTAAAATGTCAGTAAACTAGTTGCACACTGATGGGTATTTTTTAAATTGCTTTAAAATCCAACCCATTTCTTTCTAAAATTCTTCACTGAAACTGAAAGAATGAGAGATCCAATCCCTCCTAAAATTTTGCAAGCAGAGGGAAGTGATGTTGCAATTCCCTCTTCCTGTGGCAGATCGCTTTGCTGCTCAACTATTCTTGGGGGTTCTTCTACTCACAGAAGTAGCATTTCAGGGGGCATTTCGGGCTTAATGTGGGGGAAGCAGATAAGTTGGCATTGGTGGAAATTTAAGGCGAGATCCAACCCAATATTTAATTTTCGCCAAGGCCCACCAGAGCTTGCTATTAGAACCTATTTTCAATATTGCGACTCAGGTCCAAGAAAGGTGAAATCATATCTTCTGACCACATGCACAGTACCTCTCATAACGGAGTAATTAGCCTCCACATGGCTGAGATTAGAGAAATCGTTTTCCAAGTCTGGTAACTTAGCATGATAGCAACAGCTCTGAGAAGCCACATTTTTCATTTCAGAAATTTTGCTTCTCTCAAGCAGACCGCAAAAAAGCATGCTCCAAAGTCGATGCTTATTCTGCCCCCAGAAAGGCAGGGTCACTGTCTGCAACTGGGTCAAGGAGAAGAAACTGTACCATCTTCCACTTCACATGAGAAGTATCACATTTTTTCTAGAACATCTGCGCAACCTGGCATGATATTTCCCCCAATAAAAAGTGATACTCAATACAAATGGATGCCTCCCTCCTGACAACCTCTACTTAAATAACAAGTATCAATGAACCGAACAGCGGAACACTTCTAGTTAGGAAAATATTATCAGCATTTTTCATTCAGGTGGGGGTGAGGGGGGTCCATCTGCAGAGAATATGAAGTTCTGGGCAAGACAGCTAAGTCCAGAAAGCTGAGACAAAACCTTTATGCAGTTCAAACTCAGGCAAGGTGAGAAAAGAGACTGAATGCTCCTCAAAATGACATCACCCCCTTTATTTTTCTTTGAACTACAGCTAGGCATCAGGCCCTTCCCACATAGCTCTCATGAGCCCATTATGGGGTCTCAGGGTTGTTTTATCCCAGCCCCAGGAAGCATCTATTGCATTTACCTTTGCAGGAAGGGAGAAAGAAGCCTTATGGACAACCAGCATTCTATCTGCAAAGATGTAGGAAAACAAACCCACTAGGGGGAATGGACATGTCTGGCTGTGTTCCAAACAGCAGTAAGGCAGTCTGAATCGACACTTGACCCTTTGCAAGGGAGCCTTCCTGTTGGTTCAAATCTACACTGAAAATCAGTTTGGAGAAACAAAACACACACCATAATGAAACCGTCTTTAATTCTCTTTTCCCTGATTAGAGAAGCTCCTCTCTTCTGCTTATAATTAAAACAGCTCCTGTTTCTGTATGCATAATGTACACTAACTGCAAAAAACAAAACAAAAGCTTGGGCAGGCTTGATTCTAAAGACTGGCGAAGAATGCAGTCTTTTTTAAGACTGGAAGTTTTAAATAATGCATACGGGTTACTTTTAGTCTTTAAAATTAGGTTTGTAAAACAAAGGGCTTTGTCATAAGCTGAAAATATCTACAAAAGGCAGCTTTTGCTGTGGGTAGTCTTTATCCATCAATCGTTTGAATCAAAGACATTCTAAACCATTTCAGCCTTTAGTACAGAGGGAATCATCAGGAGTAACTTTCATTTTCATTCCATTTTGTGACCCACTGCTTTTTTGCATGATTCTCTTTAGTTTTCCCATCTTTGATCTGCCTCTCTTCTTTCCGGATTCTTACAGCATGGTATCGGGGAATGCTGGCATCGTACCTAGAACGCTGGAAGAATCCACACTGTGGAGAGAGAAAAAATGCAAACACTTGGTCACTGCAGGTACATTCTAAGAACCGTAAATAATGCCCTTGGCACAGGTATATATTACAGATTGCCTTCCAGAGATCAGTTGTAAATTAAGACACCTTAGAGAATATAATAGCAGAAAGCTAGAGCATAAAGCGCAATCCAAGCATGTAAATGACTCCACTAATCGCATATCTTGCAAAAGAACTTTTTTTTGAGCCAGGACAGTATTTCTTCCTTCATAGACAAGGTGAATGAGGTTCTTAGCCCCATGTTAAAAACTTTCTTTACTATGAACACAAGCCCTATTGGCAGGCTCTCACAAAGGAGACCCATGTGGTATAGTGGTAGATTAGGGGTCTCCAACATGATGCCCATGAGTGCCACAGTGCCTGCCAACACCTTTCCTGGCACCAAGTGTCTTTAGAAAATGGGCAGGGCTTTTGTCCGCATGATTGACCACTGGAGATCTGATCGGCTCTGTTGATTCAAAAACACACTTCTTCAGCAGAAGCTGCAGCACAGCAGAAGGATCATCACTGCACGGCTGAAGATAAACTGAGTGTATGCAAGAAAATAACTCAAACAGTATGTTCATTTGGACAATATTTCTGCCTGAAAATTTTAAAAGAGTTATTATTAGAGTTATGCATGACCCCTAATATCTGGTTGTTGGCTTTGCCTCTATGGCAGCCACTCTGTGGTTGTGCCCTGAAGCCTATGTCAGAACTCCAAAGGTGCCCACAGAATCAAAAGGTCTGGAGACCCCTGTGGTTGAATGTTGGATTAGGGATTCGGAGACCAATTCTGCCATGGGTGACTTTGAGCCACTCACACACTCTCAATATAACCTGCATCACAGGGCTGTTGTGATGATAGAGCAGAGAAACTTATGCATAGAATCATGTCTATGAGTGAGCTGAGACCCCTTGAGATTATAATATCCCCTGGGGTTATAGTATTCAACAGAGAATGATATCTTGAGAGAGATATGAGGAATGGCTCGTTTTCCTTTCCTTAAAAGTGAACGTGATCATCATTGTAGTTCCAAAAGCACAATGCACGTTTACATATATAATTCAGGCTTTGCAAAAGCACCAAGTGTCATGCAGTAGACAGGCTTAAGAGAAATGCATACTTGCAGAAATGCATACAGAACAGTGAAAGTTGCAAAATTTATCAGTAACTTTCCCACAGAAACCAAGAATCCAGAATGGCTTCATTGAAAAAGGCAGCGAGAGCAGTCACAGCTTTGAGCATGCATTAGCAGTTAATAAAAGCTATTTAACTTCTGAGCGTAGAGCATCTTCTAGTAAGTGAAAAAAGTGCAGCTTCAGATTTACAGCTGTCATCCTACTGAGGTCCATGGCCCATATCACTTTGATTTAGTGGCTGTTGAATGCACTTGTGAACCAGGTCACTGTATAGTTAGAATGTTAAAATGCTGATTTAATAGTGGTATGTAATACTTCTTTCTTAGGCCGTTTCCGCACAGGCCAAAAAAGCTGGTAAAAGGACGTTAAAAACAACATTACAGGCTGAGAGTTCGCACGGCCATCACTGCAGAAACGACGCTGCAGCGATGTGCCAATGCTCCAGCGGGCCCACAATGTTTATTCGAAAGTCGCTCACCAAGTGCCGCAGAGCCCGCCCCCCCGCCCTCCCACAATAGCCCACAATAGCCAATCCTGGCGCCAAACGCTCATGACGTCTATCCTGGAAAAAAAAGAAAGCCATTTGCAAAGCGCAGCCGTGTGAAGCGCCGAGGTTCAGCCAATGCACTACCTGTCTACGGAGCGCCCGCCCATGCCAACACGCCATTGCTGCAGCGTTGCCAATAACATCGACGACACAATGCTGTAATTGGCTGTGCAGAAATGGCCCTAGTATTGGGAGATTCTATAAACAGGCTTAAATTCAGTTTCCACTGTTAAATGTATTGACTATATTTTAAAAAGTGGTAAGGCTGCATCCTTAAAGTGTATGTATGAGAAAAGCTGAAATCAGTAACAGAGAAGGTTTTTTCATACACGGGGCTTCAACAAGCTTGTGTTCTGATTTCTAATCCAAGGCCGTTTCCGCACGGCCTCCCTGTCGCCTCCACGCCAGCGAGAATTCCGCCGGCGTGGAGGCGAAGGCCGTTCGCATGCACGCATGCGGACGGCCTCAGCAGAGGCCGGCAAACGGCTCCGCATGGAGCCGCCTCTTCCCCCTGCCCTGTCCCACTCACCTTGTCCCCGTCGTCGCCTGCTGGCCGTCGAAGCCCCGCCCACGCTGCCCTCCGACCTCCAGGGCAGGGAGACAGCGTGTTCCCGGTGGCGCGGTTCGCACCGCGCCGCCGGGAAGACGCTTTCCCCCCAACAACAACCCTTTAAAGGGTTGTTGTTTAGGGCGGCCTGACGCCGCCCTGGGGGAGGGCAGTCAGGTCGTGCGAACGGCGGCCTGGGGGCGGCATTTTTACCGCCCCCAGGCCGTCGTTTTTGGCTCATGCGGAAAGGGCCCATAAGAAAAAGCTACTATTAATCAGAATTCCCATTCACATCTATAGACCTCTGTTCTGTTTTTTTATGGTGGTTAACACCAATAAAGCATTCAGGTAAAAAGCACAAGAGGTACTCAGGCTATTTAAGCTCCTTGTATGAAAACTTTCTAATTTCTGGGACAGAACTGGAGTTTCAATTGGTCTACTTAAGGATGCTTAGTTCAGTGTTTTTAAAACAATGTCTTCCTTTAGAGAATATTTTCTACATTTAAGGTATCTGCTACAAAATCTATCTGTGACCGCTACAGTATTCTGCATTATAAAAGATTCTGGGACATGCACACTCAGTTCATATGGGAGTCCCTGTAAATTCATGGGAGTTGAGACCATCAGGTGTGAGACACCCATTTTTCCCTTACAAGAGAATATTGGCAGTTGTAGGGAAGATATTACTTCAGGAAAATATGTCTTGTGTATCACTGAAAATACCCTGGAAAGCTTCCAAGGAACTTAAGAGTTCCCTGGGACAGTTTTTGAAAACCTCTGACTTAGCTTAAAAGTCTTATTAGCAAAATAAATAGGCCACAAGAGCACATGTTGTGTCCGGCATGATGGGTTTGTGTATTTCGGATACGAGTTCCAACTCAGATGAAATCTTCAGAATTTCAGAAGAATGCACCAGTAAACAGCTGTTAAAAATAATTGACAAAAGGATTTTGCATCCTCGTGCAGAGAGAAAGGGGATTATTATAAATGTAAGCAAGCAAAAAATTGACATTTTGAAATGAGGCAATTAATGAAACAAACGCAGCAAGCTTCCAGTCATTAGCCACCACAACCAAAGCACGTCCTGCAGCTAAAAAATGTTTTCCAAAATGAAAATCAATCAATTACCAATTACAGAAGTAGATCAATACTATGCATCAGAAGTAAGCCTCTCTTTATCAGACGGCTGAGCATGGATCTCAGCCTTGTGATATGTGGCATCATAATGATCTTTCTTATTTCTCTTGAAGAAACCACACTATAAGGAAGCAAGGCATTTAGTCAGTTTTATGGACTAATGTGAAAAACAAAAAGAAAGAAGACGACAAACCAGTTTATTTGTGTGTTCAGTTTAAAATAGGCACCTGATCATGCTACAGCTTCACAAGCGCATCTCCAGTCGACATTTTCTACAGCAGAATTCTTCACAGCTTGTCAAACCTTGTTGATTGCTTTCTTCATGATAGATTAAATATCACCAGAATAATACAAATTATTTAGAGAACCTGGCACGTTTTAATGCGCTGAAATCAGGCTTGTGTTATCTATACCCTTTGCCCCCCAAAAGATCTAAGTAGAAACTTCATTGGCCACATGCTGGACTGTCTTTGGTTTAGAATGCTCCACTTGGGTCCCAGTGCCTACATAACAGAATTAGGTAGGCACTGGGACCCAAGCAAAGCATTCCAAAATGCAGATGATCCAGCATATGGCAGATGAAGTTATAACTCTACTTAGATCTTTCAGTGAAAAAGAGTACAGTAACAATGCCCTGACTTGCTTGTTTGCAAAACCGGAGCTCAGCATTCTACAAAGAGAATTCCAAGGCATCATGCAAATGAATTTAGTTTTGATACAGAGTGAAGAGCTGCCCGATGCTAACTTTCAGTAGACAAGAAAGAGTCCCTGAAGAATCTGATAGAATCACAACCTTTTCCACACCATGTTTTTGTTGCAGCTCAGCTTCTTAACTCCATCAGTGTTTCCCATCCCTTACAGACAGCAAATCTGCCAGCCACTGCTCTCCCAGTTTTCTTCAAGTTTTTCCTGTGTTTTTTCAAACCACCTTTGAGATGACCAGGAAAAAAACAGGACTAACCCCTCAGGAGCAATAAGCTATCCTGCCTGTAAGGCAGAGGAAAACCCAATGAAGTTAAGAAGCTGAACTGCATCAAAAGCACGGTATATAAAAGACCTGCTCCTTGCAAGCAGTCAAAGACCCAGATCTCAGGTAACTTGAGCAGCACTGATGAGGCAGCTGGGCAAAGATGTCGGAGACCCATTAAAAGACCTTCCATTCCCTGTAATGTCCTGGCATTCTGTTTCTACACACATCTCAGCCTATGTACCAAGGTAGGGCAGGGAGGAAAAGAATTGACTTTATTGACCTCCTCCTGTACACAGGTACTGTTCTGTTGCATGAATAATGGTTGTATTGGTAATCATTTTAGATAATGCAACAAAATCATTTTTAAAATTTACTGAATTCTTCTATACAGGTGATAGCATATTTATATACATCAACTTGTCTAATTCTCAGTATGACTCCATCTGTGCATATTTCATCCAGAGAATGAACAGACAAGACTATGAACAGACAAGACAAATCATTCTACAAATCTGAGAAAAGACCTAAGTTTGTAGAAAAATCTGAAATCTAGAGAAAAATTGGGGTGGGATTAGAAACAGAGCCTGTAGCTTTACGAAATGAATGCACTTTCAGTGGACATTGTGTGAGTTACTAGACAACCTTAACAGTATTGCCGGCCTTCAAGCCACAGTTTCTGTCAGTAAAAGGCAGACACAGGGGGCAGGACCCTTTCCAAAGTTGTTTGGTCTTTGAGGGAGGACTCATTGAGCCAGAACTGGTGGAAAGCACAGGGAAACTTGATGCCACCAGACGTGCATGACAGAATGGGTTGCTCGATATTACTCAACAGCAGCCTCCCAACAAAGCCATTGTGGTGTAGTGATGACAATTTCACATTCAAAAGTTAAGTTGCTTTCAGATTTGAAGTAACATGTGAGCAAATACTAGATGCAGATCAGTAAAGTAACTCACCTTCCATAGTAAGAATACCAACAGAGCAAGCATTAACAATCCTGCAAGAATGGCTACTAATATGATCCACCAAGGCACCCCTTTATACAGTGCTACTGTCTTTGCAGGAAAGACAGTGACCCGCACCTGAAAGAGGGGGAAGAGACAGTTTCAGTGCATGCTGGTAACACATCCTAGTGACTGTTCCAGGAACCCTACCAGTCAGTTTTAAATATCAGATGATATCTCTAGAATAGGGATTGGGGGGGAGGTGGAATTATGTTCCCCATTTTTCAAATGGTGGAAGCTCACAGAATTGACTAGCTTCCAGATCCCTTCAGAACACCTACTGCAAAATGCCTTGATTACTTGTGGGAACCTACTTAGTCTTCTGAACTTAGTCCTGTAAATTCTATAATTAGCTGAATGGCATAAAGGAGATAGAGTCCTAATGCAGTCATCATAAGTTACTTTCAGTATAAACCGAATCAATTTTCATTTTCTTTTGCACTGCAAATTATCTCATTAAAGAGACAAACACAACTCTGTGTCCATGGACATGGCCAATGGTGCTTTTCCAATGAATACATAAGATCTTTTTCTGTTTCTGTTTTCCAGACTCCTACCCATCTGCCCTCTGAGAACTTATTAACTAATTAAGAACTTATTAACTAATTAAGAACTTATTAACTAATTAAGAAGATTCCTGCTGTAACCAGTGTGCCCCAATAAAGGGGCAAGGCTGATTAGATAATAGGTCAGGGCCTTTCGAATTGTGACCCTTTTAGGATCAGTTATCATTTAGGCCTGACCTGGCAGTAGGGTTACTAACTCCAGGTTAGGAAATTCCTAGAGATTTGGAGGTGGAGCCTGCGGGGGGGGGTTGGGGGGGGGAGGGGAGGGACCTCAGCAGGGTATGCCCATGCAGTCCATCCTCCAAAGCTGACACTTCCTCCAAGGGAACCGATCTCTGAAGTCGGCAGATCTATGGTAATTCTGAAAAATCTCCAGGCACCTCCTGAAGTTGGCAACCCTATGTGGTAGGCCATGGTCAGATGGCAGAAACATTTTTACCTAAATTTGGTTTTAAAACATAGCTACTATGGTTCTTGCAGCAATCTGAGGGTGAGAAGGTGGAGGCGGCCATAGACGGGCAGTTTGAGGTGTGCACTTTGAGTGGAACAGCTGAACAAATGGTGAGTGCTCGAGCAGGAGGAAAAAAGGACTTAGTGGACAAAACAGTTTAAACCAGGGGTCTGCAACCTGCGGCTCTCCAAATGTTCATGGACTACAAATCCCATGGTGGCCATACTGGCAGGGGCTGATGGGATTTGTAGTCCATGAACATCTGGAGAGCCGCAGGTTGCAGACCCCTAGTTTAAATCAAAACGGGTCTCTTGGGGTTGTTAACGTCTAAGAACCTCTGATCGAAAATGTTGTTACCAGCTCCCAGCAGCAGTATCAAGTTTGAACTTCCTGCAGAATACTATGACAGGTGTTTGAAAACTCATGTAGGAAGTAAGGCCTAATGTGGCAACTGGCATGTGGACATTTTGAGGCTGAACAGAATCCAAAACCTGAAAATACTGAAAAGGCTGCACAGGCTTTGCTCATTTTCTACAACAACATAATCTCCAGTATGTATCATGGATTGTATATATCATCCAAAGCAACATTGTGGGCTTACCTGAGTAGCTTCATTTACTAGCTTAATGTTATCTGCAGAAGCAGCAATGTTTATTTTAGCTTTAAGAAGAATGTCTACATAGTTGAGTTTGGAATATTCCTGGTGTGGGGTGAAAAAAACAAAAGATGTGTTTAATATTAGTACCAATAAAAAGCTGACACAGACCTGTAGCGGAATATGTTCATGGAAAATACCTCTAGGAAAGTGCTGTTCCACAGTCTTGAGCGCAACATGACAGATGCCTTACTGTCCAGGTCTTGCAAGGGACACCTTATGGTAACACAGTTTGCTTCACCATCACAATCCTGTATTAAATATGCAGAGCTTAAAAATACATGTTTCAAAGTACTGACAAGATGCGTTTGCCTACTTCTACAGGTTGATAAAGCTCAGAACAACACTGTAGAAATAGCGGAATTTTATTAAATGCTAAGCTAATAATTTGGTGAAGGAGTCGTGTTCAATTACCACCAGAACCACTGGGCAAGAGAACATAAATTAGGATACAGTGCAATTAATATAAGCCTTGACATTTATTTGAACAAAATGTCATTGCTTCCCTTTCATTGGCTTTCCTCCTCTTTAAATATATATATATATTTCAGAGAAACAATGGAGTTACAGCTCAATCCAGAGCCTGTGGCGGTGGGTTGCCGACAGTGCTGCTTTCTGTGCTGCTCCACCACCTCCAGGAGGGCTTCTTGGCAGCACAGGGAAACTAAAAACAAAAAAGTCTCCCTGCTGCTAAGAAGTCCCCCACTGGGTTCTATGGGCTTAGGCCATCCAAAAGGGCAGAGTAAGCCCAAACCCCCAGTGCCAGTGGTCCAGCAGAGTGAAGGCTGGGAGGAAGACAACGAATGTCGGCTCCACCCTCCCTCCCCCCGCCCCCTGGGCATGCCTTTTGTGCCAACGGTCCTAGGTCAGGGTAGTGGCTTCCATGTTGGGCTCTGCGGAACTGTGCAGCAGCCGGCCACCAGGGCTAGTAACCCCCTGCCCACGCATTTGCTCCTTGTGCCAGTGGGGTGGGCACCTGCACCAGTGCAGGGGTACACCAGCTCCAAAGAGGGATTCCCTCTCCCCAGATGGGACTGCCTGTCCCTTGGAGCAAAGAAACAAACAATTAAGCATACTGTAGCTCAGAATAGGCGTAGAAGGACTTCTGAGTTGGCTTGTTCACACAATCCCTCCTTGACTTAGATGCTTCTTTGGTTGTGGTATCTCAACTGGCCTGCTATATACTATGCAAAGCAGAGTCACAAATAACAGTTTGCTCTCAGTTTTAAATGCTGATCAACAGGGAAGCTGCAAACTTGGGGGTGCAATTTCAGGGGCAAAAACAGTTCATGGCTTGCCACAAATCAGGAAGTATTTAGTGAGGAAGAAGTTCTCAAACAAACCAAAAGTTCTTCTGGGTTTTTTTCTTATGGCTTCCAAATATTTTACGCCTGAAGACATGAAGCTGCCTTATACTGAGTCAGGCCTTTGGTCTATCAAGGTCAGCACTGTCAACTGACTGGCAGCAGCTCTCTTCAGGGCCTGAGGCAGAGGTCTTGTTGCACATCATCTACTACCTGATCCTTTTTATTGGAGACACCGGGGACTGAATAGCTTCCCAAAACAAAGCGATTGACCAATAATTTATTGTTAAGCTTTTGTAGATTTGAGACCACTTCATCACACCTCATGTGTGTAACACAGTGGGGCGTAAATCAATAAAAGCTCAAGGTACAATAAAATTGTGAGTCTTCAGGATGCATTGGATTTTTAATATGATTTTAATGGCAATTTTAGAAGGCTGTTTTAAACAAAATGTTCACTATAAAGGCTGAATAAACTTATTCAGCAATTCATTACATTTACTCTCTCTCTCTCTCTCTCTCTCTCTCTCTCTCTCTCTCTCTCTATATATATATATATATATATATATATATATATATATATATATATATATATATATATATATATATATATATATATATATTTAACATCTGCAGAAGAACAGGAGGACTCACCAAAGCATTTTATACTAATTCCCAAAATAAAGGAGGGGGGAAAGCCACGCAGCATTGAGCAGCTGCCTGTGGTAAGTGCTTACCAAAGTCTTGTATTTCCTTTCTGAAAACAAAGAAAACCTTTTGCTAGCGTCTGTCTGCTTCTCTGCAACTTCACGCTTCTTCCTTGGACCTCTTGAAGTCTATAAAAATTACACACAGCCAAATGTCAGTAAATCTGTTAAAGGACGTTCAAAAACGTAATAATCGAATATTTAGAGCACGATACTGTGTAAATACTGATTTCTGTAACCTGACTTTGAATCATTTTTGATTCTGTGTTGTTGAAACACACAGCAATCTCACCTGTGGATGATTGTGCAAAGAGCATTATAACACGTGTATAAACTACATTTGTCCTTTCCCTGTTGAAGGAGCTATCATTCTGACTTTTCTGTCATCATCATCATCATCATCATCATCATCATCATCATCATCATCATCATCATCATCATCTCTCTTTTTAAAAAAAAGGAAATCTCGTTGAATTTGAAAGGATAAACAATGCTACTTTACCTTAATTCCTATAGCATTTATTTCACTTTGTGGTTCACATTGAAGTTCTCCTAATTCTTTGGAGTGTATTGACACCAAATACAGCAGCCATTTGCCTCCCTTAATTTCTTTGGGCCACAGGATATCCAAGGAAGCAGTGCCAAAGGTTTTAAGTGGTTTGCCCAAGTTAGTGATCTGTCAGGAATAATTTTTGAAAAGTTACTATCTTCATACTGTTGATTGTATAGCTGTAGATTGACAGGCTATATAATTGTTTGTGCTAATAGTGATAATAACGAAGCATCAACATTTCTATAAATTGATATTGTGTTCCAGTCAACTTTTTATTCCCACAGTAAAATAGTATTACAATGAAATTTCAAAATCTGTAACATACCTAGATAACCAGATTCCATTTTTCATATTATCAAAGGGTTTTTTTTTAATCGATAAGCTAAAAACTAAATGAACACCAGAAATCAGGAATGGCTGAAATGCTTCTTCCTGTACTAGTGGTTTCTGATGTCTAATTACTTTTAAAATTATTTTTATCTAGCTTTTCCTCCCAAATTCAGGACCCAAAGAAGCATATCTTGTCATTCTTCTGTCCCCCAGTCCACCCTCGCAGCAAGCTTGTACAGTAGGTTAGATTGAGAGACTGCAATAGATACAAGGTCATCCAATGAATTTCCATGACAGGGTGGTGATTCAGTCCCAGTTGTGCAGGCCCTAATCCAAGAATTGAGCCACTATATTATGCCACCCTGGCTTTCTGATGGTCCATGCTTGTACATGGGGACAAAACTTCAGGTTTCATCATTTGTCTGAACCAATAACCTCCTGTAGTAGACTATTTTACCCTAGAAGACAAGTTCTCACAAGTCCAAGTATTTGACCACAAGACGTCTTTGTCTTTCCTTTCCGCAACAATAAACACCAGACATTTTTTGAGAACTATTAAATCATCATATTTAATTATTTAATGCACTGAACACATTTATATCCTGCTTTTCCAAATTACGTGCTTGAGTCCATTAAAGAACAACAGTAAGCTCATTAACAGTGCAATCTTGGGCAGAGTTATACCCTTCTAAGCCCAGTGACTTCAGTAGACTTGTCAGAGTTCGATTCTCCATAGGATTGCATTGTAAATGGCAGGCATCTATGAGCAGCATAGCAAGACCAATTACAGCCAATTAATATTAAATGTTGTTAAGAGCACAGCAAATGAGACGGACTTTGTTTTACATCTAAATGTTATTAACGATAGTGGCCAGGTGTCAGAGCAGAACATGCAGTAAGCATCAGAGCTTTGAGGATGGGGAAATCAGAGGGCAAAATGTGAAGATCTTCATTTACAAAGTAGTCAATGTGGAATCATTCTGTCCTGCAACAGCTGTGGAAATTTTGTGAACACATCCAGGGAGCATGTTCTGTCTTGGCCATATATTTGACAAGGTTCCGAACAGATTTTTTTGTCTATATCTTGTTTTGGGTGCCCCAGACCATAGATACTCAATTTCTTTTAACTCCACACTTCAAGCATGTCATGGTTTTGTTTCAAGCATGTACCTTACAAAGACATGTACCGTACATTCGCTCTTAAGGTCCAAATTGAAATCACTATGCCCTCCCCTTGCTTAGGCCACGGGAATATTTGGGCCCACCTGTGGAGACTTATGGACCCCACTGGGTTCCAGAACATCCTGCGGGAGTCACCACCTGTTGGTGACTATTTCAAAGAGCTGATAGGGAGCTGGGAAACCAAGCTCTCTGAAGCGGGGATTGTTACACCAAGCGACACCCCATCAGGGGTCCGCAGGGGGCCATCCTTTCCCTGATGTTATTTAACATCTTTGTGCAGCCCCTGACCCAGTTAATACAGAGCTACAGTTTGCAGTGCCATCAGTATGCTGATGACACCCAACTCATCCTTACAATGAAGGGTCAGCCGGACTTTGCCCTTGATGGTCTCCAGCATTGTTTAGAAGCTCTGGCTGGCTGGTTGAAAACAAGCAGACTGAAACTTTATCCAGCGAAGACAGAGATCCTGTGGCTGGGTTGGAGGGAGGGACTGGGGATCTTCCAACAGCTAGCCTTAGATGGTGAGACCCTACATCTGGCCTCATCAGTGAAGAGTTGTGGCGTGACCTTGGACTCTATCCTCTTGTTGGAGGACCAGGTCAGGAGAACAGCCCAGACTGCGTTTTTCCACCTTCTCCAGGCTAGGCTGTTGGCCCCCTACCTCTTCCAATCCGACCTCGCCACAGTCATCCATGCAACAGTCACCTCCAGGCTAGATTACTGCAACTTGCTCTACATTGGCCTACCTTTGTCACTGATCTGGAAATTAAAACTCGACCAAAATGCACCTGCAAGGCTGCTTACAGGAGCAGCCGGCAGAGACCATATAACACCGGTTCTGGAATATCTACACTGGCTGCTTGTCAAGTACCAGATCATCTTCAAAGTTTTGGTGCTAACCTATAAGGCCATGAGTGGCCTTGGACCCATATACCTCCATGACTGCATCTCCCAATATCGCCCTCAGAGACCTCTCTGCTCGGTGGAGGGGAATCTACTGGTGATTTCAGGCCCGAGGGATATCCAGCTGGCTGTAACAAGGCCCTGGCCCCGGCCTGGTAGAACATGCTGCCAAGTAACATCAGGGCTCAGCAGAGCCTGACCCAACTCCACATTTGGGCCTGTAAAATAGAACTGTTCCACCAGACCTTTCCATCAAATCAGCCAGATGTTTCCCAATTACAATATCTCCCCTGAGCCTCCTATGGGAGAAACAATACGTCTTGCCATCTGGGGTTTTTAGCTGGATTGTTTAAAGTGATTTTATTATTGTTTTTATTGATTGCTATTTGTAGGAATTTTATGTATGATTTTAGGTTTTTAGGCACTGAAAACTGCCCTGACCTTTAGGGGTAGGGTGTGGTATAAATAAATACATGCATACATAGTGGAGCATACATATGCATTTTTGTCCACGTTACGTATACAACGCCACACAAATCTGAACAGAGGCCATCTAACAAAAAGAAAACAGCTGCCTTAGAATGAAGGGCAACATTGTTTTCTGGGTTGTTTGTTGTTGTTGCTGCTTAGGCGAGACCAGCCTTCTAGAATGATTACATGTGAAATTAAGAAAAAAGACTTACTCGGAAGTCATATTCTATCAAGCTACCCATGTCATCTTCATGTTTCATAGCACTTTCGCCAATGACGTTGCCTCCAAAATACACTTGGGATGGCTTTGCAACCCTGTGGATAGAAAGAAACATCACATTTTAATGACTGCGGTAAGGGGTTGTCTTGAGCATTGATTTATTATTCTAACCATAAAATGCTTACCCCGACAGAGACAGGAGTAGTTCAATAACTACTTTAGCTGTAGCAATAATTGGATCCAAATTAACTTGATTGCTTGTTCTGCAACAAAAAGGAAACACAGGACTCAGGTTTACAAGAACAGCCATTAAAATTTCCACTGAGTTACCTTCACCAACATTTCAGAATTAGAATATTGATGAGAGATTTAAATCTTACGTTGTCAGGTTCAGATTAATGTCCAAATCCCGGGTATCAACGTTAACTTTAGTTGTACTTATGATTATATAAAATGTAACCTTTAAAAGAAGAAATACAAAATGGTTAAGATATAGTTCAGACATATGAAAAGGGTTTTTTCCCCTAAAAGGTAACACATAATTATGCGTCAAAAACCATACATTTTAGAGAATCGGTTCACAAAGTATAAACCACAGTAGTACCCTATAAGAAATTAATCCCACCATTAGATACAGCTGTGTGCATAACATATCCACACAGGAGACTATCTGCTGCTTCTCTGTATGATCCCCTGCTGTGGGCTTTCCTCATTCCAGTCAGCCTCAGCTGAAGATAAGTAATTTTGCATAATCTCTGAACCAGTTGTGATTGAGAATGCAATTATTTCTGGGCTGAGTTGCAACTATTAACTATCAAAGGAGGCAGCTGCCTATTACATCTCTGCACGAACAACTACTCTTGTGGGCTTGTGTCCTTCCCAGGGCTGAGCCTAGTAGAGCAAGTGGATACACCACCTGTCCTAGAACACTGGTATGCCTCATCTGCATTTTAAAAGGTTTTTAAAAATTGGGTCATGGCACCATCTATGTGAAATAATCCGCTTGTTCTTAAACCAGGAAAAATTGTAGTTAAAAAACATTACCGATTGCATTTGTCTCTCCTACACCCCCAAACACGAGTGTTAATGCTCCATGTTCAAGGCACTTCACCTGCACAGCTCTACCCACACAACTCAAGATAATTAACCCTCTTGCCCTGCTGAAGTCATCCAGGAAAAAAATGTATGCCTATATGGCAAGGAGCTAAAAGGGGATAAGATGAACCTTTTGAAAAGTTATTATTTTAGGAAGGGATTCATTATGTGTAGGTATTCAGCATTTCACAGTTGGCTTACAGCAACCGTGTAGGGTTTTCAAGGCAAGAGATGTTTGGAGGTGGTTTGCCATTGCCGGCCTCCATGTGGGCTGAGAGAGTTCTGAGAGAACTGTGACTGGCCAAAGGTAACCCAGCAGGATTCGTGTGGAGCAGTGGGGACTCGAACCCAGTTCTCCAGTAGTGAGACTCGAACCCAGTTCACTACTGGCTCCCTGTGTACAGGTGCTTGGGTTTAATGATGCAGATATTCAAGGAAACAACTCCTTAAAAAAATGGCCGCGCACGCCAATGGCCCTATTCCTCCCAATAAGGAAAATCACCATGCTCGGTGACTCAGTAGGTGAGATCCATTGAAGGCTAGCCATGCTCACTGTTAATAAAGCTCTGTGCCTTTATTATTATAATTTATTATGTATTTGTTCAATTTATATACCGCCCTCCCCCAAGGGAGTCAGGGCGGTTCACAATTAAATACATTAAAACATAAACAGCTAAAACATTCTACCCTCACAAAGTTAAAAGAACCATAATTTGTTGATGGTGTCAGAAAGAAATTATCCCCCCTCCCTTCTCTTCCTTGTGCCCACGGGAGGCCAGATGTCTGATGATTTTAATTCAAACAAAAGTGTATCTCAGCTTTCAAAACTATGAAAACCAGGCTGAATGTTTCTGTATTAGCTATCAAAAGTAAATCTCACTTACTGTTGAATTTCTTTTGAATGGATTTCCAAGGTCACATTCTACTTGAGAACCATTCTGATTGGCTATACAGGTCAGTTGTTTGTCCTAAATTTAAAAAAGATACTTCAGCACCAAGGTAAACAGAGCCTTTGTGTTTCTTCAAAATCTAAACAGAATACTTACTGGAAAGCCTTTTGGCTCCCTAAAGGCAGAGTAAGTCAAACTATCTGGAAAGGAGGCAATTAATTTAGCTTCGTGGGCATCATCCCCATCCCTCTGGGGATGTCTTGGATCGGATGGGATGTTTGTTACTGTAATTTCAAGGGCAATATCTTTCTGGTCTTTCAGGACAAGCACTGGAATACCGTTCTCACTAGGAAACAAAAAAGCACAAGTCACATCTGAGAGACTTAAAGGAGAAAACATCTCTCAATCTAACAAAAGGCACCATCTTTTTCAGATGCTACCACTTTATGCAACAAAGCTTACATTGGTAAGTAAGCAAATCTCTCTTCACTTCCTTCCCTGGTGCAGAACCTGTAGTGAAGCTTCAGATTGCTGTTACAGATGTTGTCTGATCCACAGCCTTCTTTTAGGAATTGTACCTACAAAAAGCCCAAAATTAAAATTCTGTAGTCGAGTACAAAATATAAGAATTTCTAATAATTTCAAATCCAGGGTGGGTCTCAGTTCCACAGCACGTCTTGACGTGTCTTTTCTTCCCCAAGAAAACTACAGTTTCTACCACGAAATTTGAGTCAGCACAAGATCTGTTTCTCTGTGGTCCTGTTCTACAGTCCTCCAGTACCATTTGCAACTGGGAACCACATGGACCAGGCAGTGAAGTGGCTTGCTAGTGGCTGAGCCAGACAATAAAATGAAAAGGACTAATGCACTGCTCCTTAACCTTTAATACATTGCCTCTTCCCCCAAATATACAATATTACCATTAAATGCCACTTCCAATGTATTTATGTATATCAGCAGTTCTCAACGTGGGGGTCACGACCCCTTTGGGGGTCGAACAACCCTTTCACAGAGGTCACCTAAGACTCTCTGCATCAGTGTTCTGTAAAATGGATAAATGTTAGGGTTGGGGGTCACCACAACATGAGGAACTGTATTAAAGGGTCGCGTCATTAGGAAGGTTGAGAACCACTGGTTTATATGCTACCTTTCCCACCAAACACAGAAGCTCAGAGCAACTTACAAAGACACTTGCTCCATTGGTATCATAAAATTAAAGTTAAAAACTGACAGGAACACAGAGAGCCAACAAAAGACTGCATTTAGCAAATTAACCGCAAAATGCCCACTTAACAGTCTTGCGATTGAATCCGCGGAGGCAGCTGGACCACTTCCAGAGGGCTTTCCGGAGGCACAAGAAGGGAGAAAACAGGGGAAAACACTCCCCAACTTCAGAAAGCCCTCCTTTGGGAAAATGGACTTATGACACTCAAAAGAGTGGCAACAGGCCGCAAACCCCAGTTAGGAGCCGACTAATGTAGGCTCTGCCCCCGGGAACACCCCAGCTTGTCCTCCCCACATGCTTGTGTCTATTTTGGACGCCAGCACAGCCCCGCCAAGGCTGGAACTTCTGGCTTTTGCAGCTGCAGAGCTCCTGGCTGCCTGCAAATTGGGTCCTCGGCCAGCGCCTTTCACCCTTGCGCCAGCAGAGGGGGTGCCTGCGCTAGTGCAAGGTTGTGTCAGCTCTACAGCCCCCCTTCTGGATTGGGATGCCCTATTTCTTAGGGAAGGCATAAACTGTTGGGGACAGCATTCCACAACACGGAGCCACCACTGAAAAACAGGAGACTCCATGCAGTGGCTAGAAGGACATCTCAAAAGAAAAGGTTCGACCAGGGAGTGGTAAACAGGCTTATAAAAATTATTTGTTTTTAAAAAGGGCATAAAAATAGCACTCCAAGGGAGGCACAGTTAACTGTGTATTTATATGTATGTTTGTTGTTTTATGCAACACAGATCTCAAACATGCATTCAATGAAATCTTTGGACCTGACATCTATCAGCCAACTCCTTAATGGTAAGTTTGAATCCTATTTGCTGTGTGCCACTTTTTCAAGAACCTGTGAGAAAAATGCAGGACCATGATTTAATTCTCAGTGCCCTGTGAGTAACACCAAAGATTGCAGTCAGAAGCAGTGGTGTAGCTTCCAGGGGGAGGGGTGGGGCTAGGCGCCCAGGGCGGCTGCCATTGGAGTCACTTGGGGGCGGAAAATCGCCCCCAGACCCCTCCTCCTTCCCCTCATCCCACCAGGCCCCGCCACCAGCTATGGTAAGTAGGGCGTGGGGGCCCATGGGGAAAACTCGGACTGCCCCGGGTTCCATTTTCCCGAGCTACATCCCTGGTCAGAATCCAGTGGAAGTGGAGGGAAGGGGCTGGTTAAAAACTTAAATTGTCTCCCATTTTCCTTCAAAAGGTCTGAATGTTTTTCCCCCAGGCTTTGCTGCTTTGGCACTGGCAATGTTTTAGCCTCCCGTCGCCTGCCTTAGGGTACCTCTAAATCAGCGGTTCTCAACCTGTGGGTCGTGACCCCTTTAGGGGTCGAACGACCCTTTCACAGGGGTCGCCTAAGACTCTTTGCATCAGTGTTCTCCATCTGTAAAATGGATAAATGTTAGGGTTGGGGGTCACCACAACATGAGGAACTGTATTAAAAGGGTCATGGCATTAGGAAGGTTAAGAACCACTGCTCTAAATACAACTGCACCCTTCTGCAAAAGGGAAGGAGCAGGTTTGTGGGGAAAATACATTTTCACAGTTTTCTTAGCATTTCCTGCAGGAAATGTGGGTGTTTTCTGCTGTCAAGTCACAACTATGTTATGGCAACCCCTTAGGGTTTTCAAGGCAAGATACATTCAGAGGTGGTTCCCCATTGCCTGTCTCAGTGTTATGCTCCAATATTCCTTGGAGGTCTCCCATCCAAATACAAGCCTGGGTCAAGGCTGAGTGTGTGACTGGCTGAAGATCACCCAGCACATTTCCATGGCAGAGTGGGGATTCGAACATGGGTTTCCCAGACTGTGGCCTGATGCCTTAACCACTACATTACATGGGCTCTCCATGCAGGAAGTAAGACATAGTAAATACAGAATTTAAATAACAGATAGTAAAGATGGAACAAGTGGCTCAGGTAACTCTCTCTATGCTTCCAAATAACAGCATGGCATAGGGCTGCTAGCCTCCAAGTGTTATTCAAACTTCAAAGATCAGACACCCTTGGAGAAAATGGCATTTCGAAGGTGCACTCTATAACATCACAACCCTGCTGAGTTCTCTCCCCTCCCCAAACTCTGCTGTCTCCAGACACTACCCCCTAACATCAACGAACTACCCAATCTGGATTTGGCAACCCTAAGCATAACTTAGACTGGAATAGATCAATACCTAATAACAACTTACTTCTGCTTTAACAGTTTCTGGTTCATTTGCGTTTAGAATTGGAACAAGATCTGGAAGTGCCCTTCCTTGTCTTCTGCTGGGTTGCATACTGGATTCAGACCCTTTAATTCTGACACCAACTGTTACAGGAATAGGATGCAGTTTATTCTTAATTTTGTCCTAAGAAATATTGGAAGAATATTCAGTTAGTACATAGTAGTAATGTAAGGGTGAATTCACATGCTGCCTTCCTGGATTTCAAGGGGGCTTCTGACTCTCTCCTGAGGGATCGGCTATTATGGGAAAGGTTTATCAGAATGGGCACTGACAACAAGCTCCTAACTCTTATTAAGTCTCTCCATAAGGCCATAGACAGTCAAATTGCTTACTTCCAAGATACCCGTTAATAGAATAGTTAAACAGGGATGCGTCCTGGCCCCCATGCTCTTTAATCTCTTTTTGAATGATCTTGCGCCTGTCCTTATGAGTACAAATTCACATTGTCCAAAGCCCAGAGATCATCACATCCCATCCCGATTTTGCTATATGCTGATGATGCTTCTATTGTACACAAGAGTCTTCTATTGTACACAAGAGTAGGCCTAAACCGGTGTCTATTGTGTTGCAATGAATACTGTATCAACAATGACATGGCTTTGAATTTTGCAAAATCTAAGGTTGTGGTTTCCTCAAGGGCTTGAAGACCCTCTAGGTGGATGTTAAAAAGTATCTCTGTGGAGCAAGTTAAACTTTTTAAATATCTGGGGTTCCACTTCCATCATTATAGTGGATGGGTCAAACAAAGGGATCAGGCAATTGCAACTTGTACAGCTAGTGTTGTTGCTATTACACACTTTTTCTACAACATGGGTCATGAATTTGTCCCTGCCATGCTTAAGACATTCAATGCAAAGGGGTGTCAGCAACTTCTCTATATTGGATGCCTGGAGCTGTTCTACTGAACGGGTCCAATCCCATTTTTTGTACCTCATACTGTGCCTTATTCTCTTCTTTGCCTTGAAATTGGCCAACATCTTTTAGAGAAAGAGATGACTGGCCACATTCAGGTTTTGGCTTCATCTCTGAGCTAAGCTAAGTGCTAGAAAGGCAGGAAGGAGTATAGGCCTGCTGCTCCTCCACAACCAGGTGTGCTTCAGATTCCCACTTCCTGTTCCTCTTGAGGCACGAGCCACACATTCATGAGGTATCAAAAAATCTAACTAAAAGCACAAGGAAGAAAAAAACATTCCAATAGATCTATGTTTGCATTTGTATCTGTCGTACCTGCAATATGAGCCTATTGGTCACACACTCTCGCCTGTTCTGTCCTGCCAGAGTCACACTTCCATTGAACTGATCGGAGTGGTGTTCCGCAAACTGCACTCTAGATAGCGATCCCTTTCTTTCCTTTTCTGCTTCAATTGTATAGTCCATAACTTGGGAGGGTTGCAGAGGTTGGGATGGAAAAACAAAGCAAAATCACCTCAAGTCGTACAGTAAAACATTGTGAGGGCTCTCATGGGTTTATGCAACTGTACCTGTACTCAGGTAAACTATGCAACCTGCAGAAGTAGTCACATGCTAACCAATAGGTAAAAATATATGTATTTTACTAAAAATTCATTGTTACAATGTTTCTGGACATGATGCCATACCTAGAGGTACTACCCATTAAACCAGTCGTTTTTGTACTGTGCTTGGTGCGTAAGTGCCTGTCTTAAGACTTTCTGCAGTAAAATGCAAGTAAGTAGGAGTGACAGGATACGGGCAAGGGTCCACAGATGGGGAAGAATGTGGACTGGGGGATTTCCCAGAGTCACTGCAGGGAAAGAAATGGGTTCCTGCCCCATTGGAAGGGTATGGCCAAGAAGGCTGGATGAGGCTGACTGATCCATATTGCTGCAGTGCAAGATAAGGGTCCACAGGGAACATACAGCAGTTATGTTGATACCTGGAGAAGTGGACCCTTATCTTGTGGACACCCATTATGAGAATTCACACAATACTTATGGAATAAACGTGTCCAGACACAAGCATGTATCACAACAGGATCAGAACACAGATTATTTTGAATTCACCCATAGAACTCAGCGCAGGTATGAATATAATAACTTACTTATTGGGGGGTTGAAGTCACTGGGATTAGCTGTATATTCGAAACACGCTTTAACATTGATACTGCAAGAATTCAAGAGCATAGAATTAACTTTAAAAAGTTCAGTATGGTAAATATTTCATTAAGCATCACTGTACTCTCAAGAGCAAATTAAAAATAATGGACGACTAGGGGGCCCATCCTTGACACTAAAATACTAGCTATGAGCATGTGTTTTACATAAGTAAAGCTCTATACTTGTGCTGCTACAATAGCGTGGGAACCTTGACAACATCTTTCATTCAGAGACAGCATCTTTCAGAGCCCTTTGAGGGTAGAGCAGTATATCAAATCAAATAAATAATTCCCACACTGCCAGATTGACATGAAGACTCTGGAACAGGGGTCAGCAACCTTTACCACCCAAGGAGCCATTTGGACCCGTTTTCCACGGCCCCAAAGATCTACCGAGCCAGTTTATTTGTAGCCGGTTTGGCCCCTCCGCTCACCTTTCCTTCCAGCACTACCCTCCGACCTCCAGGCCATGTGGAGCCCCAGTAAAGGCTGAAAGAGCCGTGTGCAGCTCTGGAGCCACGGGTTGCAGACCCCTGCTCTAGAACTCAAGAAAAATCACCACTGTGGTTTCTACACCGATTGGCACCAACCCTGAGGAATCCTGGCTAACCCTGGCGTGAGGAGGAGATATAGTGTGGGATGCTCCCAAAGTCACTGGGAGGAATGGTACTGTGGCAGCTCCTACGCTGCCAAGTAACATCTAATCCAAAGAGACAGAATATTAGTTGGCAGGTACAGCAACCTCTGTTGATATATTTCAACCTCCCACACAACGTCTTAAGTATATGAAACACATAAAAGTCCGCTCAGCTTTGTAAACGAAAGATAACAGTTACATCACTTACCAAATTCCACTCAGCTGAGCACAGTTTTTTCTGTTCAGGTCAATTTTGTCTGGAGATAGCTCGATAGTTTTCTTAATGCTTACCACAGGCCTCGACCTGGTGTGTTTGAGGGGAAGAAATTATTACAGTTATTGACACCATAAAATAGGAAACCAGCTATTCCAATCAAACCTAAATGCAGTACTATGTTTTTCCTCCTTACATTGCTATGGAGAGGCAGAGATCGCTAGCTTTGTTATTTATTGTGCATTGCATTCAAAGTTCTCTTTTTATACTGGCTACAAATAAAACAGCAGAACATGTTAATAAAAAAGCTTAGCATAACAGACAAAAGCCAAATTACTGCACTGAGAATGAAACTATGACTTCCCATTCCCTCTTCTCCTATTTATGATGCACAAAAGACAGAAAAAGTAATCATGATGATATTTCCCTACAGATAATTCCCTAAACAAATAACCTAGGTTTGAGCTCTCACAGCTAAGGCAGTAAATCCGCACATGGATTACACCGCTTCGAACTGCTGTATAAAAAGATACCTGCACAGAGGAAACTCAGTGCTAGGGGGAAAAGATTTTAACTTTTCCTTCTTCCTGAATATTGGCTTACAGTGTGTGATATTTCCCCTCCCCCCACAAAAAAACCCCAAGATCCTCCTTTGGAGTCTGAAGTAGTGGATTCCAAAACAAAAGCTTGTCATCTGTTCTGTTGTTTCCAGAACTATAGCTTAGAAAAGTGTTCAGAAAAGCAGGTTCCAGTAATCAGTCATTGCTTGCAAATTCTTTGTGTTACAGCAAACTTGAAACGTAATGTACACTGGAAATGAGAATGTCGTTACCACGTGTCCTCATTTTCTCAGTGCTCCCAGGAACTTTCTATTGACTTCTGAGGCCAAGAGCTTGTGACAAGGCACTTTTCCTACTGAGAGGATGCACACAGCCTCCTAAAATTTCGGGGACTAGTTTGTTTTGAACTATAAGCCTTCCCTCAGTTATCAGCTGTTCTAAAGGTAGCAAGCATATTGGCTTTGCAGCTGCAAGATAAGTTTTGTGGTGCACAAGGATTTATGGAGAGCACTGTGGCAGGATTTGAATATAAACAAAGAAAAAGATGATGATTTTGGATTTATACCCTACCTTTCTCTCCTGTGAGGAGACTGAAGGTGGCCTCCAAGCTCCTTTCCCTTTCTCTCCCCACAACAGACACCTTCTGAGGTAGGTGGGGCTGAGAGAGCTCTGAAGAACTGTGACTAGCCCAAGGTCACCCAGCAGGAATGCAGGAGTGCGAAAACCCATCTGCCACTCAGGTGGAGGAGTGGGGAATCCACAACAACACAAGCCTTTATTGGCATATAGGAGTGGGGAATCAAACCCGGTTCTCTGGATTAGAATCCATCTGCTCTTAACCACTACACCACACTGGCTTATTAATTGACAGGATAGTCTCAAGGAATAACTCAGCAGCACAAGTCTCCCGGCAAGTGGAAACCTGGCTGAGGCACAAAAATTTAAACTGGTTATGACTTCAGAGAGTTAGACTTTTCTACAGTGCTTTCAGGAACAGACTTCTATTGACTGGCCACTAGTTTGGATCCTCTCTCACACACAGGATTCCACCTACACCAGGCTCCCCTTTCCCCAGAGTTAGACTGAATTGTACATGGTGTGCTCATCACCAAAGACAGGCCTAACAATTGAGCGCTCTCCTGTCCTCCAGGGATAGAGATAAACTGCTCTGTTACACCAGGCAGAGCTACCCTTCTCTCCGCCTGCTCTTTTTCCTGAGACAGACCTGAGCTGTCACTGCTTTCTGTCTCTCTGAGGCAGAACTCAGCTCCCTCTTCTCCTGTGTTCCCTCGATCACCTCAACCCCCACCTCAAAGGTGACTGGACGCTGGAGCAGCACTCCTGTTGGCTCATCTGAGTGCCTGATTTCCCCTTCAGGGGCAGGTCAGCCTTCTGTCTGCCTACACACCACTGCAAGTGCAACAGCAACTGAGAAACAGTTAATCCTTCTAAATAATAGTGATGAGATCACATTACCTGTAAACAGACACAGAATCTGAAAGCGACCCAACAGCGATATCAGGATAGGAGTTTCTGTCAAGATCCATGTTTCCGGTAATAGAATAACCAAAGAACGAGACGTCATCGGCTTTGCCATCAAGAATCTAAAGCAAAACCAGGAGTATACAAGCTGTTGTGACAAACTGCATTAGACTGCTTCATCTCTGAGAAGGGGCTTAGGTAAATATAGACACGGTGAGTGGGTAGAATCACAGTGGATAGGTGTCCAGGAGAGGACAAGGTAGCTAAGAGCAATGGATGCAAGAGAAGAGTATCAAAGGCAGTAGGAAATCCTCAGCTGTCAAATCCTACAGAACTTCAGGGCTCTAGAAAGCAAACAGGTGTTCCCCACCAATCAAGCAGACCTAGTCAGACATCTCTCTCCTCAGCACCAATTTCTGAAATTATAAGTTGTTATAAGAATGATTGATTAGCAGTTTCAAGAGTTTACAGCAGAACAGACAAAACAGATAATCAATTATTTCAGATTTCCTGTCTGCATAAACCTTCTAAAGTAAGAACAGAAGAATGAATGGTGGTTTAAAAGGTTGGAGCAAAATCAGAAAACCATTGTTTAAAGGCCATTTTTGTATATAAAAATCAAGTAATCTGGGAATTCTAGGAGAAAAAGTGAAAATATCATGAGGGAAATACACAGGACTGAGATTTGGAACAAGTTAGGCTGCTTATATATTTCATGAAAGTCAACAGCCTAGATTTAATTGGGGAAAATATAACGATGGCAGTTGAATGCCATTCGCTTGCCACTGGAACATCTAATTTCATTAACTGACAACTTTGTTGATGCTGTTCTCTCCGTGGCATCTCCCACACATGCCAAATAATGCACTTTCAATCCACTTTCAATGAACTTCACAAAATCCACTTGCAAACAATTGTGAAAGTGGATTAAAAGTGCATTATTCTGCATGTGTGGAAGGAGCCTAAGTCTGAGCTATGATCTCAGGGAATACCACAGAAAGTGTGGAAAAGTGAAGGGGAAGAAAGATTCACATGAGAAAGGCAGAAGGGTCAGTGAATCAGACCTGCTGGAAGCAAGCAAGCATTAATGGAAGCCTCCCCCGCACCCCGCCATACAAGGTAGCAGTTTTATATGGTCATGAAGAGGATGAAAGGTTGGAAGGAACAGAAAGGAGCAGAGAACGAGGCAGAGAAAACAAGCGGGCAGCTGTTTAAGCGCTTGGGTATATGTGGAAGGAAGTTCAGAGAAGTCGACCCTCTCATTTATTACCTGCGCTGGTTTTGTATTTATTCCATTGCTGGAGCCATGATAGATATACACCTTGCCAAAACCATCATATGGAGCTCCCACAGCTACATCTATTTTTTCAAATAAAAATACAGGCATTCAAAATGGAACTCACGATTAAAAAAATTGTTGTGCATCATTCAGTTCTTCACATAAGACACTGTAAATTGTATTTATAAAAACTGAACATGATGGGGAATGAAACAATGGTGGTTTTAAATTAAAGTGCAGCAGAAATAGAAACGAGGTTTACTAGTGTGGCAGTTTTTGACACAAATGTACATTTTTAGAACAAAATGAGCTGTACCATTTTTTTAAAAAAGGATTTGTACCATTACCCAAAAAAGCTTTTTGTTGGATTCAACAACTCTGAACATGAAAACACACCCATAAGCAAAAACTCAGTGCTAGTGAACACAGCATAAGCTGATGACTAGACTCTTACCTTGGTAACCGTCTTGATTAATGTCACCAATACTTTCAACTGCGATTCCAAACATGGAGTCTGTGGTTCCATTGAGCCGAATTGGCTTTACCCCTTCCCACTTGCCTTGCTGATTAATATAAACATATACAGCACCTCCAATTTCTCCATCCCTCTCAAAATACTGTGGAGCGCCAACAACTATATCCTGCCAACTAAAGAGGGGAAGGAAACCAACAAAAAAATGTAACGTACATTACATGTTTCAGATTTGTCTCAAATTTCTGTTTCGTTTCAGATTTCTCCAATCCTAATTCTAATGTGTGGTTTATTGGACGTTCCATTGACTTACTCTATGTAATCAGTGAGAAGGGCAAACTATAAATAGCAGCAATAAATATATACAAATAAATAAACAACAGTTACAACAGTTTAAAGTGTTTTAGCTTGTTAATACAATAGTATTCAATTTTTCAGATATGGAATCGGGCTTACAAAATGTAACTTGCTCGAAATCCATTGTCAGCTGGATTATACTGGCTCTCATTAAGAGAAAAATAAGAGCCATTTAGGGAGCAGATTTATTTTTCTTTTGCTTCTTTAAATCTTCTTAATTTAACAAGGAAGAGCTTATTTTTTCACTTGTAGTAGAGAAGAAGAAGAAGAGGAGGAGGAGGAGGAGGAGGAGGAGGAGGAGGAGGTGGTGGTTTGGATTTTTATCCCATTTTTCTCAACCATAAGGAGTCTTAATACAGCTTACAAACTCCTTTCCCTTCCTCTCCTCTACCTTGTGAGGTAGGTGGGGCTGAGAGAGTTCTGTGAGAACTGTGACTAGCTCAAGGTGTGAGGAAACAAACCCAGTTCCCCAAATTAGAGTCCGCCACTCACGTGGAGGAGTGGAGAATCAAACCTGGTTTTCCAGATTACAGTCCTCTGCTCTTAACCAGTACACCATACTGGCTCTCATACATGAACACACATGAAGCTGCCTTATACTGAATCAGGACAGTACTGTCTACTCAGATGGGAAGCAACTCTCTAAGCTCTTAAGTGGAGGTCTTTCACATCGTCTACCACCTGATCCTTTGAACTGGGGATGCCAGGAATTGAACCTACAAGTGAAGGAAAGGCTCTTCATCTTAGCCAGAGCTCCTCATCAAGCTACAACATGAAGGAGGGAAGCACAAGTAAGAGTCAGAGGAGAACCTTACCCATCGTTGTTGAGGTCTACAACTGCCACATCATAGCCAAATGAAGAAGCCAGCCCCTCGCCTTCGAACATATGCTCAAGGGTCAGTGCACTTGGAGTGTTGCGGTCTTTTTTCAACAGGACCACAGCTCCACTGTGGTTTGCTCTTGGGGCTCCAGAAACAAATGTCATATCTTCTTTGGAAATTATACCTTTTCCTGAGTCCAAGGAAAACCCTACAAAACAAATCTTCAGTTGAAGTGAACATTATACTATTGCGTGTCAAACATTGGTAACCATACTATGTTAAAGAGGTGGCGGGAAGGATTGGACACATTCATGTATACTTCAAACCAAACCATTTGCATTGTTTTATATAACGCACAACCGATCTGCCGTTTTTAAAAACTGCACATGTTTCCAAAAGTCTCAGCCACGCCACTTCAACATAGGGCACCCATGATATTACATGAATATAACTCATCATGGAAAATGACGCATGCTCTTCACATTTTCTATTAAAAAGGTATGTGTACAAACAGTATTCAATGAACTGAACCCTCACATACAAAGCAGAAGTGAATTCATCAGCATTATTTGGAGGCAGCAAGGCAGCTGTCCCACGGCTATGGACTGAGTTGCCTCGGGGCAGTCCTGTGCATAGCTACTCTAGTCTAAGCCCACTGAAATGAATGTGCTTAGACTTGAATAACTGTTCTTACAATTGCACTATAAAAGAGTTACATGACCTTGAACTGAAAGTTTTACTCCTGCACCAATGTAACAGGGTACTTTAAAGGCAATAGAGCAATAAATATGAGATAGCTGCTGAAAATTGTATCCCTAAGACAAGCTTTCTCTTTTGCTCCTGAAAACATGTACTATCAACTACCAGAAACAGCAACTAATTGCATTGAATGAATGCTGGCCATTATGATGTCACAATTATACAGTAATATTCTAAATTATGAGAGTCATCTTGACATAGGGATACCAGTTTCAAGGCAGCCCAGTGTTGTACATAATATGTAGCTTTCCAGCTTCAGTTGTGTTAAACTCAGTTCTAGAATTTATTGCAGCATTAAAGTGAACTTATACTCCAAATCCAATTAAAAAAAACATTTTGAAGGAATTTTCAGGAGAAGCTGGAAAGAAAACATGATGCCCCAGCCAGTGCCTTAACTGCTGCCATTTTGACTGCCTCAAGGAGAAATTCATTTAGAGAAAAGTTCAGTTCAGATACTGACACTGATGTACTACAACTCTTTGGTGCTACTGCATTTTCTCTCTCTTCTCATGATGTATTTGGAGAGGGATTGGATTATTGGAGTACCAAGTGACCACAGGGCCTTCCATTCTCTGCAAAGCCCCCAATCAGGGGGCAATACTGAGAAAGTTCTTCTAGCGTTTCTGCATCCAAAACCCTCCCATCTTTTATCATGAAGACTCTCATCCTATTTGCATTTCTTCTGTAGCATGCATTAATTTGAAATGGACATAAAAACATGGTGCCAAAACATCTTGGATTTAATTAATGAAGCCACATGGACTATGACGTCAGAGGTCACAAACCTAGATAGCTATTCGTCATCAAATCAGTGGGCTTGTCTACTCTGACACCAGGAGGCGGTGTTTTGTAGACAAACTGATCAGGGTTAGTATCAGACACACTCGTCATAAAAAGAAGACCTGCAAAATGCGAGTGGAAACAAGATTCAGGAAAGGGAGCCAGTGAAGTGAAGAAAAGAGCATTGCAAATAAAAACGGAGGGAGTTACCTGAAACACAGAAGAGCTTACCAACACAAGAGTACAGAGCAGCAAGAAAGAGAAAGTGAGACACTAGAAATACATTCACCAGGGAAAAGAAGAACATCTACAGTTAACGCATTCAGAAATATAAACTTATGAACCTGCATTACAACACAGAATTATTAGTAAACATCACAAAAGTTCATCATCAATTTTAAACTTATACTAGACAAACTGGAAATTCCTACAGTGCTTTTTCAAGTCATGATTCATATTAGCAACATTAATTAACCATATTAACTCTCACACACTTGTCTGCTCACGTTCTGTGCACATGCACTGCACGCATGAAATCTATATTATGGGCCACGCTCACTCACCAATACATAGATTATTAACCCTGGAACAGCAACTTTCAACTGTATGAAAGTCCAGAAGAATGTGGGTAGAGAAGATTATATTTGCAGGCATGGAAGATTTTTGACTACAAAGCTGCCACCCCCTTTCTTCATCATTTGCACTGCCAGGAACTTTGTTACTCTTCACAAACACTGAACAGATATTCATTAGCGTTGATCCACATTCAAAAACAGGGCATTGATAAGCCAGGTTACACAGAAAATATTCTGGGGCCCCTCTGAAATTATTTGACTATTCTGGAACATTATTTTGATGACATGCAATGAAAGCCCATCCCAGCTATCGGAATCCTGTTTAGTTACAGAGAAATTCTACAGCCCTCCCGGTGCTATGTGCCTGAAGTCATGCAACTTAGGACTCTTGATCCCCATCCAGTATTTACTGTGCAAGACCATTATTATGATCACACCGCAAACATCTGCAAATCTTCCTCATCCCTTTTAAATGTCTCATTACATTAGCAGCTCGAGGTATCTCTCCAGAGTACCATTTTACACCTTCAAACCATCCATAATGTAAGAGGAGGGCACTGAACAGCCGACTATTGGCATACACACGAACAAGGAAGTCTGTACTCAATTACTTTCCCAGCAGCAATTGACAGTATTACTTTCTGTTGGAGCAGCAATTCTTGTAGACCTCCAAAGAGCTTAATCCTACCTAAGTAACTGTTAGCTGGAACAGGGACTAGGTTCTCATCGCGGCTGTTCTCATCGCCAACTTCGTAAGGCCCATCGTCAAAGATACCCATGTCATAAAATGTCTGATTTTTTTGCTCTGCCCGAACCACTCCTAGAAGGTTGAAATGGCAAAAACAAAAATGGAATGAATGACGAGGGAAGGGGATGTGGGGGGAAAGAAAAACAAGGCAACAGGGATATAATTTTGTTTGGAAGGGATGAGGGAACCACAGCACTGGTTTGCTTCAGACGTAGCAGCATATCACGGTTTATCACATGAACCAGCCCGGAAGTGCACAAACGTATGCACGCTCTTTAGTTCTTCCTTCGTGTGCGGTGATCTCATTGAAGTTTTCCTTTTGCAGTAAACCACAGCCTTGGATTTATGAATTCCTTTTGCTGTCACAGTGCATGTATTGCAAGCTGAAGAGTGTTAAAAGCCTTACAGAGAAGCTATTGTCTCTAAGCATGACTTTCCACTAGTGCAAGGGGCTGCGATCAGATATCGTGGCAAGCTGTAACAGGACAAACTGTAACTGCAGTGTAATCATCTACAAATTTAGTGTTTTGCCTTGCAAGCAGGATCCCCTGGTCCCCCACCACGACCAAACAACATTTTTTTGCACCAGGACATCTCAAAGTCACCATCACCCAGGGGGAAGGAGGAGGGGTGTGGGGGCAATTTTCCGTCCCCCACATGACTAAATGGCCTCTGCCTGGGGACATTTGACCTCATATGTCCCCCTAGGTCAGGGGTCTGCAATCTGCGGCTCTTCAGATGTTCATGGACTACAGTTCCCATCAGCTCCAACTGGCCATGCTGGCAGGGGCTGATGGGATTTGTGGTCCATGAACATCTGGAGAGCCGCAGGTTGCAGACCCCTGCCCTAGGTGATACACCCCTGATTTGTATGAAGTAATGCTTCCATTGGTCCATTCTGATCTGCCAGCCAGTTTCTCAGAGTAGCCCAGTCTCTAATCCAGGGGTAGGGAACCTGCGGCTCTCCAGATGTTCAGGAACTACAATTCCCATCAGCCCCTACCAGCATGGCCAATTGGCCATGCTGACAGAGGCTGATGGGAATTGTAGTTCCTGAACATCTGGAGAGCTGCAGGTTCCCTACCCCTGCTCTAATCAGTCTCTGATCACCAGGTCTGAATGAAGCCACTTGGCAAACTGTCATTTGTTTACTCCTCCTCAAGTCTGGATTCTAAGGAAACAAAGACTGATTTGTCAAGGCAGTTTCACCAGACCCCATGGCTTCTTGAAGCCTGATAATTCCAAGAAGTCTTGAATGAAACTCCACCAATAGGAGAGGAGCAAAAAAATGAAAGAAAATATGTATGCAGGCACGGGAAGAAGCAGTGCTTCTTGGCAATCACACTTCAATTACAGATCCTCTCAATTTCCAGTTGCAGCCACTACTTAACCTTGGCTAATACCAACAGAATATTGCTAAGTCATATTTTTGCACCATCAGTGCTCCACAGCATCCAACCCAGTTCTCTGCTTGTGCCTCTTCCGTGTAAGCCAGCATGAAACTACAGTTTGTTACCTTGGGAAGAGCAGCAACCATAATTTGTAATTCAGACACAATGGCAAACTATGGTTTTCTGGCAAAGCAGAAGTCTTTAATTAGATTATCATGCATGGAAAGGAGAAGCTGGGAGGGGGGGACAACATGGAAAGCCAGGTGTTCTGATGCAATGAGAATAAGGTATACTCATTCACGATGAAATCTGAATACTGCAATCATGAGCAAATATACATTTGTTATGCATTCACATGATTTTACTTGGGATATGTGAAGTTTGCAGACTTTGGAGCATCTTTGCAGGATCTGAGATGATGGAAGGCTCTAGGGAAATGCAGGCATTGGGCAGAAGGGTGGGAGGTAGTAATGGAGTTTACTGCACAGCACAACAGCTAACACACTGATTAAAAGGGGAAAAGCTGAATGTTTATTAGGAAGTTAGTTTAGGATAGGAAAGAGAGCAAGATAGCTATCTTGCTAGCTAGAAAGAGTCTCTTTTCTAACTTCTGAGAAGAAGCAGGATATTAGACCTGAGAGTGTCAGTCAGTCTAAGGAGTGTCAGTCTAAGGATAGACAAGAGGTGACACAAAAGGGCCTTTACACTCCTCTCTAACTGACCACTTGCCCATGCCCTGATGGGTCTTCTTCTCAGTTCCTTTGGACATTAGACATTGCTACAAACAGGTGGAAACCAGAGCTACATGCAAGAACACCAATATGATAATAATAATGCTGTTGCTGTGAAATTCTGAAATTCTTGAATAAATAGTTCATAGAAATTATATGCATGTGGCCACCCCACAGGTTACACAATTAAATGTTTCAGGCATGTATATATACAGGTTGAAGGTTACTAAGAAACTCTTCCATGCATAAGGATAGGGTTGCAATAATATTTTTTTGTCTACAGCCTTGAGTTTCAGCAAATGCTTTAAAAATTAAAAAGCTAAGATTCTTAAGAAAGTAAATTCTACAGCAAATTCAAGCTGAGACTTTGGCAGAATGTTCAGAATTGGCTATGTTAAAACATCTAGCCTGGGCTTGTCAGGGAGCATGACATTTCCCTGCAATGCACAAAATGATAGTTGAATTTTCTTCTAGCAGAAGCTCATGAGAGCTGCCATTATGGCCCCTTCTGCACATGCAGAATAATGGAACCCCCCCCCTCCAGGGGTTAAGCCTTGAATGAAATGGTGAGGGACCTTTGTGTGGTACCACCCGTCGCCCAGCGCCGCCTGGCTTGGGCCTCCCAGGTGGGGGAGGGCCTCTCCCCCCCATGACCTTGACTCATGGTCCAGTCTCGCGTGGCCCTGGGGTGGGGTGGGATTCCCTGCCCCGCCCTCTCCGTGGCTGATCCTTAGCCACCCTCCCTGGATGCCATCTGTCAGGAATGCTTTGAGTGTGTGTTCCTGCATTGCAGGGGGTTCAACTTGATGGGGCTTGGGGTCTCTTCCAACTCTATGATTCTAAGATGCATTATATTGAACTTATTTATTTATTTAACTGTTTTGTGTATTTGTGTGTGAATTCATTCCTGAGTTCCTTCGAGGGAGTACGGTATACAAAACCTAAGCTAAATAAAATAAAAAATAAAATAAAAATAAATACATAAAATAAATAATACTTACTTTACGATACGAGGACATTTACATGATGATGATGATGATGATGATGATGATGATGATGATGATGATGATGATGATGATGTTTGTGATCTCGCCTGACTTGTCAAGGTAAGGCAGGATCAATGAATGAATTTCAATCCACTCTCAATGCACTTTGCAGCTGGATTTTACTGTGCAGACTAGCAAAATTCACTTGCAAACAATTGTAAAAGTGGACTGAAAGTGCATTATTCTGCACGTGCAGAAAGGGCCTAAGTTCTACTTATGAAAAGGCCAGTAAAACTGGATGGACTATAATTCTTTGGTAAAGCATTTGCTTTGGCCATTTCTATGGAAGCTCCAGTTATGGCACTTCAGATAGATCATTTTTCAACAATGCTGTCCCTGTGACTTAACAGGAGCTAAGCTGGTGGGGGGTGGAGGTTTTGCCTCAGCTGGCTCGTGGGCTTGATAAGCTCTCTCAAGAGACTTGAGCCAACCCCCAGGCCACATGTTTGATACCTCTGCTATGGTAGATCCTGCAACTATGATCAGCAGGTATAATCAATCTAGTTTGACAGCATGGACTTGTATTTCCAGTTCAGACGTGTATTTCCGCTGCTGCAGCTGGTCATTACAGTTCTGATCAAGCATTCACTCGCTCTGATATTCCATACCAGAAGGGTCAAGATTTTCATGGCATGACACAAATGTGTGCTTTTCCCTCAAATCCACCTTGTGCCAAGGCTCAGAGATTTTGCATGGCTCATGTGTCAAGCGCAGGTGCCTGCCACAGGGATTTATCACACAGACCTGAAGTCAGAGGGAGAAAGATTTCCACAGCTGTTCTCATAACACAGCAGTGAGAAAAACAAGAGGTTTTTTTAATAAAAAGAAATTTGGAGGGAGGTCACAGCTTTTCAGCACACACAAGTAAAGACAGATCCATTTGTCCCTTAATGAAATTGGGAATGCACATTCAGGGACATTCACTAGAATTTTCTTCTCTGACTGCTGCCTACCTCAAGCAAATCTTTCATACAGGTTGATATATTTTTGTACAACTAAAAAAAAACACAACAGCAGTCATTCTGGCTAGTTATGCAAAGAGAGAGATAACACAGATGCCACAACAGTAATTCTGGCTATTGTGGCATCTGTGTTATCTCTCTCTTTGCACGACCTTCCTAATCACTTGAACGTAGAGATTCAAGAGCCCTTCCTGATTTTTTACTTTAAGGGCCTATCTGTATATATGTGCACAGGGACTTCGATGCACTGAGGACAACATATCCAGCCTATCTATACCCTCTCCAAGCTCCCTGGGATAAGCTTACGCTGTAGTGGTCCATAACCAGAGCTGAACAAACGGAAGTCAGAGGGGTTACCACCCACACTCAACAAGGACTGTGTCCTTACTTTCAACTTCTGTGCTCAAGGACTGCATATCTGGAGTATTTATACACTGAGAACAAACAACAGGGAATGGCTCTCACCATTCTGCTCTGTTTTCAGGTGTGTGCCTCCCCCCCAAATGGAGGCTCCAGAGACCTTGAAGTGACCCTCGAGGCATTCTGACACTCAAAAGCCCTGTTTCTCAAGTTATAGTGAACACACATTCAATCCATGTACAGCTGATTGTTCTTTTAGACATAGATCGAGCAATTTTCACGTTACATTTCAGTGAGCTGTACAATCCGGAGCAGGCGGCAACCAGGGAAGGCGCCACGACCTCGCTGCCACACCATCTCCAATGGGCTTCCCAGCAGCACGTCAAGGCAATAAACGGGGGGGGGACCCCAAAAAACTCCCATGGGGTAAAAATTGGCATACACCACATTTTTCATGGCATACATCCAAGGCCAGGGAGAGCAGCATTCCCAAGCTGGAAGCCTGGTGGAAGCTGACTAAAGTCAACTCCATCCCCAGGAACATCCCAGCCCTCCCCCCCCCCCCCATGCCGGCATCTGCTTGGACACCAGCATAGCTCCACAGCAGCACCCGCTTCCAGATTTGGTTGCCTCAGAACTGTGGGGTGCCCTTATGCCAGCAGAGGGGGCAAAATGCAACAGCATGGCCCTGCACCACACCCAGATGCCATTTCTACTCCTTCCCTCCCCCAATTGGGCTGTTAAACCCCATGTTTATCCAGCTGTTGCTCTCCAGTTGCATTTGTGAAGTGAACGTGCCTTGTTCTTTCAAACAGATCAATGAATGTATATGCTGGCTGTACACATGTTCACTGTATCACATGCACAAGGATAGGCTGAGCACAGATTCAGGATCCTGGGATGCAGATTCCCTCATTTTTTATCTTCTGCAAATGAGGATTCATATAATTAAAACGCTTGCAAAGAACAAACTGACTTCCAGTAGCAGTTCAAATATTGTTTAAGACTTTTTCTTGAAAGAGTGCAAAAAAGCTGAAGCCATACCTTTCCAGTTGTAGGTACCTGGTGCCCCAAATACAACATAATGGTGGTCTCTGGTAAAAGTGGCAGCCACTCCTTGCTGACACGAACCAAACTTCTCGTGGCCTCTCAGCCGGCCGTCACAAAAGCTCCATTCCCCACCATCCATGCCATCATCCTTGATGGTGAGATCCTGACTTAGTACGTAGCATCTCCCGATGATATCACGCGTTTCTTGGTTGGTGTTGACGTACTGCCTTTTCTCATAGCGATGTGCACAGGTCTGCAATACGTTTAAAGAACACATGTAAGCAAAACATTTTCTTCCCTTCTGGATAGAGTTGCCTTCTTCACAAGAGCAATGAAAGCTTCTCATTGCTGCATTTTGTCTCTGATAATCTAACCACTATCAGTTCTCAAGAAGCTCACAAGAACCATTATAAGTGTCCCATCCAAACATTTTTCCTCTCACCGGGAAGCCTGAATGCCCCAAGGGTGTCTTCATGATATAAGCAGAGATCTTGTACGTGTAATTGTTTATATATCATTATGTTACTTTCTAGTCCAGCAGTGGGTATTGTATCTTGCAGAATTATGCAAATCTTGGGGAAAGGCCCATTGATAAAAACCGTCATAATTTTTGGAAATCTTACCACTACTTTCCCGCCTGGCCCTTGACTCCGGACAGTTACACCCATCCATTGGTCCTCTTTGCTTTCTTTTGTTGGATCAGCTGGAAAAAATGCCATAAAATGGTTTTCCCTCAAAATAATTGTTTCAAGAACATTAGACAGACACACATTTATTTATTTTAATGCCAAACCCCTTGACATTTCATTTAGTACTAAAAGTCTCCTCTAGATGGCACTGTTTGCTTATATAAACCATTTTAACGGATCGTCTACAAGGTGGGCATTATTTTGAAAGGATGTTATAGTTTTGTGAAACTGTGACATCCCCCCCCTTTGAAAAATACTTAGTTATCAGGAGGCTTAGAATCCAAATTTGTGGGAAGAAGCAAGATGCTTAAACCCAAATATGGCAGAGCTCACCTCTCTCATCAAATCTTATCCGTGTGCATGGCACATCTGGTAACAAAATGTCACAGCTGTACAACCCTCCTGTCCTATTGGCTTGCTGTGTTCTGAAAGCTCTCTGTCGAGGTGCTCCCACCAGCAATCTGTGGAGAGAGGAAGGGGGGAATAATGATTTAGGAAGAACAGATTCACAGAAGAAGGGCCAAAAGAAGTTTCCACCCTTTGCAAACCGAAATTTATTTTCCAAAAACACATGGCAAAGAAGAAAATAACCTTTCTTGGGTTCATTCCGCACATGCAGAATAATGCACTGTCAAACTGCTTTCCGAGGTGCTCTTTGAAGGCTGTGCTTGACGACGCGGCAAAAGCTCCACTTTGCAAACAGTTGTGAAAGTGGTTTGAAAACGCATTGATTTCATGCGCAGCGGAAGGGGCCTTAATTTTTTCTGCTTACTAAGCGAAGTTGGGTAAAGTTATTGATGAAACCATAGGCATCCTCTGGGACAGAGATCCATGTGTCCTGCACAGTTTTATTATCCACGGCTAGAAAGTGCTGTTTTATTTCAGACGCATCTCTGAATTTGCTAACATCCAAGTTTGTCACATTTTTAAAATTAAGGAGGGAAGTCTCCAGCTAGTCCTGTTGAACGTATTCAGACATTTCATCTGAATGTTCTTCAGATATGCATTTAGGGAAGTCTAGCCCATAAAAGCTTATGCCAAAAATATTTTGGTCTTTGAGATGCCACAAGACACCATTCTGTCTTGATTAGAATAACCTTTCTTGCTTTTCCGCTTCTAAGAACCAGTTATTGAAACTTTTTCAGACTGAAAAAATCTCAATTTGAACCTGTCTCCCAGATCCTAACCCAACATTTTAACCACTATACAACGTAGCCAAAATCATCCACCTTTCTTATGACTCCGACCACTGACATTCTCCTTAAATGTCTATGCTAGCTTCTTGTTTGCTCCCAGATCTAGAAAAATGTAGTTCTCATATAGCTATCAGCCCCCAGGTGGGGCCAGGGGTTTTCCAGAAATTATAACTCATTGTCCAACTACGGAAATAAGTTCCGCTGAGGAGATGGCCGCTGCAGCGTGCAGACTGTGAGATTTCATCTCTGCTAAGCTCCTTCCCCAGGTCTCCATTCTCTCCGAGCATTGTCCCCAGATCTCCAGAAAATTTTCCAATCCAATGTTGGCAGGCCCATTTTCTTGTTTACAAAGCTTCATGATTCCCCCTCTCCTTGTTTCCCAGCTGTTAGAAGCCCATCCATGCTCGCTTGTGACCTTTTCAGTCTCTACTAATGTGCAATAAAATGTCTTTCCTCCACCAGATCAGCACTAACCCTTCTGTTCAAAATTAGGGTCAGGGCCTAGTACACAATGGGCACAAGAATCCTGGAGGAGAAGAGCACGCTCACTTTTTAAGGACCAACCACAAAGAGCCGCTGGATCAAGGATGGGTTGGCTCACAACCATAGCAAAACCTTTCATCCGAAAAGGTCTAGTTTTGCAAAACTGTTCTGTACTGTTTTATCAATCTCTTTTCTGTTTTAATGGAAAGAAGAGCTTAAAGTCAAACTTTTAAAGTACCACAAATACTGGGCCAAGTTTATTCTGAATTATGGTTACTGAGGGAGGAGAAGTGAAATATTTGAGGGGGGCAGGCCAGTCACAAAAGCTGCTCTGGTTTATTAATTGCACTTTTTGTGTATTAATTACACTCAGTCCCTACCGAGAAAAGGATCGCTCACAACTCTAGTCTAGAGAAATATTACCAGGTAATCTCAACCCCCCTGACTCTATCTCTCTCACTCAGTATCATGCTACAAACAAGCCAGGTGTCATCATAAAGTATACAAGACTAAACAGGTCCAGAGGCAAGAGTAACAGAATTTTCAATTTATCCCAGTATAAAGTTTTTGTGAGTCAGCACTCCTGTCATCAAAAGTTTCAAAGTTCTCAGGCCAAGTATATTCTGTTCATTTTTAAAGTCCACAGAAGTGTATTTGCTACTATACTGTCTCAGATAAAGATGTCAGTAAGGTCAGCTGAGGTGCATTGTTTGCTTCTGCATTAGAATATAGTCCTGGATGAATACGAGAATTTTCATTCATGTTTATACATGCCCTTTGTCAAAACCACTATTTTGTTCATTATTGAACATGATACTTTGATACAAAAACATTTATAGTTCATTGAACGACTATTATCAAACTTTTAATTGGATGGGGGAGGCTAGGTAGGCACTAGGACCCAAGCAGAGCATTCTACAACGAAGAAGGTCCAACATGTTCAGTTTTGTGGCAGAGGAATATACAATCTACAAACATCTTTTTCTGATATAGCGTATAATATCCCCACTGCAAAGGACAATTTAATTTGGAAGAGGAATATGCCAAATTGTAGTACTTTCTCTCCTCAGCTGCAGTTATGGAGGCTTTTAGTTCAAGTTCTTCGGACTATTGCGAAAATGGAACCCGGGGCTGACTCTGAGTTCCCCCCATGGGTCCCCATGCTACCCTGTCACCCACACCCCACTTACCTTAGCTGGTGGCGGGGCCTGGTGGGGCTGGGCAGGGGCACATGCAGTGCCCTCCACTGGCCCTGGTGGGGAGGGGCCAGGCAGGGGTGTGTGCAGCGGCCTCCGTTAGGCCTGGTGGGGCGAGGCTGTCCCGGCAATGGCCTCTGTTGGGCTTGGCAGGGTGGGGCGAGGGGAGAAGGATGAGGGGTGTGGGGGTGATTTTCTGCCCCCACGTGACCCCAATGGAATCCACCCGGGGTGCCTGTCCCCACCCCATCCCATGGTAGCTACACCACTGCCTGTGTACGCCTGCAACCTTAAAAGATGGTGTACTAAACTAAATTCCACATGACCAGGCAGGGCTAGGAAAGGAGTGTAAAATAACAGAGCCTGCTCTTCATTCCTCAAGTCAGGTCAATGGCTGGCGAGCATCGCAACTGCTTTCTTCGCATCCCCTTCGGATGCCTGGGACATCTCATAAAGCGATATACAGGTTCAAATCCCAACTCTGCCATGGAAACTCACTGGGTGACCTTTGGCCATTAACCCCTCGCTCTTCCATTAAAGTTGACGGTGAAATATAAAACGGGGAGAAAATGATGTGTACACCAACCCCGAAGGCTCCTTTTGAAACAGCAAAGTTTTTTTGCCTTGAATAAATGGCGGTTCTGCGGTTGCTTTGGCTGCAAAGCTGCCATAAAATGGTGCATTTGCAGAGCCAAATCGCTATAGGATTTGGGATAGTTTGCTGCAAGGAGCCAAAGGAACTCTGGAGTTGGTGAGCCCCAATTCTGTTTAAGCTCATCACTATCTTTATCTGCTGTAGAATAACACAACACAACCCTTAAGAGAAACAACAAAAAGAGTGTTATTTTCTTATCACTGCTCATTGAATTTATTTTGTGATGTTTTCAGAACTTGAAATTCCTGACTTCTTTGACAGCTAATACTAATTTCCATTGAAGTTTTGTTATTCTTTACTATTTCTATTTCTTTTTACCATATCTGTAAATACAAATTCACACTTTTCAGTTTAGTGAGTGAGCAGCAATAAGGCGTTTTATTTTAGCAAGCTTCTGTCTGGGGTTTTTATTAATAAAATATCTCCCCCCCCCCCAAAAAAAAGTGTTTACTTTAAATACTTCAATAACTAGTAACAGAATAAAATCACAGCTTAAAACATACACACAATCCAGTTTAACACACCAGACAAAACAGAACATAAAAAGTGGTGTTTATATGGCAGGGGGTTATCCTAGAACAGGGTTTGCCACCCTGTGGGTCAGGACCCAAAAGTGAATTGAATAACAATTTTTTTTGGGGGGGGGGAATCCGAAGCCTTTCTGTTGAGAATAATGGGTGATGACTTTCCTAAGCAATACAGAACTCTGTTTGTGTATGTGACAACTGCAGCAAGGACTTTATATGCACAAAAATGGAGAGACAAAAAGACACCAACAAAAGAGGACTGGATTCTGAAAGTTATAGAATATGCAGAAATGGCGAAGCTGATTATTATTGTATCACAACATTATTATTGAGAGATAACAGTTTGGACAATTTTTCACAAAACTGGAAACCGTTTACGGAGCACCTTTTGTAAAACTATTCAAATAGAGAAGTGGTGTCAGGATTTGAAATCTAAAGAAAACAGTAGACTGTAATTACCAGAAGATATTTAAGAAAGAACTACTGAATCAACATGTTAATTATATGCACTGAAGTTAGAGTTAACCTGTAGTCAAAGATGAGACAGCTGGAAGTCACTACATGATGTGTAACGGATGGCGTTTTGTTTCTTTTTTTCTTTCTATATGTTTATGTGTTCTGTGTGTTGACTTTTTATGTGAGAAAATAAAAAAATATTACATTTAAAAGGACTGCATAATCTGATTGTGAAGCCTTTGAAAGTGAAGTCCTCCCAACAGTCACCCCTTCCCTTTCAATGCCTTCTTTTGTATTTTTCGAAACCAAAGATCCAACTCTAACAGCATCTTCCATTTCATATTTTAGTTGATATTTTTCCTTCACTGTATATGCATACTGATCAAGTAAAACATATCCTGATGATCATTAGAGTGAGTTTATTAGGCGTGGGAGATTATAGGGGTTGAAATGGAGAAGGAGAGGATGGTCAAAGGCTGCAATGTAACCTCCATATGAAAAGACTATGTAAATCAGCATGCCGCTTGCTTGGAGTTCATAATAGGAACCGTTGTGCCCTTCACACAATGTTTGCCAGTTTCTCAAAAACATATGGTTTAGCCCCCGTAGAAGAAGAACAAGAGGAGGAGGAGGAGTTTGAATATATATCCCCCCCTTTCTCTCCTGTAGGAGACTCAAAGGGCCTTACAATCTCCTTTCCCTTTCTCTCCCCCCCCCCCACAACAAGCACCCTGTGAAGTAGGTGGGGCTGAGAGAGCTCCGAAGTACTGTGACTAGCCCACAGTCACCCAGCTGACATGCGCTGGAGTGCACAGGCTAGTCTGGTTCACTAGATAAGCCTCCACAGCTCAAGTGGCAGAGCAGGGAATCAAACCCAGTTCTCCAGTTTAGAGTGCACCGGCTTTTAACCAGTACACCATGGAATGCTGGACAAGATGGATGCCAAGGTCATACTTAGCTGAGGGCATGAAAAAATCTTTGGCCAGCCCTGGATGGGTCACTAAAATATCAAGTAAATTTAGGCTTGTGGGCCATCATACCAAGAAGATTGTGAACTGCTGTCCCAGAGCTAGGAGTCTTGTGGCTCTTTAAAGACTAGCATAGGGTTGGCCATTCGAGGTTGGGGAATCCCTGGAGATTTAGGGATGGCACCTAGGAAGGGGCAGAATTTGGAAAGGGATCTTGCATTATAAAATACCATGGAGACCACCCTTCAAAGTAGCCATTTCCTCCAGAGAAACTGATCTCTGTAATCTGGAGATCGGTTGTAATTCCAGAAGATCTCCAAGTACCACCAGGAGGAACATTTTATTCAGTGTGAATTTTCATGGATTATAGCCCACTTCTCCAAATGCAATGAGCAGATTGTCACTATTTAGTCATTTCGATATATTTTTTTTCTATATGGGTACAGAAAAATAAAGAGTAGGTCAAAGTGCTGTGAAATGTAGGAAGTGAAACATTATCATGTAAAACTCAAATTTATCAAGGGTATTACAGAGACCATTTTGTAGTATGTTAAAATATTAAACAACGGCAATGGTTAGGGGTTCCAAGTATTGTTAATACTAATGTGTGTATGTATTTATTACTTGTTGTCAAGTCACCTCTGACTTGGTGACCCTATGAATACATGACCTCCAAAAAAATCCTATCATTAACAGCCTTGCCCAGGGTCTTGCAGACTGAAGGTCATGACTTCCTTTACTGAATAAATCCATCACATTTTGGATCTTCCTTTTTTTCCTACTGCCTCAACTTCTCCTAGCAATTCTGGCTTTTCTAGTGAGTCTTGTCTTCTCAAACTTCTCAAACTTTTTACTTTTTGGCCATCAAGTCACATATGACTTATGGAAACTCCTGGTGGCGTTTTCCAGGCAAGAGATGTTCAGAGATGGTTTGCCACTGCCTGTCTCCTTGTCCCACCCTGGTATTCCTTGGAGGTCAGGTCTCCCATCCAAATACTTGCCAGGGTGAACCCTGTTTAGTTACTGAGATCTGGCAAGAACAGGCTAGCCTGGACTATCTAGGTCAGGGCTCTCAGACTTAAGTGAGATAAAAATCACAGGTCCTCATTCAATCAGAGGCTCATTCTGCACATGCAGAATAACGCACTTTCAAACTGCTTTCAATGCTCTTTGAAGCTGTGCGGAATGGCAAAATCCACTTGCAAATAGTTGTGAAAGTGGTTTGAAAATGCATTATTTTGCATGTGTGGAAGGGGCCTGAGTGAAGAGTAGCTAAAGCCTGTTAATGAATCACAGTTCAGCAGTTTCACAGTGAAGTCTCCCTGTGAAGTTAAAGAAGAAAAGGATTGGGGGTTTATTATAAGATTTGGGAACAGAGAATTGATTCAAGAAAGCTTTGAGGCCTTCTTTACATATTTCTGAAAAGTAAATAGTTCGAATAATTCTTTATTTATATTTTTTATTTATACCCCACCCTGTCCCCCCACTAAAAGAGGCTTGAGACAGCTAACAACAATCATTAAAATAAACAAATGTTATGCAAAATTCTGACCTATAATTAAAAACCAGTCAACCTTTTATGCATAGATGGTGTAAGGAATTCCATAGAGCGAGAATACATAAAAGGCTCTTTGAATGTGTAAAGACCCGTGTGGAGCCGTTTATCGCCAGACATCTTATGGAAGCTCATAATAATGCGAGTGGCTTAGGAATAAGATCTCCGCCAGAAGGACACACAGGTTATAACTCTGTCCATCCCATCTCCCCTCAGATTCTACAAAATCTTTGAGGGCTCATCTCCTCGCGAAGATAAGCGCTCCTATAAAGCCGGCCCATCTCGGCTGTGGAATGTACTCAAGGCCAGGCGGCTGCCCCCCTCATCAACACCATTGAATCCTTTACACTCTGCCTCCCTAAAAAGACCCTCCCCTCCAGGTTTGTGCGCGGAGCGCGTGAAAGCAGAAATAAGGGCGGGAAGGCCAATATTTTGGAATAAACCGCTGATTATACCTGCAGGAATATCCCACCCAAGACTAAATATTGCTGCATTAAAGCGAGAGTCCAGGATGGCGTCAATTTCGTAATGCTTGTGGCCATCAATAATAGTCGGGTCTACCTGCCAGAAACGGGAGAGCCTCCTTGAGTAAACTGGAATGGAAGACAGGATGAATGTTACTAAGAGAGTTAGCAAATCCAATCGGCAGTGACATCATTAATCACTTTAGTAATCTGAAAAGGTCCCACTTAATCTTTTGTCTAGTTTAGAAAATTTATGCACGCCTTCTCTGTTTTTTTTGGTAGACAAATACACCCAGGTCACCAGAGAAACTGAAATCGGCGGTGCTTATCCAGCTTGCAGCTTTTGGGAGTCTTTAGCCTGTTGTAAGGCGCAGTCTGGACGTTTTCCACCCCTCAGCCAGAGATGAAATCCATTGTTGAAACTCTGAGAGGATCAATGCTTCCGCGAGGTAGTTGGCAACGCGAAGGAGCGACGGACACAATTTGTTGGGTTCTTTTTGTACTGCTATGAACTGCATTGTTATAGGCGCATCTGCAACGTGAATTAGTTCCCGCGCAATTGTCTTGGTGGTAGTTGGTGTAACAAGCGTAAATACTGCTCTAGGGTTCTTGTTCGTTTCTCTCCATCTCACCGTCACTTTGAAGGCGTGGTAGAGACTGCGTCCTCTAACAACCCTCTAGAAAAGCTTTCAGAACTTTGAAATGAATAGTCAGCGGTCGAGACCACCTTGACGGGGCGGAGTGCAGACGCGTAAATGGTTGAATGAAGACAGCTAACTTAGAGCCGGAGGGATGGAAGCACATGGAATAAAATGGGCTTGTTTGCCGGTACAAGTCCACCACCACCACAAGACCGTGTTGCCATGACTTTCTGGCAAATCTGTAATAAAATCCATGGAGATGACTTCCCAGGCGAGGCCACCGAGAGGTTTCAACAGACCATGGGGCTTTCCGGAGCGGTCTTGGCTTCTGCACAAACAGAGCAACCTTTGATGTACGTCTCAATGTCCTTATGCATGTAGCGCCACCAGAATTGTCGGGCCAGTCAATGTAGAGAGTTTTAGAAAGCCAAAATGTCCAGCCGAAATGGCATCATGGCAGGCCTTCGAGAACCTGTTTGCTTTATGGAGGCATCAACAATCCCCGCCAAGCGCCATTCTCAAACGCGAAGCCTTGATCCGCCGAGGCTCGTAGCCCCTCAGTAGTGGAAGGAGCAGAGACCAGGCTGGAATATGGAGGCGAGAGTGGATGTCTGAGACGAGGGTGACAGCCAGCCCTAATTAAGAGGGAGAGAGCGCGCTGAATGTCCCGCAGAAGCTGGCTCCACCCCTCGGTAGGGCGCCGGTAGAGGCGCATCAGCCAGTTTATTGGTTTTTCCGTGACCGAAAGAGAAACGAAAAGAAATCATTGCTTGAAGTTGCCAGCGGACATCTTGAGGGTGGAAAGCTGCTCAAGTTCTTGTGATCTGACCAAACTTGAAAGGGTGTTTAGCCCCCTCCGTGGTAAAGTGGAAGCGCTACTTTAATGGCCGCAGTCTCTTTATCCCCGCCAACCAGTTGGAAGCCCTGCCACCGAGAATTTCTTAGATAAATAAGCACGGAACCAGCCTATCATCTTTATTTCTGGGTCACTCGCAGCGCTTTGTCCGTAGGCATCCACGTGAACCTAAGCGGAGATCGGGTCAGGGTGCTTTTAGGATGGCCTCGCAAAGCAGACTTTAAAAGCTGAAAGTATTGCTCCATTCGACCAGGAAAGTAAATTCCGGGCTTGGCGGACAGTGGATCTTTACCCTAGTGCATAAGAGGTCTGTGAGGGAGAACAGCCTAATTGGGGTATAAAGTCCGCGATAGAAATTAGCAAAACCGTAAAAGATTAGGTTCTTTTAGGTTGGTAGGGAACGAGCCATTGGAGGACCGCGATCAATCTTAGCAGGATCCATTTTAGGTTCGGGCGAGATTGATAACCCAAATAGTCAATAGAGGTTTGGTGGAAACAGCTACTTGGAAAGTTTGGCGAGTGGGAGTTGTTGAGTAAAGCGTTTCAATACTTCGAACCAATGCTCTTCATGTTCCTCCATGGTTTGTGAATAAATTAAAACGGTCATCTAAGTACACCACTACTCCCTTGTACAATAAATCATGGAGAACTTCATTGATAGCCATAAAGCTCAAATCTTTACATCACTTCTAACCGAATGGCATTATTGGCATTCAAACTGTCCAAACTTTGGTGTTAAATGCGGTCAAGTGTTCATAGCCTTCAGCAATCCTAACTCTGTAGTGTTTTCTCAAGTCCAACTTAGTAAGAGCGTCCTTTGCCCAATCGTCCTAAAAGTCCTTGATTAAAGGCAAAGGGTACTTATTGGACAGGAGACTGCATTGAGACCTCGGTAATCTGTGCAGAGCGTAAAGACCCATCTTTCTTTTACAAACAATACAGGAGCAGCATGTGTGTGTTTGCGCCCGTATCACGAGCCAGGTTCTTATCTACAGCACCGCCCTTCCTCATTGGGACTCATCGCGGTAGATTCTACCTTTGGGCAGTTGCGCCTCCTGGCTGTATTGCCACGATTTTGCAGTCACTGTCTCTATGGGGAGCCCATTGATCGCATTCTTCCTCCTGAAATACTCTGGCTAGATCTTGCACCGTGGGATGCGGTAGAATCGGGAGCAATCGCTGATGAAGTCGGGGTGTGTGTCAGGAGAACAGTTTCCCAATTCATGTGTTCCCCAGGAGGGTCAGTGAATTCAAGATCCTTTCTTTCCAAAGGAATTTAGGGTTCATGCAACAACAACCATGGCATGCCCAGAACTATAGGAGTGTTTGGCCACTGGTGCCAGAATAAAACCACTTTCTCCCAATGCGAGTGAGGAGAACCACTGCGTTTTGAACTGGCTGGCCCCTTAAGCTCCCGAGGACCGTCATTCATTTGGGTGAATGGTATGGGCTTAGCCAGGGGGACTGCCCCTGGCTCCTCCGCCACCTGGGGCGCGATAAGCAATGGGAGCAGCCAGAATCCACAAGAATGAGGCTATAATACGGGTGTGCTTAGGCTGGCCAAGAACGCTGATTGTAATGGGGAGCTGCCTCTTCACCACCGCCAATAGGAGAGTCGAACCCATGTCCATTGGGGCATGAAGAAAGGCAAACAGCTGCTTCCCCTCCTCTGGTCGCCGATATCGCTTTAGACGAACGCCGTTGGGGGCGCCCTGATTTGCGTGGTGGCTTGGCATGGGGTCGAGGCGGCGGTTGGCTTTTTTCGGGCAGTTACGGCAGATGACCGGGACCTCGCGAAGTAAAGCACACAATCCCAGTCGGCGCTCGAGGTGGTCTCTCGTAGGGGCGGCTGGGCTTGGCTTGGTGGGCGAGTGGTTTGCCGGCGGGCTGATTGCCCGCACGAAATGCAATCGCCAGGACTTCATCAATCCCAATGCAATCAGCAATAGCGGGGGGACCCGAATTAAAACACCGTTTCCAGCCGTCGACATCCGGTGAAGCGCATTCGCGATTACGCGCTCAGGCCACTCAGAGGGAGTCGAGCAGCCGCCGCATCTAAATTCAATGGGCAAATTCTGCAAGCGGCGGTTGCCTTGCTGAATAGTTTTGATGGTGCGGATAGCTTCATTTTCCTCGCACCTGGATCTTATGGGAAGCTGAGCCCTCAAGGCTTGGAGGAATAGTGGTACCGTCGAGAATCTTCATCTTGCAGGTTCAAAAGAGTCACAAACCAGTGGGCTGCTGCTCCCATATCCAGGACTGAGCCGATGTCCCGTGATTTTTTAAGCTCAGACCGGTATATAAATCGTCATAGTCCCTCCATGTGGGCATCATCGAAGTTGCAGGATGCGAAGTAGGAAGTTTGTAAGCGTCCCATCGAAACGGGCAGGTATTGGAGGAAAATCTGGCCTTTCATCGCTAACCCTTTCCACGGCCTTGAACGCGCAGCCCGCGGCGCGCGCAGGATTGGCCGGGTTGAAGCAGCGGTGATTTTAGCGCCCAGGGGCTTCTAACCCGATTGCAGTAATATCGCGCGGTGCAGCTGAAGGTGTTCGGTGGGAGCCGGTCCTTGGGAAAGGTAGGCTTGACCCAGCAGCCATTAAGCCCGCTCTGGCGGCGTACCGATGACTGCGACATGTTTAGACCTTAACTGGGGTTGTCCTGGTCCGCTGCTTCGTTTAGTTCCCCTCTCCAAGGCAGCCAGCTCTCTCCTTGCGGTCAATGCATCCCTGGTGTTACGCAAAGCTGCTTTCTCGCTCCAGATTTAGCCAGTTCGCCCGTGGGTGGCTGAAACAGTTTCAGCAAGTTCTACTTTGAGTGCGCAAGGCGTCTGAACACTCTTCTACGTGAATGGCGCTGTAAGTCCAGTTTGGAGTGTTCCAGCATCTTTATCATGGGCCGGAATGAGGATAGAATTCTCATATTGCCGCGTTTGGAAGCGATCCTTGGTAACGGCCGTCCAATTCGAAGTTGGATTTCTTTTGCGCTTGCTGCTCCCGGTCTCTCTGCAGGTTTTCACGCGCTCTTGCTGCGAGCTGTTCCGTTCGCCTCTTCCCACTGGCGTTGGCGTTCGCGGGCTCCATGCTTCTTGGGCATCTGGCAGTTATCGGCCCACTTCACTTCCTCATCCAGCTCAGCTCTCTTTCGATGGAGAGTGGAACGCATCCGGCCGGGAGTGTAGAGTTTTCCTCCCGATTCCTGGAAGCCGTCTGGACGCCGTGAGGGCATCGCATCTACCACGCAGTGGCTCAACGGGGCATCTCAGAAGCACGCCCGCCTTAACCGGATCAGGGGGGTCCCGATCGAGGCAAGGTAATGCGGATACCCTCCCAACTCCTGGTATAGTCCTCCAGTGTCACCCGGTGGTCTTTGGACGGGCTGAGTGCTGACCGGTTGTGCCGCCATGGTTCTTTGGGAGCATCACCAAATCACGCAGTCCAGGAATGCGTTCGGGCGGACTCCTGGGCTGCCTCATGAAGGGTGGTCCAGGCCACGTCTCGTCACCGTGATTAGTTGCATCTAAGGAGGTTTGTAATCCAATAACGAAAAACTGGTAGATAGCCCATCCAATAAAAGCTCGATCCATAGACAGCTTCCAAAGCACCTCAATGTAAATCCCCATGAGTGCGCCTTCCACGTCCCCTCGTTCCAGAGTAAAGGAAGACTAAAGTGCTGATATGAGGGACGCAAAGCAGTCACCAGCGAGACCTCGCTTCTCCCGGCTGGCTCCTCCAGATCCAGAAGGGAAAGTTAGTCGGAGCCCTCTTTAGAGCTACGCTACCTTCCCCAGTTATTCCAACCTCTCCATGCCGCAGGGCACCAGAGAGGTCCACTGCACTAGGAATGTAAAGATGAATTAGGATTCCTGCACAATGTAAGAGGAATTCCCATAGAAAGCAGAAATAAAAGCTCTCTTTGGCGTAAAAGTTAATCGCTTATTCCAGACATTCAGAAAGCCTGGGTACACGCAGTGGCAGGAATAAGATCTCCCGCCAGAAACACAGGTTATAACTCTGTCCATCCCATCTCCCCTCGGAGTTCCCCGCATGGGAACGAGGGCTCATCTCCACCGCATAAAGATAGTTAAGGTCTCGCATTGAGTATGCCCATCGCCCGGAGCTGTGGGAATGTATGCTCAAAGACCAGGCGGCACAAGCTTCGTGATACTCGTCAACACCATTGAATCCTTTACAGATGGTGCACTAAAATCTCATTTTATCTCACTCTGCTTTAATAAGTCCACAACCATTGAGTGGCTGGGGGAAACAGCAAAGGGGGCTCTTTTGGTGGCCAGTGTAGCATACAGAGCACTCATAAAGTTCTCAATCGTATGTCCAATAGAACATCTCTGTCTTGCAGGCCCTACAGAACTGGGACTGTTTAGGGCTTTAAATAATCTGGAAGACAATCTGCAACAGTTGCAGCTGTTGGAGTATAAATTGAATAGAGGGTCTTTGCCTCATTCTGAACTCGTTGAAGCTTCCAGGGCAGTCTCAGGGACAGCCCCATGTAACATGAGTTGCAGTAGTCGAGTCTGAGGTAACCGTTACACAGATCACTGTAGCCAAGTCAGCCACACACATTGCACACAAACAGGTCTACAAACTATGGCTCCTCAAATATGGCTCTTTAAAAAAGAAAATAATAATCTTAAGTGAAGATTTATTTGTAGGGATGTTGTAGAAGCTAGACTAACCAGTATGTAAAGGGAATGTCAGGCAAAGTTTTTTTTTAATGGGACTCAAGCACATCATAGCAATTTTTTTTCACAGAAAGGGAACTGATAGAGGTAAACAGTTGCCAGTCATCCAAGTGCCAACCATGCAGAGATTTATACCAGTGCACTGAAACAATCACTCTGGTTGCGCCTGTGAATATTACTTCAAGACTATGGCCCCTTCTGCACATGCAGAATAATGCACTTTCAATCCACTTTCAATGCATTTGCAGCTGGATTTTACTGTGTGAAATAGCAAAATTCACTTGCAAACAATTGTGAAAGTTAATTGAAAGTGCATTATTCTGCATGTGCAGAAGGGCCTCTTGTGTGTGCCATGTCCCAAGGACGAACTTGTGACAACCACTGTTTGGGGCTGTAGAAGATTTCTGGATTGTTAATAAATGCATCAGTAATTTATAACATTAAGCTGCAAAGTTTCACTTAGGCAAATGAGCTTTCTTGTATGGGCTCATCATTGATCTCCTGCACTGAATTTTGAAGGGGTATGGCTCTTGCATTGTGAAAAGTTGCTGCTAAAAGTAGTTCCCTGTGCAAGTACCAGGTCATTACCAACCCATGAGGTGATGTCACATATCAACGTTTACTAGGCAGACTTTGTTTACAGGGTGGTTTGCTATTGCTATTGTTTTCCCCAGACATCTACACTTCACCCCCAGCAAGCTGGTTACTCATTTTATCAACCTCAGAAGGGTGGAAGGCTAAGTCAACTTTGAGTCAGTTACCCAAAACTGAGGCTCTTTCCGTACGGGCAGAATAGAGCGCGCCAGGGATGGCAAAAACATCGTCCCTGGGGAGGCGTTCGCATAGCAGGCGCTGCTGTAATGCAGCAGCGCCGTGCTCGCAGCATCCAAGCGGCACGGAAACGCCCCTTTTGAACCTCGCTCCATGAGCAAGGTTTTTCAAAAGGGGCGCCTTCCAGTCGCTGCCATACAAACGGCAGCGGCTGGAAGGCGGCTTTCCCTCCTGCCTTCCCCAGCCAGCTTACCTGCTCCTGCTGGCTCCCGTCGCGTTGCGGAGGCCAGGGGACACGCCCTCCCTGGCCTCCACAATGCGACGGGAGCCAGCAGGAGCAGGTAAGCTGGTTGGAGAAGGCACAGCCTGTGCGAAGGCTGCGCCTTCCCCTGTGCCCCTACCAGGACCGTCTGTGCGAACAGTCCCGGGGGGGGGGGGGGGGCATCGGCATAATTTATGCCGATGTTCCCGCTCAGTGCCCGTGCGGAAAGGGCCTGACTTTCATCGGGATCAAACTCAAGTCTTGAGTAGAGCTTGGATTGCAGTACTGCAGCTTACCTCAGCGCCACAGCGCTCTATACTTTTCTGACCTCTGCACAAAGGTATGATGAAGACCTTTTAGGGGACAGTGCATGCATAAAGCTATGCGCTCATAGCTCTGCATGCCTGGAAGGATAGCCCAGGGGATAGGCAACTGGTTTGATGGCAATCCATGATGTATATACAGAGTGGGATGAATACAGAGAGAGACTGGATCACCACCTTTAATTTAAAAATTAAATAGCAAAGTCGGGAAGGGGTTGTGGTAAGAAGGAGCTGTGACACAGGGTGGTGGGCACAACCACAAAATTGCTTCTGTAGGATGCAGAGCTGCACATGGACACATCCCTACAAACACAGAAAACCCAAATGTGAGGAAGAGCATTAATTTTTCAGAATACATTGGGAAAGAGGAGTGAAAGAATAAAACCAGCAGTGTGACAACAGCTGCCACTAACACGACATTTCTAAAAACGTGCACGGCCAATCAGAAGACCTGCTAGGCATATGACTCGCTTGGCCCCACCTACTTTCCCAAAACACTTGACAGGTGCCAGAAAAGATGTCAGTGAGCACCGTGTTGAAGACCCCTTATCTAGAGGTATCAGGATAGATCTCATACTTCACAATTCGGAGCCATTCCACAGGCACATAACCCATTACATTCTTCTTATCACACAGGTGTTGGCCTGGCACCTTGATTAAAGACACATTTTCATTCTTTCAGTAGAGGTCAAACAAAAAGTTAAGAAGCATTTATGTGGCTAGTGCTTCTGACTCCTTTTTCATTGTTTTTATAAATCATTCTGGCAATTTTTTAAAGATAAAAAAATGCTTTTGTTGGAAAATGTTCTCCACTTAAATGTATTTATTGATTTCCTGCAGTTAGAAGCGTTTCATCATGGGGTTCAACGTTCTAGATAGCTAAATTGAATGGCTTATTTTTAGAACAGTGGGACATAAGTTCACCAAGTTCCAGGTAAAGCTATTTGAAGAAGACAGCCTAGCCAGTTTCTAGTACTGATACTGAGAATCTTCCTCCTTAGCCTTCCTGTATTTTCATTCGTGCTATAAAATGTATAGTAAAATTGACATGAGTTGGAGAGGTCTTTCCATTTCCATCAATGTTTTAACATTTTCCTTTTAAAATTAAAAGTATTACTGTGCATGGTAGGATTTTGTACATGCAGGAGTCCTATTACAAGAGCCGTCATGGCGGAGTGCTTAAGGTGTTGGCCTAGGACCTAGAAACCCTGGTTCAAACCCTCACTTGTGCCCTGGAAGCCGGCTGGGAGACTTTGGGCCAGACATGAGCTCTCAGCCTTGATCCTGGCTAGCATTTGGATAGGAGATCTCCAAGGAACATCTCTTGCCTTAAAAACCCTAAGGGATCACCGTAAGTCAGATGTGACTTAATGGCAAAAAAAGTGCCCTGTTGAAGGGGGAGGGGAAACAAATTATACCTCCCCTCCTCAGACAAGGGGTTATGAAAGCAGGAAAAGGTATATAGAGTTCAACATTATCTAGTGGAAGGGAAACTGACACTACCTCTTCCCCAACATTGTCCAAGAGCAAGAGACATTGTTATCTAAGAGCAGAGACATTGAAAATGAATTTGACCAGCTCCCTACTCCCAGAGGTGTAGCAAGGGGGAAAAGTGCCTGGTGCACTGGTGCATCCTCCGTCCCCGTCCTGCCCTCGCCACACCCCCACAGGGGCGCGCACCCAGTGCATCGTGCCCCCCTGTCCCCTTGGAGCTATGCCTCTGCTTGCTCCCACACATTTCTAGGTAAGGAGAACAACTTAAAGCAGGGGGGGAGAACCAACACAGAACATTGTATAATGGCTGGAGGATAATATTTAGATAGAAAACACCTCTTGGCCAAAAAATTCATGAGCATCTTGAAGACCATTGGAAATCTACATTCTGCACAGCTACGCATGTGAAAAATTAGAGAAACATGTTTAACCACTGCCTTTCTGACTTTCACCTACCAGTATGTACCCCAACAGAGAGAAAGGACTAAATATTGTGCTATTCTCCTGTTCAAATGTGTTTTTGAAAATGTGAGGCAGCTTCACATAATCATAATTAATTCCATAAATAAGCCTACATCTTTCTTTTAACAATCTATCTAAGCCAGAGTTCATCACATGAACTTTTGGCAATGCATGGTACAAACTGTGAAGAACTTTTGTTGGGCTATCCAGAATCTATTACACATCCCTTTCCAAAGTGTTTGTTTACTGCAAACTTGAGGAAACCCAGATGTGATGGACTGCCAACTGCAGATGCCTTATAGCCATCTGCAAATCTTGATTGACAGGGAGTTCAAATAGAGTTCTACTGCTGGCTTGGGAGAGTGGCAGTTGAGTGTGGCAGTTGGAGGTTGGCAGTTGGAGGGGGAGAAAGGGATCCAGAGAAGTGAAATCAACAGTCCTTCTCTGAGGGAGATAGATCTAAGGAAAAGGAAGTGATCTCTATCAAGTGTTACGGAAGGAAAATTGGAATCTGTGTATATGTTCCCGCCTCCACAGACTTTAGATATTTTGTGTCAAATAAGCTTATGCCTGTTTATCTAAGGAGTGGCAAGCCAAGTGATCACTCCCAGCAGTTACAAACACCTGTCAGTAGAACAAAACAGCTATATTCTAGCAACAAACTATCTATTGTATACAGTTATACCAAGTTTCCCTCATTCCTGTTGCCTTTTCCTCTGCCAAGTTTAAACCTGAAACCTCCCTGATAGTCTGACTTGACCATTTCCATAAGAGAAAAATAAAATAGTTAACGTGTTGAGAATTCATATATGACATATTCAGACATATACTAACAAAGGTTTTTTTTTCCAGTTCCTCCACTTCCAGGGCTGGGTCAGAATAGATCTATATATGAAGGGGGCGGGGGGAATCGTACCAGGTTCAAGATCCAGCTCATTGTGGGGAAAACGACTTAGACCAATAATTCGCTCTCATTCTAACCTGCTTTGCAGTGCTGTTGTTAGCATAAAATGAAAAGTAGAAACCACACACGCCTTGGAAGAAAAGCTCCCAGGGAGTTTTGATGTCTCCACATACTGTTCAATCAGTTATGGAGAGTAGCAATGTTAGTCTATTGCAGCAAAACAAATTAGAAGTCCTGTGGCACTGTAAAGGCAAACAATATTTATTCCAGTGCAAGCTTTCATGAGTCAGAGCTCACTTTCTCAAATACAAGAAAGAAAATCATTCACTTCATTTCAAGAACAGTGGCCTAGTATAAATCAGGTGTGATTATCTACATAAATTATGAACCACTATCATGCTCCCCTCTTCAAATAAAATAAAAAGTCCACAATTGTTGCTGGGGAGGGGGTTGCCCTGGAGAGGGAAAAGTTCTGTTGAACTCTTACTAGGCATTTAATTCATGACCTATATAAAAGATTTATAGTCCATAATCAGCACCGTTGGTAATCAACGTGGCATATGTATCTAAAAGTAATGTACAGAAGTAACCAACAGCCACATAATTTTAAAAAAACAGAATAGTGTTTTCATTTCCAACAACTCTGCAACCGAAATCAAGATTAAAATTTACCACTGAATACTGATATGCCTTCTAATGCAATTGGCTGCCAGGTTTGGGTGTTCCCTGTACAAATATTTACTTCCTTTTGAACTTCAACCCAGACAGCTGGGTGGCAAACTGACCACCTGCCTTGATTCAAACTTGCTCAGTAATTGAGTAACAAATGACAACTCTATCTTGTCACTGATTTCAGCCAAACACCTGACCAGTAAAAGTCCCATTTGGAAGAAGAGACACTGCTGGAATCTAGGAAACCCATTGCTTTCACTTAAAAAAACAAACTTGAAATCGTAAACAATCCTGAACATTTGACCCAAACAACTTCCCTAAATAGAGGTGCTCTGATATTATAACATCATAGGTTTAGCTCAAAATCAAACAAAAAAGTAGAATTTAGAAAACCACTGAGGTTTTGGCACAATAATCCATGAAGACCATCTTCAGCAGGATTGTCCTAAGCACAGTTAACCCTTTCAAAGTCGACTGAAGTTAGAGGGTTTAGAAGTTTGCAATTCACTGCTAGAATGGCATGACCTACGTCTTACTTACACAAATCACCACAAGGATGGGGCCCTACAAGTCAAACACAAGCTTTTTCTGTTGATGAACTTGAAATTCAACTGAATTTCTCACCAGCACATTTAACCAGGTGATTTCAAATATCAGTATAGGCAAGAACCAAGGTTAGTCTTGAGTATAACCTTGGTGACAAGTAGTGTCAATCAACAGCTAGTGCAATATTCTGATTCAACCCTTTCATATTATCCTGGCCTAGTAAAATAGAACTGCAATGCAATTCATGTCCATGCTGTGGCTGCCTCTTGTTTTTGTTAAAAGTCCATTCCCCAGGAAAGCTTCTTTTATTTTGACCTCATTTTTATTCTGCTTCCATCTTGCCTTGGTTTTACTACTTCTGGAACCATTCCTCTCAAATCCTCCAATGTACGCTCCAATTTCAAGATGTGTAAGGAAAGCTAAGAGTCCACTTTCATTTAAATTCTGGTTAGAGCTGGCTGGTTCTGTGAGAATGGTCTTGTAAAGGAAAAGGGGTTCTTGGACTACACTCAGGCTAGATTTAAAAAAAAACAAATAAAGAGGAGAATCTGTGACACTTCACAGCTTCTAAAAGATTTGCCTCTGTTAAAGATGCCAAACACTTTAATTGAGACAGTGATGTGCAACGTTTTGGCTTCTGTTAGATGAAAAAACCAGACCTGAATGAATTAAATCTGGAAAACACTCTGTTCTTTTATTAGACTTACCAGAAATAATACTGATAGGAAACCCATTTCCTTGCTATGACTCACCCTGTATATACCTCTGGTCCATGCTCTGAAAATCTGTTGCTTGGATCCAGACTAAATTGGAAATTTCCAAATGTTCTATTCTCCCTTTCCACCGTAGACCCCCTTCATGTTACTCCTCAGGGTCCCTTGTCCTTCCAGGATTCCCACTGTGCAAAGATCAAAGGAGAGGGGAGGTAGGAAATTCAGTTCCACTGATGGAAAATTTAACTGGGATCCAACTCAAAGGCATTGTCTCACAAAGATAGCAGCACTGGAATCAGCAAAAGAACAGGGGGGCAGTTTTCACTGACCTCTCCCAATGCAGACCCCCACTGTGCTCCCCATGCATGTCATGAGGGTCCCCAGAAGCTGGATTTCATTAGGCTCAGTAGGCCACAGCAGAAGGGTGAAGATGGAAAATTCCTATTCCATCAGCTTCATTCTATTGGTGATGGTTTGGATTCAACCTTGTAGATGATTGCAGGGAGAAAAATGTTTCCTTGCGTGGTAAGGTCAGTATACAAGGAATCCACTTGCCATTTGGAACTGCTGGGGTCTCCTGAGTGTTCAGTCAGGGCTGGCATTGGACTTTGGAATGCCCAGAACTCAAGGTGGTGTCCAGGTTTACCCATATACACTGTGCCAGCCTTTTGGTGCATGTGCTCATATGTACAGTACCCTGGAGGACAGACGGCGGGTGATTCTTTCATGTCCCTTTGATGCTGTTGGCACTGCAAATGTTAACAAGTCTGCAAAAACACTGCTTGCTGTTGCCTCTAAAGCAGTGGTTCTCAACCTTCATAATGCTGCGACCCTTTAATACAGTTCCTCATGTTGTGGTGACCCCCAACCATAGAGGAGCGGTGTCTCAGTTCCTAAGACCATCGAAAATATGTGTTTTCCAATGGTCTTAGGCGACCCCTGTGAAAGAGTTGTTCAACCCCCAGGTTGAGAACTGCTGCTCTAAAGGCATCTCTGGAACTGCCCCCACAGTCCTTCCATAATCTTACAAGGATTTCTGGGGCAATCTCCCATTTCTGGAGCGAAAAAGGCCGATCATCTCTCAGTAGTGTGGCTCCTTTGGTCTCACATGATGCCCCATCACAGAGACCCTTCACACCAATACTTAGGAGGGCATAAGTTAACTTTTCTATATGACGATTCAGAGAGCTGGAGGGTGTTCATAGTTCTGGGCAATAGACATGGCATCACAATTGGTCAATTGAATAATGCATTATTACAATATTATCAGGCAGACAGTATTGTGAACTGCTTATAGTGTCAGACTGGGGCTTGTGTTCAGATTAGCACTTTGCCATGCAAGTTAGCTGGTGGACCTTGAGTCAATCAACCCCACCCCCCAGCCTAATGTACCTCACAGGGCTGTTGTGAGGATAACATGAAAGAAAGGAAAACAATGTGAGATGTTTTAAATCTCCCTGGGGGAGAGAGGTGGGGTATAAACAAACCAAGCCAATAAATAAATAAATCATCAAGACAGAAGGGAGAAGCAGTAACATACCAGCAATAAGCAAAGGCAACATGCCTGCAGAGCTGGAAGCAGCACATACCACACCTCTAACCCCAGCCTATGAAGGGCACAAAAGAAAGAAGGATGGGAAGAGGAAACACCCAGGAATGCCAAGAACCTTCCTCTTTCCACTGACTTTCTACAAATAACAACTAAGTCTTTCAGAACAGCTTTAACATATTTCAAATTCAAAGCCTTCACTTATTGTTTTTTAAAAAGCTTTGTTAAGCACTGTGACCCTTTCTTCTAAAAGAATGATTCATTAACAGCTACACCATGGGTCTTCCAGGTTGTGTGGTCCGATATTCTTAGCTCCTAATATTTCATCTGCATCTATGGCTGGCATCTTCAGAGGCACGTCATGGTACGATGTGTTTCTCTCCATCGCACAGTGTGGTCAAGGACGGAATGTTAGGAACTAAAACCACCAGACCATGGTCACACAGCCTGAAAAACTCACAACAGTCAGTTTGATTCTGGCTGTGAAACCCTTTGACAGCACATTTTTTAAAAATGTTTTACGTTTGAGGAGAGAATTGTGTTGTGTGTCTTTAGCTACTTGGCAAAAATTGGCCCATCTACCTCCACGTGTGTTGTCAATTTCAAAAGAAAGAGCCTAACCCTAACCCATCCCCCATTGTTTCCAATGGGACCTAACAGGCCAAAATGCAGAAAAACACCAAAAAATACCAAAAAAAACTGGAGCACCTTGCATTCAGATTTGTTCATATTCGGGCAGGATATATTTGGGTCAATTTTGGCCCAAATATGCCCGAATTCACCCAGATTCGGGCCAAATCTGGTATTTGTTGCACTTGAATCTTCAAGCCTAGTTTCAACCCTCCAAAACCAAAATGTCTACCAAATTGTTTCCAATGGGAGCTAACAGGAAATGGGGGCTACTCCTTTGAGGGTCCATAACTTTGGCCCCCCTGAACCAAACTTCACCAAACCTGGGTGGTATCATCAGGACAGTCTCCAAATGAGACCCTGAAATTTTGGTGCCTCCAGCTTTAAAAAGCATCCCTGCGGGCCAAAACGTGAAAAAACACCCAAAACACCAAAAACGCCAAAAAAACCTCGACAGACCCAAATTTTTTGAGTTTACTTGAATATTCAGGTATATCCGAATATGTTATTTGTTTTATTCAGGCATACAGATAATTTTATGCCCAAATAAATCCAAATCCGAATTTCACCCAGTTTCCAGGGTATTGATCAAGCCTAGTTGAAACGCTTGGCTACTATCTTCAGGTTTTGCAATTTAACTAACACAAACTCGTCTCATTCTTCTCAAGTATGAAAATCAGGTTTCTCTGTAAAATGTGTTGACTAATCTACTTTGCCTCATATATAAGTTTGACTTCATTTCAATGAAAATTTTGCTAGACACTCCCCCACCCCCCAGTTCTAAGTCTTTTCTGCCATGACCTGAATTGCCCAGGCTAGCCCAATCTTAGCTAAGCAAGGTCAGCCCTGGTTAGTACTTGTATAGGACACCACCAAGCAAGTCAAGGTTTGCTGTGCAGAGGCAGGTAATGGTTACCTCTGAACATATCTTGCCTTGAAAACCATAAAAGGGTCACCATACCTCAGCCGCAGACTGACAGCATTAAAAAAAGAGATGAAACTATTTTTTTCAGTTTGAAGTCTTTTCTTAGCTTGCACTTCCTATGTTCTGAGTTTTCTATGAGATGAGGTCCCCCACCCACATCCTGATTATAACTTTACAATACAAGATACATTTTCTGTGATGTTCTTTCCATGAAGCTTCAACACAGACAAGTCATATCTCTAGATACCTAGAACCCACACTACAGAGAGCTACCACCAACCACAGTTCCTCAACACATATCCTCAAATGTTTCTTGTATTTGTTTATTTATAATTTCAGTGCAGAGCTGGATGCCAAGGATGGGGAGAGGGAACAGAGCCAGAGTAGTGTAGTGGTTAAGAATGGTGAATTCTACTCTGGAGAACTGGGTTCGTTTCTCCCTCCTCCACCTGAAGCCTGCTGGGTAACCTTAGGCAAGTCAGTTATCTCAGAACTCTATCAGTCCACACAGGTGATGGCAGAACTACCTCCTAACATCTCTTGCCAAATTGGCTGTGATTTGACAGTACTACACACACACACACAAAGTGAGGTTTTAAAAAAATTTTCCCGCAACTTATTTCTACCTTCAGAATACCTGGATGCTACTAGTGAAAATGCTACTCTTAACAAAAGGTGAACAAGGAATTAGAGAAGAGACTGTGTATATGTGCTTCCTCTTGACACAAGATAATACAATCCAGTTTGCCTTCTATTGACTTTCTGCCTTGCACGCTGTCACAGACCCTTCACCCTTCTAACTATTGTGGCAGGCTCAGGCAGGATCCTAACTATTTTAGGCAGGTTTACCCACCTTTTCTATGACTGTGCTGTTTTGATGGTAGAGTATGAGGTATTTTATGCTCGTCTGTTCAGCCTTAGGATCTCCAGAAAGGTGTAGGGAGTCCCATGCCCATTTAAGTCAGTTAAGCATTCTACAAAACACCCTATGGCAGGGCTGCACTATCATAAATCCTTGTGTGCAGGGTAATTTTCTAAAGGTTACTCTAGTAACAAATAAAGCCTGTTAGCTATTTAAAAACATAGATTTTAAGCAGTAGTAAAAGAAGAGTTTGGATTTATATTCCATTTTTCTCAGCTATAAAAAGTCTCAAACCAGCTTACAAATTCCTTCCTGCCCCCTCCACACAACAGACACCTTGAGAGGTAAGTGGGGCTGAGAGAGTTCTGAGAGAACTGTGACTAGCCCAAGGTCACCAAGCAGGCTTCATGAGGAGGAACAGGGAAACAAATCCAGTTCACCAGATAAGAGCCTGCCCCTCATGTGGAGGAGTGAGGAATCAAACCCTGTTCTCCAGATTAGATTCCACTGTTCCTAACTACTATACCACACTGGCTCCTATCTACTACAAAACAGTCCAAAAGCAGTTTACTCAACGTTATTTGTACAAAAGGACAGTTACAGGCCTAGTCAATAAGAATACTAGTATTTCATAGACACAGCTATCTGAACTATAGGTGTATTCTGTCAGGGCATATTTCAATTCCGGTGGCTTTGATTTCATCAGTTTCATTAATGAGAAGATCCTTTCATAGATCCAGGTAGTCCCAAATATTGCCCAGAGTTTGGTCATATAAGAAATTTCAAGAGAGTTCTAGGATTCATAGATGTTACCAGAATTCCAGGGATCCTGTATCTTCTTGGTAGGCATAATTCGCCTTCAGCACACACAGTTCCTCTTAAAAACAAACCGCACTGGTAGGGCAAACGCTTGTCATTAATTTTTCACAACGCCTCACTTTCAGGTTGCAACTGTAGCGGAATTAAACTTGAACAGCTCAAAAAATATTCTGCTAAGTACACCAGCATGTGTGTGCCACAAGATTAATAATGACCACTAACTTAGACGGTTTTAATAGCATTTCTGTTTTAAAAGATTACAGACATTTATTGATGGCTATTAGCCACATTGGCTCAATAGAACTTCCATGTTCAGAAGCAATGTACCACTGAACACTTGTTGTTAGGGATCAACAAGGGAGGGTTCTGACCTCCATGCCCTTCTTTGGAGATCAGTGATTGGCAGCTATGAGACGCTGGAGTAGATGGACCCTTGATATGATCTAGTAGGAGTGTCCTTATGTCCCGACAGTCAGTCTGGTATACTGTGTTCGAATACTGGACTAGAATCTGTGAGGCCCAGGTTCAAATTCCCCATTCAGTCATAGAAGCTCACTGCGTGACCTTGGCCATTAACACTCTCTCAGCCTAACCTACCTCACAGAGCTGTCGTGAGGATAAAATGGGGGAGAGGATAATGGTGTAAACTGTTCTGGGTCCCCACTGGGGAGAAAGACAGGGTAGAAGTGAAGTAAAAATATATAAACATGGTGACAAAATGGCCTTTGTTCAGAAGATTAGCCACTCATCAGTCTAGGCACGTGCGAGTGTAATTTTTAGATGCGCTCTCTCTTTTGCCTCAGAGATGCTTTTAAGTGCTCTGAGAACATCAGTTCAAAATGTACCTGACAGCCCAAGGTTGATTTATATATGCTAATAAAATAAAAACCGTCTTGGTATTCCTTCCACTGCCTCAGCTAGCCTCTTTCCCAAATGCAAAAGGCATATAAGAACCTACCAGCAGTCATTGTAATTGAAATGTGGCCCTATAAAGATTACATACATCCATGTTTCCCTCAGGTCAGCGCCTGCAGAACACTATAGGCAGCACTTAAATCATTACAGCTTCAAAAATGTCTAACTAATTAGCAAACCCAAGAGTTTTTCATTTCTAATAAATGTCCTATATTTACCACAAGCTTTTTCTGTATCTGCAACCATCACACTCATTTAGGTTAGAACTCAAGAGTGTGAATAAATTCCAGCACACCTTACAATATTAAAGCCCCCAGTGTGGGGTTGAGGTTCTCATGTCGGGCTAGAATGAAGAAGACTCTGGTTCACATCCAGCTATCTGTCATGGCTGCTGACTGTGTCACCTTGGGCCACCCACTCTCTCTCACTGTCACCTACCTCACAGAGTTGATGTTGCAAAGACTCTGTCCTAAGCCTCTTGAACAGTGGTTCTCAACCTTCCCAATGCCGCGACCCTTTAACACAGTTCCTCATGTTGTGGTGACCCCCAACCATAAAATTATTTGTGTCTCGGTTCCTAAGACCATCGGAAAGATTTGTTTTCCAGTGGTCTTAGGCGATCCCTGTGAAAGGGTCGTTCGACCCCCAAAGGGGTCGCCACCCACAGGTTGAGAACCGCTGCTCTTGAAGGAAAGGAAAGACAAAAATATACTGAATAAATCAGCTGATGGAACCACCTGTTCACTCCATGATTACATGTGATCCTCAGCTGCAGCGTATTTAAAAAAACATGAACGGTTATCATTTTCCTTTATTTAGTAGTGTTTTTAAAGACCTAATTTGTGTTTGAGAAACTTGAAATCCTTGAAATTCAATCCAATAAAGAAATAATCCAGTTTGAATACAGAAAATGAGTTTGGGCTTATACCCCACCTTTCTCTCCTGTAAGGAGACTCAAGGTGGCTTACAAGCTCGTTTCCCTTCCTCTCCCCACAACAGACACCTTGTGAGGTAGGTGGGGCTGAGAGAGTTCTGAAGGACTGTGACTAGTCCAAGGTCAACCAGCGGGTTTCGTGCGGAGGAGCGGGAAAACAAATCCAGTTCCCCAGATAAGAGTCCGCTGCTCATATGGAGGAGTGGGGAATCAAATCCAGTTCTCCAGATTAGAGCCCGCTACTCTTGCCCACTACACCATACTGCCTCAATTAAAATCAAAGAGTTTTGACTGCAGTAAGCCCATACAGGACTGCACTGAACAATTTATTTGTTTCCCTAACTTTCTCCCCAGTGGGAACCCCAAGTGACTTACATCATTTTCCTTTCCTCCATTTTGTCTTCACAACAGCCCTGTGAAGTCAGTTAGGTTGAAAGTGCATGACAGGCCCCAAGGTCATCCAGCAAACTTCCATGCAGAGTGGGGACTCCAGAGTGGTCTCCCACATCCTAGACCAACACTCTAACCACTTAACTCTCAACCATGTAGACCTGAACAATTCAAGAAAGACTGCTGATTTCAGCAAAACTTTCTGTTCAAGCCTTACAGCCTTCAGCAAATCTATTCTGTCAACTACAAGCAGGATCGATCAGGCAGTTCTGAAACTATGTACAATTGCAGGATCTTCAATATAGCATGCATCTGGGATGGCATGGTGGTAAAAACCATCTAGGGCAGTGATAGCAGCTCAAGGACCAACTGTGCTTCCTTGACTTCCTACTTATGGCTCATTTCAATATGAGAGCTAAACCACATTTTGGCAAAGTGAGGAATGCCATTAGCTAGTAGGGCTTGCAGCTGTCAGGTGCCTCCCTCAGAACAGAGGGAGAGGTTCTAACCCCCCTGTTTCCTGAAACACTACAGTCCATCTTAAAGGGAACTCTTTGCTACGGTTCTCAACTCTAACTTTGGAAGTTCCTGGAGGTTAGGAGACAAAGTCTTGCAATGACAACGTTCAGGGGGGGGGGGGGGGGAGAGCTCAGCTGAAGTTTGATGCCACACTGTCCAAATAACAAACATGCTATTTTCTCCAGTGGAACTGATCTCTGTATTCTAGGACAACAGCAGGCCTCACCTGGAGGTTGGCAACCTGCAGTGTTTGCATGGGGAATGTTTGTAAGTTCAGACAAATGAAGAGTTCTGGTGAATATGAATGCTTGTGCACTGTTTTGTGTCATAAGCTTAACCTACAAACCTCATTCCAATGGTGGTTTGCCATTGCTTTCCCCAGTCATCTACACTTTACCTTCAGCCAGCTGAGTAATTTTACTGACCTCAGAAGGATGGAAGGCTGAGTCAACCTTGAACCGGCTACCTGAAACCAACTTCCACCCAGAGTGAACTCAAGTCATCAGCAGAGCTTTGACTGCAGTTCTGACACTTACCACTCTATGCCATGCTGCTCCCTTTGATGTACAAAAGTTGACTAAAGTTCAGCAGTAGCAGGGAGAGAGAACCCTCTCTCAGAGATATGCCAGTAATTAGACTAATCTATTTAATATTAATAGCTATATCTTACATTACTGTGTGTGTTTAGGGAGACGGTACCCAGGGCACACAGTAGTCACATGGCTTTTCTGATTGACAGGCACTGAGAATTTAGCTGTCTGCACGCATGGCGTGAATACCTCTGATCTAAGGAGATCAAGTCTGAACTAACAAATGGAGAACAAGGAATGGGGCAAGTGACCCCCTTCCTCCCCAGCATTCAGACTGCATCCTCAGAAAGTAGGGTTGTTGTTGTTTTTTTCATTTTAAAAGGGGGGGCAGCATTTACTTCTCTCTAAGGCCAAACTAGAACTGAAATAAAAAGAAAAACATGATAACTCTTCCTTTGTTTTTATCCCCCCCCCCACAATCTAGTCACATCTTACTTGCAGAGTTTTTGAGGCAAGAGACATTGAGACTTGGTTTGCCATTGCCAGCCTCTGCAGCATGACCCTGGTATTCTTTAGAAGTCTTCCAACCAAGTACTAGCCAGCGTCAACCCTGCTTAGCTTCTAATCTGATGAGATCAGGCTAGCCTGGGCTATCTCGGTCCTAGTATTTAACTCTGCATTTATTACAGGCAAGAAGAACCTTAGGCACGTACATCTCCAGAGATACCACTGAAATGGGCCGGATCTCACCCACCAGGGGCTGAGATAGAATCAGAGGCCTTTTCTGCACGGCGGAGGCAGCGCTTCTCCACCGGCATAAAGTGTGGGGGACTGCTCGTATGAGCAGTCCCAGCTCCCTCCCAAGCCAGAGAGGCGGCTCCACACGGAGCCGCCTCTCAGTCGCCCTCCCGCACTCACCTGCCTCTCCAGCGTCGCTTTGGAGAGCTGCAGGGACCCACCCACGCTGCACACCGACCCCTGGAGGTCAGAGGACAGTGTGGGCGGGTTCCTGCAGTCCTCCAAAGCAACGCTGGAGAGGCAGGTGAGTGGGAGCGACAGGGAAAAGGGCGGCTTCCCTGTGGAGCAGTTCGCACCGCGCCACCGGGAAGACGCAGTATTTTGAAAACCTCGCTCAATGAGCGAGGTTGTCAGGGTCGGCTTCACGCTGCCCGGGGAAAGGCAGGACGGCGCTGCTGCAATGCACCAACACCGGCCATGCGAACGCTCTCCTAGGGATGGTGTTTTTGCCATCCCTGGGACGCTTCATTTGGCCCGTGCAGAAAGGGCCAGGTGTTCCCAAGCTGAAATGGCTCCATTCACTGGTTCAGAACCTGGGTGAATCTGATGAGAGCCTTCACGGAGATTCTCAGTAGTAGTGGGCTAGGCATCAGTCCTGTGACATCATCAGTAAATAATTTATCTCAGGCCTCCAGAGGCCCACAACAGATTTATACCGCACTGATTTTTCACAAAGATCAATTTCTCCTGTGAGGGATGTCAATTCAGGGGAATATTTCCAGACTCATGTTAGGTGTAAGGAGAAGGACTCTCATGCCTCCTCTTCCCTTCCCGCTCCACCTTACATTTTGAAACAGGGACCTGCTTGCCCAGCAGAAGAGAGATGAATTCAGCTTTACACTGTGGGTTATAGAAGGTAGACCCATGTCAGTACAGAAGCCAGCTGTCACTGTGAATTAAGCCCACTTGGAAGACCCTAGCATTTTAGCCAACTCTTCTGTTTGTTCAACAATCATATCTAAAAAGTCACAACTGAAGTTTGGCTTTGAAGCTGAGCTCGCCCTTTCATCCCGATAAGCGAAACAAAGGCCGTTATTGTAGTGTCCTATCTATCCCCGCTCTCTCTGCTCTTGCCTTCAGAAGGGACCAATCTGCACAGATTAAGAAAAAGAAGGATGCCCTTCTTTACCCAAATGCTGAAGTGAGAAAGAGCATACAGGTCAAGAACAGCTTAGAACTAGGAAGTTAACATCTTCCCTTTTTTTCTCTTGCCATCCAGTCTCAGGATTGTTCCATCAAATTACTCCAGAATATACATACAACAGACATTATGGTTGCTATAGCAGATTCAAATCTATGTACTTTTAATAAAGCCATTCTCACTGGCATTCATTAGGTACCTAAGTGCCCTCAAGGTGCAGCCAAACCATGCGGACCCCAGCAAGGAGGTTTTCAAGGTGAGAAGCAGAGATGCCTTCCTCAGCAGTCTTCCTTGGTAGTCTGCTCAAGGACTGACCCTGCTTAGCTTCTGAGATCTGATGAGATCGGGCTCCCAACATGCCACCTTCCCTCCGAGAACATCCTTTACTGTCTCGTAATAGCCTTCCAACACACACTACTGAAAGAGGCTGGTTTTATTCGGACTTTATTCTACAGATCCAGAGATCCATGTGTCCTGAACAGTTTTATTATCCACGACGAGAAAGTGCTGTTTTATTTCAGACACATCTCTGAATTTGCTAACTTCCTAGTTTGTCACATTTTTAAAATTGGGGAGGGAAGTCTCCAGCCAGTCCTGTTGAACGTATTCAGACATTTCATCTGAATGTTCTTCAGATATGCATTTGGGGAAGTCTAGCCCATAAAAGCTTATGCCGAAAATATTTTGGTCTTTAAGATGCCACAAGGCACCATTCTGTCTTGATTAGAATGACCATTTTCTTGCCATTAATAGTCATTTCGCTCTTCTTGAATAGATTTCATTAACTGTATGTATTTTTGGATGTTATAGCCAATGGCTCAAACAATAAATACTACTTGACTTGACTAGATTTCAAAAACCACAAACAACCTTCCAGCCACCCTTGCAGAAATTATTAATAACTGTGAAATCTTACTTAAGACTTTCACCACTTTATGACTTGACATAAGCTAAAGGTCTGCAGCCAAAGAACTACCCAATTATATTGGCTCAAAACAAGAATTCCAGCCTTCCTCCAGCCCCCTCATGCTTCTCCTCGTCTTCACATAGTTTTCCCTCAACTCCTAGTTCCCTCCCTTTGACCTTTCCCACTTCCCATAATTCCCCTGGATCACTGCCCCCCACATTCTGTTGGGAGGAAGCTGGCAAACTCTCTATCATCCTTCTCTCTCACATACATAGGCACTTTAATTCTCCCTTTAGCTACATAGCTCAGAGGTACAACACTTGCTTTGCCAACAGAAGGTCCCAGGTTCAATCCTCACTAAGCATTGTCACTTAAAAGGATCAGGTAGCAGGTGATGTGAACAACCTCTGCATGAGACAGTGGAGGGCTGTTGCCAGTCAGAGCAGACAATAGTGGCCTTGATGAAACCAGTCTGAATTCAGTATAAGTCAGCTTCATAAGTTCAGTATGAAATGACAGGAGAGTGCAGCAAGTGAATTGCAACTTCATGGGCTGTAGAAAAGGGAAGTAAAGCAATATGAATGGAAATGAATAACTTTTAGATAGGAAGGCCCCTTCCACACGTGCAGAATAACGGATTTTCAATCCACTTTCACAATTGTTTGCAAGCGGATTTTGCTATTCCGCACAGTAAAATCCAGCTGAAAAGTGCATTGAAAGTGGATTGAAAGTGCATTATTCTGTATGCGCAGAAGGGGCCGAAGATACATTGTTGAAAAGAATGGCATTTTGACAAATCCGTTCCCCAACATTTCCAGAATCTTCTGCAGGCATCTTGAGACAATTCTGCTGCTTTTTTGAGACACCATACATAAAGGGTCTGTTCAGATGGAAGGAGACGACACACGAGAGACAAAACCTACTTCACAGCCTATAGTAGTTGCATAATCACTGCACTATAGTTAGAGGTGTAAAGAAACACACTGGGGCTGTCTTTTCCATACCATCACATCAATACAAGACAGGAACATCTGGGACTCACCCGATCTTGCATGTCATGCAACCTGGGAGCAACAGATTATTATTTGGACAAGTCACGGATGTAAACTAATTTTCAGTTTAGAGGCAATCCAAATTAAATTTTGGGGTAAACTGAGATGTTTCAGTTACATTTCAATCAACTACTCTATGAAGTTAAGAATGCTGCTATGTAGGTGGGCAGTTTGTGTTTTGTTGCATTCTTTTTGTCCTTTGTTAGTAACAACAAGGGTGAAGATTGCTTACCCCCTCCCCGCCCCACCCATCAATCTAGGCCAAACTTGGCAACATAAGAAAGATTATCTTGCTGGCCACCTTCTAGAATGGGAGACATCCCCAAACAAGCAGGAATATAAGCCAGGTGCTCATTTAAATTTGTTACCAAAAAGTTTATTTTTGTAACAAGTGAACTCATTTGGTTTTGAAGTACCAACCCCTTCTATGTTTCAAGTTAATACTTTGAAAATATGGAACTATTGTTGAGGTTGGCTTGGATCTTACTGAAAATTTTAACTTCCTTGCTTTCCCTTCCTACTACAGCCCCAAATGTCCCCGGAAATGCTGAAAATGCACCTTAAAATGCTGGCTGCGGGTGATAGGGAGAAATTCCCATTAACAGCATAGGTGAGAGTTGGAGGTATATAGCTTTGGAGGGGTGGAGAGAGAGATCAACAAATGTCACACATACAGTACTCCAATTCCAGCAGCAGAAATGAGTGGAGAGATCTGAGCCAGGACCCATAAATCAATCAAATCTTCCTTTGACTTCCAGTTGATCAGCAGGAAACCATGTGAGCGCATCTAATATAAGTACTCATTACTTGTTATGGAGCAAACTCTCTCCCAGTCTTGAAACATCTTTTCTCTGGAGTGAAAACTGCTTTCCCATAAAGCATATTCAGGGCTGCAGCCTTCTCTGTTGGCTCCAGACTACATCCATGCAGCTGGAATCATGCTTCGTGATGGGCAGTGTCTCATGGCACATCCACTCACAGAAACAGAAAGTAAGTTACTAGAAGGAACATGCACAGTCCAAAGGCAAGCTAATAAACACTGGAAGAGACCGGAATGGGGCATGACTCAGGCTGTCCCAGAGGAAGCACATGTAGGCACTTGTGGAAATGCAGCCCTGCCTCCAGGGCAAAAAGAAAGGGAGACAGCCCCTCCCTTTCAGCTCCAAAAGGAGCTGCCAAAAAACCCACAAACTTCTTCCAGGCACGTGTGCACGTTCCGCCTTTGTCACAATATCACATAACGTCCATTTTGGGATTTTCGGTGCTCTGAAAATGACCGCGAATTACAACTATTGCATAAGCTGCTAAAATCACTCAGGTTGGAATAGCTGCTCTCTAGTAATGTATTCAATTCAGGGATGTCACTATGAGTTGGAGGGGGAGCAGGAATATTCACATGACATGACAGTGGGTGGCTCTTCGATACATTAAAGGGTTTAAATTACAAAAAAGTGGTATATTTTGTGGTAGGATTTTAAAAATACTTTACCTCTTTAAACCAAAGTATTCTGCACCTTTGTGAGATGCCATTATAAACACCATTAAAATGTTTGTAACGCTTACTCAAACTTGGTCAAATGTCCCATCTTCTAAGTCAGGGGTTCCAGAACCAAATACAGCTCTTTCAGTGGCACAGCTTGGGATTCAAAACTGGGATACAAATCCTAGTCCAACTCTCTAACCACTTTCTAAAACAGGAACTTTGACTATCGAAAGTTACACCCTGGAAATTTTCTTGGCCTTTAAGGTGCTACTAGACTCAAATCTTGTCCTTCTGACCACTACATCGCACTCACTATGCCACCTCTAATCTAGCCAGTTCACAACTGATTTGTAGTCCTGAAGCCCAGTACCTGCATCCTCCAGATGCACAGTGATTGCTTCACTCAGCTGACTTCCACTGCAAAGAACCAGACAACTGTACACTGTAAACTAGGTAACACCATATTTTGCTCCACAGCCTTCTCTTTACCAAAAGCTTCCTCAGTAGTAAATAGCTGATAAAGTTCAACTTCCTGCCAGGGAAAGTTTCACCTGCTGATTTCTACATATCAGACTTCTGAAGGTCGGAAGGTCCGTGGGATTTAGCCACCTTGCTGAAGCTAGCAGAGATGGAATTCATCTGGTCCTGGATGAGAAAAACACTACCTGGAAACCTGATGTGTTTGGACCTTGGTGTTCCACAATGTATAAAAGATGGTAGATAAAGGCAAAGGATGGGTGGTAACCGGGAGCATTCCAAAATGCGACCCTCCCTCCTGCAATCTGAAGTGACACAGACCATTTCACCACCTCATTCCCTTGCACATGAGGTGGGGCTGTGTCTCAGGAGTATAGAATCTGCTTGGCATGCAGAAAATCCAGGTTCAAACCAAGTACAAAACAGCTAAAAAGGACCAGCAACAGGTGACTTGGAAGACCTCTGCTGAGACCCTGGAGAGCCATTTCCAGTCTGAGCAGACATCACTGACTTTGCCTGGACCAGGGTTAGGGCATTTCCAGCCCTGGTCCCAACTTGGTTGAATGCTGTCCAATGAGACCTGTGGAATCTGGCTCAGTTCCACAGGGCCTGCAAGACAGAGGGCACTTTCGCACATGCAGAATAATGCACTTTCAATGCACTTTGCAGCTGGATTTTACTGTGTGAAATGGCAAAATCCACTTGCAAACCATTGTGAAAGTGGATTCTGCACGTGCAAAAGTGCCTAGAGTTATTCCACTGGGCCTATGGTTGAGGCAGCAAAGGTTACTCTCTTGGGCTTCCTCCTCCTTCACTTCCTTTCCTTCTTAAAAATTTTTTTACAGCCAACTCAGTGAACCTAGTGGTTTATCATCATCAAGGAACCATAATGCAATAAATGGTTTCAGATATGGATTGTGTTGTATTTATATGTAACTTACGTTATTTGATTTGTTGGAAACTGCCTCAAGTCCAACAGGGGAGAGGCAGCACAAAATCTAATATTTTATACACACACAGAGGGGCAGCAGGGAGAACCAAACCATCATCTGTTGCAGACAAACTTGTCTGACCAGATATTTTCCTTTGGGGTTTACAAGTAACTGCAAAACCCCCCTTTTTTTGGGGGGGGGGTGTTCCTGGGCCAGGCCTTTTGGCCCAAACTTGTCTTTCTTTTGAACGCGCACATCTATATTTCCCCCCAGCCAATATGCATCTGGCAGTGGGCTCCAGCTCACCAAAGTGCATGTCACCACTGCTGGTCTCTGTGTTGCCACAAGGCTTTTTGGTGGTTTTAAACTCGCTCCCTGACTCAATTAAGTCCTGCATTAGCTGGGGACGGAGAGATGCCTGATCAAGATTGCATCTTCTTGGTGTGCCGCGGTGCCAGACAGACAGACCAAACCAAAGGGGAAGGTCTCCTTTGGAAGAAGTCAGCATTCAAACAGTGTTCAAACTAAGCATCCTGAGCAAGGCTTGCTTTTTTTCAAACGTGCTTCCCTGCAGAGGAGAAAACACTTATTTTAGCCCCACCCCCTTGCACCGCTGACCTGACCCCAGAAGTTTGCATTCCCCTTAGGGGGAGGGCTCCTTTTGTTGCTGCACACCACCCTCGGCCCTCTTTGTTAACAGAGATCAGGAATGCAAGACGTGGGATGGCAGTTTTATGTCCTTTAGAATATTTTAAATGGTTCTCACTCCCCCTCCCCTTTCGAGCCACCTTGCTAGATCAGAAGAGGCATGCAGGAAAACAAGAATCTGGCACTCTCTTTTTGCAAACATCAGCCTCAAGCTCCCTTCCGACATTTTGATACGTGCCATCTGTTTGCCGTGTCTTCCAGAGCTCCTCCGGTTTTCTCATCTGGCCAGCTTTCGCTAACAGGTGGTTGGTGCCCACCCCCCCCCCCATATTTTGCCAAAAAAACCCAACAACACCTCAACACAGAACAAAATCTGTTTAGGTGAGGGAGAGATCTGAACCACACGGGCGGAAGTGATTGCAGATCGTCGTCCCCCCCCCCACCACACCACCTACCCGCCCGACTCCACACCTCCAGCCCCTAGTGGAGAAATCACAACACAGGCGCAATCCGGAACAAACTTCTGAAGGGGCGCCTGCAGTTTTGCAGCCACACAGCAGCCGACGCAGCCTTCCTTTCCCCCTCGGGAACAAGTCCCACAACCCTCGGAGGTCGCGGGGAACAAGCACTATTTTGAACAAACGATCCCTTTGCTAACGCCCGATCCCACCTGTGAATGCTTACGCATTCACACACATACACACACACACCCCGCGCGCGCCAGGCTCGCTGCAAGACCTCCAGCCTGGTTTGCAACTGCAGTGCGAGGATCCCGCCTTTCCTGAGACTCGCCGCAAACTGAAGGATCAGAATAGTGCCTCCTGAAGAGCCCCAGCTCAGCCCCCGACGCGTCCGGGCCGAGCTCCCCCGTCCGTCCGCCTGCGCGCCGACCCCACCGGCCAGTCTCCCGCCAAGCCCCCCGCAGCCACTTACAGCCTCCTGTCCTGCGGCTCCAGTTGCCGGTGCATGGCCAGAGAGAAGCCGAAGAGGCTGCCGGACTCGCCGCTCCACACGACCACGTTCTCCGTGTCCAGGTTGAAGGCGGAGGCCAGCCCCAGGTGGCACAAGAGCAGCAGCAGCTGCGGCGGCTGCCCCGGAGCCCGCGCCATGCGTGCCTGCCGAGCCGGCCGGGATCCCGCGGGAGGGAGGAAGACAGGCGGACTGGCGGGGCGCCCCTCTCCCGGCTGGCCGCTGCCCAGCGCGGCTCTCCCTCTCCCCCTCGCTGCCGCAGGCTGAATGAGCCCCTTGTTCTCTCCAGAGACTCCCGGCTTAGCAGCACCGAGTGACGAGCGCGCAGCCCCGCCCCGTCTCTCCCCTGCCGCCCTGCCGCCTCGCCCAGTCTTGCCCTACCCTGCCCTGCCCTGCCCTTGCCTTGCCTTGCCTGGCCTGCGGGTGTGCTTCTGACTCCCCGAGCTTGTGGCTTCGGAAATCCCAGCCAAGGTCTATTGCTTTGAAATGTTTATTGTTGTTAACTTCTCCATTTACTCATGGAATGGTATGGAAGCCCTACGATCCCTTTCATACAGCCATATGTTGAACAAGAAGTCATTATGTTAAAAAAAAGAAAGCCCTGACAAGTTGCGAGATACACTCGTAGTCAGCTGAGGTTTGTTTTGAGTTAATGGAGAGGGGGAGGGGAGACCTTAACGGCCAATGGCGCACTTTTATCCGGGAAAGAAGCTATCGGCATAGCCATGTTCCGGTTTAGCCATTGTATCAGAGTTCCTAACAAATTGCCGAAGAGTTGGACTTTTGATGGCCCTTGGGGTCTCTTCCAACTCTATGATTCTATGATTTATGCTCCAGCTACAGGTGGCCATGATGAAGAAACTGAAAAATGTGATGCAAGCATTCAGAAAGAAATTGATCACGCACCTAAACAAGATATGCTGATAATCATAGGTGACCGGAACCCAAAAGTAGAAAACAAAGCAGAATAAAATATTGTTGACAGATTTAGGTTAGGAGCACAAAATGAAGCAGGAGAGTGACTTGTAGAATTTTGTGAAGATAACAATTTGTTCATTGCAAGTACATGTTTCAAGCAACCAATTAGATGTCTGCTGGACATCACTGGACAGCCAGTATAGAAATCAACTACAGCTGAACATCAAGAAGACAAAATTGATGACTACTGGAGAATTACTCAGCTTTAGGGTCAACAGTGAGGACACTAAAATGATAGAAGATTTTCTATTCCTTGTCTCCATCATCAATCAAAAGGGAGACTGCAACCAAGAAATCAGGAGGAGATTGAGACTGGGAAGGGTAAGGTCCTTAAGTATCAAGCGTAAGGTCCTTAAGTATCAGGGTGTGTCACTGGCAACCAGGATCAAGTTAATTCATGCCATAGTATTTCCTATTACTATGTATATGGGTTTGAAAGGGGGACAATGAATAAAGTTGACAGGGAGAAAGTAGATTTGCTTGAAATGTGGTGTTGGAACCAGTAATTAGGTTCTAGATCAAATCAAACCTGAATTGTCCCTAGAAGTTAAAATAATGGGGGGTATTGAACATTATGAGAAGACAAGAATCACACCTTTAAAGAAAAGCTTTTAAAAAAATCAGTTACAACAAAAGGATAAAAATGCTGGGTTTCAAATCTTTTGTATCTAGCTGGATTATTATAGACATATTGCAGGGCCTTTTCAGTGATGATCCCACACTTGTAGAACTCTCTCTTAAGAAAGATCTGCTGAGTTCCACCTTTATGGCCTTTTTTTAAAAAAGCAGTTTTTAAAAGGGGGTTGTCTTGCCAAAATCTGCCTGATTGATTTCTCCACGTGGTACTATTTTTTATTTTGATGAATAGTGTGTGGCTATTACATAAAATGTTTCTTTGCATTTCTTTTGCGTGGGTGTATGGCCCCTTCCACACAGCAAAAGTACAGCAGGTTGCAGTCAGGATGCAGGTCCAGTCGGCACGTTCACATCTCTCCCTCCAGTCGGTGCGTTCACATGCCTCCCTGCGGGCAGCAAACGGAGCCCAGGAAGCAATGTGGGCATTAAAAAAAACTATCTCCCACTTATGCGTGGCTATGGAGGCATGCACAACTGGACCCCCACAGCCATGCTGACGGATGTTAGGACCCTGTGCACTTGCTTGGCTACGCAGATGCCAGGTGGGGAAGAAAAGAAAAACAGAATGTGCAGCAGCATTACAAGCGCCTCCCTGCCTGCTGTTCACTCAGAAGCAGATGCCACCTGGGCTATTTAAAAAGAGTTGCAGATAGTGCGATTCTTGAAAAACTTGAATGAAGGGAATACGGGGCAGACTTGCATTATGAGCGGGATCTGTGTGAAGTTCCCCCCTAAAACAGGTTTTATACCATTGTTAGTCCATGCTTATTGGCCTGTGCGGAAGGGGCCTATGTGATTCCTGTGTTTTACAGTTCCAGTCATGTACAAACTTCCTCCAATCTAAGCTCACTGATTTCAACAAACTTAGACTAGAGTAACTCTGTTTTGTCCTGACCTGGATAGCCTAGGCTAGCCTGATCTCATCAGAGCTAAGCTAAGTAGGGCCGGTTCTAGTTAGTATTTGGATGGGAGATCACCAAAGAAATCCACGGTCGCTACTTAGAAACAGGCAATAGGAAAACACTTCTGAACTTCTCTTGCCTTGAAAACCTTACAGGGTCGCCATAAGTGGGCGGAGACTTGACACCTAAAAACAATAACAACAACACTTCTTAGGATAGTCATGTACAGGTTTACTTGTCAAAGAAGGCTGGTCTGGGAGTGAACCAAAAGCTATACCATCTTTTTTGCTCACACACGCTGTGCCCTTGCTGAAGTTTCAGCCGCCTGCTTATTAATGGCATGCTGGTCTCCTGCCAAGTGCTCCACAAGATGTGGGCCTGCTGTGCCTCCGTACTGAGCAGCGGCTGTGCCAGAAATGCTCTCCTCATCAATGTAACGATTCTTTGTTTAATGATAGGGTTGGAGCTGATTTTTTTTTTCACTTTTAGAGGAGGGAAAAGGAGAACTGGGCGCTGAAGCCAGATGAACCGTTCCAATCTGCCTTCTGGAGACACTCTAAGAATGGTCCTTTTCATTGCAAAGTCTTCATCTGTCTCGGGAACAAAAAAAACAACAGATCTGCACATTTATTAGGCCTTAAATGTAATGTATAATTTATTGGGATGTGCGAACGCACAGCTGTGTATCTTTCAGGCTGCAGGTGAAACGAGCCTTTAAACCCCAAAATATTTTTTTTAATTCAACAGCAATGACAATAATTGCATTTAAGGAGAAAAGTTGCTCGAGTCTATGATTAATAACATTGTTCCCCTTCAGGGACCATTGTGGCAATCTGGGCACTCTTTCCAGTGCCATGAAACTAATTTCCATTCCATTGTGAGCCCATTCTTTCAACTTCAACTGTTGGCATTGGTGCATAAATCCCTTTGACAAGAGCTGATGCTGTGCAATAGAACAGCAATTCCTAAAAGAGTTTTTTTCCAGTAAGGGTCAGGCAGAATTTACTGTGAGACATGCCACATTTAGATCATGTTAGACAACCCTGCAAACAAGCCCACAGAAGTGAGTGGCCTATGGGGGGAAAAACTTGCTCACCCGCCCAGAGGCTCAACCATCTAACAGCGCGATTCTAAGCAGAGTTATACCTTTCTGAATCCATTTAAGTCAATGGACTCCAAAGGGTGTATCTCTGCTCAGGAATTTACTCGAAGTCCCAACCATGAAATGGAGAATGGAACAATATTTTTCCAATTTACCAAATTTTTTATTTATTTTTACTTAATTTAGTCTTCTCAGTGGTGACTTACATTGTTATCTTGTTCACGTTATCCTCCCAACAATCCTATGAGGTAGGTGACTGGCTTAAGGGTCACCTAGCAAGTTTCCGTGGCAGAATGGAGATTCTCCAATCTCGTGACAGAATGGAGAGTCTGGCACTCTAATCTCTGTACTATACTAACTCTCTTCCATGTCTGATCACCTGGAAGAGATTCTTGCTCGCCATAGGTGGTCAGTCTGGTGGGCATTTAAAACTGTGCTCTAACAAACAAAATTGTGATAGAATAGCAATGTAACCATAGCATCAGAACTAGTAGAAGTTGACAAACTCAACTTACACTATCCATTTGAAAATATATTGTAAGGTAGTAAAAGTAGTAAACAGTAAGGTAGTAAACAGTAGTAAGGTAGTAAACAGTATTCTCACAATACAAGAACCAGGGGTATTCATTGAAAATGCTGGGGGGAAGAATTAGGACTAATAAAAGGAAACACTTCTTCACGCAACGTGTGATTGGTGTTTGGAATATGCTGCCACAGGAGGTGGTGATGGCCACTAACCTGGATAGCTTAAAAAAGGGCTTGGACGGTTTTATGGAGGAGAAGTCAATCTATGGCTACCAATCTTGATCCTCCTTGATCTGAGATTGCAAATGCCTTAGCAGACCAGGTGCTCAGGAGCAAGCAGCAGGCCATTGCTTTCACATCCTGCATGTGAGCTCCCAAAGGCACCTGGTGGGCCACTGCGAGTAGCAGAATGCTGAACTAGATGGACTCTGGTCTGATCCAGCAGGCTAGTTCTTATGTTCTTATGTTCTTAGTGTGTTCCTAAAAGCACTCTCCTGTGAGTCCCACTGAATGGACTTGAGTCTGATTAAGGCCCCTGCTGTATATGCAGAATAATACACTTTCAATCCACTTTCAATCCACTTTGCAGTTGTGCAGAATACCAAAAGGGGAAGGGGCCTAAAAGTAGACTTGGTTAGGATGGCACTGTTAATGTAAAAAGTCAAATCAAGCTCATTATATCTGCAACAGTATATTTTGAATAGCATCTTAGAGATATCAGTATGTGAGATGTTACTATTCCCATCTTTGGTGCTGAAATAGAAAAAATGCCCTGGAACAGGAATAAGTCGTCTAAAGTAAATTGGTGAGGAATTTCTACACGGGTTTTGCCGATATAATTTCCCATCCATTTTGATGTTCTTCTAGTGCAAACAATGCGGAAGACAGCCCACAAGGGGAGTAGATGCTTAATGTAGAACAGAGCTGCTGAGATCTCTCAAGAGGATTTAAATTCACACCCTTGCATTCACCAAAGCAGACAAACAAGCACAAATCTACTTCTACCAATCTTGCCCACTGCTGAAGGTTTTGCTAGGGTAATGCAGAAAAATCACCCCTTCGGCCCCTTCCAGACATGCAGAATAATGTACTTTCAATCCACTTTCACAATCATTTGCAAGTAGATTTTGCTATTCCATACAGTAAAATCCAGCTGCAATGTGCATTGACAGTGAATTGAAACAGCATTTTTCTGCATGTGCAAAAGGGATCAAAATTATCATTTTATTTAATATATTTGATTTATGAATTGAAACAACCCCTTTTGAGTTCAGAAGGTGTCTTGAAATTGTAAACTGTGAACTCAAAAAGGCAATTCTCCACAATGTATCTGAAATGGCAAGTGCACCTGCTCTTAACCACTACCCCACGCTGGCTCTGAGGGTCTCTTGCCATAAAACCCCATATGTCGGCTGTGACTTGACAGCACTTTACATGATTATATGGTAGGTATTTCAAGAAATCAATATGCAGGGTATTCCCTTCTAATCCTTCTGGATAGGAGCATTTTTATCACTCCATTTTCATAATATTGTTCAGACTTCTGTGTGATTTTGCGTGGTCTGTGTGTTAACATCATCATGGATTCCTGGTGTGTGTCTTGACTTCATCAGTTATCTGGCACAGTTCCATCACTCACTACTATTTATAACTCCTGGCTGGAAAATGGCAACTGACTTTGAAATGCTTGCTCTCCACCCATTACAGATTGGTCATTCTGAATATTATAGGGTATGTGGCAGACTTGTTTCTTCTTCAGCCCCCCTCCCCCTCCTCATAATGGGTATTTTGCTAATATGTAATATAAAACCAGGAGAAAGAATGTATGGATGTTAAATATTCAAAGCACAGAATGGGCCATTCTGAGTTACATGATGCTAAAGCTTGCCCCTTCGTTGTCTACCATAAAAATGGGCCATGCAAAATTACAATTTGTTCTCAGTAAAAATGCTGGTTTTTTAAAAAGAAAAACACCCAAACAAGTGTGCTAAAGGCCGTCCAGCTCCTTCTCTCAGTCTTTATGAGAGATACACCCGCTGTGGGAGTGAGTGACTAGTGGGAGACAGCTCCTTTGAGGCGTAACACCCAGAGGACTGAGTCAGCACATAAAGTGTTTTGGTAAATGAGAGCCCAAGCTCTTTTGCTCTAGACAACAGCTTCGTTTCCCTGTGTAAGCAAAAACGCCTTCATTGTTCCCTTCAGTTACTAGAGTCCAGAGAGAGCTTTCTCTTCAGTAGTGTCATGAAAGTTTGAAAGAGTATCATCTTTTTTAAAAAAAATCGCTATTAAGCACAAGATCCAAGTTTCCACTCAAAAACCAGAAAGTACAACTCGACTGACTGTATTATGATAACATTCACATAGACATCTCAGAATTGAATCCTTCAGATGCAGCTGATGTGACTTTCCGGTACCTAGGTTTCTTTTTGGAATTGACACACCAGGCAAGGAATCCTAAACAGGTTTGCTCAGAAGTAAGAACACTTTCATCTAATGGGGCTTACTTACAGGAAAGCGGTCTAAGGATTCCATGAGGAAATAGCTCACAGCGCAAGCCGATGTAGGTCTCCTCAGAAGTAAGTCCCACATGTTCAATGGTACTTACTGTCAAGTATAAGTGCAAAGGATTGCACCCTCACTAAGTTTTTTTTAAGCATGCAAACTGTCATTCCTGGAAACCTCACAAGAGAAGTGGACCATTAAATACATACTGTGTTTCTCCAGTGTCTTATATTAATTTCTGCTCCCAAAGATGCGCTATGTCTTATTTTCAGGGGATGTCTTATTTTTCCACTCCACAGCTGCATGCTCTGGTGTTCTGTTCAACGGGCATGCTTCCAAACAAAAACTTTGCTACGACTTACTTTTGGGGGATGCTTTATATTTAGCACTTCAGCAAAACCTCTACTACGTCTTATTCTCAGGGGATGTCTTATTTTCGGAGAAACAGGGTAATACTTTGATGATGGGATGTTGCGGGAGGCCACATTTTCTGCATTTTATTTTACAGGACTCGTGTTTAACTTTTTCATTCAAACAATATACAAAATGGCTTACAAGAAAAACAAAAAGTACAACAGAAATGAAAGCTGTCAATAAAATCACATAAAATAAAATTTAAAACCCGAAGAGTACATGTGGCATTCTTTCAAACACACTTGAAAGGGCATGGAGAATAAATATGTTTTAAAATTCTTCTATAAGCCACATAATGATAACTTCTTATTACTCAGGTAAGGTGAAATGGCATATACAACTTTGACTTTTTGTGCACATTTGGTCTCTTCAGGACAAGTGTACATTACCTTCGGGTCCGATTCTCAATTGCGCATGTGTTTCCCCCTATTTAGGAATCACCGTGCTGGCAGGGGATGATGGGAACTGTAGTCCATAGCACATTTGAGAATGGCTCTTTCATTTTTGACCGCTCATTCTGTACTGGTATGTTTCTTTGGTCCGTGTTTACAGATGCCTAATTTCTCTTCAAGTTCCTTGATCTTGGACATCTACATTAGTCATTTCCTGCATCATATGTATAAACATATGTCTGAAAAACTTTCATAAATTTTCTGAGTCAAGTTACAAGATACAATAACAACAATCAATAAAACACTGTTGTGTAATTCATAACAGCCAGCAAGGTATAGTGCTTAAGAGTTGCGGGACTCTAATCTGAAGAATTGGGTTCAATTTCCCACTTCTCCACACGGAGCCTGTGGGTGATCTTGGGTCAATCACAGTTCTCTCAGAACTGTGCAGGCACGCAAAGGCAAACCACCTCTAAACAGCTCTTGCTTTGAAAACTCAAAAGGGTCGCCATAAATTGGCTGCAAGTTGACAGCACTTTATACACACACCTGTAATTCACAAAGATTAGCAGTTGTATGCATAAACGGTTCCTCAAACCCTCTGTCAATGTACTATAACACCAACAAGGTAGTGATTGTGAGAAGAGCCTGATAAATCCCCCCCATCTTTTTTCCTTTAAAATGGCACACCAAGGTTTTATAACACAAGAAGAGGAGGAGGAGGAAGAGGAGGAGGAGGTTTATACCCCCCCTTTCTCTCCAGCAAGGAGACTCAAAGAGACTTACAAACTCCTTTCCCTTCCTTTCCCCACAACAGACACCTTGTGAGGTAAGTAGGGCTGAGAGAGTCCTGAACGACCTGTGACCATCTCAAGATCACCCAACAGGAACGTAGGAGTGCAAGCAAATCTGGTTCACCAGATAAAAGTCTGCTGCTCATGTGGAGGAGTGGAGAATCAAACCCGGTTCTCCGGATTAGAGTGCACCTGCTCCTAACCACTGCACCACGCTGGTTCTCCATTAATACTTCAATTTTATTTCAATTGGGAGACAAATTATCTGTGAAATAAAAAAGGTTTCCATGAGATTGCCTGTTTCACTCTTTTTTCAGAGTGTGGGAACAGTGAAAGGAATTGCAGAGGGATGGTGCGTGTCACATACTGTCGACGCCCATACTGTGATGGGATTGTATCTGAACCTGGTCACAGGACAGTACCAGACAACCTTTGGGGGAGACAAGTGACTTCTGCACTAGCTGAAGAATGTGGTGTATTTAAAGCAGGAGAAGCATAACTTGTACACAGCAGCAATTCGTGTTAACTGAAGTGGGTAATGACCGCGGCATGGCTGTTAAAGAGCTTGGGGGGAAAAAGCATGTGCAATTTCAGCCTAAACCTGCATAAACCCTCCAAATGTGCTGACTCGTATGCTTTTCAAATCTGACTAGCTATGACTCAGTAAAAGTTAATCTGTTTGGCATTAAAAGATTGCTAGTTCATGATACTAGGGATGGTGTTGGGTTCATTAAGAATTATTGCGTAATTCCCACGTTGCTATCTAGAGTACGTATACACCCAGGACCGGCAGCAGGAATATGTCTCATAAAAAGTAAAGCACCTGAGGGTATGTATCTTCTTCAGCTCTGGCATGTGGAGGCACAGCTGAACAAAATATTTAGGTGTTGGCTCAGCTGTAGTCATCAGGAAGAAATGTCTGCAGGCAGGAAAGAGGCCTGCCTGTGTCTTTTCAGAAAGTAACTCTTTCACAATAATTCATTGATACAAATATCAGAGCAACAGAATTCTTTTAAATTTCTCCTTCCCTAAAGCCAAGATTACAGAATTCAGTTCAACGTTTTCCAAGCACCACACTGATTTGAAGGGATCATGAATTAAGCAAGAGTGACGGTTCCCAATTCTATTTTTCTGTCTGTCTTTTCTATGAGATGGAATCATGTACATGTATAGGACAGAGGTGTAGCAAGGGGGGAAAGCGCCCGGTACATCTTCCGCCCCCGTCCCACCCTGGAACACCCCATCCCACCCTGCCACGCCCCCGCCACGCCCCCGCCACGCCCCCACAGGGGTGCACACCCAGTGCGTCACACCCCCCCGTCCCCTTGGAGCTACGCCTCTGGTATAGGATTGTTCTAGTTTGTTTTTGTTACTTCCACATTTACAGAGGATCCTTCCAGTTATCTTATGGAGACAAAATCATTATCACCAAAAAATCAAAAATGAAAATGTCTAGGATGTTTCTACTCAAGACCCTTAGAACAGAAATATCACTTCGGCAAAAGAGGTTTAAAGTTGTCCTTCCATTCAAGAAAATAATTTTTTTTCTCACAGAGACCTTCCATGATTGAAATACCCCTGGATTCTATCTATGTAATTTGGGCAACCCAACTGTTAATTGTAACCCAGACAGTGTAAAACATATTATTCTTACACCAGTATTAAGAGATTGGGAAGAGATAACAGTGCACTAGGAATGATCAGCTCTAATAACACCTGAGAATGTCCTACTGCAAATCTTTGTTGTAATAATTGCTGTCAAATTATGAGAGTCACTTCTTGGTTCCAATGAAGTTTTGTCCTAAAGCTCAATGGAATAAATGCCTGGGGAAGAGAAATCTGGGAAACTGGTAAGAAAATGGAACTCTAAGAAAGTGTAATTGCTTCTGAAACAATGGCTGTCTTGAATTGTCTTCAATGGCTCCCGTCTACCCTCCCCACCCGCCACATCTTTTGTGAGACCTGCACATCAGTAATTAATGGCCGCTTTGTTCCTTCTTTGGCTGTTCTGGGTAAACTAGTGAATCACTTGAAGTCAGTGCAGACCGCACAACTATTCCTATTGTTCGACCCAAATCCCACGACCTCTCCCCCCCCATGTGCCAAACTGATTGGATTTACTGTTCACTTGCTAAAACTGGGCCTGTTCATGACTGCACAAGGCAACCAGGCTTTAGAAAGAATGAAACTGGAACTTTGCAAAGAAATGACCCTCTTTGCAACATGTCTACGTGTCCCTATAGACCTTTCACATTTCACTTAAGAATAGTTAGAGGCTAACAGCAGAACTCGTAGACTTTCTGTCTGACGTTTCTCTTTATCTGGCAGAGTCTTTCCCCCTTAAATTAAGAAAAAAAGGTTACTAGCAAAAAAAATAGGGAATAAGCAACGAGGGGTGAGAGTAAGCACATTGTCAGGAAAGAAAGTTTTTATATCCCACTTTTCTCTACCTTTAAGGAGTCTCAAAGCAGTTTACAACTGCCTTCCTTTTGCCTTCCCAAATCAAAGTTGGCTCACCAAATTAGAGTCCACCCCTCTTGTGGAGGAGTGGGGAATCAAGGCCAACTCTCCAAATTAGAGTCTACCGCTCTTCACCTCTAAGCCACACTCTTAACCACTAACCTCTTGCCCTTTAGTTTTCTACTTCTGACCACAACCAAGTTTTATAAAATATTTAAGACAGGAAAGGGGGAAAGCAGTCTTCAGTATTGATGTTCCACAGCTGGCAAGAGGTTCTTCCTCTAATTTCTTCTTTGCCTTCCGATACTAGATAGACCAATGATTTGGCTCAGTATAAAGCAGCTTCTTGTGTAATGCTTGTGTAACTAATACATTTGCTTTTCCCACTATCCGTCACTAAAATGTGGAGTCTGGTTGGCATCAGCATAGCCTTCATCCTATACTTTTCAATGTGTGTGTTGTGTACAGAGGGTCCCATCATGTCCAGTCTGTGGTAGAAGGAGTAAATAGTGTGGAAGCCCTCTACAAATTCCTTCCTTCCTTCCTTCCTTCCTTCCTTCCTTCCTTCCTTCCTTCCTTCCTTCCTTCCTTCCCTCCCTCCCTCCCTCCCTCCCTCCCTTCCACCCACCCACCCACCCACCCACCCATCAAGTCACAGATGACTTATGATGACCCTGTAGGGTTTTCAAGGCAAGTGACCTTTGGAAGTGGTTTGCCATTCCCTGCCATTCATGGGATGAGAAGAGGACGGGGCAAAGCTTTTATTCTTCATGCACACACACACACGAACAAGCTGAGGGAAAAATCTAAATGGTGTATATGCAGCATACAAACAGTAAAAATAAAAGTACATAGTACTCCCTCAAAACACACTGACCTCTTCTCACCAGTTATGGGTCCTCTCAGCAGGCATTTGGAAGAAGGCGTGGCCAAAGACTGACAAAGACTTGCTCCTTGCTAGACCATATTTGAAGAGATCTCTCAAAAAAGAGTCTGACAAATAAAGGATTTCCAAAAGACTACAGTTTCTTAGGGCACAGAGAAGAAATTAATGGGTGCCAGATGAGAGGTGGTTCCAGTTTTCTGGGGCCCTGGGCAGACAATGTCTGGAGTCTCCATCTCCCCACCACCAGCGCTCCTTTATGCCTGCCTTTTCACCTCCTTGCCTAATGCCACCTGTCTGGGAAACTTTCTGCCAGAGGTGTAGCTCCAAGGGGGCAGGGGGCTGCGCCACGCACCGGGCATGTGCCCCTGTGGGGGTGTGGTGAGGGTGTTCCTGGGTGGGATGGGGGTGTTCCGGGGCTGGATGAGGGCAGAGGACGTACTGGTGCACCGCGCTCTTTTACGCCTTGCTACTCCTCTGCTTTCTGCCACTTTCAAGCCCCTCCACTGCCCATGCCCAGTTACCTGCACCACCTGCTTACCCTTTCCCCAACAGCAGTGGCTAGTGTACACAGCAGGGAGTACTGTGCCATAGCCACCAGGTATGTCACCACTAGGTGCCACTCACATGCTCATTCTCAATGACACTGGGCATTTAAGAGCATGGGTGTAGATAAGATGGGGATGGAGGAGAATACCAGAGGATCCAAAAGCAGGAGATTTTTAGGGGGAGTAGGACTGACAAATGCTCCCACAAGATTCTTCAAGGGATCCCAGCTTTTCAGTATTGTTACGTTTCAAATATATTCTAAATAATTTAGCATATGATTTATAATTTTTTTAAAAACCACAGTTAATAAATTTAAGCATTCAGTGGCCATCAGACCTTAACATAAACCTTTATGGGAGTAATTAATCAGGAATTGCTATGACTGTGTGATTTTGGCAGGTATTGTATGCTTTCTAGATTAACCTCAACTCTCAATAGGTTTGAATGGATCCCACTTCTAGGCCTGTGAACACAGCAGTAATGAATTAAGTCTAACAAACATAAATTATAGGAGTCTCCCTTATTGACTTTATTTTATGTTTAGATTTACACTCTTTTCCACACTGGAGTGTAGTTGTATGATTAATCTCTGATTTATACAACTGTAGTCCTTTTATAGATTCAGATTCAAGCCAGCGATCTATGTGCTGACCCTGTATGTTTCGATCATATTTGGGCAAAGATAGCAAAAGTCTGGCATTTTTGTGCCATGATGCATTGATCTGGCCCCATAAATGCAGAGATGGCTGAAGAGGGGTAGGGAAAACCCCTTTATAAACCTAAAATCCACCAGATTATTTGAAAATCTATGTTTAATTTACATAACAATGTGAGTTATGAAGGTTTTGAAGTAATTTTTTTAAATTTTGAAATCAATGTAGAATGTCGCCCAAAGTTATGCAATAGAATCTGGCGGTAAACAGTAGACAATAGCAGCTTGTCATGTTCTCAATTTCCCCTGGGTTTTCTCTACGTGGAGTTTTTATATAACTGCCAAATACATGTTCTGAAACAATGAAATAGACATTCTTATACAGAAATTCTGACAACACCCTATTTCAGCTTTGACTATGACTGGCAAGACATTTGTATACTACAGTGGTGGCGAACCTATGGCACGGGTGCCAGAGGTGGCACTCAGAGCCCTCTCTGTGGGCACGCGTGCACCGGGTTCGTCCTGTAGGGGGAGCAGAAAACCACGCACACACCCCCACACACATATCTAGGCTGGCCTTGCTTCTGAGTAAACCCTCCTAGGGTTGTGATTTACCCATTCGAAGCGTTGCATGGTTGCTTCACCAAGCTTACTCCCTAGTAACGCACGCCTCGGAGCAAACCGTTTTTTCTAAACTAAAACCTCAGCATTCAGGTTAAATTGCCATGTTGGCACTTTGCGATAAATAAGTGGGTTTTGGGTTGCAATTTGGGACTCGGTCTCGAAAAGGTTCGCCATCTCTGATATACTACATTGATGGAAGTCTAAATATAAAGAAAACAAACAAACTCCACAACTGTCACTCTACAGATCTGGCAGGAATATGGGAAGACCATCAGTTCAAAATACATATGACACCACTGTGGTGTGGCCATGGCTGTGCTTTGCATGTGAGTCTCAGGTTCAATCTATGTCATCTGCAGATAATCTTCTCCTCTTGCTGCTGCAGCCCAAAATGCCCCCGAAATGCTGTTCCTGGGGAGCAGGAGAGAAGATTGCATGAGATGAGAGTTACAGGTGTGCTGTGGGAGAAGGAACTGGAACCTGCAAAAATTATCCCTCCCTGTTGTGTATGTGGAGATGTTCATTCAGGATCCATCCCAGCATTTTCTTAACAAATCCAAAGATTTTGGGTGCTGTGTGGTTTCCGGGCTGTATGGCCGTGTTCTAGCAGCATTCTCTCCTGACGTTTCGCCTGCATCTGTGGCTGGCATCTTCAGAGGATCCTCTGAAGATGCCAGCCCTGATCTGGCAGCGTGAGGAAAATCTACTTAGAAACCTGACCTTACAACACCTGAAAGTATTCGACCGTGAAAGCCTTCGACAATACACCAAAGATTTTGCTTTACTATGAAAAGTACTATACTATGCAAAAGTACTATGTTATACTATGAAAAGTACCAACTGATGTTTGCATATGCCAGTCAGACTATATCACATTTTTTGTATTTATTAAGAGGCAAACAGGGACCCACAAGGAACTTGCAGGAGGCAGCTATCCCATTCCTCCTGCTACCGACTCCTTGCTCCAGCTATTGTCATTCCTTCTCTCTGTTTCTGTCTTTCTCCCCCATTTTAGAAATCACAACCGTCATTTAAAGGTGTCAAACAAGGCTGTGTACTGGCACCTCATCTATTTAATATATTCTTAAATGATTTGCCACACACCATTGGTACAGTCAGTGGTCATCCACCAATGCAGGGGAATCGCCCAACTCCGCTTCTTTTACACGCTGATGATAAAACTATTCTTTCCTGTACGAGAACTGGCCTTGTAGGATATCTACAAACTTGGCCAACAAAATACACTTTCAATCAACTTTGAAAAATCCAAAATCATGAGATTCTCCAAAAACAGATTATCCTATACATGGAGCTCGGGTAGCCTATTTAGAACGGTGAGAATCCTTTAAATAGGATTAAATTTTGTAATCCAATCTCAAATGGACCACTCACTGGAAGAAAGTTATAGCACAAGCAAAATGCTGCTGGAATTCAAAAATTCTTCTTTTTAAAGGGGAACCAACATGTGCCAGCTGCCACTTGGATTTTATAGGCTAAGGTGGTTTCACAATTACTTTACGGCATTCCAATACTACTGCTGCTGCAGGGCATGAAAATGTGAATCACTTCCTGGACCACGATAGCCCCACCATGAAATACAACCACATCTTGCATAACAAGTTCCGCCCAAACACTTATTGATTGGTTCCCCACCCTAGGACATGGACAATATGTACCCCAAACATTCCCTTCTCATTGGACACTGTGCGTAACAGACTTCCCTCTGTGATACACCTCTGAAGATGCCAGCAACAGATGCAGGCGAAACGTTAGGAACAAGATCCACCAGACCACGGCCACAGTAGCCCGAAAACCACCTCAGGAACCAGTCTTGAAGACATTTTAAAACTGTTTTGGGGAAGGAGTTCGCACAGCCCTCTCTCCCAAAACGTCTCAGAACCCATTTTATTTCTGTCAATCCGGGTTTTTCAAAAATTACTAAACTGGTGATCTTCCCCCCCCCCCGCCCCAACTTGGAGTTGGCAGAAGTTGTTTCCTGCCTGCTGAGCCAACAAAAGCAACAGGAAACATCTTATTTCTGCCATCCAAACCTCTCACTTTCTTTTCTGCCACTCATGCCCGCCATTTTGTGTACTGCAGCAGATTCTCTGTGGATTCCCCACAGAGGTTTCCTCTGCTTGCAGCTCATCCATCTTTTATTTCACTGTAAAAAGTAGATGAATAAGGTTTGTTCTGCCGAGCAATCCAGTCACAGCTCCAGATTTAAGTATCTTCAGATTCAGCTGATTTCACCGTTAGTACACATATGATCCCATATTTGGGTCTTTTAAACTGTATCAATCATACACAATAAAACATTTCAGAGTTGGTCAAGGTGATGTTTAATGTCATCTTCCTAGGATTATTTAAGGTAAAGTTGGCCAATGGGCACTTATTACATTGATTGTACAAATGCTGGCAGAAGTCGAAAGTAATTTTTATTGCTAGTTGATTTGCAAATATTGCATTACCAGTTAGGTACTGAATAACCCAAAATAATTACCGTGCTTGAGAACATGTAATTACTACTGTCTGTTTAAGTATTTCATGGCCCAAAGTAATTATTATGCAAGTCAGTAATGTAAGAACTGCAGTGCCCAGATAGATATTACACAAGATAGCCAGGAGGGCTGACAAATGCTCCTGGTGGTTTTGTGTCTTGTGAGCAATTTCTGCATTTGGAAACATCATACCCTGCAGGCAGAGAAATTAGGCACAGGTTGCTGTCAAAGAGATACATCCGTATATACACTACCAATTTAAATGTCTCCACTCCACTCATTTAAATTAACATGCCCCTCCCCCCCAAGAATCCTAGGAATTGTGATTTTTGTGCTGAGCAGTCTTCTCCCCGTGGTGGCGAACCTTTGGCACTCCAGATGTTATGGACTACAATTCCCATCAGCCCCTTCCAACATGGCCAATTGGCCATGCTGGAAGGGGCTGATGGGAATTGTAGTCCATAACATCTGGAGTGCCAAAGGTTCGCCACCACTGCTAGACTATGGCTGATTCTACACAAGTAACTCAAACAAGTTACATGAACCTGTGTTGCCTGTGCTGCCGTTTGCACGGTGGATACAGGGGCCTGGTGGCAGAAGGTGGTATGATTCACACAGGAAACCCTGTGTTTCTGTGTGAACCTTGCAGCTGAGAATCCCACTGACTTACCGGCCCGACATGGCAGCTGCCTATTAGAGAATCTAATTTAATGGCGGCCGCCTGGGGAATCCACCTTACTGGTGAATGGAAGGCGTGGGTATAGAATGCTTCCTGCTTCTCGTAGTTTGCACAGGCAAGCAAGAAGTGTCTGAAACCTGGGTTAAAGGGGGAAAGTCTCTAATTTAGCAATTTTAATTTAACCCAGGTTCTGCCAAATATAATGGGTAAGAAGCATTTGGAGGGCAAGTTCTGTGGGAACTTCTCCCCAAAAACACTTTTTAAAAGGGCCTGAGTCCATTATATTTGGCCAGTGTGGAATCACTCTATACTCTACAAGGACCCTCAAAGGTGTAGCCCCCATCTTCTATTAGCTCCCATTGGAAACAATGGGGGATGGGGCACCCCCTTTGGGAGTCCATAACTTTGGACTCCCTGAACCAAACCTCACCAAACCTGGGTGGTATCATCAGGAGAGTCTCCCAACAAATCCCTGAAATTCTGGTGCTGCTAGCCTAAAATCGGTGCCCCCTGCAGGCCAAAAACTGAAAAAAACCACAAATGGGGGGGAGCTTCGGACATGTAATGGGGGTTGAACCCGTGAATCCCCCGCCTTACCTACGTCCTTGCCAAGGGACCAGTTTAGGGAAGAAGAAATGAAGAAGAGAAGACAGATTACAGCCTTCTTTTCTGTTACTGCTCTCACAACAGCATCATAATGAAGCTTTTCTAGATGTTTCCCCCTGCTTCATTTATGTTCCTACTGGAAGAGGTGCAGGAGCTTTAAAAATAGTGGGCAGTCTACAAGGAAACAAAGAAAGTTCTTTCCCAAGATCAAATTATGTGAGACAGAGATAATGGGTTCTTTAAAAGCTACGTTTTGGCTTCACAGAGGCCCAATTCATATCAGCACTATACAGAGAAGGAAGAAAAATTTTCACCACCACCCCGCCCCCCCCATGCCCCCCAAGACTTGCTAAGAGAGACTGTCTTCCTGGGTGCTGTTTCTAGCCCTTTAAAGGGAAAAAAATCAACCCTATTTATGGCCTCTAAGAAGACTTTCGCAGTGTCAGTTTCCACTTTTAGAAAGAACTATCTGTCTGCTCTTTTGGAAAAAAAACCCCTGACACCGTTGATCCTGTGGTTTGGCTTATGCTTCACCAGTTCACTACTACACAGTCTGATGTGTATGCAAATTCGGGTTGCTAGCTCGAGATTGGGAAATAAATGGAGATTTTGAGGATGGAGTCAGAGGAGAACAGGGTTTCGGCAGGGGAGGGACTTCAATGGGGGTAAGTCCACCTTCCAAGGTGGCTTTTGCAGATGTCAAAATGAGAGGTGCCAAGACTTAGAAGTCATTGCCTAATTCTGGAATAATGAGCCTTAAACAGACAAAAATCCAGCAGTGTGAGTTTAATGCCCCACTGACAGTGCCATCCTAAGCAGAAATATACCCTTCCCAGCCTATTGTCTCCATTGGCCCCTAGAAGAATGTAACTCTGCTCTGTAAATCTGAAAATACCCTTCTTCCTTTTCAATGCAGCAGATGGATCCTTATAGGAACTGCTACAAAGTATATTCTATTAGGCTCATTCAACCTACATGCTTAATACCACATATAAACTATTACCTTCTCTATTTACAGCTCTCTTGGTAGATAAACTGTTTAAAAGGAGCAGGCAGGCAGCGGGGGGGGGGGGGGGGTTGTTATAGGAATTGGTGGTGTTTATTGTAGATGCCCTAAATGAAACCCTGAGAAAGTTATCCACGGGGAGGGGATGCATTGACCTTATGTAACCATTTGGCAGTTGATTATATAAGTACCCTAAAAGGAGACAGGGGAAGCAGTTGTTTCCTGCGTAGAATGTTTGCTCTGTCATTCACCCAACAATGTTCAAATGCGATCAGCCACCTTTGTTCAGCTTCCTTGAAGGGGGGAAAGAAAACAAAATTAAAAAGTGGCTGTTTTGAGGTAGTTTTTCCCTTCTATTGTGTTTTTATTAGATCTGGGTTTGGGGTTGTTGTTTTTTGCTTTTGACAAATCCAAGGCAAAAACCTGTGCGATATTAACACAGGTAGGTAAAGGGTTTGTGTTTGTATTTTCCCACTGAAGGTCCCACCATGATACTGTTCCCATAAAGCAGGGGTCCTCAAACTATGGCCCTCCAGATGTTCATAGACTACAATTCCCATGAGCTCTACCACTTGGTCATGCTGGCAGGAGCTGATGGGAATTGTAGTCCATGAATATCTGGAGGGCCATAGTTTGAAGACCCCTGCCATAAAGGAAAACTGCCATAAAGGAAAACTTTGAGAGCTAGCAGAGAGCCAGTGTGGAGCAGTGGCTAAGAATGAGACTCAGGTTCAAATTCCCACTCATGCATCAGAAGGTCATTGGGTCATGTTGGGCCAGCCACATTCTCTCAGCCTAACCTACCTCTCAGGTCATTGTGAGCATAAAATGAAGGAGAGGAGAACTAGGTAAGCTGCTTTGGGTCCCCATTAAAGAGAATGGTGCAGTATAAATGAATTAAAAATATTATACATAAATATATAGCAGAAACAATGCATGTCATGGCATGGATTCTACAATAGTTCTGATGGAAGGTGGCCCACCCAGGCTGCAGCCCCAAATGATGCCTGAAATGCCGTTTCTGAGGGAGATGGAATGGAGCCTCAGAAAAGGTACGAGGTGGGAATCAGAGGTCTGCAGTAGGAGGGGGGAATCATTGAATGTCAACCTTCCCTGCTGTTAGTTGAAATGTTCCATGAGATCCAACCTGTCAAACAAAAGCAAAGGAGATAGGAACAGCCACAGCAAACTGAAGCAAAAGATCAAGAATCAGAGGATGCTATCAAAGCCCAACAATCAGAAATTGTTGTTAAGGCCTAGAGAGGCCAGTAAGATTTCTTCAAAAATATCTCTTGTTTCCCACTTGAAATCCTGCTGCTTGTAGTCAGGGTAGACCAGTGATGGCGAACCTTTTCGAGACCGAGTGTCCAAATTGCAACCTAAAACCCATTTATTTATCGCAAAGTGCCAACACGGCAATTTAACCTGAAGACTGAGGTTTCAGTATAGAAAAAAACAGTTGGCTCCGAGGCGTGCGTTACTCGGGAGTAAGCTTGGTGGTAGTCGGTGGCTTTGCTTTGAAACAACCGTGCAACTCTTCCAACAGGTGAATCATGACCCTAGGAGGGTTTACTCAGAAGCCCCATTGCCAGCAACCGAGCTTACTCCCAGGTAAAGGATCATGCTTTAGTTCTTCACATGAAAATCAGTGGGGTTTAACAGCGCTTAACAGGGTTACCTACACTGCTTCCCCAAAATTAGGTCTTAGGTTTAATGCTAATAATCGAGCCCGGCAGCCCAGGCCAGCCTAAATGTGTGTGTGTGTGTGTGTGGGAAATTCCCCCCCCCCCAAGTGACAAACTCTGTTTGCATGTGCCCACAGAGAGGGCTCTGAGTGCCACCTCTGGCACCCGTGCCATAGGTTCGCCATCACTGGGGTAGACAGTATTTGCCCTTGGTAGACAAATGGTATGCAGCAGCTTCAGTAACCCTTTCATGTCACAGTGAAAACATTTACATCTTACACGTCCTTGCTTACATCCATTTGTAAGAAAGAGCCTACACAGGTTAATAAAACCAGGGGCCTGTACTTGGGTAAGCATGGAGTAAGTCATTTGTTGAGCTGTACATGTGCTGAACATCACATGAGAATTACTCAGTACATTTTAAAAGAAAAATGAAGTATACGCTACACTGGAACAGCAGTGGTGTAGGAGGTTAAGAGCTCGTGTATCTAATCTGAAGGAACCGGGTTTGATTCCCAGCTCTGCCGCCTGAGCTGTGGAGGCTTATCTGGGGAATTCAGATTAGCCTGTGCACTCCCACACACGCCAGCTGGGTGACCTTGGGCTAGTCACAGCTTCTCAGAGCTCTCTCAGCCCCACCTACCTCACAGGGTGTTTGTTGTGAGGGGGGGAAGGGCAAGGAGATTGTAAGCCCCTTTGAGTCTCCTGCAGGAGAGAAAGGGGGGATATAAATCCAAACTCTTCTTCTTCTTCTTCTACATACAGATTGTACATGTGTCCACTGTAACTTGCAAGCAGAGCTATCAAATGACTGTTCCATGTGTTCATGTGTTCATGAGTATTAAATTAAGCCAGTTGTGTTCATCATCTTTTCCAGTTTTCAAGCCTTCTGAAGTGCTATTAAACTTTCCTTTGCCAAAAAAGTAGGTGGAGAAGGAAGTTGGCCAAAATAAGTCTTTAAGTTTGGGGCATGGCTGATGCTTCAAAAATTTGGAATTTCTGAGTGGGAACAAACAGTTTGTGTTGATCTTTCATATTTGGAAGGAACTGTATTTTTGGAGCATGTCCCGTTTATAATTAGCAGAGGATGAATTCCCTTGGCAGTTCTTCTTGCAGAGTGATGATACATGAACTGATGGATGGATGGATAGGAGAGATGCTGCTGGTTGATCTCAGGACTAACATAAGAGGAGAGGAGAAGGAAAGCGGAGGGAACGGTCCAGGCACATGGTGAAGAAATACCAGACGTGGATCTGAAAACAACAGGGTTCCCAAACTGACTCATAGTTTTCATGCATTCATGTTTAGAAGTTCCATCAAAAATATGCTGCGTGAAAAACATTAATCAGAATTTAAAATTAACGCCGAGTGCTCATTTTGAAAGCTGCGTAGTTGAAATGAACCAAATATATCCTTTTAATTAAGAACATCTTCGTGACTAATACTCCTTGAGAAATGAATTGCTTCAATGGCCTTAGAAGTGGGTAACTGTCCTTAGGATCGCATTGTCAGACATTTTACCATCAAAAAGGACTGTCTGTGTTTTCAAAGAGTCATTTACACCCGTCATATTGCCGTCTCACTTGGAGCTGGAGCTTTGATTTGCTTTTTCATCAGCACAACAGCAACTGTTTGCAGGCTATTCTGTTCATTCTTGGGTTGCTTATCTTAGGCATGGAGGGAGCAAATGTTTTGCTTGTATACACTGGGTGCAAATGTTACATTTATGTGCCCTTCCAATGGTAGACAACATCTGCCATATCAGTTTAGTGTGTGAGTTCCACAAGTATGTTACAATCCTCTGCAGAGTTTTTCCAAGTCTTAGACAATCCAGTTTTTTGAGTGCCAGATTAATACTGCAGTCCCAAGCAGAGTTCTTCCATTTAAAGTCCATTTAAGTCAGTGGGTTTAGAAGGTGGCTGCTCTGCTTAGGGTTGCACTGATAATGCAGACACAGAGAAACGGAAGAAAGGTATCTTTGAGAAGATTTTAAAATGATCAATGTCCTACGTAGACACAGAGAAACGGAAGAAAGAAACTCCCCGACTTTCCCCATAAGATTTCATAATATATCTAAAGAAGTGAGCCATGACCCTACTAAAGCTCGGGTTGAAATAAATGTTGTTAGTAATTAAAATGCCACTGAATTTTTGTTTTATTTTGGGATCCTCACAGGTAAGCACACGAGGTAAGGCTTCTGCTGTGCTCTCAGCCACCTGTGCACTCTGCTCAATGTGAACAGGGATAATCCCCATTATCAGGTGATTATTCCAACAAATATGAGCAATTAGAGAAGCAGGAAGGAGCCAGCAACATGGAAGGGGGGGTGAGGGAAAAGGCATGGATGGCAGTGCAAGGGAGTGGGAACAGTGAAGCTAAGTAAGTCGCCTGGGGGCAGAAGGAACATGTCTGGGGCAAAGCTGCGCTCACTGGAAAATCTGGCGCATTCTGGCGCAAAGCAAATTGAAAGTCAAGGTAGAAGTGGCATCGCTTGCTGCAGAGAGAATGGAAAGTGCAAGAGGTGTTCAAGGAAATATGTACATACAAGAAATCTTGCCGTGATGGACATTCCCCCATCATGCAACAGTCGTTTTGTGCTTAAAAGCTAGCAAGTAAAAGTACTGAAAGCTAGCAAGTGAAGAAAGCTAGCAAGTAAAAGTATTGAGGACACATTGTTAATGGACATTTTGCCCTTGATCTGAAAAATACAGGACCTTCTGCTGTGTAACATGTAAAGAAGCTTCTGGAAAAGGCATGTTAACAAAAAAAGATGTCCTCCTCTTTGCAATGAAGTTCATATTTAACATAGCCACTTGTAATTGTTGAAGTAACATGCACAGAACACCTGCCTCAGGGCTCTTAGTTGTTCAGGGACATGCTTTCATACCTTTGAGAAGATTTTAAAATGAGCAATGCCCTACCTAGAGCACATGAATGGGAGCCAAATTGACACTTATCTGCACAATTATTAAACCCACTGAAACAATTAACGTGTGTTAGGATCAATGAGTGTTTAAAATATATACCTAAAGGGAACCTTCTAGTCCAGAAATTTCTGAATAACACTTCTAGGGGGAAACATCAGGAGAAGCCATTGGCATCTATGCCCTGTTCGTTGGTTCTTCAGGGCAGCTGGTTGGCCACTGAATGAAAAAAACTATGAACTAGATGGACCACTGCTCTGATCAAGCAGGGCATCTCTTATGCCATCTTCTAACTATGGCTGCACCATGCCCATTTTAGCAGGCCTTCCCTGTTCCTTGGCATTTTAATATACTGTACCGAGATACACTTTTGGCTAACTTATGCTGAGAATTTTGGCCTTTAAAAGTTAGCTCCTGGTGAAAGTCAGTACATCTGCACAATGTTCTGGAAAATAATAATTTGACCCACATTAATCACAGAGCTTAGAGTGCCAGCAAAATATTAGGTGTGTTCTGGAAAAATTGCTGTTCATCCAACCCACAATTAAAAAGGCTTCAAGAGGACAGCTCAAATTCTTCTAAATTGATTAGTGTACCGTTCCTTTGTTACTTTGCCATCAGCCTGAGAACTAAATGTGATTTATTTTCCCCTCTAAAGGATGCAGGACAGCTATCAACTGAAATATGAAGAAAGAAGGATGCATCATGCATAAATGTTAATAGTAGTGTGTAGTAGTGCACTGCCGACCCAGCAGTGCCGTAGTAGAACGTTGGGACGCCAACGGACCTGCGGCCTTGCCGGTCGCATCGCACCCCCACTCCTCATCCCCCCATGAGTCACGGGTCGTGAACTGTCTGGCTCAATCACCGGGCGCAGGGACAATGGTCTTGCCCCCAGGTGAGGATTAGGCTCAGACGCGTACGCTCCTCTCCGCACGTAGCCAGATGAGATCATGCATCACATGATGATCTCCCGACCTCCCGCTCTCCCGGAACTCCCCCCAGTCCTCCCTCCTACACGCCCCCGATAGAGTAACAATAAAAGGTGCCAGGAACCGGCAGACGGGAGACTCGCTAGGAACACGGACCTCCGGTCTCCCGCTGCTGGCGATCTCCACCAGATGTTATCTCCGCGTCTCGTCTCGTTCTTACGCTGACCGCGTGGGTCGACTACAAGCTGGTGCCGAAACCCGGGAATCCTCGAACCTCCACCCTGCTCACCGTCGCCTGGGGAAGGGCCGCGATACCGAAGTCCGCTGGATCGGCGCATCCAGGGACCACCGTTTCGGTATCGCCTGTCCTCTGGATCGGCGCATCCAGAGACACGCGTCCTAGGACACTCTCTCGTCCGACGGAACACCGGTGAGTATGGGAGCTTGCAAAAGCAGGGCTTATGACAAGCACGTTGACGAACTGAAAGCGTTAACGAAATGCGGCAGGGTCCCCGTAAAGAGAAGGGAGCTGCGCAAATTGGTTGAGGAGATTGAAGCTCAGTGTCCATGGTACCCAGAGGGGGGGACATTGAATCTTAAGGACTGGGAAAACATCGGGCGCACTCTTCGCACAGAGCCTCGCGCGCCGATGTCGCTGCTACTGACGTGGAGACAATGTTTTGTCGCCATCAGCCTGCAGACCTATGGCTCCCTTGCTGTAGGCCGCCCTCCTTTCGATCTTTCACCTTCAATTTCAACCCCGGAATTTTCTCTATCCACTAAATTGGACGCCTGTCCTCCTTCTGCCCCCCTCGCTCCTTCACCCATTTCAAACTCTCCCGCGGCTCAGCCGCCCCCTCCCCTTGCTCCGCCTTCATTTTCCGAAGCCACTGCACCTCCGTCAGCGCCACGTAATGGCGCGGGTTTCAAAACTCTCGCAGAACGTATTAGCCACGATCTGCAGAAGAAAGAAACCCTGACGGAAGACGATGCCGATATTCTTGCATTGTGCCCCATCCACTTCACAGATACTGAGGGGGAGAATGGCGTCATCTGGCGGGTTGTCGAGTACCGCCCCCTAAGCTATAACATCCTTACCGAGCTCCGCAAAGCAATGCGGGACGTAGGAGTCACTAGCCCCTACGTGAGAGGCATGCTGGAGGCCATCGCAAGGAACCACCTAATGGTCCCAGATGACTGGAAGACCACCTTTCGCATGCTCCTGAGCCCTGCACAATTTGTGGTCTGGGAAAGTGAGTTCCGCCAGCAGTGCTTCAACAGAGCAGCCACCTCTGGCGGCGCCTACACCGCCGCTCAGCTTTACGGTTTCGATGCTTTTGCCAATCCCAACGATCAGATTGTCCTGCCTGAGGCCACCCTTACGGTCGCCTCTGAGTGCGCCTATAAGGCATTTATCAAAGTCCCCAATGCCGGCCAGCCAACCCAGAGTTTCTCCTCCATCCGGCAAAAACCCCAAGAGCCCTATGCTGAATTTGTGAACAGGCTCCAGGAAGCGCTCAAGAGGCAGGTAGATAGCGAGGAGGCCCAAAACGAGCTCCTCATGCGCCTCGCAAAGGAGAACGCTTCCATGGAGTGCCGCAGGGCAATCACGGGCCTAGGCAAAAATCCTGAACTGGCCGACATGCTTAAGGCTTGCCAGGACATTGGGTCCTCCGCCCACCAAGCTAGCCTCCTCGCCGCAGCACTCTCCACCGGCGGGAGACAGTCTCAGGATGACTGCTTTAACTGCGGCAGACCCGGACACTTCCGAAGGGAGTGTAGGCAGCCCGGTGGGGGGGCCTACAACCCCGATGGAGGAGGGTCCCCCCCAGGAGGAGAAGGCCACCTAAAACCCGGTGCCCACGTTGCCAGAAGGGCTTCCATTGGAGAAACGACTGCCCGTCGGGAAACTCCCGCCCGGGCGTCTCCCCAGCCCAGGACCAAGGAGGAGAGTACTAGAGCAGACCCAAACGCCAAGGCCCCTGCCAAAACCACCCCCCTCTCGTGGCATCTCGCTCGCATGCACCCAGCCCATCTCCTTTAAGTTCCCCCACGAGGTTCTTGTCGCCCCAACCCAGTATGACGAGCCCATCCCTACTGGGACAATTGGGCTAGTGCTGCCAAAGGCCTCTGCCGCTGAACAGGGACTGTTCATCGTCCCCGGAGTGATCGACTCCACGCACCAAGGACCCATCCACCTCCAGGTCTGGACAAACATCCCACAGGAGCTGCCCGCCGGAGCCAGCTGCGCTCAGCTGATTCTCTTGCCCCATGCGCTGCCCGCTGCCGACCCAATAAAGGCTACGAGCCCCAGCAGCCAACATGGCGCAGCCTACACCACCGTCGCAGCGGTGGAGACACCTATCGGGAGCTCCCGTCCATATCTGGAGCTCGCCATAGAAGGATGTAAGTTCAAGGGCCTGGTGGACACCGGCGCTGATGTTACCGTCATCAGAGCAGCCGAGTGGCCCGACCAGTGGCCGACCGAGGCTTGCCCGCACATCTGGGGGGTGGGGGGGAGACAAACCGCGAGACGGAGCATCCGCCCGCTCACGGTCAACAGCCCAGGACTCGAGCGGCAGCTCACAGTCCGCCCCATCGTTCTAGACATCCATGTCAATCTCTGGGGAAGAGACCTCATGAGTCAGGTTAAAACGACTCTGGTCTGGGATGGGTAAAGCCGTCACGGATCATTGATTCCAATCGTGCCTTCCGAAGTTGCCTCCTAATTTCCACAGGAAATCTGTTTCCCTCTCCCCTCCCCTTTTCCTTCTGTTTTTTTGACCAGTAAAGGCGGGAGGGCCAATTGGCTGACTGGCCCTCCCTGGATTAAAATCTGGGCCCGTCCTGATACCGCAGCACTGTCAGGACAGGCCCCAGTTTAAAAAGGGGCTGCCGCCATTATGCGCCTAATACCCAAACCCGTTTGGGTTATGGCTGCCCAGCGCCTGGCAGCTTTATCAGTACCATGTTAAAGGCCAGGCGCTCAGCCGAGGCCGCACCTTAAGGAGCGGTCTCGGCGGACGGCAGTTCCCCAAGATAATTCGATCACAAAATTTAGCACCATCCAGCTTCCTGCATTAGCCACCAAGGTCACGGTAAGTGCAACTCCCTTGCAAAGAAACCCCCCCTTCCTTTCTCCTTTGTGTGTGCGGGGAATTTGCCTCTAATTGCCTGATTGCTTCATTCCCCGGATGCACCCATCCCCCCAAAAGGTGCTTCCAAAGCCCCCTTTGTGTTGCTGATTAAGCATGCATACCCACAATCCCCCCAGGACTCGCCTGTTCCCTCCCCCCTCGAGGCTCGGACCCTCGCCTTGACGCACCCTGATGACGCTCTGAAGCCAATTCCCACCAGGGTCGCCTACCTCCTGCCCTCCCTGTCAAACAACTAAAGAAAGAGGAGTGTAGGCGGCCCCCAGGAGGGTTGCATTAAAAGCAACCTTCACAGGCTGCAAAACAAGCCTTCTTCCTTCCCATATTAAATCTAAACACTAACTCGATCCCAATCTCCCGCCATCCGCTCTAGAACTGAGCCTGGCGGGACCCGGCCCCCCCCCCCGTAACCTGGGAAAGGGGTGTGTGTTTCAGTCCCTCTTCCTACAGGTTCCCGTGGACTCCGATTCGCCATGACAGGCCAACCCATGGAATGGCGCCAGGAGGAAACCAACCCCATCCCGGAGATGGAACGCATCTCTCTAGAGGATCCCGCCCAGCGATCCCAGCAGGAACGCCGTCGCCAACGCCCAAAGACCCGAATGACCTGGGGAGACGTCAAGGCGACCACCAGCCAGGCCCTAGCGCTGCTGCGCCAGCAAGACCACCCCGAGACACCCGAGAACCTCTGTGCCGCTCTCTTTGCGATCATCACCACCAACTCAGCGACCACCATCCTTTGCCTGCTCTGCTGCCTCCTGCCGATGGCGATCGGCCACCCCCTGGCAAGCTTTCACCAGACCAACATCTGGGAGCAGTTTGCTGCCGCTGCCAACGTCTCATCTTTTCCTGCCTGCTCCCCGTCTGCAAAGCACCCGGAGACTTCCTAGCGGAGTCTGGGCTGAGCCCCTTCATGAATGCCTCATCCATCAGATATTCTATGAGCGCCGACTGGGGACCCGTCGTCCAAACCCTCCCGGCTGGCGCTCTTTCCCTTGTCACCAAGACGGTCGCTAACCACGAGTCCAACACCTGCGCCCGCATCACCGGCGCAGCCGAACGGGGAACCGACCCGGGCCCATTCGTCGGCTCGGCCAGTTGGAACTGCACACACATGGAGGACATTCCCCCCGTGTTCGGCACGTCCTGCTCCCCAGGGGCTGGTTCTGGACCTGCGGGGAGAGGACGTTTAACTACATTCCCGCCCGACTCCCTGCCGGAACTCTTTGCTGCCTCAGTCGCCTCACCATTGTCCTACCCCAGGCTCCACCCCGGGAGCCCGGACGCCGCCGCCGCCGCTCCGCTCTGCCTTTCGACCCCTCCTGTCGGAGCGACGCGGTCGCCCTCTCCGAAGCGGAGTTCGTCTCCCTCGCAACTTCCCTAGTGGGAGTCCCCGGACTCGCTTCCTACAATGCTAAGACTATTGGCCGGCTGGCCTGTGCCCTTGCGAAGTCCATCAACTCTACCTCCACCGCTCTGGATGCCCTGGCCTCCGAGCAGCAGGAACTTCGTCAAGCGACCCTAGACAATCGTGCCGCTATTGATTATTTGTTGTTGTTACATCACCAAGGTTGTGAGAATGTACATAATATGTGTTGTTTTTAATCTTTCTGATAATTCCCAGTTGATCCACATGAAAGTGCGTGAGCTGCAAGAAGTTGTATCTAATCTGAAGTATGATGTTTTGCCTCATTGGTGGTCAGCCCTCTGGAGCTGGCTGCCGGGAGGATGGTTGAGTGCTATTGTACAGCTCTGCATTGGTTTAATTGTGTGCCTTGTTATCGGATCTTGTTTCGTTCAATGCGTGTCTAATATTGCCTGTAACGTGTGTAAGAAACCCCTCGCATTTCCCTTACCCCGCAACCAAGTTCTAATGTTGCACAAGCAGCTTGGTCAACTTGACCAAACGGCGGAGGAGACAAGCGTCCCTTTAAATCGCCCCTTAGCGTTTCGGCCCCCGTTTTCTAAAATGTAAAAAAGGAGGAGATGTAGTAGTGCACTGCCGACCCAGCAGTGCCGTAGTAGAACGTTGGGACGCCAACGGACCTGCGGCCTTGCCGGTCGCATCGCACCCCCACTCCTCATCCCCCCATGAGTCACGGGTCGTGAACTGTCTGGCTCAATCACCGGGCGCAGGGACAATGGTCTTGCCCCCAGGTGAGGATTAGGCTCAGACGCGTACGCTCCTCTCCGCACGTAGCCAGATGAGATCATGCATCACATGATGATCTCCCGACCTCCCGCTCTCCCGGAACTCCCCCCAGTCCTCCCTCCTACACGCCCCCGATAGAGTAACAATAAAAGGTGCCAGGAACCGGCAGACGGGAGACTCGCTAGGAACACGGACCTCCGGTCTCCCGCTGCTGGCGATCTCCACCAGATGTTATCTCCGCGTCTCGTCTCGTTCTTACGCTGACCGCGTGGGTCGACTACAGTAGTGGGAGAAAAGACCCTAGATATTAGAGCAAATAAAAGTGGCTTTTCCCATTTTTTGGTTAAATCAGCAACTATATAATGTACAGTGGTACCTCGGTTTTTGTTGATAATCCGTTCAGAAACAACCAGCAAAATCCGAAACCAACGAAAATCAAGGCAAAGCAGCCGGAGCAGGAGAAACACGTTGGTTGCCCTTTATTTGCGCAAAAGTTGCAGCAAATTTCATCGGCCCGCCAACAAAATCCAAGGCGACTGACGAAAACCGAGACAAGAAAATTTCTGAAAAACCCGACAAAAACTGAAACCAACGAAAACTGATGTCAATGGACAGATTTATGGAGGAGAAGTCAATTTATGGCTACCAATCTTGATCCTCTTTGATCTGAGATTGCAAATGCCTTAACAGTCCAGGTGCTCGGGAGCAACAGCCGCAGAAGGCCATTGCGTTCACATCCTGCATGTGAGCTCCCAATGGCACCTGGTGGGCCACTGCGAGTAGCAGAGAGCTGGACTAGATGGACTCTGGTCTGATCCAGCTGGCTTGTTCTTATGTTCTTATGTTCTTAATGATAACCGAGGTACCACTGTATCCGTTGACATCTTCTGTGTCTGACAGCTTGCATATCAACCCTGTCAATATCCCTTCAGCCCTAAATTCCAGTTAATTGAATGGGACTTACTCCCAAATATGGGTGGAACTATCCATTTGCAAGAATGAGCCATTTTGAATCTGTATGGAGAAATGCAGGATGCACAGGATCCAAATAAGCAAAATATATTGTAATGGGGCGGTTGGGCAGCGGGGGGGGGGGGTGGGACTTGCTGGGAGCAATCAGTAGTTGGGAGTGTAGTATACCTTTCTCTACCTGCTCATTCTTGACATTTCTATCAAACAAATGTGTGACAGTGTAGGGGTTGGAATCACACAGAATTATCCTTGTTTCAAACATGGAATGGTGGGGGGGAAAAGAAATGGGAAAATATTTTTTATCTGGTGGTCAGTGTCATCTATGTCTGTGCAAGGGCACTATGATAAATATATGCACTAATTTGTTATACTTTGGTAACATGGATGCTTTAAAAATTCATACTATTTCATGTGGTTGCGTGTTGTAGTTGTATGCTGTGTAGAATCCAGATGTGCAAAAATCCATTACCGAGCAATAGTGTGGGAGAAAGCAAATGTGGTCAATTGAATCACCCAACAAGGCCAGCTACCACTCATCCCCATATGATGGCATGCACACTGAGGTGAACAAGTGATGAATGCATGGCAAAAGGATCCTCCATATCCACCCAGTATCCCAAGTACACCTGTATATTTCAGTGGTCGAATCCCCACTTGAAATCTGCACGCAGATCCAAACCTGTTCGTTGTGAAACTGTGTCCTCTTCATCCGAGTTTCTCCCTCCCCACCGCAGCGAGCACACAGCAGACACACCCGGTTGCAGAACTCTTAGCAATCCCCACTACCAGGCGAGGTCGCTTCGCCTGTCTCCCCTGATTGGCTGGCGTGCCTTGATGGGGCGGGACCTTTTCCCCCTGTGGAAACGTACATTGTAGGGGCGTGATCAAAAAAACCGGCGGGTAAAAGTGTAATGTTTAACTGTTTAACTGTGCAAACAGTTAATCGTTACCTGTGTAAACCATTAACGATTCAAAGTTACACGTTTGACTGTTTTAACGTTTGCATCCCCTTCTGCTGGCTGATCACAAAAGTGGAAACGAAACCAAGGAAAGGCTGCGTGCACATCGCAGCACTGAAATTGGTTGCCCGAATTCCATGTCACAGTCCAGGGTGAGAAAGGAGTCAGGGTTTCAACCCCCATCCCTCCCCTCGGATCAGCTCTGAACCGTGTTAATGGGGTCTATGCCACTTGCAACCAGGTCCTGCCGGAACATGGATTAACGGGGAGAACGAGCGCCAGAAACTGAATCTGCCACGCAAGCAATGGGGAAGTCGTCCCTCAAACCTGGTTAGTTTGTGTTCTGAAACCTGGCTAAGACGGTAGTGGGGATTCGACTAGTGTCAGAGACTTTTCATTTTCCTTAGGCCCTTTGATGGAGTCAGTCCAGAGCACTGAATATATATAACATTTACAACTAATTTTTTCCATCTTGGTTTTTATGCCACACCCATTGTCAGGGCTGATGAATACATTACAAATCTACGTAAGCTACTGATCAGACTGAGCTGAAGGAATCCAGGCATTTGGTTACAGCTTGTTGACTTCTAGATATATTAAAAAAACATTTAAAGATAACATAGAATCCTAAAACTATTTGGTTGTTTGCTTTTAACAGGCTGAAATTCTCTCTAACTACACCTTAGGGTGTGACATAGAGAACACATGGTTACTTGATCTATTTGTCCGGCCTTCCAAATAACCATGTCGGAACGCTGCCCAGAACCGACTGAAAAGAAGTTCAGTTAGGTGGAGAAGGAAACATTCAGTAGCATGTAAGGCATCTGTTTGGCAACCCTTGGCTATGTTTTGCCAAATATTCTTTCAAATATGTTTTTTTTTAAATACCAAGAATTATGCAATAGACTGGGCAGATGGAATGAAGCAGCACTGGGAACAGGAAAGCATTTCATCTCCCAAAATAGAGGAAAGAAAGGAGTCTGGTGAACCACACAGTATCTGTGACTTCTGTAAAGGCAGCCAAACTTGACACATGCTTGCCTTCCAGAACAAGCTGACATCTGACACTTCTAAGATAAAAGAGACCCAGTGTGTCCTCAAGCTTCGGAAATGACAACATGCAGTGGGTGTAGCTGTTGTAGGGAAGGGGGGGGAGAGAGAGAAGCAGGACCTGCAGTGTAGTGGTATGTTGATAAAGTCTTCTGCAGTTTTCCTTCAATCTGACCTCCCCAAGGCCCATTCTCATGACACCAAGCAGGGTGTAGTGGTTAGAGTGATTGAAGTGGTTAAAGTGAAAGCCTAGCATTGGAGAGACCTGTGTCAAATCCCAAATCAGCAACAGAAATGTGCTCAATAACCTTGAGCCAGGCACTCTCTCTCTCTCTCTCATCCCAACCTACCTTACAAGCTTGTTGTAAGGAAAAAGCGGAGAGGGATTTGTGCAGCTTTGCATTGTGGAAAACCGCACAGTATAAGTGAAATAATAAATATAGCTGACGACGGGTGGCTTGTAAAAGGTAGGTTGGTACAAGGTTGAGAATAAGAGAACAAAGCAGGGATGGGGAGTTTGCCAGGAGAAGGGAAAGTAGAAATACTACAGGCAGGGGGGAAGAGGGGAAAGTGAGATGAAACCCACAAATCCTTTTGGGTTCTCTATCATCAAAGGGGGCCTGGCCCAGTGGCTGGCACCACACAACTGGGTCACCTCTTTTCCAAGTAGGGGTTGCCAGGGGAAGAGGAAAAGCTGAAGATGGTGGGGTCAGGGGGGGGAGATAAAGATAGCCTGGCCAGTAGGTGGTTATTAGTGTGAAATGTATTAATGTGAAACAGTTTGGTTTGATGATGATTGTATGTATTGGGGTGGACATGCCATCCTCCAATGAACCTTCCTGATTGTTCTGCCAGGAGAAGAGGCACTTTATTTTGAAGGAAAGCAGTGGTGGGAGTCAAACATTTTAACAACAGGCTCCGATGGTGGTGGGATTCAAATAATGACTGTTAAAAAGTATTTTAAAAATATTTTTAATATCACTTTTTCTATTTTAAGTATTAAAATATTAATACTTAATAAAAATATTTTAAGTATTTTAAAAGTTATATTTTACATTTTAACAACAGGTTCTATGGAACCTTCGGAACCCCCTGAATCCCACCTCTGGAAGGCTCCTTAAAGGTGAGGAAGGTTTCAAATCTGAGTCAAAAGGAAAGGTGGGGTATAAATATTTTAATTATTAATAAATTAAAAGAGTTTGTTCAGTGGAGCAGTAGAATAGGAGTTGGTTCTATCTCATTAGAAAGGCAGCCAAAAAAAATGCAAAAGTAAAGAAACCAAGGAGCATTTTTACAAAGTGTGGGCATTATTCCTGTGGGTTAGCAGATTCAGTCACTCACAGCAAAAATAAACAACAGTCCAGTAGCTTTAAAGGCTAACAAGTTTTATATTCCAGCAGAAGCTTTGGTAGACTAGAACTCAGAGGCATATAGGAGGTCTTTACTAGACAGACTTCTGTGTATGAGACTACAAAGAAAAAATACAAGCAGGGTCAGAAGGCTGCAAAATGCAGGGAGCACGGTGATCAACAAAAATGCATTCACAATGGCAATAATCAGTGATAATTAATGTCCCTAGTTTCACTACGTAGTTAACACTTGTAATGACTGAGGCGGACCAAATCCTTCTAACAGCCCTCAGTGTAAGTTATCAGGAGTCAGATTCCAAAGACAGTCATGTTAACATGGTTTTAGAATTTGCCTCCTCCAACCATCAAATTATCAGGTAATTTGTTGTTTGCAGCACAGCATTTCCATAACTCTTGAACATTCCCTGGTGGCTCCTGATAGTAACATGTGGTTTATTCTGAAAAAGAACTGGACAGTGGTTTAAAGCATGCATTTTAAATAAGAAAAGGAAAAGAATCCACCTGTTCAATGTCACTTATCTGTGAGAATTCTATATATAGACTGCATGAAAGTGGTACTCGGTGGGGGAGGCAGTATGGTATAGCCCGGTGGTGGAGAACCTATGGTATTCCAGATATTCCAGATGTTCATGGACTACAATTCCCGTCAGTCCCTGCCAACATGGAACAAGCTGGCAGGGGCTGAAGGGAATTGTAGTCCATGAACATTTGGAGTGCCATAAGTTCGCCACCACTGGTATAGCCTGACCTTGTCAGATTTTGGAAGCTAAGCAGGATTGGTACTTGGATGAGGGACTACCAGAGAAGGCAATGACAAGCCACCTCTGCTTCTGGCTGGCCTTGAAAGCCCCTTGCTAGGGTTTCCATAAGTCAGCTGTGACTTGAAGGTACTTAACTGAATGTCAGGTACATAATGAGTGCCAGTGAGAACGGCTTCATTAAACATACATAGAATTGAATCTGCTAACGCACCCTTAATGGCAATAGTATGTTTACTTTGGAGTAAAATGGCCAGTGCTGGATTTACCCAGGTTTGGCAGGCTGAAGCCAAGGTGTATAATATGTTTGACACTGTCATAGGCCTTTCTTCCCTCATGCTGTCATACCCTAATATAGCCTCTAAACAACCCTTCAGTAATTTTCCTTGCACTCCACTTCAGAATAATACTGTCTTAAGCCAATAACTCGACATTAGCATTGATTTCTGTATTGATTTTGTTCTTCCGGGACTTCACTGAAGTGGACCCCATTTTGTGGACTCCACCTTCCTATAGCCTTGAGAGTGAGAGATTGGGAAGGGCCTCGCAAGTGAAATATGGTAGCCTAGGGCCTCTCTTCACATAAAACCAGCACTGAACATGACATAGCGATCTTGAGATTAGATGGAAAGAAAAAATAAGAAAAGCTGAAAGCTTGCTGTGGTCACTGTAGGTCTGTTGCAACTTGACAGCATGTGGAGACAGAAGTGCTGGTTTACTGTAATCATGGTCACGGTTGACATGGGAGGTCAACATGACCCTGTTGACCCCTGTGTAAGGGGCAGAGCTTGAAGGAGTGCACCATTCGTTCCTTCCCTCTGGGTGTCCTTCCCAGCGAAAGAGTGGAGATTGCCAGAAACTTGAGGGAGTGATGCCTAGCAAGGAGCCAAGTGTGGTTGGCTTCTCTTGCCCATCTTCAAGCAATGCCTCAGTCCTTCCTCTGGGAAGGCGTGTGGATGCACATTTGCATGCAGGGGGACACATTTGCATGCAGGGGGACTCGTATTATTTATTTATTTTAAGCTTCTATTAGCTGCCCTTCTACATTGTGTAACTTAAAATGGCTTACAACGTAAATAAAACAACAATGATCGAAACAACGCTTTAGAGAACCTAATTTGAAATCTCAGTTCGGGCTGCCGATAAATAAATACTAAATTAGCCAAATGCAGTCCTCAATAAAACTGCCGTGTGAAGATTGAAAGTGAGGGGTCCAGGTGCACCTCCCTGGGGGGGATTTCTTTTCAATTGTGGGGCTGCCACAAAAAAGGCCCTCTCTTATGTGCTCACCAGATGAGCTTCTTTGATTGGTTGAACAGTTAGGAGGGCGTCTCCTGTGCTCATAATTCCCAGGAAGGAATACACGGGAGAAGTAGGAGATCTTTGGGGACAGGGATTCCCAAAGCCTGGAAACAGCCCTGGTTTTTTATCCTTAACATAATCCATTGAACTCTATCAAACACTAAGGAAGATGAATGTGTGTGTGCTGTCAAGTCACAGATGATTTAAATAGAAAAAAACAGAAAAGTTCAGATAAAATTAATTTCATCTTCAAAACAATCCTGTGAAGGAGATTAGACTAGCAAACTTCCATGGCTGTGTGGAAACTCGAACCTGGGCCACAGCTCTTCCATTTATATTTTTTCCCTTCTTCCACCATGGAACCCAAAGTTGCATTCGCAGGCTGTCTTCCCTCCAAGCATGGATTAAGGCCAGACCCCGTGACTACAATCCTCAGTCTATTCATTTCTGCCATTGGGTGTGGGCACCTTTGGCTTTCCAACCCAGCAAGACTAATCTTCTCATAGGCAAACACAGAACTAGGCGAAAGTCCAGAGTGGATTCAGAGAAATCATGCAGTAGGAAAATGGCTTGGATTCGATTCATTTGTTTTGTGTTTATTTTTCTTCTGACGCTGCTGATGTAATCCTCTGCCACAGAGCTCATTTCTGCTATTGCCAGGCACTTGTGCTTAAACGAAGCCAATATTTTTCAAGAATCCCTGCATGGGAATGAGTTTCACAGTGGAAGACAATCTCCACATTGCCCAGGGAGAAAGATATAGGACAGTGATGGCGAACCTTTTCGAGACCGAGTGCCCAAATTGCAACCCAAAACCCACTTATTTATCGCAAAGCACCAACACGGCAATTTAACCTGAATACTGAGGTTTTTGTTTAGAAAAACAGTTGGCTCCGATGTGCATGTTACTAGGGAGTAAGCTTGGTGAAGCAACAGTGCAACGCTTTGAACGGGTGAATCACGACCCTAGGAGGGTTTACTCAGAAGCAAGCCCCATTGCCAGCAACCGAGCTTACTCCCAGGTAAAGGATCGTGCCCAGGCTCGCCTAGATGTGTGTGTGGGGGGGTGGGGGTGATTTTCCGCCCCCCCATGATGAACTCTGTGCACGTGTGCCCACAGAAAGGGCTCTGAGTGCCACCTCTGGCACCCGTGCCATAGGTTCACCACCACTGATCTAGGATCCAAGGCACAGTTAGAATTGCATAGCAATGCATGGCTATGCCTAGAGATGCATAACTAAAAGACACTGATGTCCGTCATCATCTGACTTTTGCAAACAAAGTCTTCCCTCCCTGCAGAATGGTATTTATTTCAGCTCTTGAGCAAGTGGTCATGTTTGACAATCACCTGTCACTGCCCATTTGGGGCCAGCATTGTTTTGTATTGAAAACCCCCTTGGCACTATGTGGAAGAAGAGCTATTATGGCTCCATAGGACCTACCTGTCAGTCTGGATCACATTATCAATAGCCTATTTTGAGCGAGAGGGAACACAGAAGACCCTAAGCTTGATTCTGTATTGTTCAGCTCCTTGGTTAATAATAGCTCAACACCTGCATTCTGTTGTCTTGGCATCCTAGGCAGTATTTAGTTATATTCAGTGTCATTTCTGTTCATAACAGTAGGAAATGTTCATGACTACTGGATAACAAAAACTTTTATTCAACACTCCTGATTGTTGTAAGCTACCTAGAGCTTCCAGAGTAGACGTTCAAAACAATCCAAAGTTAAACTAAGGGACAACTGGGGCAGCCGGGGGGGGGGGGGGGATCTATACAAACCAGTTTTGAAGAAGAAATGGACCTCCTGTAAAGCTACCCAAAGGGCATAGTTAAAACCAGAATTGGCATGTTCTATCTTGTCTTATCCATCAGCTCATTTGGTGACAGACCAAGTCATAGGACAGCAAGAGTTTTAACTTTTAATGCATTGCCTATTCAGGATCCACTCTTTTTAATTTAACCGTCTGTATTTCCTCTGTTCTCTTGGTTATTTTAATGTGGCTCGCAGTACCATAAAGGTTCAAGCTCAATTAAAATGAAAATATGGAGCCTCATGAAAATTGAACCCTCCATGGCCCTTCCTAATGAGTCCTTCCAGAAGAAAGACAACTCACTTTCTGTGACTCATCTCCTCCCATTGTCTCAGGGCCCTTCCGCACACACAAAATAATGCGTTTTCAAACCACTTTCACAACTGTTTGCAAGTGGATTTTGCTATTCTGCACAGCTTCAAAGAGCACTGAAAGCAGTTTGAAAGTGCATTAATCTGCATGTGCGGAATGAGCCTTAATTTCTCTCGCAGCTTCCCTTAAAATGAAGAGAGAGAAAAACCTGGCAAACCAACTTGATGAAGGATTTATATACTTCCTGAAACTGCAGCAGATACCCCCACTGATTTTTCTGGACCAATTTTTTTCTTGAGCAAAAAAGGCTAAGCTGAAGTCACAGATTCCTTGCATGCAGACTGTATGCATCCCACCACATGGCAGATATGTAGGCACATTTGCTGCCCTTTTCCTTCAACCACAGCCTCCCATTAGTTCTCTCAGACCAAGAGAGTATGATATAATACCCAGCTTTCTAGTCACTCCTCGATTGGCCACTCCAAAAGATTTCCATCTGAGTGTTTCTTGTTTGTTCTCCCCCTGCGGAACAGATGTATGTTTTACACATTAACTTACCATCTTTGTGACTAAACAATTGTCTTCCTTTTCCAGCCAGTTAAACATGATTTTCCTTTCTCACACTTGTTATCAACTTGCTTACTGAAAGATAACAAACAGCCTTGGAACACGGGCAGCCTATTGAAACGAGAAGCTGGGCCATGGATTACAAAGTGAAGTTCATACTCTGTAAACACACTGCAGACAAATTGGCTGAGAAGATATTTACTGTCAGGATTCTGCTGGTAGCCCAACAGCTGCTGGGCATTTATAACCTCTCTTTCCTCTAAGAATCCTGAGAATGTTCTGAAATCACCATAACACAGGTGTTCAGAGACTCTTTACAGCACAACACCCTACTCCAAAAAGCCCCTGCCCACTGAAGCCACGTCAGGAAGAGAAAGGAAATCAGCATGCAAATTGCTCTTTTTTAAAAGAAAAGTAGTTTTGACTGGGGCTGAGATAATTTGCATGCTCCGAACACCTTCCGCTAGCACAGGCTTCAAGATAACACCCTATATGATAGACAGTACAAACCCTCACAGGTTTTGATAGGGCAGGAAATATGCTTGTATTTTGGGATGCGCAGATTGCTTCCAAATGAAGGACCCTCGTGCGCTGCTCAGGCACTCCCTTTTCACAATCAGCTCCATGCAGAATTTCCACATTCCCATAAAATCCCCTAATGCCTATCAGAGGCCCCTCCCACACATGCAGAATAATGCACTTTCAATCCACTTTCACAATTGTTTGCAAGTGGATTTTGCTATTCCACACAGTACAATCCAGCTGCTAAGTGCATTGAAAGTGGATTGAAAGTGCATTATTATGCATGGGCCGAAGGGGTCTAAGAGGTAAGATGCCGCTTGTATCTTTAATTAGTAGTAAAATAAATAAATAAATAAATAAAATCCCGTTTTTAAAAAGGCCTCCTTTGTTGTCCTTTTCAATTTTGGTACTCTTTCCTCTGCTTCTCTGTTTTTAATTTAAGTTTCCCCAGTATTCCTGAATGAATCCTTAATTGAGCTCTTTTCTACAGAAAGGCTTTAATTCTCCTTTGTGGCCAACTTGATGCTTTGTTCATTAATTCATTTATAACTTGTCTTTCTCCCTGAAGTACTCAAGGTGGGAATGTAAGAAAAAATGTGCAGCAGCTGATATTATTTACAACATTCTAAGCATTTGAACAGGTTCTTCCATGTCCCTGGTATGCATGAACATGCATGATTTGTATGAAAATGAAATGAAAATGAAAAATTTATCAGGAAAACTCTGGTCACAATAAAAGCATTTCTGAAGTTGTTTACTAGTGCAGTTGTGTTTGCATCCCGTAAGGAGACATATGTACTTGTATTCCAAACATATGAATGGTTTCTCTCTTGTATATGTTGTATGGTGTAAAATGGGGCTCTTTTTCTGGGGCAAGCACTTTCCAAACTCTCAGCTCTTTCCAAACTCTCAGCATTATGTAGGTTCGTTGGTGAGCCTCACCCAATTGTATTCCCACCTTCAGAGCAGCAATATGGTTTCCCCCCTTGCTTTGATAGGAAGCAAAGTTTATGCTTTCCCTAAAACTGATTCATTCTTAAGTTAGAAACATCACTTTATAACTTTCAATTGCAGTGGTATATAATAAATTACTATATATGCCATTAAAGGTTTATTATTATAATATAATAAATTACTAATTGCTTTTGCTGCAAAGAGAAAGGCAGTAAAGAAAAATTCCCTACCACCACCACTAGTAATACTGTTAAGTAATGCAGGAGCACAATGCAAGTATCTATGAAGTAATTCATTAGACTGAATGAAGAAATTCCAAAGGGACGGCAGCCCTGGAAAGGCTCACTAGCACTTTGATGGCCAATTCACAAAGAACTGGCACTACAGTTCAAGTCTAAGTGAAAAAAAAATTACCAGGTCTAGGGGGAAAAAAGAATTTCAGGAAGTTCACTGAGGTCATGAACATTTTACACACCTGTGAACTTATAGTGCAAGAATATGGCATCTTTAATATTTTAAGAATTTCAGCAGCTAGAGGCTTCTGGCGTGGGGGGGGGGATTTATGGTGTGTTGTGGCTAGAATGCTGGCTGGTAGGCATAAATTACCTTTGTGGCCAGAATGCCAGCTGGTTGGTATAAATCACCAGCTGAGTTATCATTCTGGATAAAGAGTGATCAAGAGATAACCCATGGTGGTTCAAGAAGCCCTCCTCTTGAGTAAAGAATGAAAACAGATATTTTTGTGACTCAGGCTCATTCCGCACATGCAGAATAATGCACTTTCAAACTGCTTTCAGTGCTCTTTAAAGCTGTGCGGAATAGCAAAATCCACTTGCAAACAGTTGTGAAAGTGGTTTGAAAACGCATTATTTTGCGTGTGCGGAAGGGGCCTCACTTCAGGATTGAAAACTAGGTGGATGGGTTATGAACAACAGCTATAATATTTGCCCACTGCAATGACAACATAAAGATATAAATTTGTTGATAGAGGGCATATAGGATTTATATTATTAACTTATTGCATTAAGATGTTATGAACTCAGAGTGATCTATATATAAATAATAAATAGTGACTAGAAATTGAAATACTTTCCATAAAGGCTTAAGGAAAGAATCTATCTCGTTGAAGCATGGAAAGAGAAGACTATGAAGGTACTCGAAATTCTAAACATCAGTATTTTTGTAACAAGATGAACTTTTTTTTTAAAAAAAATAATGTTCATGCTCTTTTTATTTCTTTTCCCCTAACCTTTCTCTCTAATACTTTTCTTTTTTCTTTCTTTTCTATTTTTTGTTTTTATAATTTAATATTCTACATATTGTTTTATTATTGGATCATATCCCTGCACAATGGGAAATGATATTGTTATTTTTATTGCTTTTGGTATAAATTTAATAAAATTGTTTTTTTAAAGGCTGCCTTGAATACAACGACCTCAGGCATGACCACAAGCCATTTCTCCACCTATGGAAGATAATCTTAATTACTCTTACAAATAAAGGTAACTGTTGTCTGTGCTGATGACAACAACCTTGAACTGAGATAATCCTTTTCTCTGGGAAACTATCAATCAGAATGGAACTTTTATAAGAAAAAAAGACTTAAATTAACTTGGCAAAAGTGGAACAAAAGGCAAAAGCAAGGAGTGTTCCTATTATACATTTTTCCAAATACTGGGTCCTTTTTCCTTTTTGTGTGTGTGATGAATGTGTGTTTGAGAGATTACTGCTATAGGAAAGATTTAAGCTGATATAAGTGCATTATGTTTCTTCCTTGTTACTTTTCGAGTTGAGTCTAAGGCAGATTCTGCATGGGCCAAAAACAGTGGCGTGAAAACGGTGTAAAGGGGTTTAAAATGGTGTAAAAGGGTTTACACCATTTTCACACTGCTGTTTTTGGCCCATGCGGAGTCCGCCTAACTTGCAAGAATTGACTGCTATGAAAACTCCAGGAATTTGAACAGATTAAGTTGTAGTCCTGTAGACAATTTAAGACACCAGCTGGAGAAAGAGGTTCTGTTGGATTAGAGAGTTTACCTTCGCGGGGTGTGTGTGTGTGTGTGTGTGTGTTTATTTGATCATGGCCAGTACCAGAAAAATTATGGGTATAACTCAAAAAAATCAGTTACATCTGAGATAATGAAAAATATTTTGAAAAATTAGCAAATACATGGGAGATATTTAAAATAAGATAGAAGAGAGAGTTAATAAAATGGACAACAGGTTCCTAGAATGAAAGAAGAGATGTCAGAAGATGTTAAGAAACTTGAAAGTTTCATAGATCACGTGTTTTGGAGAAATAAAATAAACTAATAACAAAGTGGAAACTCTGGCGAGGAATTTAGAAACTTTTAGTAGAGATTTGGGGGAAGAAATGTACAATTTAGCTCTCCTGGTACTGATAGAGAAAGAATTTTATTTGAGATTGGGTTAGTTCCTAAATTTTATTTGAGATTGGGTTAGTTCCAGATAAAAGTTAAGACAAAGGATTTAACTGCCCTGGCAGACTTTCTGGGGATTGCAGAGAAACATATAGTGACTGAAACTGATAATATTGATAAAATAAATTCCAGATATGCTGCAGTGAGGAAAATCCCAAGAGATATACTGGTTCAGTTTGTAAGGAAGAGGTTGAGAGATCTTACCCTACAACAGAATTTAATACAGGATTGAAAATTAATAACACAGACACAATCATTTTGAAAGAAATACCTAGCAGGATCCTGTGCAAGAGAAAAGAATACACCCTCCTAACTGAAAAGGTGAAACAGAAGAAGATTATGTTTCATGAGGAACAACTAGAAGATGTATCTTTTATTTTCAAGCAACACAGATTCAGATTGACTATGATTCAAAAGACATGAGAATTCCTTGAAAGATACAAAACAGACTTTAGTGATATAGAGATTTCAGAAGACACAGATCAAGCGAACATCCACAGCTGGGAAAGGAAATATTCATATTCATACTAGCCTGCATGGAATAAGATTATCAGGTAGGCATTAAGGCTTTCCCATTGGTGGCTTCATCATTTTGGAATTTGAGTTAAGATGACCTTAGACCATACCCTCAAGCATTCAGAATGCACATGAAAACCTTTTATTCTCCTCCAGTCATCACAAGTCAGACAAATTCCTATATCAAACGACATAATTACATATTTTGGAACATTACTAATTTGAACCTGCAATCTGCCATTTGAAATGGGGCAGCTTTGAGACACAAACAACCATGCAAAGTCTTCTGACTAAGCAATATCTGTCACTTTGAGAGTTCTCGCTGCATTGCTTTGCAACAAGACCCAGATGCCTTATTGGCTGTCCTTTGTTTTACAGCCCAGCCTAGTACACCAGAAGGTAAGACCATAAAAAAAAATACAGGTCCGTCCAGCCCATGAGAACTTGCATTGGAGAATGAAAGATCCAATGCTGCTTTACCTTCATCAATACAAAGGCACACTCTATGCGCTAACAACTACACGAATCATTAAGATTAGGGTGTAAATAATTTGAGCCTCTTCTAAGCACATGAGATAGAAAAGGAGACTTTTTATTTCTCCTGTGGGAAATGAACACCTACTCTGGACTTAAAAGACCTTTTCTGGACATGCCTGGTTGCATATCAGCAGACAGTAAATTAAGTGAAACTCTAGAAGGGTGGTTTGTTGCAGCAAGAATAACCCTGAACAACAAACCAATTATTGAGGCATTTGCTTTCATCGGCTACAGCCAGCTTCACCAGATATATAAAGTGGTTTTGAGAAATGCAGACAGGTTTATTTGAAAGTTCATAATTCTGTGAATCTTACTTCCTAGTAAATGTGCATGGATTGTGACTTTAGCCCACTTTTGATGGGTTGGAGCAAAAATATAACCATATATGCATAGGTATAGTGGGAGCAATGGTCTATAAAACTGAGCCAAAGGAAGAACAACAAGCAAGAGGATGCTGACCTATGCACACCTACATGGGAGTAAACACTGTTGAACACATTGGAACTTTCTTCTGAGTAGACAGCATAGGATTACATTGCAGAAGTGGAAATTAATGCATTCCTGTTGATTAAATGTACCGGTAGGTTGAATATTGAATTTATCTACACTTTGTGTAAGCTTGTTGTATACACATATACATACACTTGCAGGGGTTTTTGCCTTTTGGCCCCCACTGTGAAAAATGTTTTATTTTTCCAATATTTCACTTATTTTTAGACCACCCTGCATCTGTTAAAATGGATTCCAGCACACAAAATCTTTATGCCACAATAAATTTGATTTCTTTTAAGGTGTCACAGGATTCTTTGTTGTTTAAGTAAAGAGGAACGTAAAAAAAAATTATGACCTGCATAAAATTGGAAAGGCAACATCTGTTCTAAAAACACTCCCCAGGACACACCAAACATCTCTTTTAAATGCATTTGGTAATCAAGTTAAGAAGACATACAACTGCTACTGCATAAAATCTATCAATCAATTTTATCTCCATCCCACACCAACATTTTAATTGTAGACATAAATCATTATTGGAAGTTGACTACTAGGTCTGAAAGACCACAGAATCACTGCAGAAATCATTTGACTAAAGACTGAGAACCATCCACCTACATTTACAAGACAAGGGGCATTTTAGTTAAGCAATATATGCCCAAATTTTTTTCCCTGTCAAGTCACAGTTGATTTATTTTTGAAAATATTGGGACACGGGTCTTTTATTTTTATTGTTTAACGGGTCTTAATGAACCTCCATTTATGTAAACAAAAAAACCTCCATTTATGTAAACAAAAAAAAGGAAATCTCTGAGAGGCATCAGAAGGCAGGGGAACAGAAAGCAAAAGGTGAGATCTGGGTTTTTTTCGTGGAGGGAGGGTTAGCCTTAAAATTGTATCTCTGTGTGTTTTTGAGGGCCTGTAGATTTGTTTTTTGAGGGCCTGGGAGGGCTTTTGTTGGTGGGGAGGGGCTTTCTTTTTTATTGGGCATGTGCTTGCCTCAGATTTCTGAGAGATTGGATTTCTGGTATGTTGCCAAGTCTATTTTAACTGCCATCCAGCTCTTTTGAGAAATCTCTGAGAGGCAGTGGCGTGAGCCTAGTTGCATGTGCAGTTTTTATCACTAAAAGCCCATCTTGGAGGAGAGAGTAGAAGGTGAGTTAGAGACTTGACTGGGGGCACAGGCTTCACCCACTGTGTCTCAGCCTCTGGAGCTTAGTCAAAGGCTCATTTTCTGCGTGGGAGTTTAGTAAGGGGTTTTTGAAAGGGAGACGCATAGATCTGTTTCTGGACTATTTAAGACTGCGAAATATGGATGGTCGGACCCAAGATGTTACCAACTTTTGAATGTGCAGAACTATAACAACATCTAATCAGGAAAAAGAGAATATCATAATGCTAGAGGGGAAGGGAAAATTTGCATGAACAGCTAAAACAGTTTTTCAGGTAAAAGGGTCTGATCCCTGAGGGGACTAGTGGGTTTTGAGATCAATTGTTAGATAAAGGTTACTGAGGAAAAGTGACCTGAATGAGTAGCGAATCTATCTTCTGAAGGAAATGTACTGGAGACCTAGTATTACTGTTACTATGGGGTCTGGCTAATTTGAAAAACATATAAAGCTGGAACAGTTATATGCTGATTAACTGACACAGTTGTTAGGGAGGATTTCAAGCATGTTTAAGTTACGAAGGGATTTGATTTTTCTTATATTTACGTGCACAAGTAACAGTCATTTCCTGTAAAAGAAGAGATTTGCCTCAGCAAGAAGCTGAGAGGCTACACCATTGCAGTACATTTAAACAGCAATTATTTTAAAAACAAAAGTGATAAAATTCATTAAACAAATCAGCTAGTTCTTTTGTCATCCCACCTTCTGTGACTCAATCACATTGACATATGATTCCTCATTCCCTTCTACAACGAACTCACATTAATATGTGGCCGTTTCCGCACGGCCCATAAATGACGGCCTGGGGGCGGCCGCCGTTCGCACAGGCGCCGCTGCTGCAACGCAGCAGCGGCGACCTGACTCCGCTTCCCTTCCCCCAGGGCGGCGTCAGGCCGCCCTAAACAACAACCCTTTAAAGGGTTGTTGTTGGGGAGGAAGCCGCCTTCCGGCAGCGCTGGAAGTAACCACGCCGCCAGGAAGACGCTGTCTCCCTCCGATCCTGACTCCTCGATGTCCTGCGACGTGATAAGCCACTGGCCGTTGAGGCCCAGACTACCACACTGCCACTCCAGGGGTCGGAGGGCAGCGTGCGTGAGGCCAGACGGCCAGCAGGCTGCACGCACTTTGTGACATCAGCGAGTCAGACGGAGGTGGAGCCGGTGAGGTGACTCCGATGCTGCGAGCCCAGCCTCCCATGGGCGGCGTCTATGGCCTGCTATTCGCACGCTATGCGTGCGAAGCTATGGCTTCCGCCACTCCTTACCGCCAGAACTCTTGCTGGCGCAAAGTGCGCTTCGAGGTGGCCGTGCGGAAACGGCCTGTGTGTTGTGTGTTGTGCCATCAAGTTGCTTCTGACTCATAGTAGTCTTATAAAGTGATGACCTTCAAAATATTGTAACACTAACAGCGCTACTTTGGTCTTGCAAGCCAAGGGGCATGCCTTCCTTTATAAAGTCCATCCATTTCATGTTGAGTCTTCCTCTTTCCTGCTGCCTTCAATCTTTCTTAGCATGGTTGTCTTTTCCAGGGACTCTTGTCTTCTTATAATGTGACCAAAGTACGATAGCCTTGATTTAATCATTTTAGCTTGTAAGGACAGTTCAGGATTGATTTAATCTAGAACCCACATATCTGTCCTTTTGGCACTCCACTTTAGCATAGCCACTGATAAACCCAGTCACTTTAATAATCTACTGTGGGAGATTTCTGTCACAAAAAACCCCCTGAATGCTAAAGGTTGGGGTAAGGAAGGCAAGGCATTCATAGGACAGAAGGGATCTAATATTAGAATGTTAGAAGAACTTGAGCCATAGAGTCTGGACCAGCCATTCTCAACCAGGGTTCCCTGGTACCCTGAGGTGCCGTGAGCATGTCCCAGGGGTACCACGACAACACTACCGCCACCCCCCTCATTTTTTGTGGTGTCTCCCACTGGGTGCCAGCAAGGACATGGAGCTGGCCCATGGGGCAGGGCCTGCCTACATAGGTCAGCAGCCACCACTTCACCACCCTAGTGCCACCCTTTCCCCTGGGAGGGGAAGGTGGGAGTGTGTGTGGGCAAGCAGAGGGCAATGGGAGGTGGAAGGTGGAGGGTGGCTGCAGGGGTACCGTGAGATATGAAGAGTGAGGTCAAGGGTACCCTGACCTTGAAAAGGTTGGGAAACACTGGTCTGGACAATAGGTAGAAGCCCTTCTGTCTCCCAGAGCTGTCTGCTCTCTTATCTCACCTGCGAAAATTATAAATAGTTCTAAAGTTAGTTCTGTTTTCCTGAAATTCTGATTTGTGCTAGATGATTTCGTTAAGTATGCAAGATCTAATGAGCCTGCTAAGGAAATAATGAGGTCTGGGCTGTAACAGGAAACAAAACCAGAGTCTCAACTATGAAGGTGCTGGCTGGGAAGTAGGCTATTGTTGGAGCTTGGAGACTTCAAATCCCTCAGCAATTACTGGCGAACTTCTGTAAGCTTGGCAGACAGGACACTTTTAAAAATGTTTGCAAGGAAGGCAGTACAGAAATGTTCTGGAGTTGTGAACTATCTGATAAAGCCACTTGGCAGTCATGAAAGGATATGATTCAAAAGGAGGCTATTTGACATATTACTGAAGACAAAGTCCTTAGGTGACAAGGTTGCTTATCCACTAGCCTTTGTAGTTCTCAGTAAATGGTTCTGCATGAAACAATTGTCAGTTTCCTTAGCAGGCTTCACAAGCATGTTCACAAAAGATAACATGGCTCAGTTCACATGTCAGGAAAAAAACCCTCAGTTTGTTCATCATGGGCTGCCATTCTTATATATTCCCTCCGCAGTGGTGGGGATCCAAAAAATTTTAATAACAGGTTCCGATGGTGGTGGGATTCAAACAGTGCCTTGTGGCTACAAGACACACCTCTCCAGTCCCTATTGGGCAGGGAGGTTGCTTTAGTAACCCCTTCTCGGCACTCAGAAAAAATTAGTAACCACTTCTAGAGAAGTGGTGAGAACTGGTTGGATCCCACCTCTGCCTACATCTCTCCATTTTGAGAACTTCCCATTTATACCCACCCTTTCTTTCCTTGTTCCTCACAACCAGTTTTTAATCCCATAGGAGGACTTCCCTCTTATTCCTTACGTTTGCTGGGTTGAGTTTCTCCAACAGTCTCTTGGTGAGGAACTTTGTCAAAAGCCTTTTGGAAATCCAAAGTAGAACCAATGTCCACTGGTTCCCCTTATCCACATGCCTGTTTACACCTCAAAGGAAACCTGGTAAGTTTGTAAAGACAAGAATCTGGTTCTAAAGCCATGCTGACTCTTTCTCAGCAGGTCTTGCTTTTCTACATGTTTAATAATTTTATCTTTAATGATAGATTCTACTAATTTACCAGGAACAGATGTCAAACTGACTGGCCTATAATTTCCTGGGTCCCCCCTAGACCCTTTCTTAAAGATAATCCTCACAGTCATCCACACTGGCCATTTGGTCTGGTTAGGACTTTCCATACTGTTCATTTGAGCTCATCATGGCAGGTAGAAAAGTCCTCCAAGGAGAGGTTCATGGAGTTCTCTGCCCTTCCTGCAGACATTCCCTTTGCCACTGGGGGTGGAAGCCAGAGACAGAAATCCAGTATTCCTCCTCGTATGGGGTTATGCTTTCGCTTTTTTACAGAATGCAATGCGATTAAAGAGGCCCATGTTTGCCTGCTCTGTTGGTTTCCTCTGCTTCCAGGCCAACCCTGGCCTTGCTTGGCTTCAGAGATGGCTATGTGGGGGGGGGGGGGGGTAATCAGGCTAGCCTGAGGTTATCCAAGTATAGGTGTTACCATAGTGATGACAGTAAACAATCTTGCATCACAATACTTCTGTTGGGTCATCCTCACTGGCCATTTGGTCTGTTCTTACTGTTCATTTGAGCTCATCATGAGAGGTAGGAAAGTCCTCAAATGGATATTAGCAGCAAGGGCGCCAGCCTCAGGCCCTCCTGCCACATCATGGGGGGTGGGGGGTGGGGGGTGGGGTGAAGCACATTAGCCAAATCTGCTGTTGTGTGAAGCGTGGAGGTCAAGGGTGAGAGCCCTCCCAGCTGCAAGGGATTCATGCAGCTTGGTCTTTTTCTGGCAGCTTTGAGGTTGCTTGCCTCTCAGGGTCCTTTGAAAGGTTCACTCACTCTCAATGTCCCATCCATCCATTTTCTCTTTCCCCTTTATAGATGGTAGAAGTGCTTGATCTTAACAGGACAGGGACTTCTTTCAAGACCACCTCCAGGAAGAGGGCTTCTAACCCAGTGGTTCTCAACCTGTGGGTTGGAATCCCTTTGGAGGTCAAACGACCCTTTCGCAGGGGTCGCCTAAGAGTCTCTGCATCAGTGTTCTTCATCTGTAAAATGGATAAATGTTAGGGTGGGCGGTCACCACAACATGAGGAACTGTATTAAAGGGTTGCGGCATTAGGAAGGTTGAGAACCACTGGCCTAATCCCTCCTCCAAACAATCTAGGGTGGCACAAAAAACTGTCAGCTGGCTTGGGAGGCTTGCACCCATTCCCCCTCGCAACTTCACAACTTTAGCACACTTGACATTGTCCATCCAAGTACTAGCCAGGACTGGCCCTGCTTGGCTCCAGACATCAGAGGAGATCAGGCTAGCCCGGGACTACTGAAGTCTCGGTTTTTCCATACCAATGGCAATAAAAAATCTTGCATCACAACACCTCTGTTGGGTCATCCTCACTGGCCATTTGGTCTGGTTAGGACTTTCCATACTGTTCATTTGAGCTCATCATGGCAGGTAGGAAAGTCCTCCAAGGAGAGGTTCATGGACTTCTCTGCCCTCCTTGCAGAGAGTCCCTCTGCCGTTGGGGGTGGAAGCTAGAGACAGAAATCCAGTATTCCCTCTTGTATGGGATTATGCCTTGGCTTTCTTACAGAATGCAAAGTGATTAAAGAGGCCTATGTTTGCCTGCTCTGTTGTTTTCCTCTGCTTCCAGGCCAACCCTTTTTATACTGGAAGGAGTTTTCCTTGGTCTTCTTGACTGAGCCCTTGTTTCTCAAAACTGTTAGCTTTTTTGGCTTCCACAGTTGCCATTTCTGGTATTTTTACATGCATATAGGTGACACCGTAAGAGAATTTCATTTTAGGTGACCACGTCACCCTTCAGGGGTGTCCAGATTATTTTTCTTTCTTCCTGAGACAGAGCAAATGCACATCATTCCAGTGGCCTAAGTGCTGCATTTTTCTTAAGGTGCCCCTTGGGAATCTGAGCCTCCTTTTAGAAGCTGGTGTGTGATCCTTCAGATGCCTTCCTCCCCTCTCAATAATGCAGGGACCTTGTTGTGGGGTTGGTATCCTATTAGCCCTGGGCTAGCCTTATTGATCTCCCTCTGTTCTCTGGAGCCAAGCAGGGCCAGTCCTGGCTAGTACTTGGATGGACAATGTCAAGTGTGCTAAAGTTGTGCAGTTGCGAGGGGGAATGGGTGCAAGCCTCCCAAGCCAGCTGACAGTTTTTTGTGCCACCCTAAATAGGTTGGAGGAGGGGTTAGGCCAGTGGTTCTCAACCTTCCTAATGCCATGACCCTTTAATATAGTTCCTCATGTTGTGGTGACTCCCAACCCTAACATTTATCCATTTTACAGATGGAGAACACTGATGCAGAGAGTCTTAGGCGACCCATGTGAAAGAGTCGTTCGTCCCCCAAAGGGGTCCCGGCCCACCAACACTATCCAACACTATTGATCATTCACAAAAACTGAGTGCAACATGCACTACCTCAAAACTACAACAAACTGTTGCACTCAAGCTCATGTGAAATAAAATGTTCTTTACTATTATGTATCCAGTTTTGTCGTCTTATTTCATTTCATATGTCATCATATTACATACATAAATCCATAATCCATAATTCATAAAGGATATCCGTCCATATTTCATACTTCCAAATACATAATTCATAAGAACAAAAATTTATTTTTTCAGTCATCCATACACCAGAGTATATATGTTCTATTCCATCATTATCCAATTTTTTGGCAGCCCACTTAAAGTACCATATCAAAACAAACAGGAAAAGCAGCTTAAGCATAAGCAGCGTTTTTAGACTACTTCTTCCAGCAATATATGCTAATATATATAATTTTTTATAGGCAGTTTCCTACTGGTAATAATCTCTCCTCAGAGCTGTCACTCCCATCCTGTCTTCGGGTTCTGTTCATTGAGCTCATCATGGCAGGTGGTAGGAAGAGTCCCTCCAAGGAAAGGTTCATGGACTTCTCTCTGACCCTCAAGTGGTCTAAAGGCGCTGCATTTTCTCTTAAGGTGCCCCTTTGGAATCTGAGCCTCACTTTTGGAAGCTGGTGCAATCTCAGATGCCTCCTCCCCTACTCACTGTGGGACCTTCTTGAGAGTTAGGGCGGGGGTATTTTCCCAGTAGCGTCCGGGTCTTCTGTAAATTAGTTTGTCATACCACTATGTGCATTAGATCTACCTGACTTTTCTATTTTAGTGCAAAAAATTCCACATGCTTGTGGCAAATGGCATAGTTATGTTTTCTTCACAGCTTTTAAAATTTTTCTTTTGTTGTCAATTACATTTGACTTATGGCAAACCCTAGTCGAGTTTTCAAGGTAAGAGACATTTGGAGGTGGTTTGCCATCGCCTGCCTCTCCGGCACTGCCCTGGTATTCTTTGAAAGCCTTTCATCCAAGTACTAGCCAGGACTGGCCCTGCTTGGCTTCAGAGATGGCTGGGGGAGGTTGGGGGAGGTATCAGGCTAACCTGAGGCTATCCAAGTCTAGGCGTTACCATAACGATGACAGCAAACAATCTTGCATCACAATACTTCTGTTGGGTCATCCTCACTGGCCGTTTGGTCTGCTTAGGACTGGTCTTACTGTTCATTTGAGCTCATCATGAGAGGTAGGAAAGTCCTCAAATGGATATTAGCAGAAAAGACTCCAGCCTCAAGCCCTCCTGCCACATCATGGGGGTGAACCACATTAGCCAAATCTGCTATTGTGTGAAGTGTGGAGGTCAAGGGTGAAGGCCCTCCCAGCTGCAAGGGATTCAGGCGGTCTTTATTTGTCAGCTGAGTGTTGCTGAGGGTCCTTTGAAGGTTCACCACCTCAATGTCCCACCCATCCATTTTCTTTTCTCTTTGTAGATGAAGTGCATCTTACAGACAGGACTTTCAAGACCACCCCAGGAAGAGGGCCTGACCCCTCCTCCAGACTAACTAGGGTGGCGCAAAAAACTGTCAGCTGGCTTGGGAGGTTTGCACCCATTCCCCCTCGCAACTTCACACCTTTAGCACACTTGACATTGTCCATTCAAGTACTAGCCAGGACTGGCCCTGCTTGGCTCCAGACATCAGAGGAGATCAGGCTAGCCTGGGGCTACTGAAGTCTGGGCGTTTCCATAGCAATGGCAGTAAACAATCTTGCATCACAACACCTCTGTTGGGTCATCCTCACTGGCCATTTGGTCTGGTTAGGTCTTTCCATACTGTTCATTTGAGCTCATCATGGCAGGTAGGAAAGTCCTCCAAGGAAAGGTTCTTGGATTTCTCTGACCTTCCTGCAGAGAGTCCCTCTATCGTTGGGTGTGGAAGAGACAGAGACACAAATCCAGTATTTGTCCTCATTTATGATTATGCCTTGGGTTTTTTTTATAGAACACAAGGCAATTAGGGAAGCCCATGTTTGCCCGCTCAATCCCCCTCCCCGCCCCCCGTTTTGTTTATAGCTGGTTGTTGATCCTTTCCTGGCCAATCCTTTTTATCAGTGGTGGGATCCAAAAATTTTAGTAAGAGGTTCCCATGTGGTGGGATTCAAACAGTGGCGTAGCCCCAGTGGGGCTGGGCAGGGCATGATGGGGGCATGGCTGGGCATTCCAGGGGCAGGGTATTCCTGTGGCAAGGACGCAGGGCACGTGCACCCCAGGTGCAGTTCGCTTTAAGGAGTCTCCAAACAGCTAACAAACGCCCCCCTTTTCTCTCTCCACAACAAACACCTTGTGGGGCAGCAGGTGGGGCAGAGAAAGTGGGGAATCAAACTCAGTTCTCCAGATTACAGCCCAGCCCCCCCCCTTTGAGGGGCTTTTGATATATGAGATATTTTGTAATTCAAGCTGTAACTAAGGTGGTTCACATACAAGTGTTGATACTTTTAGTATGTATTGAAACTGATTTCTCTTTGCAGTTAAAATTGGGTCATACGCTTCTTCAAACAAAAGCCCATAAATTGGAGCAGTGATCATTTTTCTCCTTAGAGCTATTTCCCATTAAACACTTCAAGATTGCCCTCTATACCATTGAGCTATTTGCCTTTATAATTGGTTATGGATCCTGCTTGACCCTAAACCAGTATATGTTCCTATTACTCTAAAGGAGAATCCTCTACACTGCAGACAATCTGCAATTCTATCCATTGTCTGCAACACTATCCATTATCAACTCTCCTTCAACTATCAATTCATAACTGTCAGTTTTTTAATGGCCATCCTTAGAATTCCATTCAAACTGCATGTGTCATGACCAACCAATTCTTCCTAGTGTCTGGACTCAACTGGGGAAGACATTGGTTGCTGCAGAGGAATTAAACAGAAATCCAGCTGAAGTTAATTATAAATGGACACAGAACCATTTGAATTACTGAGAGAAGTGTTCATTTCTTTAATATAATTATATCTCATTCTTCTTCTAGGGAGCTCAGAATTATACACATTATTCTCCTAGGTTCCATTTGATCCCCACAATGATAACCCTATAAGGTTGATTAGGCTGATGATCTATCTCTAATTTCCATCCTACTATTATGGGTAAGAACAACTGCCAGAAATTAGGACTAATACCGGAAACTGGAGAGGGGAGAATAATGTATATAATTTACTTGTTTTATTGCAAATCACTTTGAGCAGCATGGAGTATAGAAAGGTAGCAAATCAAATGTGAAGGAAAACCCAAATTCCGATATGGTAACCAAAGCTGCTTACACGCAAGCTCAGTGACACACAAGTATTGCAATAGATCTTTCATAGACACAGAGGTGTAGCTCCAAGGGGGCAGGGATGTGCGCGATGCACTGGGCACATGCCCCTGTGGGGGCGTGACAAGGGCATTCCAGGGGTGTTCCGGGGGCATGGCGTGGTGGGGGCATTCTGGGTGGGGCGGATGGGGGCATGGTAGGGGTGGAGGACACACCAAGAGGTGCTTTCCCTCCTTGCTACGCCTCTGCATAGACATCCTGTTGAAGCACTGTGGGGGAAAGTACTTGTGGAGGGGATCAGAGATAAAAGAGTACTCCTGAGCCTGCAAGTGTTACATGGAAGAAATTATTCAGCAGTTTTCCTCATCCTGGACAACAAACTGCACTAGGCCAAAATTTATCTTCTGCATAACTGCTAGAGATAAAGGACTACTGTCCATTTTTTGGCATCTGGCTACCTGAGTTGCGGAGCTGAGTCCGAACAAGCCAAGACTCAAATAACACCCTACGTAAAACATAGGGCATATTGAAAGTAAATCTTGGTTGCGTTGGGGGGGGGGAGGCAATTAAAAGTATCAAGTTTTTTTCCATATTGAAGCACATAATGAAATTATTCTCTCTCTTTACAGTTGAGCTCATTCCTCACAAAGCCATTTCATCATAAGAAAAGGCATACCGTAAAGGCAAAGACCCTAGGCTTAGATCAATCCAGTCAAGTTTTTTCAGGGACATCATTGCCACCAACTCCAAATGCAAGATTGGGCAAGGTCAAGGGCACTAAGAAAACTAAACAGAATCTGTCACATGACTCCACATTTTTCATTCCGTTTGTTTAAAGTCAAAACCAACCTGCCAGCTGATCAAGAAACTTCAAATATAAACCTCCAGGTATTTTTTTAGAAACTTGCCAAGTGAGAAGACTGTAAATCTGGGGAAAGGGGAGTGGAGACAAGTCCATGGTAGATTTTTGTTTCCTTTCTGTTGTAGATTAGATCAGAATGCCACCTATATAAATATTGGGCAAAACAGCTTCCTGACCATCCATAATGTATACCAGTGACGGTTCCAAGCACATTTTCTGCACATTAAATTAATTTGAATGTTTTAGTCTGTGCCAGGAGTATTGATCAACTAAAATAATTAGTTAGGGTCATATGCACAGTATGTTGCCCTGTAAGGAGAAATAAAAAGGCAGCATAAGTCACAGGAGATTAAAAAAAATAAGGGCAAGGCCAATGTAAGGCGGAGTTTTTCCACCAGGCTTTTGGTTAAGGCCAGTGGTGAGATCCAAAAATTTTAGTAACAGGTTCCCATGGTGGTGGGATTCAAACTGTGGCGTAGCGCCAATGGGGCTAGGCGGGGTACGATGGGGGCATGGCAGGGCATTCCAGGGGCAGGGCATTCCTGGGCGGGGCTGTGGCAAGGATGCAGCCGCTGCGCCGGTCCTTGGGTGGGAAACGAAGGCACGCAGGCGCAGGCTGCCACGCACGCCAGTGCACCCCCTGCTAGACTGCTTCAAGTTCTGCGCGCTACTGCTGAGAGGAGGGGCATAACTAAGGCAAAAATCACGCAGCAAAATCACCAATTAGTAACCCCTTCTCGGCACATACAAATAATTAGTAACCTACTCTTGGGAACCTGTGAGAACCTGCTGGATCCCACCTCTGGTTAAGCCCTATACAATTACATCTGTTGCTGGCCCCAATCCTGGTTAAGTTTTAAGTAGATTCTAATTTCAGTTGTAATTTAGCTAGTCTTGGTTTTAATTGTTTACTAAACTGAGTTTTATTACATTTTTTATAACTGTAAGCCGCCCTGAGCCCTTTTGGGGAGGGCAGCATATAAATTGAAGCAAATTAATAAATAAATAAAAATAGGTAAAAATACATTTTGTTACTCAATTTTTGGCCGAAAACGCATAGCGAATTTAAATTGAGAAATAAAATATATTTTACCTATTTTGCACCACTTCTCAGAATCCTAATCAGGTCAATTCATTGAGACTTTCTCCCAGGAAAGAACTGTTAGCATTGCAGTGTTAGTCATCTTCAATAAGTGGCAGAGCTTCCAAATATGTACACATTTAAAGGCCATCAGACTCCTTGGAAAGAATGCAAGTTAACATTCAGTTTTTGAAACTCTTGCCAGAGAGACATGACTTTTGGATATCAGGCCCCGTTAGGTTGCTTTCATATACTGAAAATTCTGCAGATATAACATTTCATATATGTATCCTTTGATCTACTGGAAGCAAAAATTAATTAAAACATATATTCTGGAGTGTTTTATTGAAGTGGTTAAAATACCTAGAAAGAGTCATGACTCAAACAACACCTCCTGACTGTAATATTTTTAAATGAATGTTTGCAATTTCTACAAAATGTAATGTCGTTAAATAATAACCCACTGTATTTGTTGCAATCCTAGAGCAAAACGCAGCATAGCGTTTTTGCCAAACTGAAATATTTAATGTATTTATATATAAAAGGGAGCAAAAAATGGAAACAAACTAGGGAAACCATTTCTCTGTTTTATAAAATAAGCTTGTTTAATAAGATAAGAACATAAGAACAAACCTGTTGGATCAGACCAGAGTCCATCTAGTCCAGCACTCTGCTACTCACAGTGGCCCACCAGGTGCCTTTGGGAGCTCACATGCAGGATGTGAAAGCAATGGCCTTCTGCTGCTGCTGCTGCCGAGCACCTGGTCTGCTAAGGCATTTGCAATCTCAGATCAAGGAGGATCAAGATTGGTAGCCATAGACCCTTGCTGGATCAGACAGTGGTACATCTAGTCCAATACTCTGCCTTACATAGTGCCTTACATAGTGGCCACCAGTTCCTCTGTAGGTCCAACAACAAGTCATAGAGGCCAAGGCCTTCCCTTGATATTGCCTCATGGCACAAGAATTCAGAGGTTTTACTGCCTCCAAATGGGAAGATTCCCTTTAGTCACCATGGGCAGCAGCCACTGATAGACTTATTCTCCATCAACCTGTCTAATCCCCTAAGAATCGTTTTAAAAGGGCATTCATTTAAAATGTTTTGAAGCAAATAACACACTTTGGGAACCAAGGGGGGTAAAAACAATGTGGAACTCCATGGAACCAAGGGGGGTAAAAACAATGTGGAACTCCATTTTATTTCCTGCCTCAAAAAGTTTTAAAAGGTTTGTGTGGAAAAGGTCCCTGTATAAATTTACCTTAGCCACGACAACCAGGGGTCATGGCAGATGAGTTTCAGTGTAACCACATTTCAACTCAAATCATCCTTTCCCTTTTCAGCTGCATGACACTATCTGTCCCTCCCTCGATGACAGATACAGATGCTGAATGGTCCAATTTCCAGAAACAAACATTTTGGAACCTCACTGGCATCAACCAAGTTTGTGATGCTTGGGTCAGCAGAAGAAGCATTTCCCAAACAAAGTCTCGCAACTAGCTGTATCTTTATTTGAAATGTTGCCATCAGTTTTTCCAGCTGTTTCACATACAGATCACTTCCTATATTTGGATCTCCCTTTCTATGGAAATCAGAGCACTTCAGTTTATAAGAAAATATAACCACACATCTACAGAATCAAGAATATTGCAAGCTTTAATGATTTTTGATTAAAACATCCCTTTGAATGGATTGGGCATTCATCCAAGCAAAACAAACACAGAGCCTGGAGAATTGCTTTAAAGGAATTGTATGAAATGTGGTTGATATAAATCCTCTGTTGGTTCATTCTTGCTATTTAGCATTGTCGTTCTAATGGACAGAGGATTTGGCCCTTTTCCTGTCACTCGTACACACAAGAAACAGTGCACATGGAAAATGATTTCCATGGTGTTACCCTGTTTCCCTGGATATAAGGCATCCCCCGAAAGTAAGACGTAGCAAAGTTTTTGTTTGGAAGCATGCCTGACGAACAGAACACAGAAAAATAAGACATCCCCTGAAAATAAGACATAGCGCATCTTTGGGAGCAAAAATTAATATAAGACACTGTCTTATTTTCGGGGAAACACGGTACGAAGTGGTACTATGTGAGTGAAAACCCTGACTGGATGGGCAGGAGCAACCTTCTGGCCCCACCCAATTACTATCCTCTTTCACAGCTGGGTGGTAATCAAGTAGAAAGAATTCACGATCAAACTCATCTACATGACTCCAGGGTCCCTTCCACACATGCAGAGTAATGCACATTCATTCCAGGGTTACAGTATGCTAATTTGGAATTATATAGTTAATTCAAACAAATACTACAGGACAGATAATGAAGACTTCCACACTAAACTCTAACTCAAAAGAAGACTAGGATAATGGCCAAACACCACACCACTGCTGGGTTTAGGATGGGGCTGCTCATCATTGTCCCCCTTCATGTGATTATATAAGTAAAGGATGTGACACTTCACAATATTCAGTAAGATCTTAGTATCTCAGGAGATGATGAGCAGAAGTCCAATTCCAATGCAGTTTTATTGCCATGCCCTGTTTTCAGCTGAAGCAGACATTTGATTTGTGAACCAGTCCAGACAAACAAGAGTTACATGAGCAGAGCATCCCCCTACCCTAAACATTCCAATCTTATCACCCCAATGGTGGCCTGCAGGTAGGGGAAAAGTGACTATACAGTCTGTTGGTCACATTAGTCTGTTCTTATCTCTATTCCGATGTAACCTCATCATTTAATAGTGAGGTCAGAGCACTTAAAACAATTGTCAGTAGTATAAGAGAAAACCATGCCATGGGATGGGGGGAGGTTTCACCGGCTCAGCTATTTTAAAAAATTCATTATTAAAATGTACATATTGCACCTAGAATCCTCGAACACAAGCAAATGTCCCCCCCCCCTCTAGTTTGTATATTTCTGGGAGATTGATAATAAACCTAGAAGCAAGATTTTATGGAGCCGGGTCAGATCTGCCAAGAACAGGTAAACATTGGCATTCCGGAATGCGCAGTTGGATTCACATTCATTTCCTTTCCATGCCAGTGAAGGTTCTCGCTCTAAAAACAAATCTATTTGTCACTTCCTGGATCTGCCTCTGGGCAGGGTATCCTGAGCACAAACAGGGTGGAGCATCAAATTGTTCAAGAAAACATTGGCCACCAGCCAATGGAAATTTCGTACGTTACAGAGCCTGGTGCCGTTTCTGTGATTCATGGGGCCCTGCGGCGCAATGCACATCGTAGGTCTGCAGATGGAAAAGAATGTGCTTTTTCATCTAGGCAGAAAATTCTGTTTATGAGAACACAAATATGAACCTTCAGGTTGCTTTTTTTCCCCCTGCAGTGTTTTTTTTAACATCAAAAATGTATTACATATTTAAAACAATCGTTTTATTACATGGCATTGATATTGTCTGATGGTTTTATCTTATGCTTCAGCAATGGCAATAAAATCAGGATTACGAGCAGTGGTGGGATCCAAAAATTTTAGTAACAGGTTCCCATGGTGGTGGGATTCAAACTGTGGCGTAGCGCCAATGGGGCTGAGTGGGGCACGATGGGGGCGTGGCTGGGCATTCTGGGGCGGGGCATTCTTGGGCGGAGCTGTGGCAAGGACGCAGCCGCTGCACCGGTCCTTGGGCAGGAAACGAATGCACGCAGGCGCAGGCACCTCCTGGACGCAGGCACCTCCTGCTAGACTGCTTCAAGTTCTGCGTGCTACTGCTGAGAGGAGGGCGTAACTAAGGCAAAAATCACGTGGCAAAATCACCAATTAGTAACCCCCTCTCGGCACACACAAATAATTAGTAACCTACTCTCGGGAACCTGTGAGAACCTGCTGGATCCAACCTCTGATTACGAGTCTGGTTTCCACACTCAGCACAACTGGTGTTGATGAGCAGGAAGCTACAGCAAGAGTCCGCACTGCTACAACCGTAACCTTTCCTGGGAGTGAAGGACCATGCAGCATCTCTTTGCACCAGTAACCCAGAGGGGGGTAGCAGAACAAACAAGGTGGATAGGTCAAATTCCTCAATATCCTTTCTCTTGTCTGTTCTGCTCTTGTCTTTATTTACCCACAAGGCTACTCTCAAGAATTTCCTTCCTTCCAGCTGACTCCTTCTCTTCCTTCTTCCTTGTCTGACTTTCACGAGAGCAAGATCTCTCTCAGCATCTCTTGCTTGGTTAGCAGCCACACGCATAAACTTCCTTTCCTTTCATAGGATAGGAGTTACTTAATGAAGAACATACATTTCTTTCAAGATGGTGGCAGACAGCCAGCGGGAGACTGAGGGGAGCAGGGATATATGGAGAAGGATTTCAGGGCATTACCAGTGTAGAATTGTTTCCACGGTGAAACCGGAAGCGATATCGTGTTATTGACATGACATTCTAGCATTCACTGGAAACTATGGTAAAACCATAGAGTTTCTGGTGAGTGCGACAGCATTTTGTTGATGACATGATGTCACTTGTGGTTGTGACCCAGAAATGACATCACACTGGTTTCCCGCACAGCAGAAATAAAACGCCTTGCAGATGTTTTAAAAGGATCTGTTTTGGCTTTTTGTGTTCACCCTGAACAGACACAAAAAGCATTGCCAGCCAAAACAGTTCTTTTTTCCCCCACTTGCTGCCCAACAGAGTTCATGTCAGTTTCATAGTTGCACCCGCCAGTTTCTGCCCTCTTCAGGAGCCTCCTATCTCTACCATTTGGTGAAGATTTCCCATGAAAGTTTCCTCCGCTTGCAATTCATCCGTGCACAATTTCACTGTAAAAATTACATGAGTAAAGTTTGTTACGCCTGGTGATCCTGTAAACATGTGGTTTTTCCTTTTTGTTTTTGGAGGGAAATGCCTGCAAAGCTATGACGAGTTGAACATGCACATATTGCAGATTCCTTCCACAAGCCACCCTAACGAAAGAGAGAGAGCTCTGATTTTAAAACAAAGCGGATATAGTTTGACAACAAATGATCTGCGCAGGTCTGTTCTTTTGTCTCATGCTGTGGGAGAATGCATCTTATAAAAAGAGGCATACAAGTCCAGAAAGTTCATATACAAGAATGATCCTGCAAACATCCATAGATTCATTTTACTGTAGTGGGCATTAGACAGGTTGCTGAAGAGAAAGATAAACACCCTTCCCAGTTGCTGTTGGTTTGCATCATCATTCCACTAGATTGATAGCTCTGTGTATGGCCCCTTCCGCACGTGCAGAATAATGCACTTTCAATCCACTTTCAATGCACTTTGCATCTGGATTTTACTGTGCGGAATTGCAAATTCCACATGCAAACAATTGTGAAAGCAGATTGAAAGGGCTTTTTTCTGCATGTGCGGAAGGGGCCTAAGTGATCTAGGAACAAACTTTGTAGGATCAAAGGCTAGCTGTAGGTTTGGACTGGGAAATGCTATGACTGACAGATGGTATAGTATGGAGGTTCTCCCAGCCCTTCTATATTGCATGAATATTTCATGGATGGCTGTGCGCTGCCTGGGAAGATGCAGAGCTGATATACATTGGTCATTAGACCAATTAGAAGGGGCCCCAGTCATGGAGTGAATGTGTTTTGTATTTCTGCCTCACAACCTGGAAAGTCAAAAGGGTTATCACTGAAAACCTCTGTCTTCTTTCAGCCTACTAATTGTCAATAAGCAAAGATGTGCTGGAAATAAAAAGTAAATATTAATTGATCTGTGTTATTTAGAATGTTTATGCCCCATGTTTCCCTATTCTAAAGGCTCAGATACTAGCTGATGTAAAAGACCTCAACCTGAGATTCCAGAGTGCTGCTGCCACTCAGGTTTGACAGACATTGATAGGTCAACGGTCTAACTCCATGTAAAGAAGCTGTATATGTTCATGTGTGCTTTGCAATGAGACTTCAATGAAAGCTCATACTAAACCAGCTGTCACCAGGAAGGACTGCAGAGGCAGCCTACCTGCTTCTCTGAGCTACCTTGATGCCTGATCTCAGAAGTTCTTCAAACAGGATAAAGGCAACCAGTTAGTCAATTTTAGGTAGCTTCACCCATCACTTGCTTCTACTGCTGTACTGTCTAGTCTGTTTCAGGCATTGATGGGCCATATTGTTCCCTCCTCCAGAGCTGAAACGTAGGGCCCAAAAAGAAATCATATTTTTTTGGTGAGTTGGGTCTGGGTTCCCTTGCTCCAGCTTGCTTTCTTTGCAGCCACACAGCAGCTGCAGGGAATGCCATTTTAACGATCAGCTGGAGTCCTTTTGGACTTGGAACTGTGGCACAAGCACATTCCACTCAAAAGTCAGGTAAATAAACATGATGCATCTTAGATCCCCAGCAAGCACTTATGAGTTACCTTCTGCATTGATAAACCAAATGTTAACAAAAGTCATTTCCATGTGAGTATAGCTACAGAAACATGGGGGTCAAGGAACTAATATGCATTTCAGATAGAACATGTCCGCTTCTAAGACCCTCGGAAGGAAGTGACTGGTACTGTTTATTCTCACCCTCAAGATTCCACCATTTCTAACCTGCCACATATGGTAAGGTTGCCAACCTCCAGGTTGGGCCTAGACATCTGCAATTATAACTGGCCACCAGACTACAGACGTTAGTTCCCCTGGAGAAAATGGCAACTTCAGAGGCAGACTGAGGCAGAGGCAGTATATCTCTTCCGCACTGCGGAAAGGGCGCTCCCGCACCGGCAGGAATTCTGCCGGTGGAGGGGGGGTGCCATTCGCACCGGAGCGTGCGAGCGGCCCCCGGTGAGGCCGGTGCAAGAGAGGCGGCTCCACACGAAGCCACCTCTTCCCCGTCCCTCTCCCACTCACCTCGTCGCCTTCGTCGCCCTGCTGGCCTTCTAAGACCCGCCCACGCTGTCCTCCGACCTCCAGAGGTCGGAGGACAGCGAGGGAGGGTCTTAGGAGGCCAGCAGGGCAACGAAAGCGACGAGGTGAGTGGGAGAAACGGCACATTCCTGACGGGGAAAACGGCACATTCCTGGTGGTGCTGTTCGCACCACGCCGCCGGGAATGCTCTGTTTTCCAAAAACCTCCCTCCAGGAGGGAGGTTTTTGGAGGCGGCCTGACGCCACCCTGGGGGAGGGGAGCCAGGTCGGCGCTGCTGCGTTTTCGCAGCGCCGCCTGTGCGAACGGCTCCTTGGGGATGGCGTTTTTGCCGTCCCCAGGGCGCCGTAAATGGCCCATGCAGAAAGGACCAGACTGAGGCAGAGGCAGTATATCTCAGTGTCTAAGTGAAATCCCTCCTCAGAGTCCTCCCCCCAATCTCAAGGAATTTTTCAGGCTGGAGTTAGCCACCCTAAGTATAGACAATGTGAAGATTAAGAGACCCTGATCTTAGGGTACATTCCAGGACCCCATACTGCACTAATAGTTGAATTGTACTCAGGAATATCACAGTACTGAGTCACTGGTCCTGCATCACACTGCCCATGCAACTTGATCAAAATATGGGTTGTGTTGGTTTTGTTGTTGTTTTCTTGCCATGGTGTTGAACAGAACATACAATTACACAGCGACAAACATCCTTTGTATCCACTTACACAGCTCATAGGCTGTCTTGTAAAATGGATTATGTCATACACAAGTAATAATCTGGTTTATAACACTGAGCTGCAATTAGAAGTCTGACCAGGAACGACCTTAAGAATGCCTTTGAAAGCAGAGATGAAGGGTTTTTTTAGCTATTCACGTGGGCTGTTTCTGCATGAGAATTTTTCCTGGCATGGATGGCACAAAATACAGCAGAAATGGGGAGTGTCCAGGTGACATCATGCCCAGTTTGCGATCAACTCCTTAGGCCCCACCCTGCTTTATGCTAAAGGGAGTGTAAAGCTTATTTTCTTCGTAAGAAAGGAGAAATTGTGGAGTGGCTGCATCTGGCCATCCCTCCAAAGCTACCACAGAGTGGATGAGCCAAGCTCCCCATCTCCACTACCTGCCTCATCCCTTTCAATGGTTTGCCCCTTGTTCCCTGCCAAGGTACTCTGTAGTATTATAAAGGGTCTCCGTGTATGTGTGTATGTTAAATGCCATCAAGTTGTTTCCAATTCGTGGTGACCCTAATGAATCAGTGTCCTCCAAAGCATCCTACCATTAACAGCCTTGCTCACATCTTACAAATTGAGGGCAGTGGCTACTTTTATAGAGTCCATCCATCTGGCCTCTTCCTCTTTTCCTGCTGCCTTCAACCTTTCCCAGCATTACTGTCTTTTCCAGTGGCTCTTGTCTTCTCAATGGCCTATTATGCAGGGAGTACACTAGCTCAGTTTGAGTACACTATTGCAAACAACCAGGGAGTTGTTTGGTGGTCCTTTCATTTGTGGTTGTTGTTAAGCTTTTCTGCATGCACACTCACGCACAGTCAGTCACCTTCTCTCTCCCCTTGAAGATCTGTGAGTTCACCAGAAAGGGTTTCACTGGCAATTTACAACTACATGTATAAGCCAAGCAGTGCCTTTTAGCCTCTTGACAGAAATACTATCACTTGGTGCGTTGCCGGATGATCTAATCTCCTTCATTTGCAATCATCATTACAAACTACGTGCAATGCAAAACTGCATTATGTAATTAAATCTTGACAAATCTTGACAAAGAAATCTATAGTAAAAAACATGGGAGCAGAAACTTTCCTGTGATATGTAAAAGGGACAGCTTTTGTAACTCTACAAAGAGTTTATAGTATAGTATAGTATAGTATAGTATAGTATAGTATAGTATAGTATAGTATAGTGTAGCAGTAAAGCCCATTTTATGAACAAAGAAAATGGGCTCCACACAACTGTTGGTAGGTTAAGTGTACACACTGAAGGGTGCAAGCCCTCCTGTCTTTCTTTCCCCCCGCCATCCACCCACCTCAAATGGGAATCAGCTTTCTGGGAGAAAGGTGGAATAAAAACATTTTAAAATAAAAGTGCATTTAAAAAGCACTGGTCCCAGATTTTTAAATAGCAGGACTAACAGCCCAGACTAGCCAGTCTGATCAGAGCTTGGCCACTAAGCAGGGTTGACCACAGTTACTAATTGTACGGCAGACCACGAAGGAAGACAGGGTGCCATGTAGAGGCAGACAATGGCAAACCACCTCTGCTTATCTCTTACCCTGAAAACCCCATGAGGTGGAACATCACTGAATCATCATGAGTTGGCTGTGATTTAATGGCACACTTCAGCTTGCTGGCTCTAAACATTTTTTTTTACCATGGTTTTCTGCCCCTCCATTTCTTGCCCCATAATCTACGTTTCCCCTGTGTTTTTTTTCCTCACCAATCTCAATATCTAATCTCACTTCCTTTTTTGCTTTCTCTCTCAAGATGTTGCAATGATAGTTATAAGGAGAAAAAAAACCCTCTAATCATCTTCAAATTAGAAGCATACTTCTGGTTTTTTGTGCATATCTTATCCACATTTTCCTATTTCAGGTCCATCCACAATTTGGCTTTTAAATTGGTCCCCTGGGTGGACCTGATGATTGAATCACTTTTGACCAAATGAATGACATGGGAATGTTTTGGGAGCGTTGCTGAGGGATTTTTTTTCGCGGGGGGCGGGGGGGGGAGTTATTGTATGAAATGCAGCCAAGAGGGGAAAACAAAATGGGCGTTTGTAATGGAGTAGGTATGAGAAACATTCATGTGAGAAACAAAAAGGAATGATGTCCCGTGATGAACTGTTGACAGTTTGGGATGATTGCTTCCACCCCTTGGGAGATTACAGCTCGTGCCAGGTGACATCCACTTAAGAAGCCGTGATTTCATATTCATGTCCTCTGTCAATTCGAAGGATTCTCCAAACAGTTGCAAATATTGACTGGCAGGTGGCAGATTGATTTCTTTAATACGGCAAAGATAGTTCCTCTCTTTTGCATCTATATCCCGAATTTCCATTACAGTAGCTTCCATCACAAATCCTGTATACAGATACGTACGTATATCGTGGAGATAATACACTGGGTGCTTCAAAATGGCAACAATTCCCCATTGTGCACTTCTTGCTCCAGAAAAAAAACAAGGACACATTTCGCAATGTTAGTGGAGCATCCACACAGCTTTGCTCTCCAAAAACAACAGGTTGCCAAGTAGCCTCATCAAAAGTACAGGCCACCCTAGCAGGGAAAGATCCATATGTTCCCATCTATGCTGTAAACAAATCTGATTTGACTCCCGTCTTTCCTGAAATACCATATCAAATCAGCTTTGGATGGGCAAAGAATGATCAAAGCACAATTGTAAGTTAATGTTATGAAGACTTCTCCCGCTCCCAGGAGTTTTTTTGGCAGAAAAACTTTACCAAATGTTTCATGTGGAAGCTGCAAGAAATCATATTTGTTCCAGTCCAAACCAGGCAGATATCATTTACTCATTCAGGAGCATGTCCAGATAAAGCATCCTAATGGAATGTTGTCCCCTTCTCCCTTCTTTTTCTGATTCTGTGACCCATTGTGCTGTCAGCATCTCTCTCCACCCTAGTTTAGACAGGTAACTAGAATAGAGTTTGGATTTGGATTTATATCCCACCTTTCTCTCCTGTAAGCAGAGTCAAGGTGGCTTACAAGCTCTTTTTCCTTCCTCTTCCCACAACAGACACCTTGTGAGGTAGGTGGGGCTGAGAGAGTTCTGAGAGAACTGTGACCAGTCCAAGGTCACCCAACAGGAATGTAGGAGTGCAGAAACACATCTAGTTCACCAGATAAGCCTCCTCACTCATTCCTGAAACTTTGGATATCACATTTATTAATCAACATCAAATACTTAAGGAGCCCTGTGGTGCAGAGTAGTGAACTGTTGTACTGCAGTAAAATCTCTGTTCATGACATGAATTCAATTCCAACAGAAGTCGGTTTCAGGTGGCCGGCTCAGGATTGGCTCAGTCTTCTATACTTCTGAGGTCGATAAAGTGAATGCACAGCTTGCTGGGAGCAAAGTGTAGATGACTGGGAAAGGCAATGGCAAACCACCCATAAACACAGTCTCCTTAGTACATGTCATGATATGGTGTCAGAGGCGTAGCGCCAACGGGGCAGAGTGAGGTGCGACGCCCCGGGTGGAGCCGCGGTGGAGGTGTGACCAAGCCACGGAGGGGGCATGGTGGGGGGCGAGGGTGCGGCATGGTGGGCAGCGCCACAGCAGGGGTGCAAGTTGTGCACATGCCCCAGGCAGAGTTTCCCCTTGCTCCTCCTCCATATAGTGTCACCCTCCAGCACAAGCCCAAATATCAGTATACTCTCTTGGAATATAGCTGGATGGAGATCTAAAAGAGAAGACTGCGATTTAATGGATTTTCTTGCTAACTTTGACTGTATTCTCTTACAAGAAACCTGGTCACAGGATGCTCCCAAATTAAAAGGCTTCCACTCCTATCATTTACCAGGTTATAAATCCAACCCCAGAGGACGTTTTCAAGCTGGTCTTTGCTTTTTGATCAGAGATCAGCTATCCCCTAAAGTGAAACACCTTGATCCATGTATCCCTTTTGCTCAGACTTTACTCATTGACATGTGCCCAAAACCACTACTACTTACTAATGTATACCTACCTCCAACAACCACAGACCACGAACTCACTAGTCAATGGAATCAATTTACGAAACATATTTCCAACATAGAGATGGAATATCCTGACACCTTTTGCCTCATGTTGGGTGACTTTAACGCCAGAATAAGCAAAGGAATCAACGATCCCCAAGAACTGCACGAGACTGACGGTCTTAACTTACCCGATCCAACTAACTTCAAGGATACAAAATCAAATAAAAGTGGTCATTTCCTAATCGATTTTTGTCTGTGTCAAAATAAATCAATACTTAATGGCTCCACCCACTTTCCTGACTCTGGCCAGTTTACCTTCTTCTCCATCAGGGGATGCAGCATAATAGATTATGGAATTTGCACACCTAACTTCATAGAACTCATCCACTCCTTCAAGATTGGAAAACGTACAGAAAGTGACCACTTACCCCTCTTGCTATCCCTGAAGAACTTGTGCTTCTACAATAAAGTTTCAACTATGGAAAACTCTCTAACCAAAAAAGAGTTATACAGAAAAATCCACTGGTCGCCCAGGATGGCAAATACCTTATCATCCACCTTGGTCAATGATCACTTCACGAATTTGAAAGACCTGATTATTAACTCTGATCCAAGCCCACTTACCATGGAATGCTTCTCTGAGATACTTACCAGACTACATTCACTAGCAATGCCGACTCAATTCAATATGGCTCCTAAAACAAGCTGGTTCGATTACGACTGTATCCAGTCAAAAAGACTGCTGAGAGCGATATTTAAGACCACGTACAATACCAACGACTCGTTATCCCTAGTAACCTATCTACAACGGAAAAAGGAACACCAAACACTACTACAAACGAAAAGAGACCAGTTTGCCAATACTCAATGGACAATATTATCTGATGCCCTAAAATCTAATAACACCAAACCCGCAAATGTAACCGAACCCCAATGGACCAACTATTTCTCAGTTCTCCTTCGTGATCCTGCTAGCACATCTGATATATGGGAGAAACTGGACGGGGACAACATTCCGTCATGGCCATCTCCTACACTAGAGGACATACATCATTTAATTCATCAATTAAAGAAAAATAAGGTCCGGACGTGTGATCCTGAGGTATTCTTGGAACACACTGACTGGTGGGCCCCATCAGTTTCCGCATCAAAGTATGCAATATCCCAGCACCTGGTCTCCATCATTCATGCCGTGCCAACTGCCATGAGTTGTCCAACGAAGAAAACGAAAGGAAAGCAGCACCCTGCTCAGTCCCGCATGCCTATTCAGAATGCTCCCAGCATAAAAACTCTAATGATTATAGGTCCAGGACAAATATACCAACCAAGGACAAAAGAAGCTATACGTAGCATTTTTGGATCTGAGTAATGCTGCTTCGACAGTGTCTCTAGGACCCTTCTCTGGTCCAAACTAGACCAAATGGACATGGATCCTCGTTTATTCATGCTAATTCGAAAATTGTACAGTGCAACCTCCTGCCAGGTAAAATTGAACCATTCAGGCTCACTCTCCAACAAAATACCTACCTCAAGAGGAGTCAAACAGGGGTGTGTGCTGGCCCCGCACCTATTTAACCTATATATAAATGACCTGCAAGACCATCTCAACACGGTAGAAGGACATCCACCGAAAGCAGGAGGCCATCCTATTCCATTGCTACTGTATGTCACGATACTGCTATTCTATCGCAGAAACCAGAGTTGGCCTTATGAGATATTTAAAAGCATTCTTCAACTACTGTGATATAAACGAACTGAAGGTTAACTACGTAAAATCCAAAATAGTAGTTTTCTCAACTCGCTGGAAACAGATGACATGGAAAATCAATAACATCCATCTTAATCAGGTCAAATCTTTTAAATATTTAGGCCTAAATTTCCAATATAATTTCCAGTGGTCACTACAAAGATCTTGCTCCATAACTTCCGGGAAAAGGCTGCTATCAGGTATCGCCCACCGCCACAAAGGGTTTTCAATCCATCATTGCTGCCCTGAAGATTTTCCAAGCAAAGGTGATCCCAAAGACTCTTTACGGGATCCCCATATGGATCAATGCTTTCAACTCAGAAATTGATCTAATCCAAGCATCATTTCTGAGAAGAGTAATGGGAGTCCCCAATAGTATCACCTTCACTACTCTGTGTCTTGAATGTGGACTATCCACAGTCGAAACCCTAGCTTGGATTTTCACAATAAAATTCTGGCTCAAGATCCACTTTAGATCCAAGGATGACGACATTACCGTACACCTACTTAAAGATAACTATCCCTCCAAATGGTCCAAGGCAATTACCAACAAAATTAGGAGCATTGGAATAGATCTAACTGTCCTTCAAAACAGCAATGAGAACTTTATCTTCTTATTCATCCAAAATTCCAGTCTGTTCTCCCTCGAGCTTTGGGCATCCTTCCCAAGTATGGAGCTTTAGCCAATTACCTAGCAGCTACTTTACCGGTTGCCCACCGTCGGGCATTTATGTTAGCCAGATTCAACAGTCTTCCTTCAGCCTCTACCAACGGAAGGTATCACCAAATTCCAAAACAACAAAGACACTGTCGTTGTGGCTCCATTGACTCTCTTACCCATGTCCTCCTAGAGTGTCAAATAAATGCTGATGCGCGTCTCAGATTAATTCACCCTTTACTAGTGGCGAGGAAAATTTCTAACCCTACTGTTGCCATACGCTTTCTTCTTGGAGATTACAATGCTCATACAACACGTATGGTAGCTCTATACCTGACAACCATTTTAAAGTGCTAATTTATTCCCATTTTATTACTTTTAACTGTATTTTTTAAATATATATATATATTATACCAGTACACTAAACCAAATTGGTTCATTATTATTTGGCACAGAATCAAATTTTTAAATATCAAATATGATACATAAACCGAACGTAGAACTTCCTATAAAAGATAGGTATCGTATCCAATCTGTCTAATCTGCATGGTAGGATACCTACGCTGTATCATTTTGCTTTTAACTTGCTAAACAGATCTATTTTATTGCAATTTTATATTGGATTGTATTTTGCATTGATGTGTAGGGGTGTTTGTTGTTGTTTGCTCTTACTGAAGTGATTTGAGTGATCTGTTTTCTTGCTGCTGAACTATACCTGGGACTGAAGAATGTGTCTGTGTAAATCTTGATCTATTTATGCCTATTAAAGGTTAATAAAGATAAAGATAAAGATAGTGTCACCCAATGGGTCAGTAATGACACGGTGCTTTCCTTTACCTTCTGTCACCTATTTGTAAGCAAATTTGCAGATTTCATTTTATGCATTGATTAAATGAGAGTTTCCAAGAGTAGAGGAGATGCTGCAACACTTAGTGCTGCAGGCCACACTGAAGTACCAGCAGATGTTGCAGTTGTAAATATTGCCATTCAACAGAGGTTGACAAGTCATATCCAGGCTACAGATGAGAAAATAACAAAAGCTCATCATCCTAATCTGTTAACTGACCCAAAACAAACATCTCAAACCTTCCATTAAAAGATTGTTTCTTAATTTTTCGATCTGGATTGGCTCATAATATTAGTTCAGGATGTGAAAATGGAATCGTGTCATGACATTATGCACCATTCTCTAACTGCAAAAACTACAGGAGGAAGATGTCGTATTTTAGCATGAATAGACTTCCATCTAAAGAGGAGCAGCAGAAAAGAAGCTTCCAAAATAGGCCAAGATAGATAATCCTGGGCCCTGAAATTATTTAAGATTTTTGCAGCCTGAATAGGTTTAGGGAAGGAGAATAAACAAAAATGCAGCAAACAGTGAGCTTTAGATTATTATGTGGTCTCTCATAATCTGTGAATTTCAAACCACAGGAAAAGCCAGTGGTGGGATCCAAAAATTTTAGTAACAGGTTCCCATGGTGGTGGGATTCAAACAGTGGCGTAGCGCCAATGGGGCTGGGTGGAACACGATGGGGGCGTGGCCGGGCATTCTGGGGGCAGGGCATTAATAATTTCTCTGTTACTGTAAAAAACTCTTACTGTAAAAAAAAAGTTCCTAATTTCCAGCTGGTATCTTTCTGTCCATAATTTAAACTCATTATAGCAAGTCCTATCGTCTACTGCCAACAGAAACAACTACTTGTCCTCTAATTGACTGCCTGTCAAATACTTAATACTTTCAAATACTTAATGTTGTTTCTAGAAATCAAAAGAAGGATACTTTCCTTAAACAAGGAACTTTACCATATTTCTAAAACATGTTTTTAAAACAGCCCAACAGGGAGAATTATCCCGTTTTCTACCTCCACTAACCAGCCACATAGGAAACAACAGGACTTTATGATTTTTGGACCTAATGGAAATTCTAACGGAAAAGCAGACCCAATTAGTAACCCCCTCTTGGCACACACAAATAATTAATAACCCACTCTCGGGAACTGGTGAGAACCTGCTGGATCCCACCTCTGTCATGCTCAACTGTTAAATCAGGGGTGTCCAACTCTGGCGTTTCAGATGTTCATAGACTACAATTCCCATCAGCCCCTGCTGGCACTGGCATGAATGAAGTAAATAAATAAGTAGGCCTTTCTTCCCCTCTCCATTAATCAATGCTTGCTGGACTGCTGGAGAAATAGCACTTCATTCTAGTCAAACTTTTTTTGTGCTCTTGACCATTCTTGCTGAAAGGAGCAATTTTCCTGACTGTAGAGTGAGTTTTTTTTCCTCAGTTCTCGCCTCCTCAGATACTGGGGACCTAAACCTCGACAGGTGGATTAGAAAGGGTTAAATATGGACCCACCAGTGCTGAGAAAACCTAGGATCAGCAAGTCTGTGTGAGCCGCGAGCTTTCAGAAGTAGCTTTTCCCTCCCCCTTCCTTATTTTTTCCTTTCTATTTTCCCAGTTTTTTTTACTTTTTAAATTACGCTTGTCTCTGTTAACTTATTTTTTATTCTTCTCATCTTTTCTGTAAATTTTGATGATAAAATAAAAAAATATTTCATAAAAAAAATACCACTGCTTGCTCAGATCTGGACCTAATTGAATTTCTAACGGAAAAGCAGACCCAATTAGTAACCCCCTCTCGGCACACACAAATAATTAGTAACCCACTCACGGGAACTGGTGAGAACCTGCTGGATCCCACCTCTGGGAAAAGCCCAGAACATCAAATACTACCACATCATAAAATACAAACTTGCTGAGAGCTACCTGCAATTACTGGACACTATGGGTTACACCACGGGTTACATCTAGAGTTCCATTATTTCAAATTGACATGTGCGTCTGCTAAATAGGTTGCTGGCATAATCCACTTTGAAAGAAGTGACCATTTGTTTGGAAGTGGGAGGAGATGAATGCCTTGAGCCTTATCAAAGCTGACAAAATTGATCATCTGTTAGAAACAGCCTATGCAAGGGCATCAGGCACACAGCAATAGCTGATCAAAAGCTTTAGACCTCACAGCACCCTTTTGTGGGTGGGCTAAATGGAACTCGGCAAGTGAATCTATAAATGGATGGCCCTTATTGCATTATTGTGACTGTCTCAGTTATTACTTGTCAGCTTCCGAATCCAGATGACTCATACAAGTTCCAGTGAATCTTTTTACATGCACATGCACAAAAGCAGTGGGTGCAGCAGAGTGTACTGAGTTACTCCTCACAAGAATCCCAACTATCATCATCACCTTTCTTTTCAATTATGTTATATATGTTACATATATCAATGGAAGACACCAGAGAGGCAACTGCCTAAGATTTTGAGCAGTAGGGCTAGAACTCAGGATCTTGGCTACCCCCTGAAACTAACATGAATGAGGCAAAAAGCCAGTGGTGGAATTCATATAATTTAAAAACCAGTTCCGGTAGCGGGATTCAAATAATTTAACAACTGGTTGTTTACAAGCACCATTTTAACAACCGGTTCTGCCGAAGTGGTGCGAACCTGCTGAATCCCACCACTGCAAAAAGCCAAACTGCAAAATAAATAATGAAACAAAGTTGTTCCTTACATATGTCAGTTTAGGTTAATCCTCACCTATTGAAGAATTTTGGTTTTCTTGGCACAGGATTAGGATTTCCTAAGGATTTTAGCTTTAAAAATGAAAGTGGACGGACAGCTTAGGATGGCCCCAGTATTGGTCCAACAGCATAAGTGGTTTTTTTGGGTTCACGCTGGGTCTCTTCCCCAACTGTGGTGGTTCATCGCTCATAAGTGTTGGTATATGCCTGACTCATGCATCTAAGGCCCCTTCCACACATGCAAAATAATGCGTTTTCAAGCCACTTTCACAACTGTTTGCAAGTGGATTTTGCTATTCTGCACAGCTTCAAAGAGCACTGAAAGTGCATTATTTGAAAGTGCATTATTTTGCATGTGCAGAATGAGCCATAATGACAGATATATTCCCATCCACACAGTATCCAAATACATTTTGACTGTTATTGTTCCAAAAAGATTATACCAAATTTGCAAAATAATAATAATAGTTTGGATTTAAATTTCTCCTTTCTCTCCTGTAAGGAGTTCCAATTCAGCTTACAAACTCCTTCCCTTCCTCTCCCCACAACAGACATTTTGTAAGGTAGGTGGGGCTGAGAGAGTTCTGAGAGAACTGTGACTAGCCCAAGATCACCCAGCAGACTTTATGTGGAGGAGTGGGGAAATAAATCCAGTTCACCAGATAAGAGTCTGCTACTCATGTGGAGGAGTAGGGCATCAAACTCAGATTAGAAACCACCGCTCTTAACCACTGCACCAGGCTGGCTCTCAAGACAACAGGAAGACAGCATATTGTTCATGTAGAAAGCATATTGTTCCTGTAAAAAACTGTATATGCCACATTTGACCAAAAGTTTTATCTCCCAGACCATTCACAACTTCATTTTAAAAGGAGAGGCATTCAAACCATGCATCTCAACATGTAACCAACCAAAATCTGCACACATGCCATCCCAAATACAGCTTAAAAACTCCTATGCAGGGCCAGAGCGAGGAAAAACTGTGCCCAGGGCACGTGTGAGCCCTGTGCGCCTGCCACACCCCGCCCCCCCACCACACCCCCACACCGGCACGCACGTCCCGTCCCCTTGGCACTATGCCACTGCTCCTTTGCCAATTTCTTCCAAACTACGTGGTTTCATGCATGATGGAGCAACTATCCTGGGTTTACTACCAAGCATCCACAAGACAAGGAGCTGCAGACAGCCCTGAGTCTCGATCGTATACCTGTGATTTCAACCATCAGTTTATGCCATCCAAACTGTACAACTGCTAAATTTTAATATTATACCTTTCTATTGTAGGGAACATCCAAAATGATTTACAATTGTAAAAAGGCCATTGGTTTCAGAAAATGTTGACACAATGTACAAAATAATGTCTAAAATTATCAGTTCAAACAAAAACATAAATACTAAAGCCACATAAAAATACCAAAATGCAATAAAATGAAAGCAAGCAGGCATTCTAAGATGGGCAAAGAGATTTCCTCAAATTGTACTGCTTATGTGAAGCAAAAAAAAATCCTTAGAAAATCTCCTCATGGTTATAAATCACCCCTACAGAGAAAACAATATAAATGGGGAAACAAGAAGCACCCTATCGACCACACTGCGTATTTAGTTAGGTTATTTTCCTTGTTAGCAGTACTCCCATCTGAGATATAAAAGATGGGATTTCATATTAAATAGGAGGACCTAGCAACTGGGAATTGCTCATAAAAACGTTTAATTTGTACAGCAATCTGGTCTGTCATTAGAATTGGATTTTCCTCTGGTTCCAGATACATAAATCTACATTTTATTTTTTGGCTGGCCAAAAGGCCGTAATAATAAATATCTATCTATCTACATTTTATTTCCTTCTCTGCTTCACATTGCCACAGCCTTCCTTCTTTTGAGTACTTCTGCAGAGTCTGTATAAACACTTGAAAGGAGGAAGATGGCTGCAAGACAGGTTCATTACATGTTTTGGCACTGGATTGGGCACCAGGCACAGTTGAAGCAAGATGCATAATGGTTCATTGGCCAAGGAGCAGAGGCGTGGCAAGGGGGGAAAGCATCCAGTGTACTGGTGCATCCTCTGCCCCTGTCATGCCAATGTCTGCCCCATCCTGCCCCAGAATGCCCCTGCCCCAGAACGCCCCTGAAACGCCCTCGCCATGCCCCCACAGGGGTGTGCGCCCGGTGCATCGCACGCCCGCTTCTCCCCTTGGAGCTATGCCTCTGCCAAGGAGAGTGATGTTTCCTGAATGATGCCAATTAACTGCTCAGGAAAACTAAGCAGAGAGCACTCCATGCCACAAAAAAGCACACATTTCCTGAGAAATGTAGCAAATGTTCACAGAGGATTCGTAGGATTTCCATGTTTTGTTTTAAAAATGGTTTATAGTTTATAAACCCTGGGAAAGAGACATAGTTTACTGTGAACTTTAACATTCTTGTCCTATTTTACCCTGAGTTCTAGCACATATTTTTAAAAAAATAGATAACCATCAAGGAAAGCAAGCCGAGAGTTATATTAACATAGAATTCAAGCTGGAGAAGCCATTCTTATTATCTTGGGGTATAATCCTCTGCTCCCAGTTTTTTGCAGCAGTAAATTCTTCATGATGTCTTCCATTTTTTTCTGCAAATCCCTTCCCAGGACTTCGACAACACAATATGAAAGCATGCAAAATGATCAGGACTAGGAATCAGTCTTGAAAGTAAAGAAAAGAGTCCTTCTGGTCATGTGTAGAGGACATTTACTTCACTAATGAGGAAACATGCTTTGTCCCTAGTCAACTGGGATTAGAAAACGGAGCACTGGATTAGGATTGTTTATGGACTGAGGGGAAATGCCCTGTTCCTTTAACACATGCTTACTGGGATGTTATGTGCCAAGTGATATTTATTTGTCTCCATATCATGTAAAGCTTCAACTGCACACAATTCTCTCATTAAGCCTCTACTAAAGGATCAGGATATTTTTCTCAGGTCTGTTGATAACCCTAGGTCAGTGATGGCGAAGCTTTTCGAGGCCAAGTGCCCAAACTGCAACCCAAAACCCAGTTATTTATCACAAAGTGCCAACATGGCAATTTAACATTGTTTAGAAAAAACAGTTGGCTCCAAGGCGTGCTTTGCTCGCGAGTAAGCTTGGTGGTAGTCGGTGGCTTTGCTTTGAAGCAACCGTGCAACTCTTCCAACGGGTGAATCACGACCCTAGGAGGGTTTACTCAGGAGCAAGCTGCATTGCCAGCAACCGAGCTTACTCCCAGGTTCTTCGCATGAAAATCAGTTGGGTTTAACAGCGCTTAACAGGGTTACCTACACTGCTTCCCCAAAACTAGGTCTTAGGTTTAATGCTAATAATCAAGCCCAGCGGCCCAAGCCAGCCTAGATGGGGGGGGGGCACTCTGTTTGTGCGTGTGTAACCCCCATGCTCAGAATGGGTTGACCCAGTAAGGGGTGGAGACTCAAAGCAGCAAGAGGCTGCAGAGCTCATGTAGTTGGAGGAGACAAGGCTACCAGACTCAGTCCTTGATTGGTATAAGCCCTTAACACCTTGTTGAGGTTTTTTGTGGTTGTAATGGGTGAGAGTTCCCCTGGAAGCCTTCATCATGTTGAATCCTGTTCATCAGGCCCTTGGAGTCTTCAGGAGCCAGCCCACTTGCAAAGAAGAATTGGACTTAGCATTACAAGACTGTAAATATAAAGACTTGAAAATGCAACCTGAACAGGACCTTGAAGTGTGATGTTAAATGTTGACGTTATATGTTAAGAAAGTTCTATGTTAAGAAAGTAAACCATTTTGTTTTTAAAATTTGTTGTTGCAAACTCATTCCAAGTTCTGCCCCACAGAACCCACAAGCTGAGGTTACACGTGCCCACAGAGAGAGCTCTGAGTGCCACCTCTGGCACCCATGCCATAGGTTCACCACCACTGCCCTAGGTGGCATCCTTCAAATCGTTTCCATTTGTGCAGGCAATTTTTTTTGCCCATTCCTCTCTCTCCTTCAGCAGACCTCTGATTTGCACGCACGCACATACACACACACACCCCAAATGCTGTTTCCCCATCATTTCAGAAGGTAATTTGGGACTACATCATGTGGGGACAGCCAAGAAGTTCTGTTCTGTGGGTGGAAATCCTTTCATCAGTGTGGTGCAGTGGTTAAGAGCAGGTTGACTCTAATCTGAAGAGCTGGGTTTGATTCCCCACTCTTCCACATTGCAGTGGGGAGAAGAATTGGTGGCCTTGATTTCAAGGAAAGGGTCCACTGCTATAATTTGCTAGTTTAACGGGTTGGCACGGCTAGCTTGCCTGCTTCAGCATTTTTGGATTTCCAAAGAGCAATTGCTCTGTAAGAGCACCATGATGCCCAGTTGGGCAGTGGGTCAAGAAACATTTATTTTGACAAACCTGGAGCTGGAAATTATCTCAGCTGCCACCCCCTCACACTTGTCAAGAATTAATCCTGCACTATCAGCACTGTTTTCTTACCCTCCTGCTAACGCAGCATTCTGGACATTCTTTTCCTTATCAGGTCTTCAAGTGAGGACACCCAAACGAGGATCTCACGGGGACCTCCTCTCTTCCTCAAGGCACAGCGATCGGCCACTTCTGGAAATTACACATAATTGTCACTAAATGTTTTCGAAGACTCACAACTGCAGGATTTCAGTTCAGAGCACACCACTTCCTATGGAGGGAGGGAGGGCTTTCATGAGGAATGCTGGCCTTTGGCCCCCCTGTGCCATTTCTCACAGGACTGATTAAATGAAAAGGCTGCTTTGCTTGATAGCAATAACAACTGCAGATCCCCAAAGCGACCTCCTCAGGGATGCATTTGCTACTCCAATTAAATAGATGAAGGCAACTCCATTTGATTCAACTCAAATGTTACATCCGGGGATGGCAAAAAAAAAATCGTCAATATATTTGCCCATATTGCAAATTACTTTCAAAGGATTAAATTGGGATTTATTTCTTCCTGGGTCAAAAAGGTTGGGGGGGAAAGACTGAACCTCAGTTTGTCCAGTGGCTTTTAAAATAATGAGGCCTAGATCATTTGAATTGCCTGCCAATTATAACTTCTTTGTGGGTCGATATCATGTCTTCCTGGGGCTATTGTGTCTGTATTATTGGTCTGAGAAAAGGATGAACGTTTCTTTTTCTCCCTTTTTATAAACACTTTTTGTCTTGTACTGATGAATCCCCAGTTTACAAGGACAATTAACTGGGCCCTGGGCCAAACTACCAGGCCTCACTATTCTCAGAGTGAAATAAACTTTTAATTCCATGATGGGAAAATGTAAGTCTTTTGGAACAGCTTTTTCTGAAGCCTTAATTTATTTGTATAATTAGGATTCTGTCTGAGCCAGGATCTGAAAAACTAAAATCCCAAAACCTGCTTTCAGTACCAGCACTCAGCCCTGAACCAAGACCTTTCCCACACACTCGAGTTATGCCTGGGAGAACTGTTGTGGCATGTATGTGGGGGAGGGGGTGTTTTCAGCCCCATTCTGGGCTTTTAGCTCATTCTTTTGCCTGGAAACCCACTACCATCACCATCACCACCACCACCTGGTACTGGACAGAGCTCATCTTTACTCAATAGAGCAGTTTACAGTCATTCCCACGAAAGATCAGAGATGTTTGTAGGTACTGTGGTGAATAGATCCTTAGCACTTCATCACAGGACAAGTGGATGTAGCGTGGATGGCACCAGCATCTGCCTCAAGTGGGCGCTGGCAAATTCTGTTCCCAAGGGGCCAGAATTGTGGGCCTGCCAGGGTACCACAGACATGGTTGTCCTCAGCACACTGCTTGTGCCCATTTGACATTGAATCAGAAGAAGAGTTTGGATTTATTCCCCACCTTTCTCTCCTGTAAGGAGACTCTAGGTGGCTTAGGAGCTCCTTTCCCTTCCTCTCCCCACAACAGACACCTCTGCGAGGTAGGTGGGGCTGAGAGAATTCCAAAAGAACTGTGACTAGCCCAAGGTCACCCTGCAGGAATGTTGGAGTACAGAAACACATCTGGTTCACCAGATAAGCCTCCGTCACTTATCTCTCTTTTGCTTTCCTGAGCTCTGTCCTAAGAGCCAGCATGGTTTAGAGTGGTGGCCTCTAATCTGGAGAACCTGGTTTGATTCCCCACTCCTCCACATGAAGCCTGCTTGGTGACCTTGGACCAGTCACAATTCTCTCAAAACTCCCTCAACCCCACCTACCTCACAAGGTGTATGCCATGGGGAGAGGAAGGGAAGGAGTTTGCAAATCACTTTGAACTCCTTGTGGTGGAGAAAAAGGGTTATAAAAACCAACTCTTCTTCTTTCTTGCATGTGGTGATTCAATAGGGAGACCTCAGGTGAGGCCCAGACCTCAGGTGAGAACCCACCCTGCTCAGCCTACAGTCCACGCCCACCTCTTAGAGTAGACTCTCAGTAGAGTATTGTATCTGGCCAGCTCCTCCACCTGTGACTTGGACACAGGTGACATTCCAGGGAAGGTTCAGTCTGTCTCTCCAGGGCCCTAGGGAGGTGGCAACTGTGTGTCCTCAGACCTTTCCATGATTTGCAGTTCAATAACATCTGGATTGTGCCACAACTGTGTCTCTGTCTGTGTGATTCCAACTGCTTGGCAGGAGCTCCAGCCTCTTCCTTCCCCACCTCCCTGCAGCCCCATCTGTGACTCCACCTTAGGACTTGCCTTTCTCACTGAGACTCATGCAGATTATACAGCAATCAATAAGTAACTGGAGGTCCTCTTTGGGTGGAAAGGTGGCACCAAAATGTTTTTTAAAAAATTTTTAAAATTAAATAAGGACTAGGGTTACAGGACTCTGAAACAAAGCATAATCTATTGCTTGATATGTTAAACAATGCAGAAAATGGCATTGTATAAGGAAACAATGCAATAGCATCAGGATAATACATACAGCAACAGATCATGCATCACCTGAAGTATAGTCTACAGTTGTCCTCTCTTTATAGAACTGCCTTCCTGAACCATTTAACATAGCCCAACCTTATCAGATCATAGAAGGGGAGCAGGGTTGGCTCTGGCCAGTACTCAAAAGGGAGACCACCAAGGAGTACCAGAGTTGTGACATGGAGGCAGGCAGAGGTGTAGCTTGAGAAAATGGAGCCCGGGGCAGACTATGAGTTTTCCGCCCCCCCTGCCATGGGCCCCCACCCCGCCCCCACCCCCGTGCACCACCCCCCAGCACACCCTCCCCTGTGCCACACTTTAGCTGGCGGCAGGGCCTGGTGGGCTGAGGGGGAAGGAGGAGGGGGTTGGGGTGATTTTCTGCCCCCCATGTGACCCCAATGGCTTTGCCTGGTGTGCCGGTCCCCACCCCATCTCCTGGTAGCTACGCCACTCGAGGCAGGCAATGACAAACCACTTCTGAACAACTCTTGCCTTGAAAACTCTGTGGGATCACTGTAAATCAGCTGTAATTTGACAACAAAAAATTACCTTTACCTATTACTACTGTGGGATGTGGAATTGTATAGCATAGCCTGATCTCAGAAGCTAATCTGGGTCAGTACTTGGAAGGGAGACCTCCAAGGAAGACTTTGTCAGGAAGGCAATGGCCAAACCACCTCTGCTTAACCCTTTGCCTTAAAACCCCACCAGGGGGCACTGTAAGTCAACTGCGACTTGACGGCCCTTGACCCACGCACATTACTATTCATACCATACCATTTTCAGCTCCCTGTTGTCAACCTCCAGTCTTAAATTCAAACAATGAGAGTGACTACCAGGATCTACATTGTGCACGCTACGGACTGTAACAGCCTGTCAAAAATGTGGGCTCTGGCCCCTTAATACATGGTGACTTCCCCATCTGGGGCTTGCAGTTCTTTCTTCCCATATTACCATCTGTTGAATGTCTGTTTACGTCTTACTCGATTCATTCAACACATGCCAATTATCGCTATAGCAGCTGCAGGAGCTGGCCAGCTCCCGACATCCACCCTTCTGGCCGGCTCATAAAATGAGCTATTGTTGCATGAAGCCACCCTAATGGAAGTTGTATCAACTTTAAAGGGCCACATTTTCCTTGCTCTCTTCTTATCGCCCGGCATTCTCATTCTTGCAAGCGAGTTAGCTATCAGGCTTCATCAGGTGAGGCCGATGTATGTGGGCCGTTGTTTCCCAAAGCACAATACACCAGCTAGCCTTTCAGAAGCCGTCAGCCTCTTGTTGTTTGGTTTAAGAACAGAGAACCCAAAAGAGCAGCAGGGAAGATGCATTGTTTGCTGCAAAGGCAATTCCTGTTGTGCCAGGAATTGCCTGTCATTCGTGACTGCTTTTTATTAAGGAACCAGAAAAGTCTTAAGTACAGAGGTGGGGAGGTTTTATTTGCAGTTAAAAAGACCCTTTGTGCACATACGGTTCTTTGCAGGCAGCCGTGCTAGATTTCTCTGCCTCTTCCCAGTTCTACGACGTTATGTCCCTTCATGACATACATTTCATTTTCCTGGTAGCAAAATTGTGGATGTTTTGGAATGAACTCATTTGATAAGGCGGGTTTAACAAGGCATGAAGATTACTGGGAGGGAAACTAGGGATGCTGTAAGCGACACAAGGATTGATGTTTGAATTTACCGTGATCGGATAGGTTGTGTGCAAGTCAAAGCCCTCATCCACTCACTTGAAGTTTGAATCAGATCCTGCGTCAAAAAGCCTTGTGCCTGTGCAACAGACCCTCCTGCAGGTTTTCCTGTATAAGTTGATTCATGTGCTCTGGGGTCACACTTAGTCATGCCTAAGTGAATCAGGTAAATGTGTAACTCATGTGTTGCAGCTTGTGGAAAACTTTTGTGTCTGCAGTCAGGGGACAGAACCCCCTGACGATGACATGTATCTTCAGGGTCACTGTGGGCTGCTCACGGTTGTCCCTCTTGTCGCACCTGCACAAAGAGGATGAACCATTATGTAACCTATGGTACATGTCAGCAATGACGAACCTTTTCGAGACCGAGTGCCCAAACTGCAACCCAAAACCCACTTATTTATCGCAAAGTGCCAACACGGCAATTTAACCTGAATACTGAGGTTTTAGTTTAGAAAAAACAGTTGGCTCCGAGGCGTCCATTACTCAGGAGTAAGCTTGGTGGTAGTCGATGGCTTTGCTTTGAAACAACCGTGCAACTCTTCCAACGGGTGAATCACGACCCTAGGAGGGTTTACTCAGAAGCAAGCTCCACTGCCAGCAACTGAGCTTACTCCCAGGTAACGGATCGCGCTTTAGTTTAACAGTGCTTAACAGGGTTACCTACACTACTTCCCTAAATCTTAGGTTTAATGCTAATAATTGAGGCCAGCGACCCAGGCCAGCCTAGATGTGGGGGGGGGGGGGCACTCTGCACGTGCCCACAGAGTGGGCTCTGAGTGCCACCTCTGGCACCCGTGCCATAGGTTCACCATCACTGGTATATGTGCTGGCATTTTTGCACTTGTCAACTGGTGTGTTGAAAAACAACAACAATCCCATGATGCAGTGTGAGAATACACATGTGCAAATTATTCCAGAACCCAGAAATTCAGAACCATATGCTGTTAAAGAACCTTGAGACAGGCAGCTGTAATGAACACGAGGAAAATACCCCACACTTCTAAGTCACTCATTGAACTGGTAAGTTCTGTTCTCTTAAAGAGTATGACAAACAGCAGAGGGGCAGGTGGTCACAGCAGGAGACAGAGGATGCCTTAGAAAAGCAGTATGAGAACACTCGTGCACCTTTTTGCACCACTGAACATGTATTTTAACATAGGGATAACTCTGTTTCACATAAAGATGTTGGTTTGGTCAGTTGAGGCACAGCAGTTGAGAAAACTGTATGCTTCCAATATGAGAATCACCATTCATTTTTATGCACAGCCTTTGTCAAAGTCATTATTTTGTGCAGTGTTGAACATGGTACTTTGATACAAGAGTATTTATGCCAAAAATGTATTTTTACTTTCAAACTTTCAAACAGATAGGGCCAGGTAGGCACTAGGACCCAGGAGGAGCACTGTACAATAAAGAATGTTTTGTTCTGTGGCGGAGGAATATACACTCTACTAACATCTTTATGTGAAACAGAGTTTAGTTCGTTGAAGGCTTAACTGTACTGATTCTGTTTCTGAACAGATCGCATACTGAACTGGCATGTGATTGGACATAACTGATATCAGGTCATGAAAAAGTGAAGCTGCTTTACAATGGATCAGACCTTCGGTTCATCAAAGTCTATATTGTCTACTCTGACTGATAGTAGCTCTCCAGAGCTCAGGTGGAGATCTTTCACATCACCTGCTACTTCATCGTTTGAACGGGAAATGCAAGGATTGAACCTGCAGCCTTCTGCATGAAAAACACATACTCTGCCCTGAGCCATGAAGCTACGTTATACATCGTTTGACCCTTGACCTACCAAGATCAGTACTATCTACTCAAACCAGCAGCAGGTCTCCAGGATCTCAGGGGAGATTTTTCACACCCCTTGCTGCCTGGTCCTTTGGACAGGAGATGCTGTGATTTCAACCTGGGATCATCTGCATGCAAAGCAAATGCTCTACATATGGTACATCCCATAGGTGTGTTAATGTTGGAACAATTATTTATGGAATTGTAAATTTATGGGTTTTTTGAATGGGTTGATATTTACTAGGCAGACTGATTTGCCAGGTGCAAATATAGCAAATAATGGCCCATTATGCATAGAACGATTACCTCAAGGCTCTTTGCTATGCAGGGGGGTTGTGTCCCCAGGACTGGATGCACAGCGGAGTTTTACAAGGAAATGGCAGAAGTGTTAATACCTGAATTACAAACATTACTATGACTGCAGTAATGACTCCATTACTATGACTGCAGTAGGAGCCACTTCTAGGCACACAGATCACAGTCAGCTCTTGCATAAGACTTTTTTTGTGCAAGGGTAGGGCAACGCAAACATGGTTTTGTGGTATTCGTAAGCACTGGACGGGATATGATAAGAATGCTATGGCGAACATGTGCTTGCAAAGCAAACTATGCCCAACGTCTGCTCCTCTGGTAGAACATTAAAATATTGCTTTGCTTGTAAACCTGGAAACATGACTCACTGCAAATGTTTGTACATCAGGTGTCCATCACCAAAGGATTCTGACTCAGAGACTTCCTGGCTGACACATTTGGAAGACAATTTCCAAAAGATATATACAGTGCAGGAAGTGAGTGCCCTTTGGCACAGGAAAATAAAGTGTCTTATTTTAATCTTGGCCTTCCCAGTTAATTTTGTAAAAAAAAAAATTAAAGAATGATGTTGCAACAAAAATTTGGAGGTGCAAACTTTTGTAGTTCTGTTTCTACTTGAACTAGAAACAGGCTTTCAGTATTGGAAAACAGTACTTTCTGGGTCACGACATGACAGCTATCTGTCTGCAGTTCATTGCTTTCTGGGATGAATTCCCACATTTGGCAAAGCATTGTTCCTAGATATATCTCCCATGTTTCCTAAAGGTTATTTTTTTTTAAAAAAAGATGAGTTATTAATACCATCTTATATTGCAGAAACCAACACAAAAATGCTTTAACCTGTCTAGCTCAATGGTTTCTGTCCTTGCAGTTAAGAATCAGATTATTACAGAATCTAGAACCTCAAAACTCTTGATTGTCTTGTAAGAGTTTTAGACTTTAATTATTTTTATTTTACAGGTCTGGCACACACAGCCCTCGATTGGCTGCCATTAGCATCCAAATGGAAAAATCTCAAGAGGTTAATCTGCATATGAAGAGTAACCTTTGTGTTCTCTACAAACACAGTTCAGTATTGTCGAAGGCTTTCTCAGCCGGAATCACTGAGGTGCTGTGTGGTTTCTGGGCTGTATGGCCGTGTTCTAGCACGTGTGAAAAACTGCTAGAACACGGCCATGCAGCACCACAGTTCAGTAATACTGATGGAGATTCCTCTGGAAACTATCAAAAGCGAACCAATCTCCTGTGAAAATAGAAACTGAAAATACAAAATGAATGGATCTTGGATTTAATGTCAAAAATGTCTCGCCTCTTAGAAGCAAAATCATGTTATAGTTTAGCACTTGATTCATTTCTGCATCATGCAGAATCCAGAAGAAACCGGAGGGAGATGCTTTGGACAACAAGTAGCTGTGATAGAAATCCTCAAAACTGCTAAGACTCAAGAGTGTCTACTGGGGCAGATGGGATCTTCAGCCTAGAGCCGTGGTGGCGAACCTTTGGCACTCCAGATGTTATGGACTACAATTCCCACCATGCTGGCAGGGGCTGATGGGAATTGTAGTCCATAACATCTGGAGTGCCAAAGGTTCGCCACCACTGGCCTAGAGAGTCCATTAGAATGAGCTATGCATTTCCATTCCACATTGGACCATCTTGGCAAACTCAATCCCTTTTGGACAAAAGACGATCCAGTTCGAACCAGACCATCTATTCATCATGGAAGCTCAGAGCCATTACCAGTTGCTTGAGGGGAGATGGGACTATATAGGATATGATTCCGATTGGTCAAAGTAGTCTCTGACATCAGAGATGGAGAGTTGTTTGGGATTGGAGAAATCCACTTGTCATTCTTAGACAAGAGGCTGGCTTAGGTCCCACTCCATTTAGCATAAATATCTGAATATTTGGGATTTTCAATTGTCTTCCATTTTTGGTAAAAACTGAGTCCACCGAAAGTTGGGTAAGGACTGAGGACTCCTTAGACTTTTTATGACCACAAAGAACTTTGAGCAACTAGGAACTAGCTAAAATAATGTGTTCAGCTTAGCAAGTTCAACTGTATTACTTTTTATTTGAATAGCTCTATTCTGTTTCTGTTGCTGCCAGATGCTTTCCCCTGCACTTTGTTTTGCCTTTTCCCATACCTTTTTGAATCCAACCAGCCTTTCCCTTTTTTTTTCTCTTTCCCTCTCTTTTACAATAAACCCTTTTTAAAATAAAGATGTTGATTAGTACCATCTACTTCTCTGGAATGCTTCTCTTAATCTCTTCCCAATGTGATAGACTGCAAGGTGTCTACCATGTTGTTTATAAATTATTCTGTTGTTACTCTAGTACTGTGCTAGAAGACTACCATATCAGCAGGTCAATCTAGATGTTCTCAGGGAGTCCTTTGTGGTAGCAGCTGATTACCAGGGTACTTTTTAGGTCTAAGGGAGTTTCTCAGCAAGTTAAGTAACAGGTAGGAACACCTGTAATATAACACTGTACATTCCAGTTTCCTACTGTAACAGATAGGAACACCTGTAATACAACATTGTACATTCCAGTTTGATGGAGAAAGTGATCTGTGTAAATAGAAGATTGACCCTGAATATGCTATTCACAAGAAGGCATGCAGCAAGGACATAGAAAGACATTTGTGATCCATTCAGTCTGTATCAATGCAATGTTCTGCAAGACAACAGCATTTCAGTAAAAGGCTTGCAGGGGATGCTGAGGGAATTTGGGGAGGGGGGTAAGGAGAGGGTACTGAAGCATGTAAAACACTCACACACATACCAGCCTTCAGGGAGCAGTTCAGGTGAAGCTTTATCATGTACTGCTACTGCACATGTAAACTGACTCTGAATCATCAGGGCCATCAAAAGTCAACAGGGGTCCAGAGGTCTACTACACAAACATCACAACAAATAGTGTCTATGGTTTTGAGCATGCTCAGAGTCATCAGAACCCTCGGCATATGGTTCCGTCCCTTCCTTCTCAGCACCCTTCACTCCATTGTTCCAAGCTCCTTTGTATCTCACACAGCCAGGCAGTACATACGTGCCCCCCTAGATCCCTGGCCATGCCCACCCTTGCTGATCTCTCTTCACAGAGACATGCTGCATGATGCAGATCAAAGTGCTTTGATCTGAAGCACCCATTACTCTCCATCATGACTGCATGCCAGGAAGTCACTTGCTGGATGAAATTTAACACACACCTTTCAAAATTGGGTGAGGGGGCGTTTTTGCTTTTAGCAGGTAGGGATTCAATTCAGCCTTGGCGTTGATCCCAAAACACTGTTGGCATTGCCTAGTCCTTCAATGAAAAGAGGTTCTTAACGGCAGAAGTGCCTGGCACTCGTCGTCTGTAGACGTTCTCAATGGTTTCAGTCATCTACCGAGAAAGGTCCCTGTTTTCCGACAGCTCTTTCACATATTGGATCTTTTGGAAAGTGGTTGGGAATGGGGTTTTCCCCCCAAATGATGCTCATGTCCTCTTCCATAGTTTGTAGACATTAAATCATTGAGCATAAAAAAAATAAGTGTAATTAGGGTTTAGCGTATAGCCGTAGAAATGCTTCCCTTCCATGCTCCCTTCCTTTACATACAGAGCCAAGTTGCACAATATGGCCAACATGTGCAGGATCATGGGTGTGTACTCAGATGTATATTGGGGCTACTATCCAGCACTGAAAGAGCTCCTGGTTTCCCTCCTAGCTTACTTTCACCAGCACAAAAGGTGCCTCTTTGTTGCCCCTTTTCTCTGGCTCCACGTGTCTTTCCTAGGGTACATGAAACCAGAGAAGATGGGCAAAAAGTCTCCCCTTCCTGCCCTCCATGTCTTCCTTTCCATAGGTGAAAGGGGGATAGGAAGAGGAATTGCAAGCTCCTCTCCCTGCTTCACTGTGCAGAGTGAACAAGCACTTTTTAAAGGTGAGTTCCCCCAATGTATGACCCCTTCCGCACATGCAAATAATGCACTTTCAATCCACTTTCAATGCACTTTGCAGCTGTGCAGAATAGGAAAATCCACTTGCAAAGAATTGTGAAAGTGGATTGAAAGTGCATTATTCTGCATGTGTGGAAGGCTTGTGACTCTGGCTGTGATCCAGCAAATGTCCGGTGTAGCTTGGTCCTATACATTGCCAACCTCCAGGTGGAACCAGGATCTCTTCCAGAATTACAACTGATCTCCATGTGATAGAGATCAGTTCCCTGGAGAAAATGCTGCTGTGGAAAGAAGACTCTATGGCACTGTACCCTGTACTCTATGGTACTTTCCCTTCCCCAAACCTGTATGTAGGAGTTGCATGGCAGCCTGGAGCACTACCAGTTGGGGCGCTGCCTGTAGGAAAGGAGGTTATCTCCTAGAATGTAAACACCTGAGGGTGATTAATGGCAATGGCTAATAACAAGCACCAGCTGTGGGCTAGGGAGATCAGATAACTGAGGAGGACATCAAGGCTTGGGATCATCTTTGCTAAAATGTGCTCAGAGGTTTGGCTTCTCAAGGACTATTATCCAGTCTCTCTTGATCACCTAAAGAGACTTCCTTTGGTTCCTGAATAAAAAAGCTATTGGACTTTCTTAACATCTTGCAGCCGGGAGCTTTCTTGTGTTGTTTTATTCTGTCTGGAGGAGGAGACTCCTACAGAAGAGATTATTTCTTTGGAAGCCTGGGAGAAAGCTTGCTAGAGAAGTCAGCAAGCCGTTTGTTATCTGACATGCAAAGCTACCGAGAGGCCAGAACGACATCACAGGCTCATACAAAACCCCGCTCTGCTCTGACTCTACCCCCAAATTCTCCAAGAATTTCCCAATCTGGAGCTGGCAACCTTACCTTACTGTGAGTGCAAGGGCATACCAGCAATGAAAAGGTGCAGCCCCTGTGACAGGAAAAACTGAAAGCAAAAAGGATATAGTACATTTCTGCAAATCCACAAGCTCAAGCCAGCGAACTGGTGCTTACTGCAAAATAGCTGCAATTTAAATACAAAGTATGGGGTTTATTGACAAACCTTGCTTTAAAAAACAACCTACAGCAGGCAAAGAAATATCGTCATGTGAGAGATGGAAGTGCATCAGGAAACAGCCCTTGATGGAAGAAAGGGGGAACTATATGTGAGCAAGGTGTTAGTGTCCCATCTATGAAATATTGCAGGCACCTTTCTACCACTTAGGGGCTAAAGTCCTTTCCCCACATGTTATTTTCCCCACATTGATTCTTTCGTATTGTGGGAGATTGTTAATCAGTAACCAAAATGCTGTAGAGCAGATGATTGTTAAATCCTTCCATTAGAACTCGAAGGCTCTGTAAGGTCTCCCTGTTAATCCAGTATATACAGTTGTAGGCTCAGCTTTAGTTCATGACTCACAAGGGATGGTGATTTATAACATTTAACATGAATCTTATGGTAAAGGGATATTTGGCTGATTAGCAAACCTCTGAAAAGCGGCGTGAAGGAAAGGAGCCTGCTCATTGGCATAGTGTTAAGTTGACCTTAAGATTTTATCGTACCTATGGAACAGCGCCAGCATACCTTTTAAATGTGCCCTTCGGTGTGCTCAGAAATCAAGAGGCCTTTGAAATGCGGAGTGTGTTTGCTAATGTGTCTCTGAGGTTAATTTGCTCCCAGTTCACACAGGGCTCAGTCAGATCTGGGTGTGCTAAAAACACCCATGTCCGATCAAGGACTGTTTGTATATTCCATTCTGTGAGCACAGTAAAGACATGCAGGATAGATCTACACTACAAACCTGAAATTGTTGCATATTGTTTAACTGCCCACCAAAGAATCCTAGGAATTATAATATGCTGGTGTGTTCTTTATTGGGGTTTAATACAGCATAAAGTGGGGACCCCAACCTTTCTGAGCCAGTGGGCACCTTTGGGATTCTTTTCCCCCCCAAGTCATTTATTTTGTTGATTAAAATACAATAAACACAGTTCAAACAACAAACATACAAATTCTCAAAAGGAAAAGGCTTACAATATAGGCACTCCTAACTGAATATATGCCCTGAACACATCGGTACAGTAATTTCAGTAATACTTATCATCCATAGAATGACTTCTACTCACCAAATGTTGTTATCTTAGAAAGTAATATCTTATCAATATCAATCTTTTCAATTAATAATCAATTGGAGAGAAATCTGTGTCCATATTTCCTTTTAAGTAAGAAATCCATGACTGCCGGTTTTCTATATACACTTCTGCCGGTAGTAATCCTGTTTGGTGTACTCCTTTATCTAGAACAGGGGTAGGGAACCTGCGGCTCGAGAGCCGCATGCGGCTCTTCTGCCCTTGCACTGCGGCTCCATGAGCCGAGCTGCCGGCCCCATCCTTGCAGGCAGCAGGGCGGACACATCCATGCGCTTCTCAGAATGAGCGGAGTAAAAGGTTAAAAAAAAGCCCAATATATACAGTGTTATCTTTATTTTAAATGTCAAAAATTATTTGCGGCTCCAAGTGTTTTCTTTTCCCATGGAAAACAGGTCCAAATGGCTCTTTGAGTGTTAAAGGTTCCCTACCCTTGATCTAGAATGAAAAACTGCTGGACTTTAGCTTTCCTGCCTTCAAGGGAAGGTATTATATCTGTCTTCCACAACTTTGCCAGGTTCAGCTGTGCTGCTATAATTAAATGAAACAATCAGTGCGCTTGTGAATTCTGATACAGAATGGTGGCTACACAAAATGGCTGCCACATGAAGCACAGCCAGCAACAGTGCGCCTCCCACAGTTTACCTTCAGTTACACATCAAAGATCCTTATGGTGGGGTGGCAGCTGCTGCCAAAGAAACATTTTAAAACTCTGCACAATCAAATTTCCAATAGCCTGTCAGAAGCTTTGCCGGGCAAAAGCCAGCCAGGTCCACTCGTTGCCTGAAAACCCTCTTCCCCCATAGTTAGGCTGCTGCTAGGACAGTGATGGTGAACCTTTTCGAGACCGAGTGCCCAAACTGCATCCCAAAATCCAGTTATTTATCGCAAAGTGTCAACACGGCAATTTAACCTGAATACTGAGGTTTTAATTTAGAAAAAATGGTTGGCTCTGAGGCGTGCGTTACTCGGGCGTAAGCTTGGTGAAGCAACCATGTAACGCTTCGAATAGGTGAATCACGACCCTAGGAGGGTTTACTCAGAAGCAAGCCCCATTGCCAGCAACCGAGCTTACTCCCAGGTAAAGGATTGTGCCCAGGCCAGCGTAGATGTGTGTGTGTGGGTGATTTTCTGCCCCCGCCCCACATGATGAACTATGTGCACGCGTGCCCACAGAAAGGGTTCTGAGTGCCACCTCTGGCACCCGTGCCATAGGTTCGCCACCACTGTGGTAGGTTTTCCTCTTTTCCTTCAGTCTTCAACATTTCCTTGCATTGTCTTTTCCAGTGACGTTTTTTCCAGTGATTAAAGAACAGTAGCTTCAGTTTCATGAAGACGTTAATTTTTCATTAACAGTTCATTGGGGACAACATAATTCATTCAATCATTTAATAGAGCTGTTGATTATATATGCTGATTATCCACATATGTATAATGAAAAAAATATGTATATAATGTATGGAGGGTGTTATTTTGTACTTCTGCACCCCTTTTAAAAAAGGTGGATCCAGACCTGGCAGGCATGCCTTCACAGGCAAATCTACAGACCTAGTGATATAGCTGGGTGGGGCTGCACTTGCTCTTGAGTCATTGCTCATCTGTTCCAATAACAATCCTACCGAGGATAAATGCCATGATTCACAAAGTTGGTAAAATATTTTTTTTCCTTCGGGCCAACCAATGATCACAGTGCAGTACGTGACTCTCTGACTTACAGGGAACTCTTCGTAAGTGGGAAATCAATGTTCCCAACTGAGGGAACAGTATTCAGCCCTTGCTTATAGGTCAGCGATTCCCAACCAGGGTTCTGTGGTACCCTGGGGTGCCGTGAGCATGTCCCAGGGGTACCATGGCAACGCTACCGGCCCCCCTCACTTTTGTGGTTCTCCCGCTGGTGCCAGCAAGGACATAGAGTTGGCCCAGGGGGCAGGGCCTGCCACAAGGTCAGCAGCCACTTCCTGCCCCCCCAGTGCTTCCCTTCACCCTGGGAGGGGAAGGTGGGGGGTGGCAAGCAGGGGCACTGGGAGGGGAAGGGGGGATGGCAGGGATACTGTGAGATATGAAGAGTGAGGTCAAGGGTACCGTGACGTTGAAAAGGTTGGGAAACACTACTTTAGACTATTTCAGACTTACGGTGAAAGCAGTGGTGGGATTCAAAAATTTTAGTAACAGGTTCCCATGGTGGTGGGATTCAAACAGTGGCGTAGCGCCAATGGGGCTGGGCAGGGCACGACGAGGGCATGGCTGGGCATTCCGGGGGTGGGGCATTAATAATTTCTCTGTTACTGTAAAAAAAAAGTTCCTAATTTCCAGCTGGTATCTTTCTGTCCATAATTTAAACTCATTATAGCAAGTCCTATCGTCTATTGCCAACAGAAACAATTACTTCTCCTCTAATTGACTGCCTGTCAAATACTTAATACTTTCAAATACTTAATTTTGTTTCTAGAGATCAAAAGAAGGATACTTTCCTTAAACAAGGAACTTTACCATATTTCTAAAACATGTTTTTAAAACAGCCCAACAGGGAGAATTATCCCGTTTTCTACCTTCGCTAACCAGCCACATAGGAAACAACAGGACTTTATGATTTTTGGACCTAGTGGAATTTCTAACGGAAAAGCAGACCCAATTAGTAACCCCCTCTCGGCACACACAAATAATGAGTAACCCACTCTCGGGAACTGGTGAGAACCTGCTGGATCCCACCTCTGGGTGAAAGTAGTAGTCGAAGGCTTCGCTGAGTCACAACTTCACTAAGGTCTATTTCCCTTCTCAATTTTGGCAAGGTAATGCTTTCAGGAAGAGAAAGAAAACCACAACAAAGTTGCCTTTGGTCCATTAACATCATTGATGTCTACTAAGACAGGCAATGACTCTCCAGGGTTTTGGGTGGAGGTCTTTCAAATCACCTACTATTTGATACTTAACTGGAAATGCCAGGGATTGAACTTGGGATCTTCTGCATGACAAACAAATGCCTTACCAACTGAGCCACAGCCCCTGTAACTTGAAAGAACAACTTGGAACTAGAGGAGCATTTCCGTTGAGTGCAAATTTTTCTTTTCCCTCCTCCTGCAGTTCGAAGAAAAAGCATCACCACAAGTGGAAAACTTTCCACTCCTGGAAGTGCTCCTCTGGACACCAAGCGAATCACTGTATTCAGACATCATGAACACTCCAACAGGATGTGAACACAGTTTGTCACTGTGCCCTCCCTCTTCCCCGCACCCTCTTCCCACATCAAAGAGTATTTCCTGACTTTGATTAAACTCTAATTCAGGGATGCCATACATGGTCCCTGTGGGTGCCATGGCACCCGCTGACACCTTTTAGAGCCAGCGTGGTATAGTGGTTAAGAGCAGGTGGATTCTAATCTGGAGAACAAGGTTTGATTCCCCACTCCTTCACCTGAGTGGCAGAGGCTTATCTGGTGAACCAAATCTGTTTCTGCACTCCTATATTCCTGCTGGGTGACCTTGGACTAGTCACAGTTCTTCAGAACCCCACCTACCTCATAAGGTGTCTGTTGTGGGGAGAGGAAAGGAAAGGAGCTTGTAAGCTACCTTGAGTATCCTTACAGGAGAGAAAGGTGGGGTATAAATCCAAACTACTACTACTACTACTACTATTACTAGTAGTAGTAGTAGTAGTCTTCTTCTTCTTCTTCTTCTTCTTCTTCTTCTTCTTCTTCTTCTTCTTCTTCTTCTTCTTCTTCTTCTTCTTCCCCACCAGATATTTATTGTTTTCCCTGAAAGTGAGTTGATACTGACCCAGGAAATTGTTTGTAACAGCTCTCTGCTCTCTGAAGGGCATGTGAAAGTGAATGCTTATAAACTGACTTTCCAGCGGATTGTTCATGAAGAAACCAATATGTCTGAACTGGGCCTCACTAGTTATTATATGTCATCCCACCCCCTCAGTTAAGAAGCTCAGGCTGTTATACAATACATATTTGTGTCTTTCCCCCACCTACTGCCTTAATACTCAAAACAGTTCTGAGGAGAGTTAGGCTGACATATATTTACTGGCACAGGAATACCAGGAAGCTTTCTGGCTAATGGGTATTAGAACCTACGTCTTCCTGATCCAATCTAACCACTATACCACGTTGTCCCTAAACAGGTCCCTAAACAGCAATAACTAAGAGTCAGCTCAACACCTTTGGTGCCTAAGAGAGAAAATGTAAATGGTATTTTTCATACCAGTAAAAATATAGCAAAAACCTAAACAATGAATCTTTTGCTAACCTTTATTTGTACCCCAAAAATCTGTTGCCTGAAGCAGACTCTCTCTCACCCTACCTGGGGGCAGAGCTAGCCAGCTCCATCACATTGCTTCGATTTGATTTGATTAAACTGTTAGACTGCATGAATTTTCAGGTCCAGCATAAGTAAAAAATTAACTAAGTTGAAATTAGGATGCTTCTTGGATCCTGGGAAGATGTGCATTCTGTTCCTTCCCTATTTAACCACGTATGGGCAAGAAGAACTGCCTAGAGCCCTTCAGGGATAAGGCGGACTATAAAATCCAATGAATGAATGAATGAATGAATGAATGAATGAATGAAGGAAGGAAGGAAGGAAGGAAGGAAGGAAGGAAGGAAGGAAGGAAGGAAGGAAGGAAGGAAGGAAGGAAGGAAGGAAGGAAGGAAGGAAGGAAGGAAGGAAGGAAGGAAGGAAGGAAGGAAGGAAGGAAGGAAGGAAGGAAGGAAGGAAGGAAGGAAGGAAAATAGGTGAATTTCATCTACTGAAAACTATACAGACTCCTCTGCTGAAAACTGCATGCCCCAGGCTGTTCCCTTAGTTGCCTCGCCCCATTTACTGGGCACACCTAAAGGATTGTGTAATGCGGAGCACACCTAAAATGTGTTACCTGATGGCATGTGGTAAGTGAGCAGAAATGGGAAGGAGATTCTGAAAATGAAGCTCTTTTAACTGTAGCCCTCTTGAAAGATTTGGATAATTCATAGCCCTTGTTGCTGCTGTGATACAGCATTTGGTGAGTGTCTGTCCCACTCATAACAAGATCCAAAATTTCTCTATGATGACTTAACTTGTGAGGGTGGGGAGTGGCCCTGCAGTGTGCCCCAATAGGGTGGCGCCTGGGGCTCCAGCCCCCTTTACACACCCTAGCTACACCACTGCAGAAGCTAATGCCTCCTCTGTGGATCAAATATAGCCTGAGAGGCTAAGGAAACAACCAGGTAGCCCTTGGTTCAAATAATGCCATGAGTTTATCAGGTGGCTTTAGGGCAAGAAACTCTGCCTTCCATCTGCAACACAAGGATAAAATGGGAAACAGAAGCATTCAGGAGGGCATTTTAAAAATAGGAATAGTGCTGTGGTTTAGCGTATGTACTTACCTGATTTATACTGCATTGCTTTCTAAATTTTGTAACCCACTTGTTCAATCATTTATTTATAACCTGCCTTTCTTCCCGATGGGGATCCAAAGGAGCTTAGATTGTTCTCCTCTCTGCCATTTTAGTCTCAGAAAAACCCTGCAAGATAAGTTAGGCTGAGAGTATCACCCAACCAGCTTCCATGACTGAGAGAGGATTTGAACCTGAGTCCCCAGCTTCTAGTCGAACACACTAACCACTACATCACATTGTCAAAATGTATTGCTGATGGTACCGCTTACTCTGTTTCTTGTTCTTGTTGACCTACTTACAGGATTTTTGCAAGAGTGACTGAGAATCAATATAAATGAACATCCTAAAATGCTATACAGATGTCAGGCTTTATTGAATAGAAATTTTGGCGTCATTCCATAAAATGTTTTGTTCAAGAAAGAGGTTCACGCTCTTGTTTTCATCTCATCCTTCCATAACAAGCAGCAGCTTGTTCTTAGATCCAAAAGATCTTTTGCCCCCCTAAGCTACAAAACCAAGTGCTTGCCTTTGCCTGCTTCCACACCTTTAAAAACTTTTCCCCAGCAGGATACCCAACCCTTGAAAAGGTGTGCAATAAGCATAAAACATAAATAAGCTTATTGAAAGTCAGTGCAACATAGTGGTTAGAATGTCAGACTAGGATCTGGCAGACTCAGATTCAAATGCCTGCTCTGTAATAGAAGCTTGCTGGGTAACTTTGGACCAGTCACACACTCTCAGCCTAACAGATCTCATAGGGTGTTGGAATAAAATGGAGAAGATAATAATTTAAATCATTTTGAGAAAAGTAGAGCTGCCTACCTGGAGATCTCCTGCTGTCACAACTGATCTCCAGACAGAGGCAGGGCTACCAGGGGATGGGGGGTGCGCCACGCACCGGGCGCATAGTTTTGGGTCACAGGGGGGGTGCAAAATCCCCGACCCCGACCCCAGCCCCTACCCAGGCCCCTCCCCCTGCCCCCCACAGAGGCATAGCTGGGCCAAACTGTGCCCGGTGCGCAGTCTATATTTTCCGTCCCCCATGCCCCACCCCCCACGGCGCCCCCTTGTGGCGCCCCCCCATTCCCACACTTACCCTAGTTCCTTTCCTTTTCCAATAACTTTTTCAGGCTGAAAAAAAGGCTTGTTCACAGTACAGGCTAAAAACAGCCTGAAGAACTACAGTTCCCAGGAGACCTTGGGGCTCACAAGGTCTCCTGGGAAGTATAGTTCCTATCAGGCCGTTTTTAAGCCTGAACTGTGAATAGGCCTTTTTTTCAGCCTGACAAAGTTCTAGGAAAAGGAAAGGAACTAAGGTAAGTGGGGGAAGGAGGGGCACCACGGGGGGGGGGGCATGGGGGACGGAAAATATAGACTGCGCACCGGGCACAGTTTGGCCCAGCTATGCCTCTGTCTCCAGACAACCAAGATCAGTTCCCCTGAATAAAATGGCTGCTTTGGAGGATGGACTCTTTGGCATTATACTCTGCTGAGGCTCCTCCCCTCCTTCAGTCCCACCCTCCAGTCTCCACCCCCAAAATCTCAGGGTATTTCCCAACTGCAAGCAGGCAACGTAAATAAACAAATCTGTGAAGTAAATAAACAAATCTGACAGGAGAATCTCTAGCAGAACGATGCAATGAATTTCAACCTTTGTCATCAACAGTTAAAAGCACAAGAACCTTCTCAGGAGAAAAAGGTAGCCAACTAATCATACCTAGATCAGTTGGTATAAGTTTGTGGGGAAAATAAATTAGAAATGCTTTGGAAAGCAAACAGCATGCTAAAGGTCACAGTCCACACCCCAGTAGCAAGCCTTGGCAGCACAATTACTTCCTAGCCAAAGCTCTGAATGGTTTAACAATGATGAGTTAAAAACAAGGGCTCCCAGCCAAGTTTTGAGAAGTGGTATATATCACATAAAAATGAATCTCGGTAAATGTTCAGTTCTGGAAACTTCTCCATTGATTAATCCACTCCAATCTTTTCCTCCTTTGGAGAGGAACACTTTGTTCTTTTAAATGAAGAAAGTAGTCATGGCCTATTACTTAATGCAATAAAACACCGATATCCTCTACAGGATTTTTAATTGTTCCTTCTTCTAAGGAGTTCAGGAAGGCACACGTAGGTATCTTACATTCGGGAATGAGATGTTGCGTTTCTCCTTTGCTGGTGTAGCTGCAAGATAAAACACAGCTGCTGCAGCAGGATTTCCTTATGACAGCTTCCTCAACAGTTGCCCGACCCCTGCCCTCCCAGTAGTGGCCACCCCCTCCCTTGGACCACCAGGACTTTTTCAATCTAAAAAAAAATCGGCACAAGAATATCATTATGTCAAGACACCTATAATCACAGTGGTTCAATAGATTCTCTAGAGTTCTAGGATTCATTTAAGAATTTTGTCAGTTGCAAACATATGCCTTTCCCTTATATCTCCACAAAGAAAGCAGCTAGAAACTTGCTTTTAAAAACGAAAGCTAGGAATTGAGAAAACCCGCTACACCTATTGTTACACTAGTATACCAATATAATGATATTCTAGTGCTGATTTAAGAAAAATAGTACTTTCAGTGACAGAAGAGATGGCTGTTGCGGGGACAGGATCTGAATACAGCCCCACCCCACCCACCCCCGGCCATCCCAGCTTTACTATGTTCTTTCCCAAAACTTCAGAGCAAAGCAGATTTGAGAAAGGCTAAATGTACCATTATGCTGAGGGGAAGCAAGAAAAATCCATTTCCCAAAAGCACTGAATTCAGAGATGATAACTTTTGTAGAAGTAGGGTTGCCATATCGCCATTCCCTAGTTGAGGTCTTATTAGGCTTAAAATGAGGCCACAGAGGTGCAGTGACATCACTTTTGGAAGTAACATCATCATGTCAGCAATGTCAAGGGACGCTCTGGTATTTGGGCAGAACTCTATGGTCAAAACAACCTCTGCTATAGAGTTTTTGCCCCAAGTACCAGAGCATCCCCCTCAATGTCACCAATGTGACAACATCACTTCTTATGTGATATACCGCTTCTCAAAACAGATGTGCCCAAAATAGTTTACATTTTTTAAAAACTAAATAATTAATAATAAAAGAAAATGAAAATAATGATAGCACAAAATATTAAAATAGCACAGCCCGGAGGAGGAGGAGGAGGAGAAGGAAGTAATCAAACTTCCATTTAACAAAACCATTAACCAACCAGAGGAATACTGAGGATGAACTATTCAGAATCATCCAACCACCACATGAAAACACCATACACATTTCCAAGAGGGGGGGGGGAAGAGTTTTGATCTCTACAGGAAAGAAGAAAATTGGAAGGGATTTATTTTTGAAGAAATGCCAGCTTCTTCCTTCACAAAGATTTATTTTTTTAAATACACCACTCCTCCAAAACCCTTGTCCAAGCATTTTACTTGAGAAATGGCAATCATTCATAATCATTCCTGGCTGCTGTTAGACCTACAACCTGTCCTCTGGATCCATGCTCCTCCTGGTTAATTCAAGCTTGCCAGGGGGAGTTGCGACTCCTTTTGTTGAATATAATCAATTGCTCTATTGAGCAAGGAGTATTTCCGGATGGATTGAAAGAGGTGGTGGTCCACCCACTCTTTAAAAAACCAACTTTAGATCCTAGAGATCTGGCCAATTACTGCGCTGTTTCGAACCTTTCGTTCCTGGGGAAGGTAATTGAGAGAGTGGTGTTGGAGCAGCTTCGGGGCTTTCAGGAGGATGCATCGGCTTTGGATCCCTTTCAATCAAGCTTCTGTGCTGGACATGGCACAGAGACTGTCCTAACCGTTGTCACAGATACACTCCATATGCAGCTTGACCAGGGCAGATCGGCGCTGCCGGAATTGTTAGACCTTACCGCAGCATTTGATATGGTCGATCACAATCTTTTGACCCACCACCTGGCCATTTCCGGGGTCCAGGGAATAGACTTACAATGGGTCGCCTTGTTCCTCCAGGGCCGGTCTCAGCAAGTGAGGGTTGGGGAAAGGGCCTCCCAATGGCACCCACTTTGGTGTGGTGTCCCACAGGGGGTCCTATTATCCCTACTGTTATTTAACATCTATGTACGACCCCTTGCTCAGTTGGTACAGAGTTTTGGGCTGATCAGTACACTGATGACACTCAGCTCATTCTGTTGATGGCGGGGAGGCAGCGGGGAGGCAGCGGGGAGGCAGCGGGGAGGCTCATTCTGTTGATGGCGGGGAGGCAGCGGGGAGGCAGCCCCTGCGGCTCTGCAGCTCTGTTTGGAAGATGTGGCTGGCTGGGTGGTTGAAGTGTAACAGGTTGAAACTGAATCCAGATAAGATGGAGGTCTTGTGGGCAGGCCGAAATGGGGAGGGGGTTCCCAGCCACCATTGCTCAAGGGGGTCCTCCTTGATTTGCAGCCTGGCGGGGTCCACCTGGAATTGTTGCTGTCTGTGGAGACCCAGGTGGCTCATACAACCTGGGTTCCGTTTTTTCATCTGCGTCAGGCACGGCGGTTGGCCCCTTACCTCTCCCAGACCAGACTGGCCACTGTGATCCATGTGCCGTGAGATTAGTAAACACACACAGCACAGAATTTGAGGGAGTATCCTGAAGTAATTTTGGCATTATGACACATACCCATAAACCAGTCACTTCAGCAGACTCAGATATAACTCAGTTTACTCTTCTTGGTGCATGTAAGACTGAAATCAAATTATTCCAAATTTAACTGAGCCATGGACTGGGCTAAAATGGAGCCACAGTCATGCAGCCACAATCAATCCCCAGGCTGCTCATCAGGACTAATTAAATTCTAGCCAATACTTATACACATCAGTCTGCCTGGTAGTTTGTGGGTTGACTAATGGGTTAGTTTGATGCCAGGCTCCCAAACATACTCCCCCCATAGTCTGCAGGTTTTATTTATGAGTGGGAGGAGATATGCAGTTTCTTTCAGTCAGAGGAAACAAGATTAAAGGATATAAGACTCTACCCACTATGCTACTGGAACTCTTCCCTAAGCCATTCTGAAAGCAGCAGACTAATCTGGAGAACCAGACAACCTTCCGCACATGCAGAATAATGCACATTCAATCCACTTTCACCATTGTTTGCAAGTGGATTTTGCTATTCCGCACAGTAAAATCCAGCTGCAAAGTGCATTGAAAGTGGATTGAAAGTGCATTATTCTGCATGTGCGGAAGGGGCCCTGGTTCAGTTCACCACTCCTCCACCTGAAACTTGTTGGGTGACCTTGGGCCAGTCACAGTCCTCAGCCCATGCAGAGGCAGACAATGGCAAACCACCTCTGAACATCTCTTGCCTTAAAAACCTTATATGGCCAGCTCAGTCAACTGTGACTTGGGCTGATTCCACACTGGGCAAATATAACGGGTGTAGGACTCTATAAAACCTGTTGGGGGGGGGGGGTGCCTTGCACACGTCCCGCTCTATTTTATTTCCCCCAACCTGGGTTTTTTGAAAATCGCTAAACTAGCAATTCTTTTGAAAAATCCAAGATCGAAGTCACTCCCAAGCGAATGGCCAGGCTGGAGGTGCTTTGTTTCCTTTCCTTCCACCGTGCCCAGAGGTGGGATCCAGCAGGTTCTCACAGGTTCCCAAGAGTAGGTTACTAATTATTTGTGTGTGCCGAGAGGGGGTTACTAATTGGTAATTTTGCCACGTGATTTTTGCCTTAGTTACGCCCCTCCTCTCAGCAGTAGTGCACAGAATTTGTAGTAGTCTAGCAGGAGGTGCGCAATTCAAGCGATGCATGTAGCAGCCTGCGCCTCTGCAAGTTGCATTTGTTTCCTCTCGCCCACAGGAGACCCGGCGCCCAGCAGCTGCATCCTTGCCACAGCCCCGCCCAGGAATGCCCCACCCCCGGAATGCCTGGCCTCGCCCCTGTCGTGCCCACCCAGCCCCATTGGTGCTACGCCACAGTTTGAATCCCACCACCATGGGAACCTGTTACTAAAATTTTTGGATCCCACCACTGACCGTGCCCCTCCACGTCCTTCTTCTTTCCTAGCAGAAGCAAATACAAACTAGAGAATTACTCTGCATCATGCCATTTGGTAGCCTTTATAACTAATTATGATGACTCCAGGTTGCATTCTAATGACTGCAACAATACAATAAAAAATTTATGCCAGAAGCTTCCATTTTTACCTATAAACAAACTGGACGCCACCATTTTGAAATTCAAAAATTACAGGATATAAACTGCCACTGCAAGCAATGTTTGCTAACTGAGATAAGTCCTTTGCAACCAGGCCTAGAAAAAGCAAAAGAAGAATACATATACAGGATCTGAGCCTTAAAAGTCTACCACTAATTGTTCAGTTTTCTCTATCAATTGATCAATCTTTATTATAGTCCCCAAGCAATATATACAATAAAACCTGCAAAACCTTAATGCTACAAACCATTTTCACTTACATTGTACATTCTTATTATATCTTATTATAGAATGTCTTATTATAGAATAAAAATTGGCATGTAGTTGGTACACTAAAACTTATCTCTACCCAAATGTTTATGGCAATGGAGAGAAATTTGCAAGTTGCACAGTAATTCTGTAATTGAAACCAACATTTTAAGCATATTCTGCTCTGAAAAAGTGTTTGCTTCTTTACATAAGGGGCTCCAATAAGTCCACTTGCTTGTAAAATTTACAGCAAAACAGTCTGCCTCTAGCATGAATACTGTTACAAGGACTATTTTGACTGCTCTGGGATTTTTATGCTGTTTCAATTTTAAGTAGTCAGTTAGAATGTCGGCTGTTACTATTTTACAATCTTTGATAATTTTCATTGTGTTTCATTTTGCTAGTTGACTCCAGCAGGCAGTGGCATAAAGATGTTCTTTAAAAAACAAATAAAAATAACAGGCTTTTTCCTGAAGAGTTCACTGATAGCCATTTTGTCCTTCAGCACCCCTGGTTGTATGGGACTATCATATTCATACTACAGTCCAGAAAACTGAGGTAAATTGAAAGGAGCATCAGTAGCAGAACATGTAGAAATTAGCTGAATGCTCTCCGCCCTTCAAGTCAAATGTACTTGAATAGAGGAACATGGAAAGTGTCCAGGAAATCAAGGTCACTGTCACTTCCTCCTATCCATTTTTAGACTATTTTACAAATCGCTATGAAGACATTCAAGAGTCAAGATCCTCCAAAACTGCTTTGAGGTTTTTCTTTTCCAAATATCAGCTATATTTTTGCAATATCTTTGAAGAGAAAAAACGTCAGCAGCAGAGAAGCAGCTGTAGCAAAATCTATTTATATATTACTATATGGGGAAAGGAAAATGCAAGTAATGGTCATCCCTAAAGGTCACACAAAGTGCTCTCCCTTGTTCCATGGATCTGGCACATTTTCTGTGGTATCTGCGACTCTGTAGACAACATAAGAAAATCAAGAGGATTGTTTTAGTTTTTTCCACAGCTCACATGTCCTCATGTTCCCCACATGTCTGTCCAGTGTCCTGACAGATGTTCTGGGTGAGTCACTATGCTTAGAATTTATGTCCTCGGCATGCATGGGCTTGATTCAGATTGGGAGACAGAGCTGAAGACTTCTCCAATTTTCCCCGCCATTTTCCCCAACTTGAAACAGCCACAATAAGTGACTGTTGAGAAACTTAAATGTAGCCCTCCAAGAGAGTAAACACTGGCTCCCTAGATCCATTTCAGATCAGGAAAACTGAATTGGAGAAAGGCTTAAACTAAACTGTCCCTTCATACCATAGTCCTAGTTCAACAACTTTTTCAATTTATTCTATTTTTTAAAAAAAATATTGGAAAGTACTTGTTTCTTCTCTCCCATTTTGCCACCCAAATCCCCCAGATTAATTTTTAGATTATCGTGAGTTTCACATTCCTGGTTTTCAGTAGAACAAGAAAAACATATTCCTCTGTTTTTTGTTATGTGGGCGGGGAAACAATGACCCTCTCATCTAATGTCCTGCAGAGACCCAATGGCATGCTAAGGGAAGATAACAGAAGAACTGCAAGAATATAGAACCCTCTCATTTGAACGGAAGTGTGGAAGGAGCGTGTTTGAAACTGATTATCTACGCAACTTGTGTTTCATGTGTGGGCATGTTCTATTCTATAGCTACAAATTACTATTTATTACAGGGCTGCCCCTTCTGTACTTACTGCAGGGCACATATGATAATGTGGGAAGCCAGCTGTACATAACATCTGGCTACACAAAAAGATTCTAATTGGAGACTGGTGTGTGATTAAAAAGTCCCAATAATTTAGTTTTTTTTCCACCTGTCCTGGCCCAGCAGCAGTCTTACCAAACTGAGAAGGGTCCAAGGAGTTGACTGAATTGTGGAGACTGAAGCATATCTAACCCCACCCTCCACCCGACAAAGTGCTTTCTGGATTTGTTCCAAATGAAATAATTAACCAAACCCAGATCTGAGCAAGCATTGGTGTTTTTTTATGATTTTTTTAAAATTTTATCATCAAATTTTACAGAAAAGATTAAAAGAATAAAAAATAAGTTAACAGAGACAAACGTAATTTAAAAAGTAAAAAAACTGAGAAAATAGAAAGGAAAAAGCAAGGAAGGGGGAGGGAATGGCTACTTCTGAAAGCTCGTGGTTCACACAGACTTGCTGATCCTAGGTTTCCTCAGAACTGGTGGGTCCATATCTAACCCTTTCTAATCCACCTGTCGAGTTTTAGGTCCCCAGTATCTGAGGAGGCGAGAGCCGAGGGAAAAAAACTCACTCTATAGTCAGGAAAATTGCTCCTTTCAGCAAGAACGGTCAAGAGCACAAAAAAGTTTGACTGGAATGAAGTGCTATTTCCCCAGCAGTCCAGCAAGCATTGGCATAGGAGGTTAAGAGCTCGTGTATCTAATCTGGAGGAACCGGGTTTGATTCCCAGCTCTGCCACCTGAGCTGTGGAGGCTTATCTGGGGAATTCAGATTAGCCTGTGCACTCCCACACACGCCAGCTGGGTGACCTTGGGCTAGTCACAGCTTCTCGGAGCTCTCTCAGCCCCACCTACCTCACAGGGTGTTTGTTGTGAGGGGGGAAGGGCAAGGAGATTGTAAGCCCCTTTGAGTCTCCTACAGGAGAGAAAGGGGGCATATAAATCCAAACTCTTCTTCTTCTTCTTAATGGAGGGGAAGAAAGGCCTACTTATTTATTTACTTCATTCATGCTAGTGCCAGCAGGAGCTGATGGGAACTGTAGTCCATGAACATCTGAAGCACCAGAGTTGGACACCCCTGATTTAGACAGTTGAGCGTGAAGTGCAGGGCTGTGGATGAACAGCAGCAGACGACATTGTGATGAGGCCTCCCACTGTGTGCTGAGATGCCCCCCCAAACTAAAACCCTGCCAAGCTCACGCATTGTACATTCATGCAGTGATATATCACTATAACAATATTTCACTATTCTAATGACCCAAAATAAAAGAAAGACACAATTGCCAAGTGGAACAGAGTGAACCTGGCAGAAGATCATAGTAGTGACTGTTGATGGGAGCTGAGAGGGGGAACCCAGCAAAATAACAAACAGCAGATCTCCCAAGGTTGATGGTTGTGGCATATATGCATGAATGCACACACAACACACAGACACACACATTCATATATAATGAATGAAAATATATAGATGAAGGCAAGTCACCTTGAGTCTCCTTACAGGAGAGAAAGGTGGGATATGAACCCAAACTCCTCCTCCTCCTCCTTCTTATTCCCTACAACAGACACCTTGGTTGTTTCCGCACAGGAGGTAAACAAAAGCTACCGAGGGATGGCAAAGGCAAAGCCGCTGTCCCTAGGAGGCGCTTCGCACCAGCTTCACCCAGCCAGTGCCATACTCGAAATTGCTTATGCTCAAAAAGCCGCGCGAGAAACACCTTGCACTTTGAATCGCACTCCATGAGCAAGTGTTACCGCTGCTGCTCGGGTAACATTAAGTGATCTCAGCTCAGGCAACGTAGTGAGGCGCAGGAAGCTGGTGTTCTTCAAAAGCAAAGTATTTTATTCGAAAGTCGTGGGTACAGCTCAGGCAGGGGAATTGAAGCACAAATCGTGGCCAGAAGCATGGCAAGAACTTTTATACACACACATCAAAAGGGGCAAGGTGGCAGGTAAGGGGGTACGAACAGAAGCAGGAGGAAGTTTCCCTCCCGCCTTCCCCGACCGGCTTACATGCTCCTGCTGGCTCCCAACGCGTTGGGGAGGCCAGGGGACACGCCTCCTGGCCTCCGTCTCCAGAGCCATCACTCTGGCCAGGGGGGCATGTCCCCTGGCCTCCCCAATTCGACAGGAGCCAGCAGGAGCAGGTAAGCCAGTCAGGGATGGCACAGCCTGTGCGAAGGCTGCGCCGTTGCCTGCACCCCTATTGGGACCATCTATGCGAATGGTCCCGGGGGGGGGGGATGCATTGGCATAGTTTATGCTGATGCACCCCTGCTCACTGGCTGTGCAGAAAGGACCCTTGTGAGGTGGGTGGGGTTAGAATCATAGAATCATAGAGTTGGAAGAGTCCCCAAGGGTCATCAAGTTCAACCCCCTGCAATGAAGGGGAGAGTTCTGAAAGAACTGTGCCCATCCCAGCAGGCTTCATATGGAGGAGTAGGGAAAACAAACCCGGTTTTCCAGATCAGGGTCTGACCCTCATGTGGAATAGTGGGAATCAAACTTGGTTCCCCAGTTTAGAGTCCACTGCTCTTAACCTATTATTCTTTGGATCAGGTTCAAAAAGGAAAAACGAGTGCCCCCTTGTATGGAACCTCCCTTTAAAGACAGGGCTTTGCTGCTCTCCTTCCGGGGGGGGGGGGGGGGGAACATGCAGAAAATGCCTCATATTACAGCCCAGAGAAAGATTCCCTCAGTGCATGAAGAGTTCCACATTCTACACAAGCAGGAACTTGCACAAATGTATACCTGTAGGGTATGAATCTGTCTGAAAGAGCTTGCACAACACCCATTTTAAACTCAGAGAGCAAACACAGCTTTTGGACTTCTTTTGTGAGTCAGAGTTTATAAGTCTCTTTGCTCTCCCCTGGAACAAGGCAAGAAAGCGCGATACATGCAAGCGTTCCCTCCAAAGCAAACAGCAAAGTAACTGCAAACTTCATCTTCATCTTTGCAAACACTTTACTTTGGCGCATTCACAGAGGAAGCACAGTTTGTTCGACATGAGCTCCTCTGCTGTCTGCTAAGTCCCATTGCTACTGGAGAGAGATTGGATATCCGTGTCAAAAACTGACGAACTAGGTGGCGAAGAAGAAGAAGAAGAAGAAGAAGAAGAAGAAGAAGAAGAAGAAGAAGAAGAAGAAGAAGAAGAAGAAGAAGAAGAAGAAGAAGAAGAAGAAGAAGAAGAAGAAGAAGAAGAAGAAGAAGAGGAGGGGGGGGGGGAGGAGGAGGAGGAGGAGGAGGAGGAGGAGGAGGAGTTTGGATTTATATCCCCCCTTTCTCTCCTGCAGGAGACTCAAAGGGGCTTACAATCTCCTTGCCCTTTCCCCCTCACAACAAACACCCTGTGAGGTAGGTGGGGCTGAGAGAGCTCTGAGAAGCTGTGACTAGCCCAAGGTCACCCAGCTGGCGTGTGTGGGAGTGTACAGGCTAATCTGAATTCCCCAGAGAAGCCTCCGCAGCTCTCTCCGCAGGAGAGAATAAAATAATAAATAAAAGAGAATAACATAAACACACTAGGGCAGCAGCTTGTGCTGAAACAATGTCCTTTTAATGTGCACAGCCAATCAGATCCCCAATATTAATCAGAAGACCTGCTGGACATAGCCCTACCTGGCTGTGGCCACTTTCTGAGAAACAGACCCCAGTTTAGAGTATACCTGTTTTGCTGCTTGATCATTGCCAAAGGCAGGTTTAGCAGAGTCAAGCTGTAATCAGCATTGGATGACTCTTAGGTCATTGTGTCAAGCCTGTTGATTGACTGCAGTCATTCACTTGATTGAGAAATACGGAGTCAAGGAACAAAAGCAAAGTCAGGTAAAGGTGAGTACCTTGTAGCAACCAGATCAAAGGGCTGCCTTACCACTTAATCACACCCAGATATGGTTCATACCGTAAAGCAGTGTGCTGATAAGAGGCCTTCCTGCATCCATCAAAGCAAGCCCTAACATGGACGGATGGCATTGGACCATCTGGCCCAGTATTATATCCTTGGACAGGTAACACCTCTGTGAGTAGCCACCAGGAAAGCCTTTCCCAGCCCTGAAAACCATAACTTAGCCCAAGCTACCTAGTGAGTCTTTTGATTGAGGTCACCATGAACCCAGATTCTACAAGTCAAAGGTAAACATTTGAGGAAGGGAAAGTAATCTTTCTCTCACTAATCCTGTGCTTGTTGGGGTAAAGAGTGCGAAGGAACCCAGAAGAACTTTCAGAACTGCAGGTAGCAATAAAAAAGATCAGCATCACTGAATCAGCATTCAGTGTTCAGTTGAAAATTGCTACTGGGTACTGTTTTGATGGAGGCAGAGTCTCCCCCTTCACTGTCGGCTGCTGAAATCCTTTACAACAGAAACTAGAGTGAAAACCAATTCAGTAACCAATCTGAAAATAACTTTGAGCGTTTCCCCACTTTACCCACGGCCTTCCCCCCCCTCTGTTACATGCGCACCATTCGCTCTCAGCGGAGTCATTTCTGGCTGGCGCTCCGGAGCTTCCCTACGACCCGATGCTCTGCAGCAAGAAGTCATCAAAAGGCGCCATTTGGAAGAAGCGCTTGCAAGGATGACGAAACGCACTGTAAAAGCGACAGCGGCGTGGTGCTCGGGGCGGCTGCGTTGCCGTTATAGCCTGCCAGTGGTGGAGTGCCGGGGGACCCCGTGCTACTTGCCTACAGTAGCACGCAGCTACTGGTAAGTGGGAAAACGCCCTTTGATGCCTATCTTCTTGGCCAATTAGAGTTCCTCCAGCTGAGCTGTTGGAGCCCAGCAATCAGTAATTGAGTTTTCTGGCTAGTGATCTGAAGTGATCTGGCATCAAAGAGAATCCAGGCAGAGGCAGATCTATGGCCCCTTCCGCACATGCAGAACAACGCACTTTCAATCCACTTTCAATGCACTTTGCAGCTGGATTTTACTGTGCGGAATAGCAAAATCCACTTGCAAGAAATTGTGAAATTGGATTGAAAGCGCATTATTCCGCATGTGCGGAAGTGGCCTATGAGGGCCCACACTCTGAAATAGGTAAAAAACAGATTCTCTATGTCCCTGGTCCCAATCCTAGAAAACTATTTATGCATTAGTTGGATCCAGAGCCACTCCCGGAGTTCCCGGGGCAAAGGGGAACTCCTGCCATGCCACGCCCACCCTGGAATGCCCACACCATGCCCACCCCTCGCCCACACACTGACACTCACCCGGTGCGTCACCCCCACCCCCTTGGCCCTACGCCACTGGTTGGATCAGTGTGAGAGGACCCTTGTAAAGGTCTCACAAATCCTCCCAGCTCCCAGTTTGAGAAACCTGACCAGAAACAGGACTGTACCACTTTAGGACTAACAATTGGCTCACCACCTCCTACCAGCAACTGTTGCAGTCTGCCTGTACAGACAGAAGAAATTTATTTTTAAACTCTTGTTGTGCACAGCGTGACATATTTCTGAAGGGAAACAGAATCGATGTCATATAGCTCTGGGATTACTAGGGCAATGTGAGATCACTTCCTTTTTCTGGAAGTGACAAATATTGCGCCATGCCTCCCCTATCTCTGGCTCCCAAGTCCTCCTAAGGCCCGGTGACCCTACAGTCTAAGGGCCAGACTAGATATGTGGGTTTTTAATAAGCTGGGTCTATGTGAGAAAGGAAAAAATAAAACAAACTGACCTAAATAAACCAATACATGTGACCCGTGTAACCGCAGAATCTTTTAAAGCTGTCTAATTACATTTCAATACTGTCATAACTCTGTCATTATTTTTGGGGGGAGGGGAAGCTCACAGATCAGCTATTGGGCTGATTCTAGATTGCCTCAACATGGGAAAGAAAAACATTGGCCCTTTCCCCACTTCTCCTGCTGCCGCCGTCGCTGCGCGCTGCTCTGAGCGCGCGGCATCCCTAGCGCGCGTCTGGGCGTCCCCACGACCCCGCGCTCTGCGCAGGGTCATCCAAAGGTGCCGTTTTCGCCAGCGCCAGGGATGCCACGCACTGAGCGGGCGCAAGAGCGGCAGCGTCGGGGCGGCTGCGCTGTTGCCGCCCCTGACGTGGGGAGTGCAGTGGGACCCCGCGCTACTTGCGGAGAGTAGCGCGGGGCTTAAGGTGAGTGGGGAAAGGGCCATTGTTCTGTTTAGGATGTTGTGGGTTTTCCGGGTTGTATAACTGTGTGTTCCATCACATACAAATACGACCTCTTTATACAGATTCCAAAGCTGAAATGAGGATCATCCTCTGAAGATGCCAGCCACAGATGCAGGCGAAACATCAGGAGAGGATGCCACTGGAACACGGCCATACAACCCAGAAAACCCACAACACCCTAGTGATTCCGGCTGTGAAAGCCTTCAACAACACATTGTTCTGCTTACTTTGCCAAAGAATATTTCCCTTGACTGCTTCCGCTAACATTTCCAAGAGGTAATACTTCCACAAGCAGGTTCAGAAGCCAGTTTTAGAATAATCTCTCCCACTGAAATTAGACTTTTGGCCTCCTTTTCTTTCTACCACATTATTTCCATGCACCCGAGTCCATATGTTAACAAGAAGAAAAAAGCATTGGATTGTTCAGAGGAACATTCTTGCCAACTCAGCCTCTGCTCCACTGTGATAACATGTAGGAGGGTTTATAATGAGGCCATTGTGCTAATCACACAAATTGGGCCTTGTTATGGAAAGTAAAAAATGAAGGGGGCTTTAAGCATCCCCAAAGAGATGAAAGGTCAAAGCCAAAGTGGAATGACCTAATAGGCAACAGTCTAAACCAGGCCTCAAAGTACAAACAAGATCTCTCAATACTGTTAGGTCTTATTCTTTTGTAGGTCACTGTGATTCTTTTGTGAATTTTCCTGCTCCTCAGCCCCTATTAACCCACTTCTACAGCCGGTCACCAAGCACCACATACACAGACGACCTCTTTATACAGATTCTAAAGCTGAAATGAAATTGCCCCACCAACCCTTCCCCCAAATTATCCTACACTAATTTTTAATAGTAAATATTCTCTAAATGTTCTTCGGACTAGAACATGTTTGTTATGTGCCATCAAGACGCTTCTGACTTACGGCACACTTTGAATTAATGACCTCTAAAACAGCCTATTGTTAACAGCCTTGCTCTTGTGAACTGAAAGCCATCGTTTCCTTGACTGAGCTGATTCATCTCGTGCTGGGTCGTCTGCTTTTCCTGCCTTCAACTTTTCCTAGCATCGTTGCCTCTTCCAGTGAGTCTTGTCTTCTCATGATATGGCCACAGTACAATTGCCTCATTTCAATCATTTTAGCTTCTAGGGAGAATTCAGGCTTGATTTCCTCTAGAATCCATTTATTTGTCTTTTTGGCAATTCACGGTATCGCAAAACTCTCTTCCAACACCACATTGCAAATTAATTATTTTTCTTCCTGCCAGCTTTCCTTGTTGTCCAATTTTCAAATCCATAAATAGCAATGGGGAATTCCATAGTGTGAATTATCTTGATCCTGATCCAGCTACACATCCTTACATTTATGGAATTTTTTTTTCTAGCTCCTTCCAAGTCTCAATCTCCTTCCAATTTCTTGGTTATAGTCTCTCTTCTGGTTGATTATTAAGACAAGGAATAGAGAACATTCAACAATTTCCATACTGCAATCCATCATCTTCGGCACTGCTGGCCCCCTCCCAGCCTTGGGATCGGACGCCACAAATATAAATACACAATGTATTTTCAATTCAATTTTATGTAGATGCTGCTATGGTAATTTAAGGGTTTTAATGTTAATGTTAATATTTGTATTTATTGTTTTATCAGCCTTGTTCATGGGCCCTGTGCACCACTCAGAGCCCTCTGGGGGTTGAGCGGTTAATGAAGTATTTATTATTATTATTGTTGTTGTTGTTGTTGTTGTTATCATTATCATCATCATCATCATCATCAATAGCCATCATCAGGTACACTGTGGGAATCATCAACTGGAAACAGCCTGAGTTGGAAGCATTGGATAGAAAAACTTAAAATGTTTCACCTTGAAAAAGACCTGGCTGTACATATTATGAAAAAACTGCTACTCAAACATATTTAGCACCATGTACATAAAGCACCAGCTGATTAACTCACTTTTACTGACAAAGACCACACAATGGTTAGTTTTCAGTCACACACTGACTAATTCCTATTGCTTTTGTTTGTTTCTGAGGGGTTTTCTGTGGTCTTTGAAATCACCTTTGAGGAGATTATTTCATTCAATATGCTGAGAAACCAACTCTTCTGTAATGTGAAAGGAAACAGTCGTGAAATGTTAAAAAAATACACTGTTTGGTATGCAAGCAGGAGCAGAGCAAGGGGGAATGGCGCCCAGGGCACGTGTGCACCCCACGCACCTGCACACATCTGCGGCATCCCACCCTCCCCCGCCCCATTGGTGCTATGCCACTGTATGCAAGCAACTTTTCTCGTACAATTCATGACCTGATTGGATTGCTATACAAAACCTCCCATATTTCTTGAGGTCGTAACAAGGAGAAAAAGGGTTAAAATAAAAGTATTCTAACTTATGGTGGATGAAAGAGCAATTATTGCATTCAGTTTAACACAGTTTGCACAGTAAGAATTTTTTAAGCTCTTCCCCAAAATCTCCACAAAAAAGCAAAAGGAAAAAAAATCATTGAAGAGGTGTCAGAAAATAGGAAGTGTCCATGATCAATAGGGAGAATAGCTGGAGTGTGTGATTCACTGTCTTGATAAGAGGCAGTGACTTTGATGACTCACTCAGTGCTTACTGGAGATAAGAGTCTATCAAATGAGATACAACAACTGTGTGGCCTGTTATTCTCTGGGCCTTCTCCTCTTCAGAAGCTTTACACTCCCATAAGGCCGCTTTGTAAAAAGTATGTTGGCAGCCAAACAAAGATCTCTCTGATGTGAAAGCCAAGGCCTTTTTATAAACTGGATAGCACAGGGCTGCCAAGGGCTGCCGATTGCTAAGCATTGCTTTGGTTAACACAGCTCTCCTATATTCGACACTGTACTCCTTCTACATGGATTTGGAGACGTCCTGGAAAACCGATTGGTAAGAAAATGTGTGACCAAAGATGTGAATGGCTCACTTGACTGGGGCACCATTCATGGAGATTTGGGTTACAGGCGCTTCAAATCGGCCAAAATTATCCAACTCCCATGAAAGCTCCAAAGCAGGATTAAATTGATTGGGACTGTTGTGATAACTGTATCTGAAAGTAAAAAGAAACAGAGCATACAAACTTATCCAAGGGCCCTTGCTCTGGCAAGGGATTTCCAGGAGGGCTAACCAAATGCCAGGGTGAAGAGGAAGATTTTCATCATGCACGGAAACCCATAAAGGATAGGCGAATGTTGACTCTCTGTGGGGAGACTATTCCAGAACCTGGGGGCAATCACAGAGAAAGCCCTCCCATGTGTCCCTGTCCCTCCACACTTCTGGGCAGGGAGGTACCACCAGGAGTGCCTCCCCCATAACCTCAGTGCCTGGACAGGTAAATACAGACACTGAAGCTCCTTCGTCAGGGCCCAAGCAGTTTAGGGCTTTGAACATCAATGTCAACACCTTGAATTGGGCCCAGGAGCAAATTGGAAGCCAGTACAGTTCTTTAAGGACCAGCGTGTTGTGTGTCCAGTCCGATGAACTGGTCAGTAGCCTAGCTGCTGAATGCTGTGCCATCTCCAGCTTCTGGACCATCTTCAAGGGCAGCCCCATGAAGAGCACATTATAGTTGTCCAATCAGGAGGTTATCAGAGCATGTAACACTTTGATCAGGTCCCCTTTGTCCAAAAATGGGTGGAGCTGGAGAAGCAAACCAAGCTGCTGGAAGGTCCTTGTGGCCATCACTGTCACCTGAAGCTCAAATGACAGCAAATAATCCCCAGAGCTTACACACAGTCTCTCTGGGGCAATACAACACCATCCACACCAGGTGACCTGTGATCTTGGAGTCTCAGGAGCCCAAGACACAGTGAACCTCCATTTTGTCTGGATTCAGCCTCAGTCTGTAGGTCCTCATCCAGCTCATAACTGCTTCCAGCCCAGCATACGGAGTGCCTCTCCTGATTCTGGTGAAATGGAGAGTTAGAGCTGGGTGTCATATGTATATTGATGACAGTTGACTACAAATCCCCTCCATCTCCCACTCAAAAGGAGGATGCTGGCAAACTGCTGTTCTGATTACAGTATGCTCTCTTAGGGCTACCCTCTCACCCCAGCCCTGTGTACCGCTATCACTGACTAACATGCCCAATCACAGTGGCAAAGGGGGGCAGGTCAGGGGGTCTCCCCTCTGTACCCAACTACTGGCCACAAACACTTTCCCAACTAGTAACTAACCAATCTTCTTGAAATACCACCCATACCACCCTACTCCACCCCTGAAGCCAATTTTTAAAAAGGGAGGGAAAGAGTGGCCTCCATCAGTTTCCCAAATGGTCACCTCAGTGGACAGTGCCCTTGACCTAATGGCCCCAGAACCAATGTGCCTCTTGTAGGCAGGGTAAGCTAAAATGCCCTGCCTCTGGAGCAGGCGTAAGTCATCAGGGATGGGTAGATCTGCATCCTTCCTCTTCCCTCCACCTCAGAGTTGTCAAAGCTCGGACTACTTCAAATCATTCTTCATGGATTGGGACCAAAGAATTGCCATTGGAGACCAATCATCATCAGTGTGGGATCTACCCTGTGGGGTTCCACAGCATGCAATCCTATTCTCCATGCTCTTCGATCTTTATGTACAACGTATTGTCAAAGGCTTTCACGGACAGATTCAACTGGTTGTGGTGGGTTTTCCGGGCTGTGGGGCCATGGTCTGGTGGATCTTGTTCCTAACGTTTCGCCTGCATCTGTGGCTGGCATCTTCAGAGGTGTATCACAGAGGGAAGTCTGTTACACACAGTGTTTATGTACATGTTAGCTCTTAGCTTTGCTTCAGTTTTGTTTTTAGACTTCTGGTTGGATGTACAACCCAAATCCTATTTCATTGTTTTATTGACAGTCCCATCTTCTTGATTGTATTGAGTTATTCTGTGTAATCTACCACAAGCCCCAGTGAGAAAGGTGAACTATAAATACGTTAAGTCCCAGTCAGGAAAAGTGGACTTTATAAATGTCAATAAACACATTTATTAAAATGTATGCAAACTCTGCATGTGAGTGCCAGACCTAAACTTTGCTAAGAAACTGTGGATACAGGTTGGTCTGAGGGAGGAGCAAGATTCAAATCTAGTAGCAAAGGCCAGCAAGATTTACAAGGTATAAACTTTTTAGAGTCCATTGTCACTTTGCCAGATACTTTGTCAAATATCTGATGAAGGGAGCTTTTGACTCTCGAAGGCTTACACCCTGAATCTTGATAGTCTTTAAAGTACTACTGGACTCAAACCTTGCTTCTCAGTCTTTGTGAAGCAATCTTATAAAATACAATCAGAAGAGGGAGCGCACTTTCTCTCTCTTGGCAGTTCATATATAAAGCTACAGCACAACCAAGTGGGCACATTTAGAATAACTATTAATAGTCCCTTCTGATTGTGGTAAAGGTTGTTTAGATGTGTTAGTTCCAACATGACAACAGCTGTTCTTTTCCGTCCAAGGTTAGATTCACAGTTCATTTGACCTGAAGACTTGGCTGCCTTCAAGATAGAACAGGAGCAACATAAAAGCAAAATTTAATATTTCTTGTCAAAACACACAACCTCCAATTACATTATTAGTTAAAATGTGACTCCTAACAGCCCAATCTAGAGAGCTGCAGTGGCTGGGGACACCACCAGAGGGGGTCCAGGTGGCACGGGGAAATAGCAGAAAGAAAGAAAAATCCCCAGCCACCTGAAAAAAAAACCATTATGGCAAACGGACTTAAAGATGTCCCTAAAAATACCAAAAGTTTATATTGTGAATAAATGGAATATTATAAATAATGATTTTTTAAAAAATATATTTTTAAAATTTTACCTGAAGTTTTTTTGAATAATATACAATTATGCTGTCATTTATTAAGTCTGCAAAGTGGTGTTCTTCTGAAAAGTTACTTGGTGAATGTGGATTCTGTAGGATTCACAATGTAACCCTTTAAACAGCAATAAGTTATTGTAAGTAACTAGTACCATCATTTTTATTTTTAAACTTCAAATTGATAGATTTATTTGAATTTATTATTTTTAACATGTTTCTGGGTTCTGTAGGACCTGTATAAAACATACCATGGTGTAAATAGGATTTTATGCGTGGATCTTATTGACCTCTGAAGAAGATCCCGTGGGATTGAAATGTATCAGATCTTTTGAGAGTAGATACTAAGTTATTTTGTGTATGAAACTAACAATTGAGGATTTGTGGTTATTTGTGGTATATTTTGTGATACTGTATGTGTGTTTTGAGATAATGATGTATATTTTCTATTGAGATTTCCATTGATAAGAGTAAAGCACAGTACAATAAAATATATATTTAATATATTTTAACAGATGTCTACTAGACTTTTCAACCCCTTGGGTCCCTAGCTTGTTTTTCAGGTTGAGTCTGGTTTTTTGTTCTTTTTCCCCCTTTATTTGGATGCTAACAGAACAATGATCTCCTGGAAGCTAGGGTGCTCACATTCTTGTTCCCCAAAGCAAAGAACTTTCTCTGGAGCAAGAAGTACCTCAGAAGAGGTCAAAGGCTTCACTTTTATGCCAGCAGACAGCGGAAACAGTGGCCCTCGTCATAGAAGAACACTTGGCCCCAACCATCATGACAGCCATTTTGATTGGCTCCAACCACCATCATTTTGATTGGCCCCAACCATCATGACAGCCATTTTGTGGTGGTGGGGTTCACTAAGAGCTTACAGGATTAACAAAGGTTGGGACTCCTGGTGCAAAATCACTGTTTAGAGAGGGAGGAAGTGTGAGCCTCACATCTGTGTAAGTATTTCTCAGAACAATCTGTTTTTCTCAGTAACTTTCTGGGTCTAGTGTAGAAAACAAAGGAAAAGGCTGATGTGCTAGTTGTGCATGCCAATGACAGAGATTCCTTGGCTTAAAAGAGTGGCTTTTTAGCATAGATGGAATATTGTAATTCTTATAACGTATATTCAAAAGTTCCCAGTGCAATTCTACTCTATTAGCAACTGTAAGCGTACAAGTGGCATCAAAGGTGACAAATGAAACTTTCCAGTCCATTCAGAAATTGATTAGCAAAAAATGAAATTGTTCACTTACAGGTAAGATCATAGACCAAACAAAAAATAATATTAAGTGAAGCCACTCAAAACACTTAGAAAAGTGGTATATTTTAATATACCAAAATACCCTCCTATTTTTTGAGGTTTAATGTTGAATTTCACCAAGAAGAAGAAGAGTTTGGATTTATACCCCCCTTCTCTCCTGTAAACAACCTCCTTTCCCTTCTTCTCCCCACAACAGTCACCTTGTGAAGTAGGTGGGGCTGAGAGAGTTCTGAAAGAACTGTGACTACCCCAAGGTCACGCAGCAGGCTTCATGTGTAGGGGCAGAGAAACTAATCCACTTCATCAGACAAGACTTCACTGTTCATGTGAAGAAGTGGGGAATCAAACCCAGTCCCCCAGATGAGAGTCCATCTGCTCTTAATCACTACACCACACTGGGATGGTGAGATGCCATTAAGCCTCACTTCAAATTTTGCCTCACTTGCCCTCTTTCCTTCTCCTGAAATGACATCACTGACTTTTAAAAAATTGTCTACAACATAACGATCTAACCATTGTCAAAACAATCAATATGTGAGACACCCAGACTTGGTGTGTCATGTGCTAATCTACAGATTTTCCTGATGACTCTTATGACTCTTTTCTTTACTGTGTGAAGTAAATAAGTTAATTGTTTTCCATAATAAGCTCTAAAAAGAAACAAATGCATTCAACTGTGAGCATTACTGAGAAAAGCCAAAGTCATTGTCAACAACCAAAGAGCTATTGGAGTTCAGCCCCATAGGCTGCCCTGGATTCTTCGATAATCTTTTACCAGACATTAAACAGAAAATCAAAGTTCAAACGAGGATCAAGGTCCAAAGCAAATGGGAAATGGAACAAGGAAATAAGAATCAGAGTTTTTAAAACATTGGGCTAAACGGAAATAAAGAAGTTTAATGTTACATACCATCAAGGAAAATATTTTAGAGCTTTTCAAGTTTTCTACTTTCCAGATATCCTGGCAACATACATTCATTCGCTGAAATATGCCTGTGCACAGAATCCCAGCACGTTGCAGAAGATTTGGGTATACACTGAGGTCAGAGAATAAGATTGCCAGCAATGCTAACTAACAAACATCTTGTCCCTTTAGAAGAGGTTTAATGTGTGAAAATGGCCAGCTCGAGGTTTCAGGATATAGAGGTAGGGTCCTATTTATGTACTGCCTAATACAGTGGTGGCGAACCTATGGCACAGGTGCCAGAGGCGGCACTCAGAGCCCTCTCTGTGGGCACGCACGCACAGAGTTCGCCATGTGGGGGGGCCCCTGAAAATTGCCCCCCCTACCCATCTAGGCTGGCCTGGGCTGCTGGGCACGACGTTTAGGTAACCCTGTTAAATGCTGTTAAACCCAATGATTTTCATGGGAAGAACTAAAGCGCGATCCTTTACCTAGGAGTAAGCTCAGTTGCTGGCAATGGGGCTTGCTTCTAAACCCTCCTAGGGTCGTGATTCACCCATTTGAAGTGTTGCATGGCTGCTTCAAAGCAAAGCCACAGACTGCCACCAAGCTTACTCCCGAGTAACGCATGCCTCAGAGCCAACCATTTTTTCTAAATTAAAACCTCAGTATTCAGGTTAAATTGCCATGTTGACACTTTGTGATAAATAAGTGGGTTTTGGGTTGCAGTTTGCCACTCAGTCTCGAAAAGGTTCGCCATCACTGGCCTAATATGTCATGTGAATACTTATGCTACGCTTCAGTTCTTTCTGGTGACTCCAGACTTCTAAAATCCTAATGCATTGGTTATTGAACATGTCATTTTTGTGATTGTACTATTTGTAATTCACCTTGAGAACCTGTAAAAAAGGGGACTATAAATAACCTCATTAAATAAATACAATTTAGCACTGCATGAACAAACTATTTCTAATGGCACATACAGATTCTTCTTCCTTATTGCCAGGGATACCGAGGAGGTTGGAGAGATTATCTGTGGGTCAACCTGGGGTCTGGGGAGCCAGGCAAAGTGATTGTAGAAGTACACCTGTTCAAATTAAGCATCTTGTGTGAGTTCTGCTGAATGTGAAGGGAAGCCCAAAGGACTTATTTGACTGAGTGGTGCTGCTACCCTGCATAACTTGTCAAAAATCCCCCCCTTCCATTCACAAAAATTCACCACTAAATGCATCTCATTGTTTCCATTTTACAGACAACAGGGGCTGAAGAAGAAGAAGAAGAAGACTTTATTTACAGTCAATGACCAGATGTATTACAAAGACTCCAAAATATCTACAAACAAACAAAACAAGAATACAGATCTCTCCCCCGTATTCCAGCACTATCCCTCTATATATCATTATACTTAGTAAACACACCAAACAGCATAAGAATACTAAACAAAATAAAAAAGGAAATATCTAAAGGGATGCAATATTCAGATCATTTTTTCTTTTTCATCAATGAATAGACCAAATTTTGCTACTACATTTAGTAATATTCTCTATATCTTATGTAATGATTTTTTGACAACAAACTTTATCAGGAACAATATGTCATTTATTAACAGTAGATGTGACAGGCATTTTTTCCTTATCCTCATAAAGGGAACACTTTAATAACATATGCTGTATAGTTTCAGACTGGAGAGCAAGAACATAACCTTGCAGCGTAAGGTATCTTGAAATATTTCCCTTCTAAAACGAAGGTAAAATGTACACTTGCAAGAGTATTAAAGCTCTCCTTAGATCCTTTGTTATCCAGATAAGTTAAATAAGGGAGCAGGGGGGCAGTGATATATTTCTGTGTATAGCATAGAGGAAAATCTGAATGTCTTATGAGATCAGACTGTCATTGATACATCTTTGATTCTTTGGGTAGGATTCACTTTTAAATTAAGTCCAATTTTTTGATCATATAGATGTTATATGGAAGGCCACATTTATTAAGACGCTACTCCATCTCTTGAGCCACCCTAGGTTTATAAGGATCTTTTGCTAGAAAGGGCCAGAGACCGACGATCAGTGTGTAACTTTATCCATTTTATATGCTGTTGTTATTATTATCTTGTCAGCTGGGCTCATTACTCCTGTTGCAAGCCTAATAAAATGTATTTGGGATCACCTGGAGGGAGCTGAAGGATTGCTCTTAAAAATTTGGACTCCCAGCCTTTCTAGCTGTGTCATACTCGATTGTGCAATCCCTAGAATGAATACATTATAGAAGTTGTATCCAATATTTTGGCTTTGGTATAATTTTTAGGAATGCTGCTGGTACGTAGAAACTGAGAGCCTTGCTAATGCAGGAAGAACTTCAACACTGCATATATTGTCTTTTCTACCATCAGTTATCATATTACAGTGAGTAACATGGCTCCCTGAAGGCTTACGACACCTAAATACTTAAATTTGTCAACTTGTTCCTAGTCTGTTTCCGTTTATTGACCAAGATCTTTTGGGAACCATACCATCACTTTTTTATTTTATTTATATTAATTATCAATTCTTCCTTTTCACAATAAGATTAGAAATTACAGCTAATACCCCTCAGCATCCCAACTGGAAGTTCTACGATACTAGAACAGCATCATCTACGTATAATAGAATTAGGAAGGATCATTAGTATTTTAATTTTAAAATGAGATGTAAGTCTACAGTTTTCATATATTACTATTACACCATTTATATAGAAATTAAAATAAAGCTGGAGATAATATACCTATCCCAATATCTTTCAAATCAATCTAGAATATTTCGTCAGTCTAATCTATAATCTCTTCTAGTTTTCTGCCATAGATTTCCCCTAAGAGGAGAATTGAGTCAAAGGGGCAGATTTAAAAGATCAATAAAGAGGCAATATATAATGATGTTACCTTGCCAGTTGGTATTTTTTCAATTAGATGTTGTAGTATTAGCGATATGTTCATCTATTAGATCTACCTTTCCCTAAAACCTGCCTGCTCTAGAATGCGTGTCTGTCGATCCCTTAGCCATTGTTCAAACTTTTCTATTAGATGTCTTGCATACAATTTTGCTTATGACATTCAGAAGACTGATAGGTCTACCAATTCCCGATTCATTTTGCTCCCTTTTTTATAGATAAGGACAACAACTGCTGTATTCCACGGCTTAGGTATGCAACCTGTTTGTCTATATATATATAAAATAAAAGGATGCCAGGAAAAGACCCCACCAGTCTATATTCTCTTTCAGTACTTCAAGTGAGTTCCATCTAATCCATAGGGCTTTCCTAAGAATTTAAAAGTAGTTTATGCAAAGATTTTATTTCTTAATGATATTTGTAACCCGGTGGCCATTGATTTAGAGAGAATTAATTCTGGATTTGAAGGTCTCCTGTTTATCACCTTCATAAAAGCCACTGAAGAAAAAAGATACTTATTTATCCAGAAGGAGATACAGGTATCCCAAAACTGATGGGGTTCCTTGTTTACAGGCTGCAATCATCTTCCAAAACTGGCTAGAATTCCTTTGGGAAGTAGTTGCAAATATAAGTTCTTGCCAAGATTTCTTAATGTGTATTGCTTTTTTTCTTCTTTAGTATTATCTCTTTATATAAAGCTTTTTTCTGTGTTAATAATAGTGCATGGGCCCTTAATTTATTTTGATAATTGCACATAGTTGTGTATGAGAAAGCGCCAATAAGATCTTTTTTTTGCTTTTACACACTCACTATCAAATAAGGAGTTTTGAATATCCTAGGTATCTGAGCCATTTATTGTATTATTTGTGTGGCAGAATTGATCTTAGCTTCTTTATAAGATTCTCATACATTTTCTAAAGGGTCTTGGATAGGAGAATTACTGCATTCATTTGTTGTATCAGTTTCTTCCCCTACTTCACTAGAGAGAACTTCTTTTATCTTAAGATCAGATGTTGGGGACCAACGAATTCTTTTACCTAAAGGAGTTTCCTAATTGAAAATTATAGACAAGCTGTCAAGATGAACATATATTTTTTGATCTGTAAAAAAAAAGTGGTAAATGATCACCTTCCATATATGTAGCCAAAACCCAAAAGGAATTTTTGGACTTTTTGTAATCAGGAATTACAAACCAACATATAGTCAAGTTAATACTAGTCCTTTTTTACCTGTTACAAAAGTATATTATTCTCCTGGGACATCCCCATCCCCTATTGTCCCATTTAAAATATACAGGAGCTCTCCCTATGTGCTAGTTTATACAAACCCAGATTCCCTTATGAATTCACTTTTAGATCTTTGGATATCGCGATTTTGAGTTAGCATACCCTGGGTCTTTCCCCTACTGTCAGCTACAGTTTTAGAATTTGGATAATGAGGAAATCATCATTAGGGCCCATGCGATGCGTTCATGTCCCCAGCTATTAGAATTTGAGCTTAGAGGGTGTTCTAAAAGTAATTTTGGAGTAAATAATTATCAAAAATCCTGCCAGTTATTTTCAATAACTGTTTTCTTACCTTGGGGGGGGAAATAGATATTAAATATTAATCAGACTACATTGATCCCACGTAGAAGTAGGGCCATAGCAAAATTAGAGAGTGGAGCTTTAGCTACAGCTCCTAACTTTCAGTGTAGTAGAGATTAATATTCCCAGTCCCTCCCTTTAATCTCCTGGTCCTTTCCCGGGATTGCCTTGACATTAAAACCATAATATCCATCCAGTTCAGAGTGGGGAGTCAGTCCAGGTTTCTTGCAGTCGATTATAATATCAAAATTTGTGTTGGAGCAATAAACCAGTTGTTATCATTGCTTAAAAACATCTTTTCCAACCTGCAATGTTCAAGATATAATTTCCAAAGGACTTATTTATCGATTTTCTCTGATTGTGGCTTAGATTAGTCACATGTGGAAATTCAGGTATCAGCTGTACTTCTGGCATATTGGATTGAGTAAGTATCATCCTTAGTGTAGTAGGATTCACTTGAACTTTTCTTGCTAGATATTTCAGATCCATGATTTAAACCAAAGAGGGGCATCTGTAATTAAGTCCAATTGACCTGTATGATCAGTAAAGATGCACCCATTTGATCTCTTAGCACTGGGTGACTTCTTAGATGTTGGCTGAATATTGGAATCGCACTTTCTTTTCTTTTTTGCTTTAGTTATATCCTTTTTGGTATCCAGAGGTGGAGGAATTTTGTTTTTCAGCTCCAACAATTCTTAATTAGATTGCCCAAGATTTTCCATCCATCCCATGCTGTAAAGTGTTGTCTCAAAGAGTTGTACTCTGGATTGCCAGTCCACATCTATATCTTGTATAATTAGTTCACGCTGATTCTGCTCCTTGTAGGGTCTTTTCACTTTTAAAGGAGGGGAGTCCAACTTAATAAGATCTTCCTGTGGACTATGTTCCATCTTGCCCTTCTCTTTCCTCCTAAATGTCACCGATACTGGCTTCTCTGTTGATTCTTGAGTTGTAACAGGGGCTGAGGAAAAGTGATTTCCCCACAAACACCTAATGCAGTGGTAGCGAACCTTTGCCACTCCAGATGTTATGGACCACAATTCCCATCATCCCCTGCCAGCATGGCCAATTGACCATGCTGGCAGGGGCTTATGGGAATTGTAGTCCATAACATCTGGAGTGCCAAAGGTTCGCCACTACGGACCTAATGTGTTCCTCATCTCTTGAGGAGAACTATGCTATGACTTCATTTTTTCCTAAGGGCAGTCAGCGCTCATTCATGTTGGCTCAGTCTTCAAGCCATGGAGTCAGATAAACATGTTTATACATTTGGAGGCTGCAGCATTTAGTAATCCCATGCTGCTTGTTTGAATGGGTCATCGCAGATTTGAAGCCTCAGCGACAGGTTTCATGGGACTCCAAATGCTCTCGATAGAGTCAGTTCCCACATTCACTTGCCAGGTGTTAAATAAAGAGAAACATTTAAAAAATCAATCATGTGAACTGGACCTAAGCATTTTTTTTAAATATGCACACCAGAAAAGCTTGGGTCATGGTCTTATTGGTTTCTACCCAAGCCAAGATATTTGTTCTTTTTCTTAGAATTAAAATTACAGGGATTTAGACATGTGTATCTAACTATACATTGGCTATAGCTTCACAATGTTGGATTTTATACTATAGGTCACCTTCCTTTAACTACTCAAACAGGTTATCGATCTACTACTATCCTCTATGTAATTTTTACACCATTTTGCATGTTTAAACGCTTGTGTTTTCTTTCAGCTTTGTTTTCACAGTTCTGTTTATTTTCCGATTTCTGTAGTCCAAACTTTATTGTACTGCTAATTGGAAGTCCCATCTTGCTGACTGAATTTGACCTACACCTTGAATCTCAGCGTAATCCACCTTGGATCTTGGCTAGAAAGGCAGACTATAGAGAATGTAAATAAAGCAAAATGAATAACGCAGTTACTTTGTCCACACGACAAATCCAGTTGCAACTGGTTGCTATAAAACACAATATGACAGTGAAGCAATTTTACAGTAGAATATTTCTAACATGGCTTTTAATGATGGTGATAGATCATATTCCATTTATTTGTTGCCAATTCAAAAATCATTATGATTACTTTTAACCTGAGACAAACCATACAGATGATATATTTAGTGTTATACGGGAAGTTCAAGAAATAATCTCCTCCAAAGGAAAAAGAGGGAAGATAGCTGTTCTTGCACAAATCTGGCTCCACAGCAAAGCTTTTCTCCCCCCCCCCCATACATATCATTAAACTCCTTAAATAGCCTATCTAGAGAGCCGGGGGGGGGGGGGGACCCACTTTCTTGAAGCCCCTTCGACCAGCTGCAATCGCTACTGAATTTAAATGTAAGCTGGATGGAACTGGTTCTTCTTTGTAAGAGCATTCCACCTGCACCACAGTGCAACAAAACTAAGCAAGCGCTACCCAGGGGTTCATTTGGACTTGGGAGAAGCTTTGTTCTGCTGGATAAATGCCATGCCAGATGCATTCGCCTGAGCCAATAGTGACCTCCAGTGGCTGGCTTGGTTACTTCCTGGCAAGGACGCCAGAACCGTGCCTTCATTTGAAGCAGCCAAACATCACAGTACAGCGTGCCAGCTTCCCAGTTCACTAGAACTCTTTTTCCAACTGGATTTTGAGCAAGAAACAAGCACGGGGGGAGGGAGGGGACAGGATATCAAAAGGATGTTACTGGGCATGAGGGAAGTCGGGGTCTGTGATTATACCCTATTCCACATAAAGACCTAAGTAAAATTGTAAGTTCATTTGCTCCTCACCCCCCACCACCACCAAGCGTACTCTACGGCCCCCACTCGTCACAGCCTGGTCCCGACTAGACAACGAGTGGGGGGGCGTGGAACAAGTGGGTCGGGCAGAAGGAAATGGCGGTCCAAGTTACAATTTTGCTTGGGTCTGTAAGAGTCAAAGTAGGGGAGCTTTGGAGACTTGATTAGTTTCCCCTGTGCATGAAACAGGAAAGATCTGAGCCAGAAGAAAGTAGGTTGATACAAAGAAAGAATTAGAAACTTCCATCAGAAAATATAGCAGTAAGAATCTTACTGAAAGAACAGTTTATTTAAAGTCCTTTCTTCTTTTTCTTCTTTTCTTTTTTCCCCATTTTTCCTCTTTTGGGTCCGCATCTTTAGACAAAAAGTCTACATGTACTCACAACACATGCACTCAGAAAGCTTCACTCATAGCTGGTTAAGCAATCTTGCCAGTATGAAGATGCACCAGAATTAGCACCCTTCTGTCCTGGGACAACAGACCAGGACAAGGCAAAGCTTTGCAGATCCATCTGAGAAGATGGGATGGCTTTTTTCCCCCAAAAGATATTTTCACTCTGAATCGCAAACCATATTTTTAATTGGTTGTGGTGAGTTTTCCAGGCTGCGTGGCCGTGGTCTAGTAGATCTTGTTCCTAACGTTCCGCCTGCATCTGTGGCTGGCATCTTCAGAGGTGTATCACAGAGAAAAGTCTGTTTCATACTGTGTCTAGTGAGAAGGGAAAGCTTATATTGGGGTATATTGATGCACCTCTGAAGATGCCAGCCACAGATGCAGGTGAAACGTTAGGAACAAGATCTACCAGACCACGGCCACGCAGCCCAGAAAACCCACCACAACCAGTTGAATCCAGCCATGAAAGCCTTTGACAATACACATTTTTAATTGTTTAAAGCAACTGTTTCCACATGTCAGCTACACTTTAATTCAGCAAAAATGAGAAGTCTTCAGTGCTAAACTGAGGCTCTTTTAATTAGAATGTGTTGAAATCTGAAGTGAATAAGAAGCAATAATTAAAAACGCATCAAACTTCTAAATTGTAAAGGAATTTGTTTTTGACTAAGAAAAAGAAGGGAACTATGTGCTGGCTTTCTTTTCCAAGCGGTTGGTTCTTTCCATTCAAACACATTTAACATAATGTGTTATTAGGAATGGTTTGCAAAGAATTTTTGCTGAGGGGAAGAATCAATCACATCACTAATTTTAAATAGATTCTTGCTGCTACCCAAGGTAGGACCAGCTGGGGCTCATATATAACTGCCAGTAATTCTCTTGTGTTCAGTTATAAAAACACCCCTAATAATTAATAAGTTGTTTGATAATTCTTTGCAATAATAAAGATTGCTTGTTTCAGAAACTGTTTTAAAAAATATACTGTGTTCATGGAGAGAGAGAGAGAGAGAGAGAGAGAGAGAGAGAGAGATTTCACTGGCAGTTGTACAGTAGTCCAATCCACAGCCTGAGAGGCAGGAAAAACAGAAAGGTCCTCCAGAGGGCTAAATGGAGTTACACCACCAGAAAGAGGGCATAACCCGGAGTCCTGGGCCACAGTGTAACTGACTGCAAAGCCTGGGTGGAAGCCAACTAACGTTGGCTCCACCCCAGGAAATCTCTGGCCCACTCCTTCCTGCACTTGTGTCTGTTTGCACACCAGCATAGCTCCACAGTGGCGACCATTTCCAACTTTTATTGCCACAGAGCTGAGGTGCAGCTGGACACTGGCGTCTGTGCCCTTTCCACCGGCAGGGGTGCCCCTTACACTACCAGAGTGGGCAAAGAGGGCAGCACAAGGCCATGCCATGTCCAAGCAAGGATGGATACCCATTGGATACGGTTGTTCGTGTCTTTAATTGTGGTGTATCAAGCAAGCAAGAGAATGATATAAAGCCTCAAGAACAAATGTACTGACTAAGATTTGTTAATTATGACAATAGTAAAAGACCTTGTAGCTGTGTTGTGCAAATATATCCTATGATCAGATATTTTATAAATATTGTACTGGCTTATTGGTAAAATAAGAGGGGGCTGCCAACAATATACAGGGTCCAATTCTTCAACTGTAATGTTTTTACCTGAAATGTGACTACTATGGGTCAGATCCAACCAACTTTTCTGCTGCTTAAAAAAGGAGTGCTCCCTTTTGACCACCAAAATGGCGAAAGGGGAGAAATCAAAGGCCCTGCATAGAATGGAAGATGTTATAAGGAGTAGAACTGGATTGCAATGAACAAAGAAAGCTGGCTGGACCAGGACCAGAGCGAGGGGGAACTGTACCCAGGGCATGCAAGCGCCCTGCACACCTGCCACGCCCCCGCCATGCCCCCTCTATGCCCCGGCCCTTGCCCCCTGGGCACTACACATCTGCATGGGACTGTGGGTTGAAATCCCTTTGCACCGGCACCCCTAAAATCACTTGGGACTCATACCCATCAAAATCTGACAGACAGTATAATGTTGCATTTTCACTCTGATTCCATTCACTTGTTTTGCATCATAGGTTTTGAACCAATTCACTGCAACGGAATGAGAATCAGAATCCCTTTGAATGCAAACCATTTGTAATTCCACCAGCATCCTATACAACTGTTCTTCTCGCCTTGTATTTACTAATCACAGAGGGGATCCACAGCTAAGTGGCACTCCACTTTTTTGCCCCTTCCACCATGCTGATTGTAGGGATCCTGAATGATTTGAGAAAGGAAAAATCCTAAATGTTTTGGATGGCTTCTATCTGCATCCCAGGCTAGTTGTCTGGAACTTCTTGCCCTAAGCAAATACCCTGTTTCCCCAAATATAAATCCCCGGAAAATAAGACGTAGTAGAGGTTTTGCTGAAGTGCGAAATATAAGGCATCCCCCCGAAAGTAAGGCCCTTTCCCCACTTACCCTTTTCTGAGGGCAATCCCCAGCGTGCGGCATCCCTGGCGCACGCCCCGGCGTCCCCACGACCACGGTCATCAAAAGGCGACCACGATCATCAAAAGGCACCCTTTGAAAGAGCGCCAGGAATGCCTCGTGCTGAGGGGCGTGACAGCAGCAGCGTCGGGGCAGCTGCGCTGTCGCTGCCCCTCTCAGTGGGGAGTGCCGAGGGACCCCGCGCTACTCTCCTCGAGTAGCGCGGGGCTTAAGGTAAGTGGGGAAAGGGCCTAAGACGTAGCAAAGTTTTTGTTTGGAAGCGTGCCTGACAAACAGAACACAAAAATATAAGACATCCCTTGAAAATAAGACATCGCGCATCTTTGGGAGCAAAAATTAATATAAGACACTGTCTTATTTTTGGGGAAACACAGTAGTTCAGAAACAAAGCCAAGGCTGGATTACATATAAAATCAAGATCTTTTCTAAATCAGCTCTTGGATCCTTTTCCAAGAAACAAGATCATGTAACATCTTCATTAAAATATGATCTCTGTAACCTCAGGTTCCCTTCCCTTCAATGATATCACAAAGGATTTGAGTTTCCTTGGGAGTGGATGAGGGAGACAACAAGAGAAATGGATTGCCCTGCTGTAAAATGCCTGAAGAAAATGTACAACCAGCTGATTCAAGAGCCACTGTGCATCACCGTAATCTGACTGTTACATACATTTCTGGTTTGCAGCTATTCTTTGCAAGCGTAACAACCCACCCCCGGCTTCAATGTAGCTCAAGACTGTCCTTAGAGTACCTGAGATCTTGGATCACTGAGATTTACATTAGAATAACCCATACATTCCCATTCCACATTGGATCACCTTGTCAAACTTAGTCTTTTTTAAGGCAAAAGAAAACCTTGTCTCTGGTATATTTCTCTTAATGTCTTCCCTGCGTGCCAAACTGCAGCAATGCTACATAATCTTCTGCAGGGTCTACACCCTATTATTTCTATATGAGCCTAGTATCATGCTAGAAGGAAATGTTCTTAGCGGGTCAGTCTAGATGGTCTCAGGATTTCCATGAGTGGTGGCAGTCTTTACCAAGTTTTTTAACAGAGTCTTTCAATGAGGAAAGGCTTGCCCTCCCCTTTCCTTCCATCACAGCAACTCTCCAGGGATGCTGAAAAAGGAGAACTGGGGGACGGAATTATCTGGATCCTGAAACCCTTGTGGGCAGTGGTGGGATCCAAAAATTTTAATAACAGGTTCCGATGGTGGTGCGATTCACACACACCTCCAGTCCCTATTGGGCAGGGAGGTTGCTTTAGTAACTCCTTCTCGGAACTCAGAAAAAATTAGTAACCACTTCTAGAGAAGTGGTGAGAACTGGTTGGATCCCACCTCTGCCTACATCTCTCCATTGTGAGAACTTCCCATTTATACCCACCCTTTCTTTCCTGTTCCTCAACCAGTTTTTAATCCATAGGAGGACTTCCCCTCTTATTCCTTCATTGCTGAGTTTTCTCAACAGTCTCTGGTGAGGAACTTTGTCAAAAGCCTTTTGGGAATCCAAGTAGAAGAAGAAGAAGAAGAGTTTGGATTTATATCCCCCCTTTCTCTCCTGCAGGAGACTCAAAGGGGCTTACAATCTCCTTGCCCTTCCCCCCTCACAACAAACACCCTGTGAGGTGGGTGGGGCTGAGAGAGCTCCGAGAAGCTGTGACTAGCCCAAGGTCACACAGTTGCCGTGTGTGGGAGTGTACAGGCTAATCTGAATCCCCCAGATAAGCCTCCACAGCTCAGGCAGCAGAGCTGGGAATCAAACCCGGTTCCTCCAGATTAGATACACGAGCTCTTAACCTCCTACTCCACTGAGAATTTCATTTTAGGTGTCCATGTCACCCTTCGGGGGTGTCCGGATTAGTTTTTCTTTCTTCCTGAGACAGAGCGAATGTGCATCATTCCAGTGGTCTAAGAGCTGCATTTTTCTTAGGGTGCCCCTTTGGAATCTGAGCCTCCTTTTTGAAGCTGGTGCTATCTCAGATGCCTCCCCCCCTATATGGTGGGACCTTGTTGTGGGCCGGTATTTCCCAGTGGCTTCTGGTCTTCTGTAAATTAGTTTGTCATACCACTATGTGCCCCTAGAGCATTAGATCTACCTGACTTCTCTCTTCTAGTTTAGTGCAAAAAATTCCACATGCTTGTGGCAAATGGCATAGTTAGGTTTTCTTCATAGTTTTAAAAATGTTTCTTTTGCTGTCAAATCACATTTGTCTTAAGCCAACCCTGGTCGAGTTTTCAAGGTAAGAGACATTTGGAGGTGGTTTGCCATAGTCTGCCTCTCCAGCACGACACTGGTATTCCTTGAAGGCCTTTTATCCAAGTACTAGCCAGGACTGGCCTTGCTTGGCTTCAGAGATGGCTAGGTGGGGGGGGGGGGTATCAGACTAGCCTGAGGCTATCCAAGTATAGGTGTTACCATAGTGATGACAGTAAACAATCTTGCATCACAATACTTCTGTTGGGTCATCCTCACTGGCCATTTGGTCTGTTCTTACTGTTCATTTGAGCTCATCATGGCAGGTAGGAAAGTCCTCAAATGGATATTAGCAGCAAGGGCGCCAGCCTCAGGCCCTCCTGCCACATCATGGGGGGTGAACCACATTAGCCAAATCTGCTGTTGTGTGGAGGTCAAGGGTGAGAGCCCTCCAAGCTGTAAGGGATTCAGGCGGCTTGGTCTTTATCTGTCAGCTGAGTGTTGCGGAGGGTCCTTTGAAGGTTCACCACCACAATGTCCCACCCATCCATTTTCTTTTCTCTTTATAGATGAAGCACATCTTACAGACAGGACTTTCAAGACCACCCCAGGAAGAGGGCCTAACCCCTCCTCTAGCCTATCTAGGGTGGCGCAAAAAAACTGTCAGCTGGCTTGGGAGGCTTGCACCCCGATTCCTCAAGAACTTCACAACTAGCACACTCTGACATTTTCTCTGTCCATCCAAGTACCAACCAGGACTGGCTCCATTGGCTTGGCTCCAGACATCAGAGGAGATCAGGGCTAGCCAGGGGCTACTGGAGAGTCTGGAGGCATTTTCTCCATAGCGAATGCCAGTAAACAATCTGCTTAGCATCACAACACCTCTGCTGGGGTCATCCTCACTGCGGCATTTGGTCTGGTTAGGACTTTCCATACTGTTCATTTGAGGCTCATCGTGGCAGTAGTAGGAAAGTCCCTCAAAGGAAAGTGCCATGGACTTCTCTTGCCCTTCCTGCAGACAGTCCCTCTGCCGGTATTGGCGGAACGGGAAGGCAGAGACAGAAATCCGAAAGTATTCCTCCTTTTTGTATGGGATACTATGCCTTTCTGCTTTCTTACAAGAATGCAAAGCCTGGAATCAAAGGAGGCCTCCATGTTGCCTTGCCTGCTCTGTTGTTTTCCCTCTGCTTCCAGGCCAACTTGCCTTTTATATCATCACTGGATGGAGTTTTCCTGTGGCGCTTCCTTGAGGCGGAGCCCTTATTTCCCCAAAAGTGTTAGCTTTTTTGGCTATCCACGGTTGCCATTTCTGAGTATTTTTACATGCATGTATAGGTGACAACCGTGAAGAGAATTTCATTTTAAGGTGTCCACGTCACCCTTCGGGGGTGTCGGGATTCTTTCTTCTGTTCTTCCTGAGACAGAGCAAATGCACATGGTGATCCAGTGGCCTAAGTGCTGCATTTTTCTTAAGGATGCCTCCTTGGGAACTCTGAGCCCTCCTTTTGGAAGCTTCAGTGCGATCTCAGATGCCCTCCTCCCTCTCTGAGGGTGGGACCTTGTTGTGGGCTGGTATTTCCCAGTGGCTTCTGGTCTTCTGTAAATTGAGTTTGTCATACCACTATGTGCATTAGATCTTACACTGGACTTTTTCTATTTTGAGTGCAAAAAATTCCACATGCTTGTGGCAAATGGCATGAATTATGTTTTCTTCACAGCTTTTAAAATTTTCTTTTGTTGTCAATTACATTTGAGGCTTTCCATGGCAAACCCTAGTCGATGTTTTCAAGGAATAGGACGACGATGGAGGTGGTTTGCAACATGCCCAAGCCTCTCCGGCACCTTTGCTCCTCCTGGTATTCTTTGAAAGTTCTCTTTCATCCAGAGTACTAGACAGGACCCGGCCCTGCTTGGCAACTTCAGAATGTTCGGCTGCAGGTGTGTAGATTCAGTACGGGGGGTGGAGTCATCAAGAACTTCGCTAACCTGAAACTGCTATCCAAGTCCCCCAAAAGCAAGCGTTACCGCATAACGGATTGAGCAGCAAAACAAATCTTGCATCACAATACTTTCTGTTGGAGTCATCCCTCCACTGGCCATTTGAGTCTGGTTAGGGACTGGTCTTACTGTACATTTGAGCTCATAAATTGCGTGGCAGGTAGGAAAGTCCCCTCCGAAATTACGAATCATGCTTGCAAGCAAAGACCCCAGCCTCAAGCCCTCCTGCCACATCATGGGGGGTGAACCACATTAGCCAAATCTGCTGTTGTGTGAAGTGTGGAGGTCAAGGGTGAGAGCCCTCCCAGCTGCAAGGGATTCAGGAAGCCTTATTTGTCAGCCGAGTGTTGCTGAACTTCAAAGTTCACCATCTCAATGTCCCATTTTCTTTTCTCTTTGTAGATGAGGTGCATCTTACAAACAGGACTTTCAAGACCACCCCAGGAAGAGGGCCTAACCCCTCCTCCAGCCTATCTAGGGTGGCGCAAAAAAACTGTCAGCTGGCTTGGGAGGCTTGCACCCATTCCCCCTCGCAACTTCACAACTTTAGCACACTTGACATTGTCCTCAAAGGAAAGGTTCATGGATTTCTCTGACCTTCCTGCAGAGAGTCCCTCTGCCATTGGGGGTAGACGAGACAGAGACACAAATCCAGTATTTGTCCTCATTTGTGATTATGCCTTGGGGGTTTTTTATAGAACACACGGCAATTAGGGAAGCCCATGTTTGCCCGCTCAATCCCCCCCGCCCCCCGTTTTGTTTATAGCTGGTTGTTGATCCTTTCCTGGCCAATCCTTTTTTCAGTGGTGGGATCCAAAAATTTTAGTAACAGGTTCCACCATGAGTACGGTGGGAAGTTTCAAACAGGAGGCGTAGCCCCAGAGAGATGGGGCTGGAGCAGGACATGATCAGAGGGCGTGGCCGGGCATTCCAGGGGCAGGGTATTCCTGTGGCAAGGACGCAGGGCACATGCACCCCAGGTGCAGTTCGCTTTAAGGAGTCTCCAAACAGCTAACAAACACCCCCCCCTTTTCTCTCCCCACAACAAACACCTTGTAGGGCAACAGGTGGGGCAGAGAAAGTGGGGAATCAAACTCAGCTCTCCAGATTACAGCCCAGCCCCACAGCAAAAGTTAGAAGCCAGGTGCTTCATGCCCACCCACCCCCCACCCCCCTCATCAAGGCCATTGACAATTGCAAACAAGATTTTACGGAATAAAAGTGCAGTTCGGATTTGCACATTACCTTTAAGGTGTCTCTAAACAGCTAACAAACACCCCCCTTTTCCTCTCCCCGCAACAAGCACCTCCCTAGCCGGCCTATGGACTTCTCCTGTGCTTCTCCGTCTGCTGGGGAGAAGGCTTGAGACTGAGAGCAATGGCAATGACTTAATGGAGAATAAGGCACTGCACTCTGGGTGAGAGGGAGGGGAGGCGGAGCTCCCCAGTCCTCATCCTGGGAGCACAGTGGTATTTCTCCCCCGCCCTCTGGACCTCCAAGAGATTTTACCGTAGAGAGTGGGCGGAACGCTATATCGAAACTTCCTTGAATTCTTGCAGCGTAAGCTGTGGCTTTCCTCCAGATTCCGGGCTTGCTGGGGGCTTGCAAGGAAACTCAGTCATGTAGGGGACATTTTGGCACCCCCCCCACGTGCAATGGATGTGCCTGAGGGACATGTAGGATACCCACCTTGTCCTAAGGCAGTGTCCTACCACTGCCTCCTGGAAGCCAGACCCAATTAGTAACCCCCCCTCTTGGCACACACAAAATGAATTAGTAACCCACTCTAGGGAACCTATGAGGAACCGAGGGACAATGGATCCCACCCTCAAATGGTGCGTGGACCAAGTAAAATCCTTGCAGCTTGTTTTTCGTAGTGCTTTTGTTTCAATTGCATCTGAATGGCATTAGGGAGATAATTTTTGTCTGGAGGTCCATGGTGATTCACTCTGCAAACCACTGAATAATACATACACACTAAAAGTGCTTTTACAGAGAACAAGTCCTCATTCTAACTTATTTTTTAATTTATATTCCAATGTTCTCCTTGATCAGGGATTCAAAATGGCTGTTCACATATTTTCCTCTCCTCTATTTAATCCCTTCAATAACAACCTTATGAGGATAGTTTAGGCTGAGAGACTGTGCCGGGCCCAAGGTCACCTGGGAGGTTTCTATGGCTGAGTGAGGGATTCAAACCAGCCATTCCAGGGCTGAGACCCACCTTTGGTCCACTGCACCATGCTGCCTTGTAATTGCTTTGCTGGTTCTTTGATGTTTACACAGCTGGAAGGAACTAAAATGGCAAAGTTCTAGGGAGGTGAACCAAAGGTTTAAGAATCACTGAAATCCAAATTGCAACTGACCTTCCTTTATTGCCCATAAGCTAAGACCACCCCCAGTAAACAAGGAATTGGACTCCTAACCTACAGTCAAATCTATGGGTGGAATCTAACCATTCATCAAAAGGAGCACAGTTATTAACCATGTCCCCCTCCCCTCCCCCCACAACAATCCCTTCCAATCTCAGGAAAGTTGGCTCCTGAAATTAAGGTACCTGTGTCTATTATTAGCCATGCAGTTTGTGGGGGTCACAGTGTGGAGGGGAAAGGAGTGAAAATGCCTTTCCTCAGTTGACAAAATAAGAATGAACAATGTATTGTCAAAGGCTTTCATGGCCGGATTCAACTGGTGCTGGTGGGTTTTCCGGGCTGTGTGGCCGTGGTCTGGTGGATCTTGTTCCTAACATTTCACCTGCATCTGTGGCTGGCATCTTCAGAGGTGTATCATAGAGGGAAGTCTGTTACAAAGACCATTGGATCATGGAGCATCACAGAACAAGCTTTACCCTTCGCGCAGCCCAGACCTTGTCTTTGCTTTTGGTTCTCTGGAGAAGTCATTTAAGAATTTCCTACTCCCCAGCAGTCCTTGCTTGCCAAAAGAAATTTCTCCATTCCAGTATTTGCTAATGGGCAGCTGTCCAGATTAGATCAAGCATCCATTTAAAAAGTGAATGGAGCATAAAATATCTTCTTTGGGCAGCACGACATTCACTTCAAAAATACATGTCAACAACGGAAGAGAAGCTAAGTATAAAGTGCTTTAGATGCTGGATTGTTTCTAAGCACTCCTGTGAGTCATGCACAGCTGGCTTGTAAACAATTTGATCAACCCCCTCCATGTCGCCTTCTGTAAATGCTGAATGCTCTCTTGGTGGTAAGCACAGTCAATGGGAGGGGGAAGAAAAAACATCCCTCTTACTAGCTTATTGTGTCTGCGGTAACATCAGCAGCACAGAGCATCATGATCTCGTGGTCTCTAAGTTACCATCAAGGTTTCTGAACATCTAATATGGCATATACCAAATCAGACTCTTGGTCTATCGAGGCTGTGCCGCCTCCTCTGACTGGTAGCAGCTCTCTGGGCTCTTGAGCAGATAAATGCCTTTCTCTGCAACTGCTGTCCGAGATCCCTTAACTGGATATGCTGGGGATAGAAGCTGGGACCTTCTGTCTGCAAAGCAGAATTTTCATCCACTATGTCATGTGTCCCTTCAGCATGTACTGATTCTGGCTGATTCTGGATGCATCATATGAATGGAAATTGCACTGAATTTCCTGTCTTCCAAAACTTTAATTAAGTGTTGTTGGCTCCCCACCAGTCACATGCTTTTCAGACATAAATCCCTATTCTCAAGATTATAAAAGCCAGCCCTTGTATCAAGGGCAGGTTTCGAGTGAATTTTAACATTGGAAGGTGCCAAACACAGACCTGACTCGTCTGTCTGTCTGTCTGTCTGTCTGTCTGTCTGTCTGTCTGTCTGTCTCTCTCTCTTTCTTTTACAAGACAGCATTCCAAAACTGCCATTTCCAGCACAATCTTGTTTTTCCACATCAACCCCTAGCATCTCAGCTCTAACTCCAAGAGTCAAAAACCTCTGACGAGGGCAGCTTACAAAGATGAAAAGAATTCTTTCTGCTCATACTTGCAACTGCCTGCGTAATCCCTCCAAACAGTACTGCTCCAAAATGCTGGGCCGTAAACAACTGAGCAATCATAAACTTCTGTCCAGTCACACCATCAGATCCAAGCCAGTAAATGCTGACCTTGCACAGGGGAAAAAAGAGAAATAGAGAAATAACTCCTCAGCACAACAGCGCCATGTTCCCATTATACAGTGTCAACCTGAGGAAGAACAAGCAATTTGAATCCCTGCTGGCACTACAATAACCAGAGACTAACATCTCACCAGAAAATCTTAAGAGGAACCGGATGATGGGGAACTTGGCTTGAAAATTGGGGGCATGTGGTGCTTTTGATGTCAGCAGAACATTTTTACAAGAATTGCTTGTCGCAAGCCTCTTTCATAAGTCTCTTGTTCTTCCTTCCAGGTAGCACTGCCTGTACTATGCCTTGTAATACTTTATATAAAGTCTGTGCAGGCACAACTGTTAATCACACAGACAGATTGACTTCAGCCAGTGACATTATCTGTAAAGCTTTAAAAAAACAAAATTCTGACAATATGTCATAAAAAATGTTCCCTCCATAAGGAAACAGTCATCTTGAACTAGGATTTTCACAGCTTCTTGCAGCATCTTTGGGGAAGGGCCACGGCTCAATAACGGGGCATCTGTTTTCCAGGCACAACAAACCAGGTGCGATCCCCGGCATCTCCAGTTGAAAGCACTAGGTGCTGAGCAGGATCTCTGCCAAAAACCCTGGTGATCGACTCCCAGTTCAGCATAGCCAATAAGGACCTTGAAAGATCCGTGGTCCAGTTCTGCATAAGGCACCTTCATGTGGACAAACCCAGGCTAGTCCATTCACAAGTTAATCATGGAATGACCCACAATTCAAGATGTACGGAACTTCTGTTCTGAAACAAAGGAGCTGTTTAAAAGAGAGGACATTTCTTGGTGAAGGCATGGCATAAACAGAATTACATCAGTCGATTAAGGTTATAACTGTCTACAACATTGCTGCCGTGTCCTTCAGGTTGTTTCATTCTTACTGAGATAAGATAAGTTGATATGATAGAATATTCAGAAGGTTCAGATAATGGAACCCCTCTTCAATTATTTATCTACTTAATTCATTAGTACTCTGCTTTTCTCCCAACGAGGACCTACACTGGCTTTATGTCGTTCTCCTCTCCTCTATTTTATCCTCGCACCAACCTTGTGAGGTAGATGAGGTTGAGAAAGTGTGACTGGCCCAAAACAACCAAGCAAATTTCTGTGGCACAAGCGGAGATTCGAACCCAAGTCGCCCAGATTCCAGTCCAAAACTCTTAACCACTGCAGCACATTGGCTGTCATGTATCAGGTATTAGGTGTCATGCCATGTTTGTGTGAATGTTTTTTGAAGGAATGTCTTCCACTAAAGTAAATATAAATCAGAGCACAATACAAGAAGGAAGAGGAGGAGGAGGTTGGATTTGTACCCCACCTTTTTCTCCTTTATGGAGTTTCAAGGCTACCTACAAACTATTTTCCCTTCCTTTCCCCACAGCAGACACCTTGTGAGGTAGGTGGGGCTGAGAGATTCCTGAATGAACTGTGACTAGCCCAAGGTCACCCAGCAGGAATGTAGGAGCAAGAAAAAGATCCAGTTCACCAGATAAGAGTCTTAACCACTATTCCATACTGGCTCCCAAAATGGTAGATATGGGGCAATCCCTCAAACTTTAATCCTTTAAGAAATAATATCAACATTTGGGTCTTCTTAAAATACTATTTACTCCTAGTATTACACAGGTTGTTTGTTGCTCATCTATTTAGTATTAGGAGTAGCACTACTATTTTAGCATTTCACAATCACAATAACCTTTATTGGCATAAAGTATAAGAATGTGGTTATACACTGTGTTAAGTTTAAAAGAGATCATATATGCCATCTATGGGTTTTACATTCCATCGTGATAGTTCATTTATAGTATTTTAGCATTTCAAGGATGTTGAGCAAACAGAAGCATACAGAATATAGAAAGAAGAAAGGAAAAGGCTACAATTGAATACCTTTACACATCTAGCTGTAAGAACCATTGAACACAAACTTACTTTTGAGTAAACATACAGAGGTCTGGATGTCATGAACTCACCTGTGAACAAGGACATCCCTAATTTAAATATGTTCTCTGACATTAATTCATTTTGTGGTCTTTGGCAAATTATTCTGCCTCAGGATATATGAATATATGAATATCCTTATATTTGCAGTATACTAATGCTTACCATCTTTATATGGTTGTTATAAGGTTGAGTAATGTGCTACATTTGAAGCTCTATACATTCTCAAATATTGCTATTTAAATGCTAATTATAACTACTAAGGCCTTCCCAATTTCACAATTCTGTGATTGTTATGCTTTCCTTTTTTAAAAACCATTTTAATACTACTTTCCCACTCAATTCAGACTCTCAGTGCTATGAGTAGTTTAAAAAGCATTACAAATTATATACAGATGTATGTAAAATAACAATTAAAAACATAAACATAAGGAGGGTCAACAAGGGAATAATACCAAACCAAACAAAAAAGTTCTTACAAAATAACAAATGAAGGGAATTTGAAAGATCAGTTATATCTGTGTCCAGTGACCAGAGGCGTAGTGCCAACGGGACAGAGTGGGGCACGACGCCCTGCGTGGAACTGTGGCGGAGCCGTAATGGAGCCGTGGCCAAGCCACAGAGGGGTGGTGCCGCAGCAGGGGTGCAGGGAGCACCCACGCCCTGGGTGGAGTTTCCCCTCACTCCGCCTCTGCCAGTGACACCTTAGAAATCAACAAGATTTTCATAGTATAAACTTTCAAGAGTCAAAACTCCATCACTCAGACACAGACAAAGTCTGTCTATGGCTGGTCAAAGCCATTATATATGGAATGCTTACTGCAGGGCTCTTAGCTGTGCAATGGGGCTGTAGTACGGTTTCCTCCCATTTTTCTGCTTACACACAAGGAGCCATTCTCTGCCTGGCCTGCAGCTGCTTGCTGAAGTCTCAAATGGGCCTCTGCTTTTCCTGGTTCTCTTGACTCCACCCATCACCTTCCTCTTAAAGGCATACACCCAGTAGCTGCAAGTCTTCCCACTGACCCCACAACTACCTGCACCTTCCCCCTTGTCCCCCTCTTCCATGCTGCTGGCTCCTTCAAGTCAAAGAAAAGAAGCTCACTCACACTGGCTTAGCTAAAACACACTGACCTCTAATTCTCAGAGGTAAAGTGTTCTGGGCAAAGCTGTGCTCACTGGCAAATTTGCTCGCTCTGGCTGCAAAGCAAATTAAAATCTTGCTGGAAGTGGCCTTGCTTGCCGCAGAGGGAATGGAAAGTGAAAGCGGGGCTTGAAGAAATATGTCTTGCCATGACAGACGTTTGCCCCCATCGCTGTCCAGACACCTTGTGCATAATCGCTGAGGCGTAGCTGGCAAAAATGGAGCCTGGGCCAGGGAAAGCCCTTCCCTGCCTCCCTCCCCAACCCAAAAACTGGCTGGGGAGCTGCTGGGGGCAGGACTGCAGCCCAGCCAGACTCCCGGGCCAGGGAAAGCCTCTCCCTGCCTCACGCCCAGGGACTGGCTGAGGGACTCTGAGAGGCAGGGATGCTCCAGCCGCCAGCCGCCAGCCTTGGCACTTTTCTTTTTTTAAGCTGAGATCTTTCTTGGCTTTAAAAAAAGAATCAAGGCTGGAGCACCCCTCCATCTCTGAGAGTGAGGGGCACTCCAGCCTCCAGCCTCAGCTCGGAGTGGGAAGTGGTGCAGCCACGGCTGGAGTGCTCCAGCCGTGGCCATGCTGCTTCCTGCTGCCAGACTCAGTGGCGTAGTCACTAATTGGTATGCGCCTAGGGCACATGTCCCCACATCTTCCCATGGCAGCTACACCACTGCAAAATCACCCTTGAGACTTTTGACTCCCAAAACTTATACTCTGAAACCCTTGTTGGTCTCGAAGGTGCTACGGGCCTCAAATCTAAATGAAGGTAAGTCAGTACTTTTTTTTTAAGTTTAAGAAGAAGGGTCTCAGCTCAGAATCACTGAAGGACATGCCCCTAGACCTGTTTACATGTCACAGTGAATATACACAATCCATGAACTGTGCACACTTGATTCTTCTCTATACATGTGTTGAGTAATTCTCATGTTACATTCAGCATATGTATAGCTGACCATGTGATGGAAACTGAATGTTTTTCCAGGTACTCATTTCCAGTTCCATTTGTAAAGTGAACATGTATTGCCTGTTTCTCACAAACAGGCATACTCACAGGCATAGAGGTTGCCTGGAGGTTGCACCTACATTCAGTGGTGGGATCCATAAATTTTAGTAACAGGTTCCCATGGTGCTGGGATTCAAATAGTGGCGTAGCGCCAATGGGGCTGGGCGGGGCACGATGGGGGCGTGGCCGGGCATTCCGGGGGTGGGGCATTAATAATTTCTCTGTTACTGTAAAAAACTCTTACTTTTAAAAAAAGTTCCTAATTTCCAGCTGGTATCTTTCTGTCCATAATTTAAACTCATTATAGCAAGTCCTATCATCTACTGCCAACAGAAACAACTACTTCTCCTCTAATTGACTGCCTGTCAAATACTTAATACTTTCAAATACTTAATTTGTTTCTAGAAATCAAAAGAAGGATACTTTCCTTAAACAAGGAACTTTACCATATTTCTGAAACATGTTTTTAAAACAGCCCAACAGGGAGAATTATCCCGTTTTCTACCTTCGCTAACCAGCCACATAGGAAACAAAAGGACTTTATGATTTTTGGACCTAATGGAATTTCTAACGGAAAAGCAGACCCAATTAGTAACCCACTCTCAGCACACACAAATAATTAGTAACCCACTCTCGGGAACTGGTGAGAACCTGCTGGATCCCACCTCTGCCTACATTCCTTCAACTTATGGACAAGGCTAGTGTCTTTCAGTCTCAGCTATTCATAGATAGAGTTAATATTAATCTCCACAATGCCGCAAGGCTGTTGGAAAGATGAATTAGCAAAACTCTGTAGGAAGTGTTGATACTCTGCCAAGGAAACCCCACAGTGTTCAATGGACTATCCAGCTAAGTGTGTTTAGGACTGCAATCATAGGGTTGGAAGTAGGTTTATTTGAAGTCTAGGAAATTAAAATTATTAAAAAATCTGCATAGGACGGGGGCCATGATCCTTAGATATGCATGTAAGTAATCAATGTTCATCCAAATTATGCATTTAAAATTGGGATGGAAAAGTGCTATATATAATTGCTTGGTAATGATCAAGATGCTCTGCAGAAAGCATTATGCATAATTTCTTTGGCAATATACATTTTTAACGAGCATATAAGGCATTTATCCCATGTTTTTCAGTGGAGGATCCAGGAAGCTAAAAATATGACCTGCAGTAAAATAAACAAAATGCCACAATAATTCAAATTGCAACATGTTAAAAGTTTTTCTCCAGCCTTAAATGGCTTGGGAAGATGGCATGGCATAGCCCGCTCTTATCAGATCTCAGAAGCTAAGCAGGGTCAGTACTTGGATGGGAGGCCACCAAGGAACACTCTGGAGAGGAAGGCGATGACAATCCACCTTCTCATCTCACTTGCCTTGGGAGCCCCTCACTGGAGTTGTCATAACTTGACAGAACTTCGCGTGTGTAGTGATGCACTGCTGACCCAGCAGCACCGTGGTAGAACGTTGGGACGCCAATGGACTGTGTACTGGTGGCAGCACCCCCTCATCATCCCCTGGTCACGGGTCATGAACTGTCTGGCTCAGTCACGGGCAGGGACAATGGGGTCTTTAAGGTGAGGATTGACTCAGGCGGCAAACTCCCCTCTCCGCTGCGTAGCCAGGTTTGGTCATGCATCACATGATGATCTCCAGGTCTCCGGTCTCCGCTCATCTCCCTACCCACCTCCTTTGCATACAATGAAACCCTAATAAAAGGTCGCGAGAGACCAGCACAGGTGAGAGTTGTCCCGGGGGATCACGAAAAGCCGCAGCTTTCCCTGTTAAGCTGACGCTCTCCGTAGATGAAACCTCCTCATGGCGTCTAGCCTTCTATTCATGGCGGCGACTCCTGCGGGGTTGACTACAAGCTGGTGCCGTAAAACCCGGAGTCCTCGAGACATACCAATTCTGCTCACCGTCGCCTTGGGGAAGTGGCAGCGATACCGAAGTCGGCTGGATCGGCGAGCATCCAGGGACCCACCGCTTTGATATCGCCTCGTCCTCTGGATCGAGCGATCCAGGAACACGCTGTCCTACCGAGACACTTCTCTCCGTCCGGCGGAACACCCGGTGAGTATGGGAGCTTGCAAAAGCAGAACTTATGACAAGCTGCGTTGATCTAACTGAAAGCGCGAACTTTTAGCGAAATCACGGCAGAAGAGGTCCCCGTAAAGAGAAGGGAGCTGCGCCATTGGTTGAGGAGATTGAAGCTCAGGAATCCATGAGGGTACCCAGAGGGGGGACATTGAATCTGGGACTGGGAAAACATCGAGCTTACTCTTGGCACCAGGCATAAAGCGCCTCACGATGTAAGCTGCTACTGGCGTGGAGACAATGTTTCTGTGTCGCCATCAGCCTGCTGAACCGCCGGCTCCCCTTGCTGTAGGTCGCCACTCGCTTCGACATCTTTCACCTTCAATTTCAACCCGGAATTTTCTCTATCCCACTTCGTTGGACGCCTCTCGTCCTCCTTCACCCTTCGGCTCCTTCACCCATTTCAAACTCTTCCGCCGCTCAACCAGCGCTACACTTTGCTCCGCCTTTGCTTTCCGAAGCCATCTGCACCCGTCGATGGCGCCATATCGCCATGGCGCTGGTTTTCAAAACTCTCGCCAGAGCAGTATTAATACGATCTTGCAGAAGAAAGAAACCCTGGCGGAAGAGCAGATGCGAGATTCTTGTTATTGTGCCCCGTCCACTTCTGAGATACTGAGGGGAAGATTGCGTCATCAGAAGATTCCAGCCGAAAGTACCGCAGCCCCTAAGCTATCTCTTTATCATACTGAGGCTCGCGAAGCAATGCAAGGAAGTAGGAGTCACCCAGCCCCTTCGTGAAGAGGCATGCTGGAGGCCATCGCCAGGAACCACCTAATGGTTCCAGGCGACTGAAGACCACCTTTCGCATGCTCCTGGAGCCCCTGCACAATTTGTGGTCTGGGGAAAGTGAGTTCGCCAGCAGTGCTTCAACCAAGGCAGCCGCCCTCGGCAGCGCCTACACCACAACCCGCTCAACTTCACGGCTTTGATGCCTTCCAGTAACCCCTAACAATCAGATGCGTCTCTGCCGGGTGGCCACCCCGCTAACGATTACCGCCTCTTGAATGCCTTCGCTGAAGCGCTTTTGAAGGAATCCACAATGCCCGGACAGCCAACCCAAAGTTTTTCTAACACCACGGCAGAAGCCTCAAGAGCCCTATGCTGGAGTTTGTGAACAGGCTCCAGGAGGCCCTCAAGAGGCAGGTTGACAACGCAGGTGGCCCAGAGGCGAACTCATTTTTTTAAGCGCCTTGCCGACGAGGGCGCCTCCGCTGAGTGCGGCAAAGCCGCATCCACAGGCCTGGAAGGAACCCTGGAAGCTGGCCGACATGCTCAAAGCTTGCCAGGATATGGTCTTTAAGCCCATCAAGCCAGCTCTTCTTAGTCGCCGCCCTCTCGGCTGGCCGCCAGAGGCAGCCCTTCGGAGAACGAAGTGTTTCAATTGCGGGCAAGCCAGGACATTTCAGGAGGAATTGTAGGCTACCCGGGCGAGAGACCCTACAACCCTGGCCGAGGAGGGTCCTCCCCAGAGGGCGAGGGACCCAGAAGGAAGTCTGGGGCGGTAGCTTCCCAATGCCTGGCCCGCTGGGGGCGGCGCCGGGCATCTCCGGAACCAAGATCCGCACCTCAAACCCTTTCCCCCCTCGAGACTCCTTACGCAGGATCTTAAATGCTCCAGCTCAGTATAGTGATCCGCTCCCACGGAGAACTTTATTAGGCTAGTCTTGCCAAAGCTTCCGCCCAGCTGAACAGGGGTTTCTTTTCGTTCATCATCCCAGGGGTCATCGAATCTACATGCACCAGGGAGCCATCCATCCAAGTAAGTATGGACAAACATCCTGCAGAAACTGCCAAGTTCACGGAACACCCTGCCTCTATCTCTCGCGGAGTCTAATCTAAGTTCAGCTGCTAATCCTTAAGAAATCTTCGTTGCTCATCGCCTCTACGTCTATACTTCCTGCTCTGCTAGCCCCCTTCTACTTCCAAAGTCACTACATGCCTCCGCCAGTGCCCCAGAGATGGCGCGATTTCAAAATCTCTGCAGAGTCCACAGTCACTGAATTGCAGCAGAAAGGAATGCTTTAATGAAGAGGACTGCGTTTTGAGCTCCTCCTCAGAGAGATTCACCCCATAGCCAATCCTACAGGACAATGAGGCATGGAAAGGGGAAGATGCTTTCGCATTAAATGGCCTTAAGCCAAAAAGGTATGGTGACGTGAAGAAGCCCCCTTGGCCCTCTCTCTCAGCACTGTAAGGTTCGAAACCAGATCTCGGTATAGCCTCTGAGCTCGCCAATGCAAAGCTCCTAAGCTCAAAAGCTCCTTAAGCAGTGGCAACAAAATCAGTTAGCACCTCCAGAGAGCAAAATCTCAAATCAGAGCGTTGCAATCCGTCTCTCAAGTTACTTTATATGTGCTCTGTATGCCTATGTATGTTCTGTATGTCTTGCCTTTTCAAGAGAGACCCTAAGGTTTTCCCCTCATAGGGGATTTTTCCATTAGCTTCTAAGCTATGCCTACTTGTGCTTCAATTAAAGTTTTTCTCCCTTCTGATTATGTGTGCCAATGTCCTTGAAAGGCTTCGCCCCATTACAGCATCCGCTTCTTTAAGCGGGACTAGCTTCGTCGCGTGCTCCCCAGGATGCGATGGGACCTGTCTTCAAGCCGCCTCCATCTTAGTTTAAACTCTTCAAAACTTTTTCTTCAAACTCCTCTCCATGAGAACTCCTTTTCCTTCGTCCATCTGAGCCTACACTTGCCACATTGGCGCATGGCGCTAAGTTTACATATGAAGCCAAAATCATTTTCATGCTCCCACATTTCCTCTGCTGAGGGCTCCCTGGCTAGTCACGAGTGCCAAAGGGGGGTCTCTCCAGCCACACCTATCTTACACAGCCTCAGCTTATGAGAAGGTAGGGCGAGCTCAAACCGGCCAGAAGTCCCTTCACGGGAGGGAAGGTAAGAGCTGACTTCCAAGAAGCCCTTCCCCCCACCTGCCTTCGCTTTCTGCACACACCTCCCTCTTTTCTAATGGGCTGGCGCACCCCACCTCTAGATCTAGGATCCGGATAAAGGGTTTTTTGCAAAACCCTCTCACTGTTCTTTGCTCTATTGATCAAACCTCAAGCTCCAGGAACTGTTTTCTTGGCATCAAATATATCTATATCTTTCCTATAGGCGCTATGATATTACGATATGACTATAATTGTAGGGTGTTCAAGAGTTGCTTTTGCAAAAAACCCACACCTTAGGCAGTGATTGGGATTGTTTACAAACAAACATCCGACTCTGGATATGACCTCTCCTGCTTCTCCTAAGCCCGAGACGATTCCCCTGCCCTTGCATTCTCTTATGCGTAGCCTTGAATGTTGCAAGTGATGCGTTGTCGAGATGGGCCAACCGCGCTAAGCTAAGCTTGGCTGAAAACAAGCCGAAAAAAAAAAAGGGGAGTAGTTCCCCCCCCCTATTGACCCAAATCAAGGTCTCATCCAGCAGACCATATCCAAGAGGTACTCTTCTCTGTCTCTATCCAAGAATTGCCTCGCCCCCCCCCCCCTCAGGATACTGGAGCTTTCCATTATGTCATCTATAAGAGCGAATTAACTCCAGCCAGCACGCATGGCAAAACCCTGGGGAAAAGTGCGTAGCGCTTGTTTTTTCTCTTCTATACAGGAGTCCAGCTAAAGCCATGCCAGGCCAGCCCCATCCCGAGAGATGGAGCCCGGGGCCTCCCTGGAAGGATCCCGGCCCGCCCAGCCTCTGTTGAGAGAGCCCGGATCACCCTCCAGCTCTGGGCCAAGATGGGAGGGACACCCATTCTTCCACGGGAGATCGCGAACCCAGGCTGCCATTGGGCCAGCTATGGCAAACAAGGTTGGCGGCGCGCTGTGTGTCAAACATGCTCCTCATCTACAGCCGCCCATTCTCTCTCCCTCTCTGCCGCCCCTGGCTGCAAACTTGGAATTGCAGCCAGGAACATTCCTGATAGATTAACCCTTGGAACTCTCCAGCTGTTTTTTTCAGCGGCTTGAATAATTGTTGGAACCAAGCCTTCTCTCACAACCTTGCTTTCGTGAGAATCCGCACTGAACCTGCAATGCTAAAGACTACTCCAGTAGCTCTCCCTCGGCTCTTGAGTAATCCATGGACTCCTAACGTAATGCAGCTCTGTAGCTTTGGTAGAAATCAAACAGCAAGAGCCATGCATTGGACAATTAATGCAACGCATGAGGGTTGCCTTCCTTCCGCCTATCATCCAGCCTATGTATGGATTTGCAGTAGCCATGTTTCTTGTTGTTTTTAAATCTCTATTGCATGCCCTAGTTTTTGAAGTTATGTTATTTGTTATTGCTGCATTTCCGCCTGTCTGTCTGGTTCGGGGACTCTTCTTGCTACCCTTAGGCTCTCCACCCCAGGAACCCGGACGCCGCCGCCCGCCCGCTCAGCTCTGCCTTTCGATCCCTCACCTGTCCGAGAAGCAGCGTTAAGCCCTCTCCAGAAATCGGGGCTGTCCCCCCTCGCCAACTTCCCCTTTGTGAGGAGCCCCCCGGACTTGTTTCCTGTAACACCAAGACTATTGGCCGGCTGGCTCAAAATCTGTGCCCTTCGCGAAGCTTCCATCAATTCTACCTCCATTGCTCTGGGCGGCTCTGGCCTCCCTGAGGCAGCAGGAACTTTAGTCCAGCGACCCTAGACAATGTCGCGGTGGCTGCTATTGATTACTTATTGTTATTACATCACCAAAGGTTGTGAGAATGTACATAATATGTGTTGTTTTTAATCTTTCTGATAATTCCCCCAATTGATTCTATATGAAAGTAATGCGTGAGCTGCAAGAAGTTGTATCTAATCTGAAGTGATATGATGTTTTTTGCCCCATTGGTGGTCATCAGCCCTCTGGAGCTGGCTGCCGGGAGGATGGTTGAGTGTTATTGTACAGCTCTGCATTGGTTTTAATTGTGTGCCTCGTTATTCGGATCTTGCTTAGTTCAATGTGGTATCTAATATTGCCTGTAACGTGTGCAAGAAGCCCCTCGAATTTCCCATACCCCGTTGCAGCCAAGTTCTAATGTTACACAAGCAGCTTGGTCAGCTTGAGCCGAATGGCCCAGATGGCGGAGGAGACAAAGCGTCCCTTTAAATCGTATAGCATTTTAGGTCCCCCTTTTTTCTAAAATATGCAAAAGGAGGAGATGTAGTGATGCACTGCTGACCCCAACAGCAGCACCGTGGAAGGTAGAACGTTGGGACGCCAATGGACCTACTGACCTTGCTGGTCGATGTAGTGGCATTCCGCCTCCCTCATCCCCTATGAGTCACAGTCATGAACTGTCTGGCTCAGTCACCCGGGCGCAGGGACAATGGTCTTGCTCCCAGGTGAGGATTAGGCTCAGGCAGCTCACGCCCCTCTCCACTTGCACGCATTAGCCAGGTGAGATCATGCGCCACATGATGATCCTCCAGGATCCTCCCGGTCTCCCGCTCATCTCCCTACCCACCTCCTTTACACGCCCACAATGAAACCCTAATAAAAGGTGCGAGAGACCAGCACAGAGAGAGTTGTCAGGGATCCCGAAAGCCAGCTTTAAAACCTCGTTAAGCTGGCGGCTCTCCGCCAGATGAAACCTCCTCCGCGTCTCGCCTATTCCTTAGCGACGACCCTGCGGGGTTGACTACAGCGTGCACACATAAATGGTTTCATTGACTGCTCCATAATAAATGATTTAAGAATTGCTCCCTCTGAAGACATCTGGGTTTCTTCCCATTCACATTTTCGATGAGTTTATAAGCACATGGTCGTGTACAAACCATAATGCACAGCAGTATTTCAAGAGCCAGTGTAGAGTAGCATTTATAGTATCAAATGAGGATTTGGGAAACCAGGGTTCAAATTGAGCTATGCAGGAAGACTTTTCCACATAATAGATTGACAAACTTATTTGGATAAGTGACTGTGGTCTATACAAATATGTATAGCTGGCCTATCACAGTATATGTATGTGTAAAGTGCTGCCAAGTCACGGCTGACTTAGGGTAACCTCATAGGGTTTTTGAGGCAAGAAATGTTCCAAGGGGGTTTACCATTGTCTGTCTCTGCATGGGCTGAGAGAGTTTGGAGAGGACTGTGACTGGTCCAAGGTCTCCCAACAGGCTTCATGTGGAGGAGTGGGGAATCAAACCCAGTTCTCCAGATCTGAGTCCCGCCACTCATTACACCACACTTCTTCTCTGCATATTGTAGTAGGATCCTATTAAGTAATTGCTGAACCGTTTAATATGCCATGTTAATACTTATGCTATGCTTCAGCTCTTTCTGGTTCCAAACTTCTAAAATCCTAATGCGTGAGGTTAACCGAGGCCTTTTCCGCACATGCACTTTCAATCCACTTTCAATGCACTTTGAAGCTGGATTTTACTGTGCGAAATAGCAAAACCCACTTGCAAGCAATTGTGAAAGTAGATTGAAAGTGCATTATTCTGCACTCCCTGAATGTCCCATTTTGTTGGTTGTACTGACTCACTCTGTGTAATCCACCTTGAGTTCCTGTGAGAAAGACAGACTATAAAAAATGTAAATAAAAATAAAATCCCCACTCTGCCATGGAAGATCTCTGACCTTGAGCCAATCACATATTTCAATCTATCCTACCTCACAGGGTGTTTGTGAAGATAAATTGGAGGAGAGTGAAGTAAGTCTGGGAAGGCAAAGTGTGTGGGTGGGTGTAGAGTGGGGGGAGAGAACCCCCCAAGACCTTAGGGTCGCCATCAAACCACTGAAACGAGAAGGGGCATGGTTGCCTTACAGGTCTTTCCTAATGAGTCTGGCGTTATTATTGTCTCAGCGGCCCTGGGACCTTGCAAGCTCTGCATTCCCATGAAGATCTGAGATAACTAAATAATTCCCCGTGCAAGTTACGTTGCCCTACTTGTCCTAATCCCTATGGCCCAGTGGCGTAAATAGGCAAACTGGAGCCCTGGGCAAAATCTGAGTTCGATGCCCCCCACCCAGGTGCGTGCCCAGTGCAATGCGCACACACACACACACACACCGGCCCCTATGTAGCTACGCCCAGTGGCGTATCTAGGCAAACTGGAGTTTGGCGCCGGCCTCCCCCACCATGACCAAGCAATGATTTTTTACACCAGGTTGTTTCAAAGTCACCATCACATTATAGAACATGCTCCAACTCACAAATCTGAACACAGCAATGGGCCATGCCACACAGCAGAAATAATTTTTGGAAAACATTTTCAAAATGCTTTCAAAATGTTTTATTACTGCTATGAGTCCATCTGGGTGTAGGGCGACCCGCTGCCTCCGCAAGTGATGATGGAATCCACCCCCAAACAGCATCATTTTCAATGGTGTTTGAACTAGGGAGCCCAGATTCTCCTTTTAAATCCACCTTAAAGGGAGAATCTGGGGTTCCTAGTTTAAACAACATTGAAAGTGATGCTATTTTGGGGTTGCTTCTCCCCCATCCTGAAACAGCATCACTATCAATGTTTAAACTGGGGACCTCAGATTCTCCCTTTAAAGCCATGCCAAAGGGGGGTGGGGTTTAAAGGAAAATCTGGGGAAATTTGGGGAGTGCCTGCTGTCAGGGGTGCAATTGTTAAACTAGCAGCACCAAACTTTCAGGGTATCAGTAAGAGACTCTCCTGATGATACCACCCAGGTTTGGTGAAGTTTGGTTCAGGGGGTCCGAAGTTATCGACCCTCAAAGGTGCAGCCCCCATCTCCTATTGGCTCCCATTGGAAACAATGGGGGATGGGGCACCCCCTTTGTGAGTCCATAACGTTGGACTCCCTGAACCAAACCTCACCAAACCTGGGTGATAGCATCAGGACAGTCTCCCAAAACATCCCTGAAATTTTGGTGCTGCTAGCCTAAAAACTGCGCCCTCTGCAGGCCAAAAACGAAAAACCCACTAAATACCAAAAAAACCCACAAACGAACCCTGCATTTTGGGCGCCCGCCACAAGTGGGTGCCCTGGGCAACTGCCCACTTTGCCCAATCGGCTTCGCACCACTGCTATGGCCACTTGTCTCTCCAGCGGCTGGGCTTTGGAGCTCCTTTTCAAGAAACCCAGAAATGCATTAAGCCTCCTGCGGCGGCTCCAAGAGGAAAGCCTTCGGAGCGGCAACACCTGGGTCGAGATTCCTGTCCCACCAAATCCAGAACTGGAGGCAAGCTGGGGGGTGGGGGGTTGATAAGCGGGCAGCTAAGGATTGCTCCCGGCCAAGGGGGTGATTGACAGCCCAAGCCCACCTGCCCATTTAGTTGGAAGTCAATGTAACTGGATTCAGTGCCACCGGCTCTCCAAACTGAAGTGGATTCCGCACAGCATGTTTATAAGGAGTTGCAATCGTCATAAATGAATTCGTTTTCCAAGTTGGAATTCATTATCAATAGGCTGGGCGGAATCGACCAAAGGTCCACGGGATCGCCCGGGTGGAAACGCTTGGACTGGAGTGGCCAGATTGCAACAGGAGTCATTGTTTTCAGTAGGTGTTAAGTGGAGATCACTGCGGAGGCCCTCAGGGAAAACAGTGGCCGACTGAACCGACTGGCTGGTGCGCAAAAAGAGGTCAGAGGAGAAGAGAGCAGCAAGAGAGACCAGCCTTCCCCCTGGGGGATTGCGGCTGCTTCAGCATCCCGGCGGAAACCTTCACTCTTTTCCGCACAGGGGATGTTTGACTCGGATCACCCGGGGATTGTTTCAGTGTGGAGCTGTCAACTGGCTTTTTCCTTGCTTTTTTCTTTCCTCCAAAGGTTCCATGTGTACCTTTTCCGGAAAACTCTGTTTTTGGCGCGTCAGGAAGGGACCAACAAATCAACCGTGTTTAAGTCTTCGATCACAAGCCATTGCTGTCATGAAAAAGGATTTACAAGAGGCTAAAAATAAGTTGCACGAGATCTCACCAAAAATTAGTGGGGAATCAGGAAGGAAGGAAGGAAGTGTATGGCCACTCTTTTAATAGATCGCAATACTTGGCGATCCTGAGGAATAACATTTGCCCCTAATCTGTGACTGGCGCATTTTGCGCTCCCCGCAACTGCCTCCTCAAACAATGGTCCGCGTTTCTTGTTTATATCAAAAATCTTCCTCATGGAAACAATAGCTGGCGACCGAACTGCCTGTGGGAGAGGATTGGACGCCACATCGCCAGAGCCACCATTCATTTCAATGCAGGCCCGCACATGCAGAATAATGCACTTTCAGTCCACTTTCAATGACTTTTGAAGCTGGGTTTTACTGTGCGGAACAGCAAAATTCACTTTCAAACAATTGGGAAACTGGATTGAATGTGCATTATTCTGCATGTGCGGAAGGGCTTTGGAGCTCTTTTTTAGCCTGGTCTAATTTCCATTGGTTTGGACGGGAATGACTCTGGAAGGGATGGCAGCATGATTCCTCCCACCGGTTTCTTGGTTCTCCTTCTGCAACTCGACGGAGCGCTACATTCATGCCCCTTTTCTGTATTTTCCAGTTTTAATTGCTCCTTAGGCAAAAACCCACCCCTCCAAGCGCAGGCGTTGCCCCTTCCCCTTCCTTCCCCTGCGCTGCTGTTGCAACAAGCCGGCTGAAGTGCGCGGGTCTGTCTCTTCCTGGGGAGGCTTTCCAGACGGCGTGTGCCGGCGCAGTGTTGTGGTTTTTAATTACTATTTTGCTCGCTTAGGTGATTGAAGCGCCTGGCGCCGAGGTGCGATTACCCCCGTCTGCTACCTGGCCTGGGAGACAGAAGGGGAGGGGTTTTCACGCTAGGTGGCGCTCAAAGGTCATAAACACATCCGCGGGCTGGGGGTTTTTCTTCCACCCCCTTCCTCGTGTGCCCTCCTCGAGGGAAAGAGAAAGAAAGCACACTAGGCTAGTGTCCATAGGCTTTCCTTTGAATTGCATCTCCCAAAAGGTGACTGGGGGAGGAGTCTGTTGAGACCTGTATGGAACTATATGGTATGGTAATATATATGTTTAGAAATTGGGGAACCATCGTCCCCATTTCCAGGCCAGGTGAATGATATCCTCTCTCAACCTCCCTAGCCCTTTCAGCCTAAAAACATGGACCAGGGGTGAAGGGATCCATTAATGGCCCCAGCTAGGATCATAGAATCATGGAAGAAACCCATCAAGTCCAACCCCCTGTAATGCAGGTACACACAAACAAAGCACTCCCAACATATATTCATCCAGCCTCTGTTTAAAAACCTCCAAAGAAGGAGACTCCACAACTCTCCAAGGCACTGTCAAACAGCCCTGACAGTCAGAAAGTTCTTCCTAATGTGTAGGTGGAATCTCTTTTCCTGCACTTTGAATCCATTACTCCGTATCCTAGTCTCTAAGGTAGCAGAAATCAAGCTTGCTCCCTCTTTGACATGGCATCCCTTAAAATATTTAAACATAGCTATCATATCCCCCCCTTAACCTTTGCTTCTCCAGACTAAACATCCCCAGCTCCCTAAGCCTCTCTTCGTAGGGCATGCATGGACCAAACCTTTTACCAAATATCTGATTTTTCCTTTCTCGTGAGTCCAGAGGGAAACTACGTTCTCTGCATGTATAAGGTTGTCTTTGTTTTGCACGTGCACCAGTCCATAAAAAGGATGTGCGTCTAAAGTACAGGCGAGGAAGATGAATGGAGGCTCCCCAACTGTAATTCACCCAACAGTTCACTGGACTGTCCTGTATAGAGTTCATACCTCTCTGTTGTATTTAAGCACAAACAGTTTATCGAAATATATACCAAGATTATGCCAAACACACTCCTCCAGAGATCCGTGTCTGTTGTTCCCCATTGTGCCAAGTGACAAAAATAAAAATATTTGGGCTTGCAAACTGTTAAAATATGTAGTCTCCGGTTCAGAGACGCAAAAGGTTACCTATAAAAGGGAAGCCTTAAGAGTTACAGAATAATCCTAACCAGGTATAGGAAAGAGATCTTGAATTGCATAGTATTTAGAGTGTTCGTCTAGGATCTGGGAGATTTAAGTCCCTGCTCTTCCATGGAGGTGTGTCGATGGACCTTGGGCCAGTCACATACACCCATGATTGTGACGATTAAAGGAACAATAGGTGAATGTTGTAAGTCACTTTGGAGCCCCTTCAAAGAAAAAGGTGGAGTATAAATGAAGTAAACACATCAATACATCACCTCAGTCAAATATATTTCGTGATAGGGGAGGCGTTTCTAGGGTTGCACTGTTGATTTCCAGACTCATACACTCAACCCCCTTTTCTCTTGTCCATCTGTAGCCTTCATTTTCCCCTCCCCCAAGTGACTTCTTATAAAGGGGCAAAGACCAATAGGGTGTGTGTCTGTGTGTGTACATTCACACAAACAGGCATACATGCAATACATTTACTAAGAAATCCTCTGTATTCCTAACACGCGTAAGATTATGTAAGCCATGCCACCGTGGGACTTTGGTGTAGGGCGGAATATAAACGGAATAAATAAATAATAAATAGAATAAGAGCTGAACTGGCAGGTCTCTTTTCTCCTCACACTATTGTTGTGTCTACCTGTTGGTCAATATGACTTTTGGATGTGATCTTAATAGATGTGCTTATATTTTAGTGGACTGTGGTTGCAGCTGACTAGACTAGGCGATGACTTTATTGGTCTTTTTTTTTTAAGACAAGGAGGACAGAAACAAGAACTTGCCTGTTCTATTTTCCCCCTTCTTTCACACACACACACACACACAAGACTTTGTCTTATTTACAAAGGCAAGACATAACAAATAGGGGCGGGCGGAGGAGGGCGGGAGGGCTGATAACCCTGCTGGGGAAGGAGGATAATATTCCCGGCCACAGACTCACACCCTATATCTCAGGCTGTCTCTCTTCCCCTTTCTTTTCCTTTTCTTCTTCTTTTTTTAATTTTGTTTTGTTTTGCAATTCCTCCTCCCTTCTCAGCACGTGTCACATGCGCGGCGCCTCCACTGCCCCGGGAAGCAAGGGAAAGAGGAGGGGCGGCTGGGGAGGAGGGACAGACAGAGAGAGAGAGAGAGAGTGAGTGAGTCTTTAATGGAGAGCGCGGGCGCGGGTTGGCTGTTGCTAGGTGACGTAGCCCGCCCTCACGTGACCGGTGTTAAATGCCCGCCTGGCAGCATCCAGCCGCCGCAGACAATCGTAAAGCCGCGGCTGGGAACAGCGGCAGCCCCGGGCTGAAGCAGCTGCACACAGGCGCCCCCCACCCCACCCCGCCCCAAAAAGTTGGGCGACGATGGAGACCGCCCGTCTGGTCCCTCCGGGGGCGACTGCAGCAGCCGCGGAGGCACAAAGGGATCCCCAGTGATCTCTCGGCTCTTCTGGCTTGGAGTTTCCAGCTCGCCCGTCCAAGGGGGGCGGGAAGGGAGGGAAGCAAGGAAGGATTTCTTCCCCCGCCTCTCCAGGGTCCAAGCGAGGGACAGAGAGAGAGAGAGAGAGAGACGCAGCTCGGAGTCGCCTTTCCTCGGTCCTCCCTTGCCCGGTCTTCTGCCTCCTTGCCGCGCGGGAGGGAGGCAGGGCAGGGGCAGGAGGGGCGGGGACCCCAACCCTCCAGGATGACCGGGGTCTTTGACAGCCTGGTCTCAGATATGCATTCCAACCAGATTACCTCCAGCAGTTACCACCAGCAGCAGCAACAGCACCACAGTTTGCACAAGCCCCAGGAATCGCCCACTCTGCCCGTCTCCACCGCCACCGACAGCAGCTACTACACCAACCAGCACGGCGGCAGCGGAGGGGGCGCGGGCGGAAACGGAGGCAGCGGGTCGCCCTACACCCAGATGGACTCCTACCAGTACCACCCCAGCGCCATCGGCACCGGGCCCTACTCCACCAAAGGCGGCAGCTACGAGCTGGGATACCCGGCTTCTTACAGCTCCTACGCACCCTACGGGGCCAGGGCCTCGCCGGTCAACAACGACCCTGGTAAGTGAGGCTCTCGGGGGAGGGGGGGATACTACCTCGGAAGCTGTGGCCCCTTTCCTATGCTGCCGGAGCAAGAGAGGCGGACAGCCCACCGTGGCCTGTATGTCTCCCCCTTTGGGGCAAAGAGGAGCATCTTTAGTCTGATCACCCTCGCTAAAGGGACTGCCTTCGGATCCCTGGCATTCGCCCCCCCTCCCCCCTGTTAATTCGTGCTTTCTCCCACCTCCACCTCCTTTGCAGCGGAGAAAGAAGAGGGCGAGCCCGAGATCCGGATCGTCAACGGAAAGCCAAAGAAAGTGCGGAAGCCCCGGACCATCTACTCCAGTTTCCAACTGGCAGCTTTGCAGAGGCGCTTCCAGAAGACCCAATACCTGGCGCTGCCCGAGAGAGCCGAGCTGGCCGCCTCGCTGGGCCTCACTCAAACTCAGGTAAGGGCAGGAGGCGCTGGCCCCGGGGGCGGGGGAGCTTCCAGGCCGAGCATTTCGTGCACTGTCATGGGCGGTCTGGAGACTTCTCATGAGTAGCAGCCTACTACCCCTAAGACCACCCATATCTGTCTGTGGAAAGTGTCACCCCAGGGGAAGGAGCGAGAGACGCGTGAGGAGCGCTTGAACCTGCGACCCAGAGAAGCAGCGCTTTTGCAAGCCCTGTCGCTTTGCACGGCAAGGATTTTAAAAGCGCCGGTTCTTCGCAGCTTGAAACGGATCTTGGCTTGGATCCCACCGCGTGCAAATAACTCGGGAGCGATCCTAAGCCGCTCAGTTAAGACGTTAGTCCCGTGTTAAACAATGGGGCTCTCTTCCAGGAAAGCTGTTCTTAGGGCAGCAGCCTCAAGAGTTCGGGGCCACTGGTTGAACGGCATGCTTTTTTTGGAGGATCGGGGCCTACCGCGTGCACGAAGGGGTTCTCCAGAGTTCGCATTCCAGTGTCTGCTGCCCCGAACAGGCTGGGGCGCCCGCCCCTTGAGACCGGGTTTTCCTAATTAAAATGAGGCTGAGAAGGAAATATTAGATTTCTTGCTGCACAACAAGGATCCCCCCCCCGCCCCCACTCTGCTCCTCTTTCCATGGAGCAGTTTAATTTCACGATGATGCTTTAGGGTTGTGTCTAAAAGGACCCTCCCTTAATGGCAGTGAGAATCTGCCACCTTTGCTTCCAGGCAGCGCAGTCCCGAGGGCGTTTTCCAGGGAGTCTGTAGGCCTGGGATCGTGTTAGGACAATTCCCCAGTCTGGCCACGCCTCGGAGAGGCTGGGCTGGGCGTCCTCGGAAACAAAAGGGAGTCTTGGTGGCGCCGGAAAGACCCAGGGATTGTTGTGGGGAAAGCTGCGGGGCCGGGGCACTGGAGAGGTTTGGGGGAGCGATAAGATGCCTGCTAGGATGGGAAACGCTTCGACTCCCCCTGGGTGCTTTTCCCCCACTCTTGGGTGTCCCTCTTTGCAAGAAAGCGCAAGCCTCGAAGAAGTCCCGGGGCCTATTGGGAGGAAACTCCCTCAGAAACATGACTGCGCCACAAGGCCAGGCCTTCCGCTAAACTGCAAACTTGAGAGACGCCGCGGCTGCTGTTGTGTCTTCTGCTAAACTCCCCACACACATGCATGCATGTACAGGGACGCAACACACAAGCCAGATTTCAGGCCTGCAAGAAAAGGCCATGGGGAGAAAAGGCCCGGCTGGCCCAGAAAGGAAGGGCTGGGGGGCGGCTGGGGGTCTTGGAGGCGCAGTGAGGGGCGGCAGGCTGGGGACGGGGGCGCCGCCCTCCTCCTGCTCACTCCAGCTCTTCTCCTCCCTCCGGTCAGGTGAAGATCTGGTTCCAAAACCGGCGCTCCAAGTTCAAGAAGATGTGGAAAAGCGGCGAGATCCCTGCAGACCTGCAACCCGGTGGTGGTGGGGCCTCTCCGCCTTGCGCCTCGCCTCCAGCCTCGGCCACCCTGGCCTGGGATTTTGCTCCCCACCAGCAGCGAATGAGCAATGGAGGCGGCGGCGGGGGAAGCAGCGCGGGCTCCAGCCCCGGCACTCCCGGCGGGGCAGCGGCGGCTTTCCTGGGTAACTATTCGTGGTACCACCAGGCGTCCAGTGCCGCCGCCGTCGCTTCACATTTGCAAGCCGCCTCCCCAATCCTGCAGCAAGGGCAGCCTCACCCGCACCACCCCCACCTGCATCATCATCACCACCACAGCTCGGCCGTCACTGCAGGGACGATTTTCTAGCTTCCCCCCATCCTCAAGGGGCATCACCCCGCTCCCCAAAAGGAGATGGGGAGGGGGCACAGCAGCCCTTCCACGTCCTCAGTGGACTGAGATAGCCCCCCTGGTGCTTTGTTGAAGAATTACTTTCCTCTCTCCCCCCAGGCTGCTCTGCTGGTTCTTTCTGTCTGGTGGCCCACCCCCCAAAAAACAGTGTGGGATCCAGGTTTGCCAACTCTGGGTTTGGGAATCCCTGCAGATTTTGTGAGGACCTCAACAGGGTAGAAATGCTATAGAGTCCACCCTCCAAAGCAGCCATGTTTTCCAGGGGATATGATCTCTGCAGCTCAATTGTAATCCCAGAACTCCAAGCCTTGCCTGGAGGTTGGCAACCCATTGTTCCCTTTCCTGCCCCTCAAGTATATCAGACGCCTGTGGGGGGTAGAAGGAGGATGTTCACCACCCCCCTTCACTGTAATCTTCAACAAACTTCACCATTCTCATTTTTCATCCAATCACCAGTGCAGAATTTCTTATTTAATTTTTTTTTAATTTTTTGTAAACGTTTTTTATAGGTGCCTTTGCAGATGACCTCATTTTGATGTTGGGAGAAAGAAAAAGATAAAATAATTTTTATATGTAGATATTTAAAAAATTTAAAAACCCAGCTGTGTTTAAATTATCTTTTTTTAAATGTTTGCAGGGCTTTTCTTCACCAGGGAAAAAAATATGTTTGTAATAAAGCTGTGTGTGCTGATTTCCTCCCTTTCCCTTTAGCCTTCTTTGTATAGAAAAATTGAAAAGTCCCCCTTGGACGAGCTGTATTTGTTTTGTGAACCAAGATTTCTGAATGCCATTTTTCTCTCTTCCCCCGCCCCCCCCCCCAATTCTTTACGATCTCTGACATTTCCTCCTCTGTTAAAAACCATAAGCTACTGAATTCTTTCTCCCCCTTCGTTTTTTTTTAAAAGCGAAACACGAAAAAGGTTATTTTTCTTGATTATTTATTACGGAAGCAGATGAACGGAAAAAAACCCCAATTCAATGTTACTTTTACAAGATGAAGAGATTATTTAAATAAATTATTGTCTCCACAGTCTTTTGTTCAGTCCGTCAGTCGGGGGGTGGGGGGGAGAACTCTCTTCTACTGAGGCCAGTAGTGGGGGGCTGGCCTCTGAGGCGCCCTTTTGGGGATCTCCTCGTCGTTCCCCGCCCTGCTCGCGGTGGCTCCAACCGAGGCGGGGCGCGCCTGGCTGCCTCTCTCCTCCCGGCACTTGTGGCGCTCACTAGGCTGAGGCGGCCTCGGCATTTTCGGCTGGAGGGAAGGGCTGGGCGAGGGGAGTTCGGCTTCATGGCCAAGCCAGTCTCGCCGGATGCCACCAGCCTAGACAGCCGCCCGCCCGCCTTCCCTTCCCTTCCCTTCCTCGGGCATGAATCGTTCCTTCAGCACGTTCCTGCTAGGCCCGGCCTGGCCTCTCCCCGGCGTGCTCTGGCGCCACCGACATTTAAGGAGCCCGAGCGCAGTCTCTTCCCGCGCTGGAATCCGGGCGGCCCTGGGCCTGCTGGGCGCGGAGGACGCGAAAAGCCTCCCGCCGACGGTGGGCGGGCTTCTGCGGGCGCTCCTCGGCTGTGCGCCGGGAAAACCGCGAGTTCCTCCTGGCTTCCGAAGGGGAAAAAAATGGAGGAGGGGTTGATTTGGTGGTTTTGGGTCCGTCTGACGCCCACACGCTGGGCGGGCTGAGCCGCTGCAGCCCGGGAGCCCTTGGCGCGCGCGTGGGTCTTCGTGGCGGGCCTTCGTTCCAGATGGGAGAAGAGGCGCCTTTGCTCAGGGAGGTTCCACTGAACACTTGCCTGGAACCCGGACTGCCGGAAATCCACACACCAAGGCCTCCCTCCGCACATGCAGAATAATGTCCTTTCAATCCGCTTTCACAATTATTTGCAAGTGGGTTTTGCTATTCCACACAGTAAACTCCATCTGAAAGGGCATTATTCTGCACGTGCAGAAGAGGCCCAAATCTCAACATGTTAAGATTGGGTTTAGAGAAATCAAGCCTCCCCTCAGAAAAAAAAAAAATCCTGGTTGACCAGCAGCATCTTGTTCCCCAAGGAAATTGGTGCCAGCCAAGAAAGGGGGGGGGGGGGGAAGAGGCTGAACTCAAAAGATGCCGCCCACAAAAGTATTTGTTGTTTTCTTTTTGATCTTCTGAGGCCCTTTCCGCACATGCAGAATAATGCCCGTTCAATCCACTTTCACAATTGTTTGCAAGTGGATTTTGCTACAGTAAAATCCAGCTGCAAAGTGCATTGAAAGTGGTTTGAACGTGTTATTGCATGTGTGGAAGGGGCCTGGGTGCTTCCCCACAGATCTCAGAAGGGGCTTGAGTGCTCACGTTCTTGCCTGCGCTCCCAGCCCTGGGGTGGCAACAGAGGCCAGGCATGCGCCTCCCCAACGTGAACACATCTGGTGCATTCTCTGTTTCACTCTTGTGGATCCCGGGTTCTCTTTCCTACAAAAAGGGGTTTAACCACCAGACACTTCCCACCCCTTGCTTCTCTTTGAGCGTGACAGCACTTACTAGCAACTCTGAGGGAACAAGCCGAGCAGGTAAACCAGGCAGGTTGTGGCAGAGCACCACCCGCAACAAATTGTATGGGGTTTGGGGGTAGCCAGGTCCGAACTGAAATATGCAGAAGCCCTAAATGTAAAAGGCTTCCTGCCATTACCGCAAAAGTGACAATGCAGTAACATTTGTAGATGAAAAGCCAGTCATAATCTGGGCTCCTCAACTGTAGCTTGGAGATATGCCCACGATTCTACATTACTGGCCAAAAACAGCAAAGTCTTGAAACAACTGCTGATGAAAGGGAAAGAAGAAAGGGCCAGAGCAGGACTACAACTGAACATCAAAAAGACAACAGTGATGACTGCTGGAAAATGACAATGGACAATGGGCAAATCGAAATGGTTCCTCTTTCTGTTCCTCGGCTCCATCATCATCCAAAAGGAAGACTGCAACCAAGAAATCTGAAAGGAACTAAGACTGGGAAGGGCAGTCAGGAAGGAGATAGAAAAAAAAATGACGTGTAGAAATGTGTCACTAGCCTAGGTCAAGTCAATTCATGCCATAATTTTTTCTACTACTATGTTATGGATACTGTGGATCACCCCCCCCCCCCCAGTGGGTTCTAGAAAAATCAACTGTCTCTAGAGGCAAAAAATGGCTAAACTGAGGCTGTCCTACTTTGGTCCCATTATGAGAAGATAAGAGTCACTGGGAAAGACAATAACTCTAGGGAAAGGAGGAAAACCCAACATGAGATGGATAGACTCTATAAAAGAAGCTGCCACACTCAATTTGCAAGACCTGAGCGAGGCTGTTACACACAAACTGTGGTTTACTTGCTTGGTGCCAAAATCCTGCTCCGTTTTTGGGCACTTCTCAATGACTCTGGAGTTGTATGTGGCTGTTCATTAGTTGTTTCTCCCTGGCCTTTCCCAAGGGCAGAGGATTGGGGAAGGCAATGAAGTTAGGGCTTATTTTCAGGGGGTATCTTATTTTTCCCCATGATTTTGCACCCCCCACGTGATCGGATCAGCTGCGCTGGGGAATCTGTAACTAGGGCTTATTTTTGGAGTAGGCAAATGTTTCAAGCATCCTACAAAAATCCAGAAAAACCATAGGGGGGGGGGCTTATTTTCAGGGTAGGGCTTATTTTCGGGGAAAACAGGGTACATGTCCTGCTGTGACGTCACCCACGGGTCAGTAGCCCTCCTCCTGCTCCCCAGACTCCAGATGCCCACTAGCGGGAGGGAGCCCTTCCTGGAGGTGGGGCTTGAGCCCCTCGGCAGGTGGTGTGTGGACAGCAGGAGAAGAGGGCTAGGGCAGGCTGGTCCCTTGCAGGCTAGCAGGGGCTGGCCAGGCTGGGGGCGACCTTTCGGTATTGGGGGGGGAGATGTGAGGCTGATGTGTGGCTCTCCTTGTTCTCCAGCAGCGGCCCGAAGAGCGGCCGGGGCAGGAAGGACGGGATGGAGGGAGGAGGCGGAGGAGCTGCCAAAGCAACGGGATGATTAAGAGGCCTTGCCGCAAAGCGCCCCAGGCGGGGACTGTGCAGCCTTTGCTGGAATCACGCAAGGGGCTCTGCCAAATGCCAGCCAGGGCAGGAGACATCCAGTAGCACCAACAGCAGCAACCAGCCACCACAACACCGGTCTGCTGAGAGCGAGGAGGCCAGAGATTCCTTCTCCATTTACACGGAAGTAAAGCGCACTGAGAGACTGGCATATGATTGCAGCCCCAGTTCACATTCTCGCTTCAGGCAGCAATTTCCCAGTCCTCTTTGGAAGGCCGTTTCAGAGGGCAGCCCGGCTGATTTGCAATGGAGAGGGATTTCAGGGAATGAGCGATTGTTTCTCGGGGGAACCACAGAAACTTGCAAGACTTGCCTCACCCCCAACCCAACACACATACTCTCAGACTACCTCCTAAGTCAGAAAAGATGAAAAAACCCAACCAATACAGTTCTGAAACATAGCAGTTGGGGGCATACGTGGATTCTGCACAGCCCATTTATAATGAATTGCAATCGTCATAAATCAACTTTGGAAAATGAGTTCATTTATAACAATTGCAATTCACTATAAATATGCTGTGCAGAATCCACTATATAGTCTTGCAAAGTCTGCCAAGAACCCCAATAAAATACATCAGCCTGAGCCCTGTGGGAATGGCCAAGCGCTGCACAAATGCGAAGACTTTTCTAGTGCTTTTTCTGTAAAGATCGTGGCCCCTTCCGCAGAATAATGTACTTTCAATCCACTTTCACAATTGTTTGCAAGTGGATTTAGCTATTCCGCACAGCTGCAACGTGCATTGAAAGTGCATTGTTCTGCATGTGCAGAAGGGGGGGACTTCCTCCCTTGCTTCCGTCTTCTCGGACCCTCTCCATTACTCTTACAATCACCATGCCTAGGGAGAGGATGTGTCTCCTACGCATCTGCCTCCATCCAGCTAGATTAGACTAGATAGTGAACCTATCTCTACACCTTTCTATCCAGAATGGAGTTCACTAATAAATACTCTTTTTATTAGATTAGAAACTACAAATGACTCTGACTTTCTTTTGTGTCTGAAGTTCTCTCTAGCAAGCTCAACCACGTGTTTGTACCCAGGTAAGCTTCCCTGTGTTTAGCCTCTGTGCCACTCTGCTACTTTTCAAGGGATACACACGCACCAGGTGTGGATCTCCCAACAATAGGAAGTGGCTCACCTACACCCGCTCCCGCCCCCCAAGAGAGCCTGGGAGCAGGCATCTTCCTGACCTAGCACCCTCTCCCCGCCCCACCATCCCCCACCCTTGAGAAGGGAAGGTTGCGACAAGGCGCAGAGGAGATGACTAGGGCAACAAGCTCCTGTCAGGAAGGACAGATTCTCAGCCGCTCTGGGGGCTCAAGAGGGAGGGAGAGGAGGACCCCCACACATGCTGGGCTCCCTCCAGATATCGCAGTCCAGCAACTGCACGCCCATCTTTTCCTCCACGACCATCCCAGCCCTCCCCAAAATGTGGTGTCCGGTCTGAAGGCCTGGAGCAGCGAGATCTCCATGCTGTGTGTTCAGACGACTCTTGCGCCTAGTCTGTGAAGGGACTACGGAAGGGAAGCGAGGAGGAAGGAAAATATTCTTGCATCCCATCCAAAGCTCTTTAGGCAGCATCTGGAATACAATTGGGGGCGGGGAGTAGATATACCCTTTTTTGGGTAAAAGTTTCTCGTCTGCACTTACCATACATGCGCACGTGTGCAGATCCCATGTGTGTGTGAGCTTAGGCGTGTGCAGATCCCATGTGTGTGTGAGCTTAGGCACAAAAGAAAGTCGGAGTCAGTTGTAGTTTCTAATCCAATAAAAAGAATATTTATCAGTGAACTCCATTCCGGATAGAAAGGTAGGTAGATAGGTTCACTAATCTATCCTAATCTAGCTGGATGGAGAGGGATTGCGGGGAGCACCCATCCTCCCTGTAGGCATGGTGAAAGTAAGATGGAGAAGAGGGAAGCAGAAGTCGGAAGGAAGTCCCTGAAAGTATCAGTCTAACATTAAAGGAATAGAGCCAGCATGATAGAGTAAAGGTGTCAATCCCTAGGTCCCTATCTAGCGCTGGCTATCTAGTAAAACCCCCTCTGTGGGTCCAGGCAAGAAACAGCTTAAAGTCCTTCTCTCCCCCACCCAGACAGCCAGCCATAGGCTCCTTCTTAAAAAGGCAAAACACCGTTTTTCACAAATAAAAGACCTCCCTCTCTGTTTGTACAACTTGATTTCACCACGTGGCTTACAAGATGCGGAAAAAGATCAAGGGAAGGAGGAGGGCAATATCCAATCATCCTTCCAGGCTGCAACAGAGGTTCTTTACATTGAAAAAAGAGAGAGAGAGATCCAATTTACATACTAACCAGGACTGACCCGGCTTAACTTCTGAGATCTGATGAGATGGGGGTAGGCTGGGTGCTACTCCCCAGTCTGCACAGTCAAACCTGCACTCCAGTCTCTGTGCTGGGAACTTCATCTCCGGTGCCCTGGGGAGAGGGAGGGGCCATGTGTGTGAGATCAGTGGAAATTAGACACAGGTTTTTGTCAGTGTTGCCTTCACCATGCTATGGTGGGGTCCATAGCATGCGGAAGGTAACATTGACAAAAAGTGGGTTAGTTGCTAATGAATCATATTTATTTGCATTTTAATGTTTGAATGGTTTAAGTAATATTGTTGTTGTAGACCAGTTTGGGGATGAATTGATGTATTTTAAATTATGGGTGCAAGCCGCCCCCAGCCGGCTCTGGCTGGGACAAACAAACAAACAAACAAACAGTTTTCCACCTTTTTAAAAAGCCTGTCTCAGGAATAATAAATCCCATAAATACTTAGGCCCCTTCCGCACATGCAGAATAATGCACTTTCAATCCACTTTCAATGCACTTAGCAGCTGTGAGAAATAGCAAAATCCACTTGCAAATAATTGTGAAAGTGGATTGAAAGTGCATTATTCTGCATGTGTGGAAGGGGCTTTAGAAAGACGTATTCTTCTCCTCCTCATCCAGAGAGGAGTCTGAATAGATTTCCAACCTGAACTGGAAATGAGGTGGTTAAATTATCCCATTTCCTGCAGCGTCCAGGTGCGCTTTGGGCATCTGATCCTATGGCCTGGATAACAGCCAAGAAAGCCACCCTGGTAACCCAGGGTCTACCATAGTAGGCGGGCAAGGCTGCTGACTTTGACTTCGGGCGCGCAGGTGCGGAAACCCACCCAGTTCCTTTCGGCGCCGTCCCAAACCTTCCCTCTTTCTAAGCTCCTTGAAACCCCGGAGCTGGAAGGACGCGCCTCTGGTCTGCTTCTGGCCCCTGTCCTTGCCCCCTTGTGCCCGACCGGCAGCGCCCTCCTGAACTGCGTTACGCCCGTCTAAAAATCCATGCGATTGCAAGCCGGTGGGGCTGGAAGAGTGTGATTCGGCTCAGGACAGCGCTGCTGCTCTGGGCTCCGATCCTCTGCCCCCTCCCCGAAAGGCAGTCCCCCTTGACCCAAAGGGGCTTCACGGGGTCGCTCTGCAGCGAAGGCCGCCACGGTGGATTTGAACGCTGAAGTTAGGCGCCCCGCCCCCGCTGGTCGGTGCCTCTTTCACGCCGAGGGGCCCAGAGGGGCCACCTGGGTCGGGTGCGAAGCCTCGGCCAGCGGCTGCCTGTCGGCGGGGCTGTTGGGGCCGCTGCAAGGGCGCCCCCCCCCCGGCGCTGCTAGCCCCCATCCCCGCTTTCAGCTGCCCCACGGGGAGACCGAGAGAAGCCGGCGCTCGCAGCTGGAAGAGGAGGCCGAGCGGCGTGGGATGGAAATTAGATCTCGATAGATATAGACATTTGGACGTCAAGAGAGCTCGCCTCGCCGCTGACACACGCCGAGCGGGGCGGGGTGTGTGTGTGTGTATGTGTGCGCCTTGCCTGGATTTCCTTGACGGCTCCCGCCAGCCATCTCCCCCTCCCCCCGCCCTTTGCACTGCTCGTCTGCTTCTCTCCCGGAAAGACCCTCCAAGGCACTCCCGGGTCCAAAAATCTCCCCACCCCACCCCCCCCGCGCGCGGTTTTATTAAAAATTGTAATCGTCGGGATCCAGCAGGCTGGAGATGCCCCCGGCAACAGACCCCCCCCCCTTTCCGACTTCCGCCCTTGAAATCGTTTCGCCAAGGTTGAGGGGAGCTCCCATGTCCAAGAGAAGTCTACCGCATTTTTGAAGCTCCTCTCCGAATGACGAGGAGGGGGCTGGGCAGGGATATAGGAGAGGTGGGGGTTGTTGTGGGTTTTCACCCACCGGCCACCTTCCGCCGCCCAGCGGCGCTGGGGAAAGCGGTGCGATCCCACCCAGAGTCGCTCCAGAGAGACTTGTGCCGGTGCCTTTCCCCCAAGCCCCCTCCCCCAAAAAACTTCCTTCAGGGGGACCAAATTTTCCCGAGGGCTGGCCTAATCTCCCCCCTCTTCGGGAATCGGGTAAGTTGCCCGTCCCGGGTACCCACAGAGCTCACCTCCCTGCTTTCTGAAAGCACCCCCGCAGAAAGGGGGTGGGGAGAAGAGGGAGAAGAAAACGGAAGGCCATGAGGTGCCTCTCAGTTCTCCCCATCACGTTTCTGGGGGTTTCCCCCCCAGAAAGTGGGGGGGGGGACTTACCCTGGAACGCAGCAAAGGGAATATTCTTTTTCTGGAATATTTGCGGGCGGGGGTGGGGGTGGGGGCATGAGCACTAAGAGGGGCCCCCGGTGAAAATTTGCCTCCGGGAAGGCAATTTGCTCATTTGGCCCTATTAAAAGAAGAGGACGGGAGGGATTTGGGGGGGGGGGGGAGAGAACACCCAAGAAATTCAATTAAATCCGCTCTGTCCAAAGAGCTATTTGAGGCACGAATCTCTTCCCCCCAAGCCCCAGCAATCACGCGGCGTTAGCACACTTCCGGAATCCTATAGACAACTTGAAAAATCCCAGGCCCCCTTTTTTTTCTCCCCTAATTTTTGCTCTGATCTGTAATTTTATCCACATTTGCACTAGTTTGAGCATTCTGACTCTCCCATCTGAAAGCCTGCAATTACTATATAATTCTTCGCAATTTCACATGTCCTAATATGGACTGTAATTTTTGCGCAAGACAATTTCCTGCTATTTCAAGCATCAACATTGTCAAAGTTGTATGTACATAATAAATGGGAATATCAATGCATAGTTTTTAGCATAACATCTTGACTCCTCGATAATTATATCCGTTCCGAGCCTACGCGGAATTAGCCTGAATTGCACGGTAACTGCCGCTGCTTTAAAATTTTTAAAAATTACTCATAATTTTCCCAAAGATTACCAAGATCTCGAGTGCACAATGTCATCAGCGTAATGAAGAGTAAACATTTATGCTAATAATCTGCAATTTTTTCCCCATCAGCTATAAAGACAGAGGCGATATAGCAGGAAAATTCAGAGATATTCTGCGGGAGCCGGCTGCGAAATTCCTCCCCGCGCTGCCAGCCGCGGTTCGGGTCTCCAGCTTCGGTTTTTGGGGTCCTCCCTGGATACTTATTTTCCTGCGGCTTGGCTCTTTCTCCTGCGGGCCCCCCCTTGCCTGCGATCTGCCCTGCAACTTCCCCTAGCAAAATGCCCCCTTCCAGCCTGCCTTTAAAGCCCAAGGGTCGAGTCCAGGTGGCAAGAAAATTGGAAACCGAAGGTAAGGCGCAGATGGACAACGCCTTTTTCAGCTTCTCGTTTTGGGTGTTGCTTTGGGGGGTTTATGATTGTGGGGGGGGGGCCTTTTCTCCCCCCCCCCCTCCTGGATGCCTGGCGTCGATAAACTTTCCGGATCGGGGGAAAAAGGGAAGGCGGAGCAGATGACTAGCTAGCCACGAGCGGCGACTGCTTCCGTCGAAACTTCTGTTCCTGGTGTCAGGATTATTAAAAGTGCGTGTGTGTTGTGTTGTGTGCGTGCAGCCGGGGGCGGGGGGGCCCTGATAGTCGATCCCTGAGGATTCATGGGGGTGGGGGGAGTGTGCGCTCCTGGGCTTGTCTTCGAGAAAACTATTCGTGGTTCAACACAGAGATTCACCCAGCACAGAGATTCACCCAGACAGAGGGCTGTTTTTCACCCTCAGCTCGGAAGCAGACCCAAATTGAGGACCCAATAGAGGACTGGCACTGTTGACCCCCACCCTACCTATTTTAATTCCGGGGGGGGGGCGCGACAGGATATGAAGCTGGGAAGTGGAAGAGCCCCAAACCAGGAAGCCTCTCAGATATCGATTACGCTGACTTTGATCACTTGGAGTGATCTAAAGATCTTTGTCTGGTAAACATTAAGCGAGAGGGGAGTTCCCCAGCGCGCGCCCCCCCCCCTCCCGCAGATCTGCCTGATTTTTGAGCGTGCGTCTCTGTACTCGGTTGATGTGCATATAGACCTTGGATACTGCGACTGTGGGTTAAAAGCCCTTTCTTTAAAAGATTGTGGAAGAAACGGGGGTGGGGGGTAGTTGGACATTTAACGTGGGCTGGGCGGGGGGTGGAATAGACAGATGGATATTATCTGGAGGGGACTCTTTTCACCGTTTCCCAAATGCAGACATGCAGCTGTAAGAGGGACACCTCGCCAGCTTTTGAGGGGGTTCTTTAATACAAAAGGGGGGGAAAGGGAGGGGGTTAAGCTGATTTTTTTAAAAATATAGGACGTATTAAAGAAGTATCCCCTCGTTTGGCAATTTTCGCGAAGTCTGTCTTCATTACTTCAACATTGTGCATTTGTTAATTTGGAAGGCCCTCGCTTTTGACAGCCCGGCTCCTTACACCTGCAAGCAATTTGCACAGCTCCCGTACAGGGGGAATTGCGGCGAGATGGAAGCTCGCACCTATTTTGTTTCTTTCTCTTTCTCTCTCTCTCTCTCTCTCTCACTCTCTCCTCCCTTCTTCCCCGGTTCTCAATGCACAGCAAATTTGGCTTTCAGCGCGTTATCTCTTTTGTTAATGCAAAAAGATTCCCTGGGCGAAAAAATTGCTCATAATTACCAGAGAGATGGGGAAACTGCATTAGAATAAATAAACCTGAAATTACTGTAATTATGTTGTGTTTGACGAGCTCGGCTTGTAATCAAGAAGAGAATACACCGAAATGATGCTGACCCTCTTGGGTTCTGCAGCTGTTCGCTCACTTTGGGGTCTTTTTAGCAGGGGGGAAAGAGAGAGAGAGAGTCGTTTTGATTAACATTAAGCTGTGTGTAAGCTATTGCAGAAGTGTTGGGAAATGAGGGGCCGGAATCTTCCTTCCTCCCCTCCCTTCTCTGCGCCCCCAGCAAAAAAAAACAAAAAACACACCTATCCCTAAATTGAATTTTGCCACTGCAAGATTTACCCGGTCGGGTTTGTTGTTTGCAGCGCGACGGTGGGAGAAAGGCCTAATATTCGAAATCAGTTTTTAATCAGTTCTAATGAGGTATTGTTTCAATAGAAGCCCCTCCGGATTATTCGAAGTTTAATTAATATCCTCATTAGGAGCCTCTCCGAATCAGAGATTTGACGAACTCCTTGTCAGGAACGGAGCAGAATTAATTAGGTCTGCGCGCAGATTAGCATAGGCAAATGTGCGGCGGGTAATCGGCGCTAACTCGAAGCCCGCCTTCGCCGGGAGAAAACTACTAATTTCTCCATTTGGAAAGGGTTAGCGGGACCTGATTGAATTAGGCGAAGCCAAGCCATTTCCCAAAGAGCCTTTCCGGGGAAAGGTGCGTTGCTTGACCATCTGCGCTTTTGCGAAAGGCTCCCAGGCTTTGGAGACTTTTCCTAAAGGCTCCCAGGCTTTGGAGCTCGCGTTCACACAGGAGAGGATACGCGCTTCGGCTTTATCCCTGGAGAGAGAGAGGAAGCCACCTAGTCCGGAGTTTCTGGTTCCGCATCTCTAAATTTAGACTCGGTGGAATACAGGAAACCACTCAAAGAGACTTTTTTGTGGGGGGGAATCTCCTTCGGGCAAGCTCTGTCTTTCCTCCCCCCCGGGGAATCCGGAGTCTCCGATTCTCCCACGGCCTGGCTCGCTCCTATCCTGGCTGCGGTTCCAGTATCCACCGCTCCCCCCAGCCCACCCCAGGCCCCATTCCCCACGCCTCTGCGGTGCCTTATCTCTCCCTGGCATGTACATTAGCCAGCGGGCCGCATCATTTGATCACTCATCGCCCAGAATTGAAAAATGGGTGCGTGTCAAAACAAAAATCGATACAATTTATCATTCGCTTCCTCCCTGAGCGGCCTCCCGGAAATCCATCCCCCCACCCCACCCCACCCAGACTCACACCCACTTCTGCCTCCTCCTCCTCCTCCCCCCCCCCAATCCCTCTCCCCACCCACTCAGCCGGTATGGAACCCGGCAAGCGGATGTCGAGCTCCCCAAAGCCGCAGGAGAGAGGGGGCAGGAAACGGCTCCCTGGGCCCGCAGCCGTGCAAATATGATCCTGCCAGGACAACTCTCTGGCCCGGGAGTGAGCCCTTCCTTTCCTTCTCTCTCTTTTTCCTTCCTTCCTTCCTTCCTTCCTTCCTTTTTTCTTTTTTCTTTTTTCTTTTTTCTTTCTTTCTTTCTTTCTTTCTTTCTTTCCTTCCTTCCTTCTTTTTTCCTTCCTTCCTTCCTTCTTTCTTTCTTTCCTTCCTTTTTTCCTTCCTTCCTTCTTTCATTTATTTTTCTTTCTTTCTTTCCTTCTTTTTCCCTTCCCATTTTCTCTTGCCTGTTCAACCTAGCGAGCAAAAAAACAGAAAAGAAAAAAGAAAGAAAGAAAGAAAGCCCCAACCCCTCATCTGTCGGTATCTCTAGGGCTGAAGCCAGGCCAGAGGTGCGCCGCGTCTTCTCGGCTTCCAGCTGCTGCGTCCCCCAGAGCAGAACCGGGAGAGGCCGGGCGGCAGCAGCGCCTGCAATCCGCGCGATTCCCTCCTAGGCGCGTTTGGTGGAGAACCGGGGCGAACGGGAAAGGGGTGGGGAGTCTTCAGAAAGTTTGACTATCCCCCATAGAAACAGAGATCATCTGTTTGTCTGAGCGGGGGGGGGGCGCAGGAGGCGGGGGGGGGGGAGCAACCGGGGCCGTTCTTGGAGCAGGGGGGTGCCACCGGTCAGGCCAAATCCCAGACTTCTCTTCTCCTTCTCCTGGTTTCCCAAAAGGACCCCCGGCTCCTAGCCGGTGTCTCCGCGTTCCCACTCCAAACATTTGCCTCTCGGCTTCCAGCGGGCATCTTTGCCGCCCTGGACGCAGCTGTGGGTCGAGGGAACACGCCCGGGGGCCGGTAGGCTGAGAATTCCCCCCCCCCCTCCAAAAAAAACACACACGCTTCCAGGGGACTTTCCGCAAGCCGGCAGGCAGGGCTGTTTTGTTGACATGCGGCCTCCAACCACCTTCTCTGAACGCTTCAGTTTGGCCCGAGGAAAAGCAGCTGGGGGGGGGGGGATTTGAGTCTTCCTTGGTCAGAGAGAGGGCCCCTGGGGGGTTGAGCAGTGTTGAGCACTCCGAGAGTGGTGTGGTGGTTAAGAGCAGATGAACTCTAATCTGGGGAACCAGGTTTGATTCCCCACTCCTCCGCCTGAGTGGGGGGGGGGCTTATCTAGTTAACCAGATGTGTTTCCGCACTCCTACATTCCTGCTGGGTGACCTTGGGCTAGTCCCAGTCCTCTCAGAGCTCTCTCAGCCCCACCTGACAAGGTGTCTGCTGTGGGAAGAGGAAGGGAAAGAAGCTTGTAAGCCACCTTCAGTCTCCTCACAAAAGAGAGTGGTGGGTTATAAATCCAAACTCTTCTTCTGCTTCCTGCACCCCCACTCCCAACCCTGGGGGAGGGGGGACCCTCCTCCTGCCTGAGGCCCTTGGAAAGCCGGAAAGGCCTTTGAGGTGGGCTGCTCTGTAGCCTCCGGCTTCTCCCTGCTGGCCAGTTTCCCTGCAGACAACTGCAGGTTTTTCCTGCTCCACCTGCTCGCCCCTGGCAGGGCCTGAGGCCAACCTGCCCCCCCTCCCACCTCCGCTGCTTTCTCCTGCAACTCGCTTTGGCCAGGAGGACAGGAGAATGGAGCTCCTGGGGATAGAGTTCGTGGTGGGGGTCGCCGGACGGAGACCTTTTCCCGAGGGACCTAACGGGACTGGGATCCCCTTGGCCGCCTCCCTGCCCAATAAGGACTGAAGGTGCGTGTGTGCAGCGGCACCACTGTTTGAATCCCACCACCATCGGAACCTGTTATTAGAATGTTTGGATCCCACCACTGCTATTAAAATGTTCGGATCCCACCACTGCATCTAGGCTTCGGTTGAGGCTCTGCTAGGAGTCCAGTCAGCGTCCTTGCTTCAGGGTCCGCACTGGACAGATGCGCTGGGACTGCTCATTATTATGATTTTTAATTTTAATTTTCTGCATCTTTTTGGCCCCATCCACGAAAAATCGAGATCGACCTCTAAGGGAAGAGGGCGGTTTAGAAACAAACAAACAAACGCAGAAAGTCCCCAGCTGAGAACCTCGAGGTAGAACAGGAGGACCCGATCCACACATCCTTCTTTCTTCGGTTCGTGAGTCCGGCTCTGAGTAGGAACCGAACGGATTCGAACCAACTCCTGAGCGCAACTCGGTTGTAAAGACCAAGAGTTTAAACCAGAGCCGACCCTGGCCGATTTTGTAGCTCCCATTGCCCAGTTCCCATTGTAGCTCCCCCAGCGCGCCTCTACACCGTCCCAACTCTGGGCATAGATCCGCGTTTACAACAGGGATTCACGTTGCAATGGGCTCCTCGGGAGGTGGAAAGAGGTCACCCCTAACGGGCTCCCTTCAGCCCTGACGGGAAATACTACACGTGCAGACGGACTTTTTTCCCCAAACCATAATTTTACTGTCTCGAAAGGAACTTTGATAACGTATGTACAAATATTTGAGGGAGCAGCGGGTATGGGGCGGGGGGGGGGTTCCCAAAGGGAAGGAAAAGAAAGGGGGCTGATTGGTCGGTTTTCTTTTCCAGAATACAAAGCAATAAGTTAACATTCTCAATATAAAACTAAACTTTGACATAGAGAACACTAAAACAACAGCGGGTCTCTCCCAAGTTATCACATTTCCGAGGGTTTGTTTTTTTTTCTTTTCCTTTTAATTTGTCACAAATAAAAAAAACTCAGTTTCCACAAAAAGCCTCAGGTATTACTGCCACACCGAAAATTAAAATTAAAAAAATAAAATAAAAACAAAGGTTAGGGGAGGGGGGGGAGAGGAGGAAACCCGACACAGTTTCCACCCCAATCCGTTTTAAAAAGCTAAAAAAAAATTGTGCAACATGTTTACAGAACAATATTATTCATTAAGAAATTATGTACAGCGATCAGGGCCGGCACGTGGGAATCGGTGCGGGCAGATTTCACATTGGCAATATTTTGAAAAGGCGGGGGAGGGGGTTCAAGAAATTGGGTTTTAAAGCTGAATTGGAGCCGGATCGGCGGCGACTCTTCTCCCCTGCTCTCGGATTCCTCTGGCTCCGGGTAGGGGCGGCGGACCCACAAGTAGATCATCTGGGCGCTTTGTTCCAAGTCAGGCGCTCAACGACTTGGTCTACCTCTCTTCCTTCTCTCCCCCCCCCCCCATCCCAAAACATTGGAGAGCGAGAGGATCGTCGAGATCCGCCTTCAGGTGAGCCGTGGACAAGTCGCAGTCGCTTCAGTTTCGCGGTGGAAACGCGGGCGCGAAATCGGATCTCCTCCTGCGCCTGGTCGGAACCGGCCGCGGGGAACCCGGCGCGTGGCATGCCCCAACCCGAAGCGAGCAGCGTTACATTCTCCCCCTCTGCTCGTGGGTTTATTCTTTAGAAGAAAAAAATAGCACTCTCATAGTGGTCGTTTGTCAATAAATAATAATAAGTTAAACGAAAACAAACATAAGAAGCCCCCTTTTCCCGTCGACGGAAAGAAAAAAGGTACACACCGAGGAGCACAAGAGACACGTGAAGACACAAAGTATAGAAAACCCAAAACGGGGAGGGGGCCAGAAGGCGGAGGGGGGGTTTCTCTGTCCGAGGCCGCGTTTTGGGAGAAAGGGGGACATCAGGACAAGACAGGAGAGACGGACGGACAAGACAGAGGACACCGGTTGTGTTTCCCGCACAAACAACTGTTTCTCTCTCTGTTTTTGTCGTGGTTGTTTTGTTTTCGCCCCGTCCAGCCCAGCCGAGGGTGGGCTCAGCTCGCGCCGCTGGCAGGCTGTCGTCCGGCTGGTCGAGGGGCTGCTCCGTCAGCTGTCCGCAGTGGGAACCAGCCCCGCATCGCATCTGTGCTTCTCTGGCCCGGGCGCCGTCGGGGGAGGCTCCTGCGCGCCGCCTGGCCCCGGGCTCGAGCCGTGGCCCTGCGTCCTGCCGCGGCGGCCGTCGGGGCTCGGGGCTGGCCGAGTCAACCGGGCCGCGGCCTTCAAAAGGGGCCAGAGCCCAAGCGGGCGAGCGCGAAGGGCGCGGGGGGTGGCAGCCCCCCAGCCAGCTGGCGGCGCGTCACATCAGCTGCGGCTGCTGCAGAGTCTCCTGGTGAGCCGACGGGTACCACGACGTGTAGCTGGGGATGTAGGCGCCCGGCGCGGCCGTCGAGCCCTTGGCCGACGACGAGGTGGCGTTCCAGACCGGGGGCCCCGGCGGGGAGCCGGCAGACAGCGAGCGGCCATTGGCCAGGGCGCCGCTCTCCAAGGCCGCCCCGCCTTGCTTCATCAGCTTCTTGAACTTGGAGCGCTTGTTCTGGAACCAGATCTTGACCTGCAGGGAGGAGGAGGGGGGGACACAAGCCAAAGGGTGAGCCCAAAGACCGCCAAAAATCCCCTGCAGCCCCCCCCCACCCTCGGGCAGCGGAAGAAAGGAAAGAAGAGGGTCCCCACCCCAGAGCTCCAGGCAGCTGTGACCCCAGTAAGGAACCCACGGGCTGCGGCTTTCTGCTGGGGAGGGGGCCGACTGCCCCTTCCTCCACTCGCTCGCCGCACGGCCTGGTGCTCGACTTCCCCAAGAACGCCGGAGCGGGTCCGGAGTCAGTCCGCAAAGGTTCGTTCAAAGACGCGCCAAGGCCTTTGCCTCGCCACAGAGCACGCAGAGACGCAGGGAGGACCCTGGCTCCCGGCAAAGGGTCGCCAAGGACGCAGCCTCATCCCCAACGCATTGGATCGACCCCGGGGGTCCGCGTGGCTTGCGGACCGCGGCGGCCAACTCGCCCTGAGCGCCCGCCACCCACTCCCCTCCACGCTTCCCGTGGTCAGAATAGAACCGGGAGGAGGGTTCTAAGCCCAGGGGGGAAAGGCCTCCTTCCACCCAACCCAAATCTCTCCTTCCGACAGCATCTAAACGTCTACGGATACTGCCGTCCTTCCACCCAAGCGAGGGGTTGTTGTTTCGTGCATTTAGGTCGCTATTTAGCGTCTTGAAGGGCCAAGGGGGGGAATTCTCTTGCCCCCCCCGCCCCAACCCAACCCAACCAGTTCTTTGCGAATTGTTCCTGCACTCCACCACCTGGAAGGTGCAAAATTAAACCACCACCACCACGCCCCACCACCCCCAGCGCAGGAGATGGCCATCCAGCAACTGAGGACGGAATACCCATCGCACATCCCCTCTTCCTAATTAGTCTTATTCGTCAGAAGGCCCGGAAACGCGGTAGTCAAGCTCAGGGGAATCTGGGGACACCACGGAGAACTCCAAGGGGTGGAATCGGCCTTCGTAAGAGGCGACTCAAAGAAAAGGGCCCGAGTTTTTCAAGAGACTCCTTGCCACATCTTCTTCTTCTTCTTCTTCTTCTTCTTCTTCTTCTAGGGCTGTATTCCCCTATGGGGGAGGGGGTTACACTGACATTTTCTTCGCCAAATAGCTCGATTTGGGGCATTTCAGGGGCAATTTGCAAACATGTTTGCAACATCCAGGGAGGCCTAAACGGGGCGGCTGAGGAGGGCCTCTGGGGGGGGGGGGGCGAGGAGGACCCGGGACCCGCGTGGCCCCTCCAACCCAGCCCCCTCTCCCAATTGCTGCCTACCTGGGTCTGGGTGAGCCCCAAGGAGGCGGCCAGCTCCGCTCTCTCGGGCAAGGCCAGGTACTGCGTCTGCTGGAAGCGCCGGTTCAGAGCCTGGAGCTGCAGGCTGGAGTAGATGGTGCGCGGCTTGCGGATCTTCTTGCCTTTGCCGTTGAAGCGCACCTCGCCGCCTTCCACCACCGTGCTCTTCTCGGCCTCGGGCCCTGCAGGGAAGCACCGAGCCCCGTTAGTCGGTCCCAGGCCCAGCACCAGAGCCCAGCTTGCCCGCCCGCCCGCCTCTCCGGCTCGGCCTGCCTGGCCCCGGCGCCGTGCAGACGACAGAGGCGGCGAGGGGGAAGCCGGCGGTCCCGCAGCTCCTTCGCCCGCCGAGAGGAGAGGAGAGGAGGAGGGGAAGGGAAGGGAAGGGGGGAAAAGTTTGCTATTTTTTACAGGCGGCGGCACTTTAGGTTTAATTGCCCTTAATTGCATACATTGTTTATAGCGCTACGCAATAAATAATTGCCGAGCCTAATAGGCGCGCATGGGGGGGGGGGGGGGGAGAGAGAGAGGAGAGGAGAATTTCGCTCCGGATTGCGCCAGCGGGGCCCGGGTGGCTTTGCGAGCGGACTCCAGACAGCTGGGAGGCTTCGCCTGAAGGGCCTGATCCTTTGGCCACGGTTTGTGGGGGCGGGTGGGGGGGGGACGGTGCTTCATTGTTTTTGCAGGGGGGGCTTTCGGTTTTGCTGCCGCGGTCTGGGGCTTCCCCTCCCGCCCTCTTTCCCTCCCCCCTCCTCATTCTCCCTCCCCCACCCCCCAGAACCCGGCTCCCCCCTCCCCCTCCCCACCGGTCTGCAGGCCGCCACCGGCAACATACCTGTCTCCTCTAACCGGGTCTGGGCCAGGCTGCTGCTGTTGGGGTAGGACTGCACTGAGCTCATGTAAGGGTTGCCGGCGTGGCCGCCCACCGAGCCGACATAGGGGTAGCCCAGCGGTCTGGAGAAGGACGAGGCGGCGCTGTAGGAGGCGTCCGGCTGCGAGTGGCCGGCCGAGTGCAAACAGTGCATGGAGTAGTGTCCGTGGGACATGGGCGAGGGGGGCATCTGCTGCCCGGGCGGCCCGAACTCCATAAAGACCGCCTTGCCCGAGACGGGGCTGTTTAGACTCTCAGGCATGGTGGTCATGGTCATTGCGCGCCCTGGCCCTGCGCTGGACGGCCGGCTGGATGGCTCGGTGCTCGCGGGCTGGCTGGCTGGGCTGGCGCGCTCTCTCTCTCTCTCTTTCTCTCCCTGTCGCTTCTTCCCCCTGCCTTCTTGGGGGGGGGGGGCGTCTGCGGCGGCGTCTGCGGGGCCCCCCACTTTAAGAGGCCCGGCGGGGCTTTTCACTTCCCATTCATAAGAAAAAAAATGGAGTAGTGGGTCCCTTTGGAAAAGTCCACGCAGGATGCCGGAGATCTACACAAACTCGCCTAAAAGCTTTGACTCAGCCAAAAGCGATGAATATGCATGAGCCCGCGGCGCTGATTGGCCCGCCGCCTCGCAGGAGCGCTCGCGATTGGCCGCGGACGCTTTTCGGGGGGCTCGCCCCGCTGGACCCGAGCGAGAAGGAGAAGAAGGCGAGGGAGCCGCGGACAGGGCTGGCGCCGGGAAGCTGCCCCGGGTGGGTCCCCTCTGGGGAGGTCTCTCTCGCCAGGGCCTGCCGGTGGGACCGGGTAAGGGGGAGAAGCCCCACCCCCACCCCCGGGACTCTGCCCCCGATAGAGCCCCTGGTGGCTGGGCCGGCCCGGGGAGGAAGATCCGCCCCCCCCCCCCCCCCGCTCCGGCTTCTTCCTTCTCCAAAGAAGCGGAGCCCCAAATCTCTCCCGCCAGGAGCGGGAGGTCTCTGGCAACCCTGTGCCCAGAGGGATCCGCCTCCCAGCAGGATTACAGGCGACCCAAAAAATGGCGGGGGGGGAAAGGAAGCATAAGCTTTCCTCCCCCCCCCACCCTCAACCTGAAGGAAGCCAGGCAGGGTCAACTTGGCCATCGTGGTCGCCTTTGGTAGCGCAGAAATGGATAGGGAGTGGGCATGCTCCGTGGGTCCCCTAAAGTGCCATAGGGCATGGTTTTTTTTGGGGGGGGGGACGACAAAGGCTGTTGGTGGTCTGCTACCAGCCCTGCACGGGGGGAGCGCGCATTTTGAAGCTGATTTCAGAACGTTCTTTCATCCCACTAGTGGACCAAGGCGTGGGCCTCCTCCTGCGTTTGGCCACGTTCACTGGCTTCAGATCGGTTTCCTTCGGACGGAAGTGGAGACCTGTTTGCTTTTCTTCCATTTGGCCAACTGTAGGTGTTACACAGAAGTCTTCATCGGACGGGACAGAGAGTAATTCGATTCCTCGCTGCCGAGGGGCAAGTTGGTCCTGAGAGGCCCATGCTTGACAACAATCCAGTCTAGACCGGCGGTTTGCCCTTTGGGTGCTGCTCCCAGACTTTACCCACTTTACCCATTTCACCCACCCCCACTTTACCCATTTAAGGACCGTCAGTAGGGGAAGACTCTCCCCTACGAAATGGGAGACTTCTTGAGGGTTCCGTTTAGAAGACAATCTTTAGCATTCAGTGAATGTCGTAGGGCTGAGAAGGAGCGCGGATCCCGTGCGGTCCTTAGCCAAGAACTCGGTATAACCGGGAAGCTGCTGCTCCTACGCAGGAAGGAAAGCGGCCCGCCAAAGGGCCGCCAGGTTTCAGCAACCTTGCCTCCGCCTCCCCTCCCGGAATTAGTCCCATACTTCAACTGGAGCATCTCTGCCTAGGGTGGCACGCTCAGAGGCATTCCTGGGGGGTGGAGAACGGACAGGGCCCTGCATTTCCTAACTTCCACACCAAGCCACACACACACATCCCCGGGGCTGTGAAGGCACCTCCTGGCCTGACCCCTCACCTCTGGAGCATCCTGCCAGGTTAGGGCTGATATCCTGTGCCCTGCCCAACTGCGGGTGCCAAAGGGAGGGGGGGGGGACAGAAGAGATTTCAGAGGCTGCTGTCGGGCAAGTCTGTCTGGGCGGAAGTCCAAGTGACTTTTGGCGTTTAATAATTAGAAGGCGCTGGCTAATGATCTGAATATGTATATGTGTGTGTGTGAGAGAGAGAGACGAAGAAGCTGGAAGGGGGGGAGGGGAGTGATCTCGCGCAAAGTTCACACGTGCAGCTGTATTAGTTACTGATTTATTTGATTAAATGCTAGTCTCAAGTGCTCTGATCCACAGCTGAAGGCGGCCCCATTAGCATAACACTGATGTTTAATTTTCATACGCATAATTAGCCATATATTTAACACTAATAGCGACTGCGCACCACGGCTTTGCCTGTTTGAAATAGCCTGGGGTGGGGGGGAATATAGTCTTGTTAAAAAAAATAGAACAGCCCCCCCCCTCCTCTTTTTCTCCCAACTCTGGCCTGATCTGAACTTTTTCCGCCCCCCTCCCTTCCCTGGGCTACACCTAGATTCCTGGAGGGCGCGCGGAGTCCCCAGCTCTGTAATCAAGCGCACATTTTGGCAAAGGGAGAACACCAATAAAAAATGAACATTCAACACAAATTACATTGCTGATGGCGTTACAGATATTAGTGGGGAGGGTTTCCTCCCTCTGTCTCTCTCTTGCTCGCTTCCAGGCGCAGCAGAGCAGCTCGCTCGCCGATGGCTGGAGACCCCAACCGGCTCCCCAGAACGACCCCCGCCCGCCCCACAAGAGCTCCAAACTCCCCCGGGACGCCTGAGCGCAACGCAAAGGGACTCCTCCATGGCTTCCTTCCCCTACTCTTTGCTTCCGTGGCCTGGAAGACCGCTCCTCTCCCTCCCTTGATCCAGCTGCGGACCCAAGGAGGGGGGTTCTCCCGTCCGTCCCCCCACCCCACCCTACCTGGCGACCGAGCCCGGAGCAAGTAAGTGGCGCTCACCGAGACCCGGTTTTGTGTTTGGGGAGAGGCGCTTTGCAGGAAGGATCGGTCCTGGGTCCGACAGGCGAGCTGTCCCTAGTCTGAACTTTTCTCCTCGTCCCCCCCCCCCCCGCAAGTGTGTCAGTGGTTGTGAAACCTCAGAATTGTCCAGGATGGGAGAAAAAGGTTCAGGTCAGCTAAGATCTGGAAGGCAGCAGGGCGTCTGGCGAGTAGGAGGCCGGGATTCCGGGCACTTCTCTGGGGAGATAAAGCGAGCTCGATTCTGCTCCGGATCCCCCAGGGTGGTGGACGTTTAGTGTTAATCCGGATTGATTTCTAGTTGGAGGTTTGGAAATTGTTCTGCGGTGGCGTCTTCAGTAAACTTAGCAGGCATGTTTACATGGAGAGAATTGTTATGTCCTGTCCCCCCCCCCCCCCAAAAAAAAGTCCTACTGGTAGGATTGCAGTGAGGCGCAGGCGCAGGTTAACTCTAAGTCTCGGAGGTACATCGCCCTACTGTTTTGTCAGAGAGACCGGAACACATCTGGGCTCGGGGACTGCCCGATCCACAGCCTGGCGAAGCCGGCGTCGCTTCAGTTCCCTTCTGCATCGGGGCAGACTTACTCGGAAGGAGTAAAGGGATTTCAGGCTTGCGCCCGGCTCCCACTGAAGGCTTTTGAGTGGAGTAAAGGGAATCTGGCTTGAGATTTGGAGATGATTTGGGGGGTGGGTCGGCCTGGCTCGGCTCCATATCCCAAACTGCTCTTGAAGGGCCACCTGCTCCCCATAGAAAGTGCTTGTGGGGCATGCGGGCAGGGGAAGGGACGGGGGTTTCCTCCAGAAACCCGCCAAGCTTCTCTGCGGGAAGCTTGAAAATAAATCCCAGCTGGCCGAGCAACCTTTGGCATGGGAAGGGGGGGGGAGAAGGACCCTTGCCAGCCCCCCCCCCAAACGTGCAAAGACGAAGCCCTCGCCCGGGTTGACTTCTCTGTCTCTGTCTCTCTCTCTCTCTCTTCCTCCAGCCTTTCCGCAATCACCTTTATAATTAGGATTATAGATGTGTACCATAAATGCCAGCACCTCGGGCTAATTGCTGCGCAAACAGCTTGTTACCGCAGCAGTTGGTAAAATCCTGCAGTCCTAATAAAATTAACCTTGCGGGGAAAAGACAGGGATACGCCAGACGCTGGTCCATGCCCAGACTCCGAGCAGGAAGCGGAGCCTTGTGGGTGCAGCCGTCCGGCTCTCCAGACCTCAAAAAAAAAAAAAAAAAAAAAAAAAGGGGGGGGGGGGCACGTTCAGGATAATTTTGTCTGGATTGGGGTTTGTCTTTTTACTCATGAGTAATGTCACCAGCAGGCTGCAGCCCCTTCTAGCAGAGCGGCAGACATCTCTGGCTCTCCAAGTCATAGTAACCCCGGGAGATGCCTGAATATGCACAAGACAAGGGGGCGATCCGGTGGCGTGAAAAGGTCAGCCCGGGTTCTAAACCGGTTTCCTCAGTCGGAAGTCTTTGGGTTCCTCGACAGCCTGCTTCGAATCGCCGCCTTCGATGCAGTCCGACTGACGGGGCTGGACTCGCTGAACTCGGTGGGGCCCGGGAGCTCCTCTCTTGGGCGAGTCATGCGCGACTCCTTTCTCCCTTCTGCGGAACAGGAGTAACACTGATCTGGTACGAGCAACCGAGTCCTAAATCACTTTTTTTTTGGTGGGGGTGGGAATACAAGGTTTAATTGCCATGGCGCTTGCTTGGAAATGCACGGAGGGGGGGCTATTAAAATCCAAGCTCCTTTAGATTTCCTTTGAGCTCAGTGGGGCAGACGGGGGGGGGGTCTCTAACGTAACCCCGCCGATTCCACTCGGCTCGGTCAGAAGTCTTGGAGTTTGCCCGCGAAAAACGCGCTGGACCTCGGTCGGATGGCGTGCCTGGCTGCCAGCATCAACCAGAGAGGCGACGGTGCCTCTCTTCCGACCTCTTCTAGGCAGATTTCAGTGCGCCCGGCTTTCCAAGTTTACTTTTGCCCTTTCTGAAATCCGCTCGCTTCCGGATCGAGTCCTGGGTAAGCGCTCAGGTTACCGAGAGGCCCGAAACGCCCACACCCACCCCTCTCACCTGGGAGCCCCCCCCCCCCCCAGCTCAACCATCCCGCCAAGATGAGCTTTTTCTTTATTCCCGAGCTGGATGACCCCCTGCCAGAGGGGGCTCCCCGGCACGGCTGAATAGGCCCACTCAGGCCACGTGTCACAATCCCGGCTGAGCGGGGGGGGGGACTCATACCCCCCACACACCTGGACTTGAGGTGCCAGGCGCTTGCCGCGAAAATCACTGAGCAGCCTGCCGCCGCCACCCGCGCCTTAGGCGCAAGTCCATCTAAAGCGAACAGCTTAGGATCCCTGCTCCCGTTCTCCCCCCAAAAAAACGTCTGCCCCCCCCCCCCAATCAGCGGGAGGTGGCTTTGCAAAGGGTGGTCTGGTGACCCGCTCTGCAGCAGGTTTCTTTTAGGGTCCCGGTCGCCAACCCCGGGGGAGATCTTCTTCGGCCTGGCAGAAGCCCAAACTGGGATTTGCACTGGGGGAAAGGCTCTGGAGGGGGGGTGAACGCGAGTTTCTGACTCCCTCCCCGCGTGGCGTCCCGGAGGCAACTGGCCCTCTGGCTGGGGGGGGGGGCATCCCACCCGGGCAGCCGGGGTTGGGGGGGGGGGGCGGCTCTGCCGCTTGGAAGCCAAAGCTAGACGCAGTCGCTTCCGCTCGGCATCCTGGCTGCGTAATTAGGAAGCCCCTAATTGTCTGTCCTCATCAGCCCCTTCCTTCCTGCTTGCCTCCCTGGGGGGGAGGGGGTGCACGGCTGAGGTCTGGGGACAGCCAACACTGGGAGTCCCAACCAGGGAGATAGGAGATTGCCCCACCCGGCTCAAAAAAACCCGGCATGGGGGTCCCGCTGACAGCAGGGCCCCCCTTTGATCCGGCCTGGGTCCAAAGAACATGAAAGGCACACCCGTTTTGGCAAGATGGTCCTTTACAGGCAGTGACAAACCCAGGTTGAACAGCACACCGACTTGAACAGACCCAACCAAGTGGGAGAAGAAGGGGGCACCACACAGATCCCCTTTTTAGCACCCGGCCAGGGTCACCTCTGGATCGCTCTTCTTGGCCAACTCCTTTAGGAACCAATTCTGGGCTTCCCCTTAACTGCACGCCCACCTCCCCAAGAGGCCCAAAGGAGGCACACCCATGTGGCCGCCATATTTTACAAAGCAGGAAAAGTCAGGTGGGGGGGGGGAGCCAAAGTGTGCTCAGAAGCCACCAGGTCCAGTCCTGTTGGCCAGTTCCACCCGAAGTCCAGGCGCTACAGGACTGGGCAGCTTCTTCGACCTGTAGTCTTGGCTCTCTGGCCCTCCGACATGCTGGCAGGGGCTGATGGGAATTGTAGTCCATAACATCTGGAGTGCCAAAGGTTCGCCACCACGGTCTTAGGATAGCTCTGCTTCTTAGGATAGCTCTCCGACTGCCCAAGTCCATAGGAGCACTCCAGGTACCCATGCCAGCCGGAGTCAGATGGCTCTTTTAGGTTTCTTCGGCCAGCCGGGTCAGGATCTCTGCCCCTCTGGAAGTCATCAGGACGGTGTGCTCAAACTGGGCTGACCTGTAAGGGTGAGCAGCAATGAGCAGGGGGCCCCTCCCCACTTTTCCGTTTGGGAAACAAAACCAGCAGAACTGGGGTGGGGAACCCAGACCAACCTCCCGCCCCAAAAGTGCCTTCTTGGAGGGCCCTGCTCCATGGAAGGTTGCAAGTGGAGGCGCACCTTTGGTTGTCCATGGACACAGCCGTCCATCCGTCAGGCAGGGTTTGAAACTCCGGGGAGCCTTCCATGATGATGGGCTCTGGGAGGGTCACAAGGCAAAGGTCAGCAGGTCAGACGGCCCCCCCAGCGCAGATCTTCCTCCCCCCCAACGCCCCCCAACCCAGCACCTGGGAGCAAGCAGAGCAGAGCTGCGGCCTCGACTTTGCTGCCTCTCCCGGCTGGCTTTAAAGCCTGGCGCAGGGCATTTTAATCAAGCTTTAATTGTGATCCCCACGGATCATAACAACCAACGCGCCCACCGCTTCCCGCCAATTGGTGGCTAGGTTGGGGGAGAAGATGTGGTGGGGATTTTTTTTTTTTAAAAAGCAGGCCTTAAAATGTTCATTAAAATCAGCAAAACAACAATTTTCTTATTTCCTTCTAATTGCTGCGCCATTTAGGCATGCCGTGAGCAGGAATACATTTTCCTCCTCTGTGATTGGTATTTCGCACCTTCCGTTTTGTAGGGGAGGGCCGCTGGGCGGACTGACTTCCAGCTATGGGAATGGGTGGAGAAAAAGACCCCTCCTCCAAAATGTCTTTACCAAAACCCCCAGTCAAATCAGAGGGGTGGCAGATTTGGTTCCCCCTTCTTCTCCTCCTCCTTTCCACTGTCATTCCCTTTCTGCTGGCAGCAGTGGCCTACCCCAGAGGGTTGTTGTGATCGAAAAGAGGCACCCAGTACATTCACAGAACTTTAGACATGTACTTGAAACCTAAAGGCTAGCCTGAGGTGCATTGATTCCAGGGAAGATGAGCAGCCTTGAACTTCACCTGCTTTGGAGTAAGGTGTGCGCAAGATGCCACCTGAGAGCCGACTACAACAGGCAGCTCCAAGACGAAGGCTTCCAACAGAACCTTCCCTGAGCCAAGACCTGACTTCAGCAGAGGCCTGAGAGAGCCCCGCCCCCCCAGGTGGCTCTAACAAGCAGGGAGGAGGAAGGGAGACTGCCAGGTGCATCAGATCCAGTGGGGCATGAATACACAGCCATGGTCTTCAAGGCACCCAGGGGCTCCTGTCTCAATCTGCAGCTACAAAGTGACCAGAGAGGCAGAGGACGACTGCCAAAGGCTAACTTGGGGCTGTGGCCTCTTTTATGCCAGCCCAAATCTCAAGAACCCAACAGGCAATATTTTTCCCCTTCTTTCAAAATGATTTAAAAATGCCAGGCTTTTCTGACACATCAGTCAGGCCACCCAAAGGCCTCTGTATCTTTCTTTCTGGGACATCGATCCCTGTAGATCCATGGGTATGCTAAAGAAAGGAATTCAGGATCTTCCTCACTCCCTCGACACCAGCAGGAACTTACCTATTGTGAACGCCATGCCTTCCTCCATCAGCAACGGGTTTTGGTTGGCTACAAAAGAACCCATAACAAACAACGAATGGATTAATTTTTAACATCTACTGCTCTCTAAGGATCCCTTGACAGATCAGTTGGGGATGGCCACAGCTTTACCATGGTGAGCAGAGAAGGAGAGATCCACCATGATCTTTTACCTTTCTACGGCCGAGGGGCAAATCAATCACCCTATCCCTGTTCTGTTTTTCAAATAAAATCACACCATATCAGGAGAAGCAAAATGGACTGAAGCAAAGGCTGGGCTTGGTCACTTGATTAAACTACATTTTTGAAAGTGAAATTTCCTTTCTGCAAAGTAAAAGAACCCTCCCATCTTTCCCAATTTAAGGATACATTTTTTCCTGTGCAAATAACCCCGATTCCACTAACCGGGCTTACTTCTGAGTGGATGGGTCAAGATAGTAGATCAACAATTCTTTCTGCCTACCGGGATCTGTATTCCTAATTGTCCACCTGATATCACCCTTATATTGCTTTAAAATACATATATATTCTTTTGAATAAGAACCTTTGAATAACATGGAATTTACTACGAAGTACACCTGCTGAAAATTACCTCTTACTTGTCTCATAAGACTTTGCTTAAGTGCCTCTAAGTAGGGTAGGTGCAGGTGTAATGGATATTGCTTTTTTAATTGACAAAAAGGGGAATAATTCCTTCCGAAGACAGCAGCAGTTCATACTTTTAATCTGATGGAAAATCTAGACCAATAAACTGGGTATCAATCAATGTTGCAATAATTTTGGCACTTCTGATTTTCAGCAGCTAACCTCAATTGTGTGTTCCTTCCACGGGTCCCCTTGAAGGTTAATAAAAGCAGCAAGAGCCTAGCCAAAAACCCCATCTGGGAGAGAATTTACAGGCCAAGCAAAAGGGCGCCAAGCAAAAGGGCCAAACCCAGTCTACCCATATCCTCTTGGGGAGGGCTCCTTGATTTCAGAAGGCCCAACTAGAACATAAGAACATAAGAACAAGACAGCTGGATCAGACCAAAGTCCATCTAGTCCAGCTCTCTGCTACTCGCAGTGGCCCACCAGGTGCCTTTGGGAGCTCACATGCAGGATGTGAAAGCAATGGCCTTCTGCGGCTGTTGCTCCCAAGCACCTGCTCTGTTAAGGCATTTGCAATCTCAGATCAAAGAGGATCAAGATTGGTAGCCATAAATCGACTTCTCCTCCATAAATCTGTCCAAGCCCCTTTTAAAGCTATCCAGGTTAGTGGCCATCACCACCTCCTGTGGCAGCATATTCCAAACAGCAATCACATGTTGCATGAAGAAGTGTTTCCTTTTATTAGTCCTAATTCTTCCCCCCAGCATTTTCAATGGATGCCCCCTGGTTCTAGTATTGTGAGAAAGAGAGAAAAATTTCTCTCTGTCAACATTTTCTACCCCATGCATAATTTTATAGACTTCAATCCTATCCCCCCTCAGACGTCTCCTCTCCAAACTAAAGAGTCCCAAACGCTGCAGCCTCTCCTCATAGGGAAGGTGCTCCAGTCCCTCAATCATCCTTGTTGTCCTTTCTTCTTGCACTTTTTTTTTTCTATCTCCCTCAATATCCTTTTTTGAGATGTGGCTTATCTCAGTAAACTGGACACAGTACTCCAAGTGCAGTCGCACCACTGCTTTATACAAGGGCATGACAATCTTTGCAGTTTTATTATCAATTCCTTTCCTAATTATCCCCAGCATAGAAGCTGAAGGACACCTGGTGTCCTGATCCACATCCATCAACAAGCTCTCCAAGACAGGCCTTCACACAGAAATACAAAAATGCCTGTTCTGGCCGTGGGCCCCTCTCCATCCCTTGGGTTCACACAAGGAGCCCGAGGGGATATAGGTGCCCCCTAGAACTCACAGCAGGGGATTCCACTGTTGCCAACCCAAATCACAATATGGAGAGGATGGGACTGGGAACAGGAAACAGGAGAAGAACAACAGGTCTTTTGCTTGTTTTACATTTCCCTCAGTAGAATAATAATCCTGCTGGCCCCTTGATACAGGGCTTCAGTGACTAAAAATGCAGATTCAGCTCCTCCTCCTCCTGCAAGTTTTTGTGCCTCATTTCACCACCTCTTTGCCTCTTTACTGGCCAAGAGGAAAAGGGCCCCTTAATGTACCGTATTAGAAAGGTTCCCTGTGGGCCCCTGCCCTGCAGAGCCACTGGAGAAGCCAAGCAGCCACATGGTGTTGCCATGGCAACTATCACTCATGTTGTCAGCACCATGACCTAGGCCAAGCAGCTACTGTAGCCATGCCAGAACTACCGGTGGTGGTGATGGTGAACGTGTCCTGATTCAGCTTACACAAGGGCCTTTTAACATTTCAGTCTCTCCTCACTGCCAGAGGCTGTTCCCGTTGCAGCTAAATGGAAACCTAACCCAGGTCCCTGGTATGAACCCATCTCCAAAGGAGAACTTCCTTACCATGATGCCAAACTTCAGGGTGGCCGTGGAAGAAAGATCCTATCCCGTGCCCAACGAAGTGAGGGCAGACTTGAAAACCATTCTGACGGACTATACGGCTTTCAGAGAGAGCAGAAATTAAAACATTAGAGACTTCAGAATGCGTAGAGCAGATGAAATATTAAATTTTTGTTCGTTTGCAGATATTCTTGCCCATTACATTGTTAGCATATTGCTTACAACAGTCTCTTTGAACAAAGTCAACATTCTCCACAAGAAACTCTGCCTAGCATTTTTTTTAAGAAAGTGGCTGATAGGACAATCTCAAAAGTGAAAAAATAATAATATTGGCAAAGCGTGGGGATTCTTTCCCAAAGTGAACACCGCCTTTTAGAGGCCACCGTGACACTGAAAAATTTCTATGCCAGGGTAAGGTGGGAAATCAAAAGGGGCAGTTTCAGCTTCTCTTCAGATCTGCAGGAAGACAATGTTAGTTCATAAATCTCGAATTTCGGAGAGTTATCCTGACACTTCGGTCACCTTTTAAAAACAAAATTACATTTGGAAAGGAAGACAGATGACACTCCAAAATGCCACCAAGCTTCAGATGGAGTTAATGCAAACGCTGTAAATTAACGCAGGGGGCAGGGTGTGTGTGTGTGTCATTTTCTTTGAAGAATGTGCACACAGGTTGATACGAAGCAAGACTCTGAAGAATGATAAAGCAATCCCTAGGCAGAGTTACAGTCCAGGAGCTAAAAAGGGTGTCATTCTGCTTTGGCCTCCACTATTAGCGTTCTTATTTAGGGGATACCAAGCTTGTTTAGGATACCTCCTAAGAATGCAAGTTGCTTTCCTCACCCAAGTTGTCATTTTCTGTCTCCTCCAATGCTGCTTTCACACGTTCAGATATATACCATGGGGCTATACTGCATCCTTGCCAATGTGGGCAAGGTCTCCATAAAATGCTCCCTGTGAGCCGTGCGGATGCATGGCCGCGCAGCCACCATATTGGTGCCACACAGATAAGGGGCTACCTGGCAGGGGGAGCTTTTATCAGTGGTTTTCAATTCTATCCAGTGTCTGCAACATCCCACACAGCACTGGAGAAGGAGTAAAGGGACTATTGCACTATACAGTATTCCAAAGTGTTGGAAACTGTTTATTTATTTGTTTATTGAATTTCTAAACCACCCTCCCCCTCGGGGCTCAGGGCGGTGGACAACAGTGATAAAAACAGCTTAAAAACATAACATAAAACTACTAATTAGCCATAATAAAACCAGGAACCAAAGAGCGTCAGATGGCGTTTCATCCCTTCCCTCTCCCCACCTTTATGCCCACAGGAGGCCAGCTGAAATGGCAGCAATGTATTTAACCAGGCTGGCCAAATGCCGTCTTACAGGTCCTGTGGAAACTCTGCAAGTCCCACAGGGCCCTGATCTCCCTTGTAAGCCTGTTCCACCAGGTAGGGGCCAGGGCTGTAAAAGCCCTGGCCCTTGTAGAGGCCAGCCTGATAGCTTTAGGGCCAGGGATCACCAAGAGGTCCTCCTCTGATGAACGGAGGGACCTAACGGGGCGATATGGGGAGAGGCGGTCTCGCAGGTATGAAGGTCCAAGGCCATGAATGGCTTTGAACCTTAAGCCAGAGGGCAACAACTGTTGATAATTACAGATCCAAACTACGTCAAAATTCAGAGCAAGAGTATAAGAGAGCTCATTTGCATAAGCAGAAATATACAACATCACATCCTTAATCATTGGCATGATAAATAACCCATAAGCTTTTGCAGCCTGAACACTTGGTTGTTATGAGTCTGTTGGGTCTTACAATCAATGATAAATATACACAGGAGCATATTGCGTTATTGGTTTAGCTTGCTGGCATTTATCTGTTCATGGTTCATACCTGGATTACTGGCAGCTATTCACCTCTATCATTTTCCTTTCTGTGAAATATCTCTAAGAAACCCTGGAATCCTATAAAATTCATTACCTGCTATTCCCCTTTGGAACTGGTTATTCCAGCATCCCACCTAGTTATCCAGTATAGCTTAGAATAAAGTTTTCATTTTTTTTAAAGAACCATACTTAGTTGCTTAATGGGTTATATTTGGCTCTAGTCAGAGGCAGACCGCCCATTGGGCAAAATGGGCAGCTGCCTTGGGCGCAGAAATTGTACGTCACGTGGGGGGCGACACAATTTCTGAGCGGGCCCGTCCACTCCCACCCACTCTGGGCGGTGGCCGGCACAAGCCAAGCAGCCTGCAGGTCAGAGTCACTCTTCCCCTGCCCAGCCCCGCCAGCCATCCACAAGCGCAAGGAATGGACTACCACGCTCCAGTCTAGAGCCATAGGTTGCACACTCCCACCTTGAGCCACTGTGGTCAAGCTCACTCAAGGAGAAGATGGTTCCACAAAAGGTCATCAGGGACCTGCCAGTCACTCAGATTCTCTCGAACTAAACACATAATTAGCAATGAAACTTTGCCCATTTTGACAGAGGGAAAGTACAAGCGCCCACTTGAATCATCTTGCTCATTTACAGCAAGGAAGTCCCGGGTTGAATGTACCGTGGTTTTGTTTCACGTTACATTCCCCGCCCCCTTCCCCATTGGTAACCAATTGTGGCCATGACTTAAAGATGACAGATGCTCAGTACCTTTTAAGTATTTTTGCTGGGATTTCAAATCACTATCACATCTTCAAGGGAACCTCATTGACTTTGAAGCCAGCTGAATGAGAATGTAGGGTTCCAGTTGATCCAGTTCCTGATCTATAAAACCCCCAGCTGAGTTCTATTGCATCATTACAAGGCTAGAGAGGCTTGTTAACTGGCTGTATTTTATCTCCCCCTTTCTCCTAGAACAGTGGTTGCAAACCTTTGGCACTCCAGATGTTATGGACTACAATTCCCATCAGCCCCTGCCAATTGGCTGTGCTGGCAAGGGCTGATGGGAATTGTAGTCCATAACATCTGGAGTGCCAAAGGTTCGCCACCACGGTCCTAGAAGCATAGGGTGGTGTGTGTCTGTATGGTCCCCTCTCTACATGCTACCTTTGAAATGGGCAGAGAGAAATCCCGTATCCCTCTGAGGGAACTATCTAAGCATGTCTACTCAAGTCTATTTAATGGGATTTACTTCCAGGAAAGTGTCGGTAGGGCTGGCAAATGTGTGAGAAGCCATAATGGCAAGCGAGTGCTTTTTGGAGGTCAATAGGGCAGTGATTCTTAACAGAGTTTGGTGCACTTCAGCTTAGATTCCTACCCAAGGTTCTACTTAATCCAACGTAAATTCTCCTGCTATTGACAAAGTTGTAGGTGTTTTTTTAAAAAAGCAACAAGCCAAATGCTTAACATTTGTACTGATTCGATTTCAAATAAAATCAACCTATTTTCACTCAAAGGTGAAGCCTTTCTTCCTTTCAGTCCAGTAACACACAGCTGTCTTGCACCAAACCACGTATCTGCACCTTTACTCAAGAATGAGCCGCCACTATAATAGTACTTTCTGTATGATGAATGGTATCTCTGTGCTGAAAAGTGGAAGAGTGGAGAACTAGGTCAATAACTTTTAATGACGCTCACAGATAACACCTTGAATGGATTTTCTGTTGTTGCTGTCGTCGTACAGGTCCTATGGATTAGCTACCGCTCGCTTACCACCCCAACAAAAATCTTTAGCTATTACAGTATTTTGTTTGATTTTGGAGCACAGCAGAGTATAGATCTCAAAATGTATGATAGCTGAAATGTCTTTATGGATCTCCTAAATACTCACAGGGAGTTAAGTAATGGCACACAGGAACAAGGAAGTTAAAGATGGGGGTGAAGGGAAATGTCTTCATCAGATTTGAGATTGTTTCACAGAATAGTAAAAGAGACACAGAGAAAAAGAGATGTAGAAATCAAGAAGAAGCTGGGAAGTGATAGTTTTCTCAACAACGCGTAAGAAGAAACAAGCAAAAAGAAAAGAGCCAGTGTCAGACATCTGACAAGAACAAGTTGGTTTCTTTCTTATCACTAACCTCTGTCTTCTCTCTCTGCTTTTCTCCAACTGCCTTCCCTCATGCCAAAATAATTTAATCAATGTTCTATTTGGGTTTGTCTGCATTCCTCCTAATATGGACCTATTAAGGGAGCCTGTCTTTTCCAGGTTTACTCCACACTGAGGGCTTTTCCAACATGCCATTAAAATCTTCAAAACGTACGTTACTTTATTCATGAATTTAGCTGTAGCTGTTGTTTCGTAGGTAAATGGAGACCTACTACTAAAAATTAAGCAGAGCCCACCATTAGCTTGATAAGGTCTGAACTTCCAGTCAACCTTGCTGCTCGCCAAAGGATCTAAGAATAGAACTATTAAATGTAGTTCTGTGATTCGCTAAAGCAGGGGTGTCCAACTCTGGAGCTTCAGATGTTTATGGACTACACTTGGCCATGCCAGCAGGGGCTGATGGGAATTGTAGTCCATTGAACATCTGAAGAGTCAGAGTTGGACACTGGAGCTTTAAAGGGACAGGATTTGAGATTTTTTTACAGAATGCAGATGGTGAAAATACAGTTTTCAGGGGGAACCTAGGATGAGAGGAAGAGCTATTTACTCTCTGTGCCTCACCCACTGCTACCACACAATACACATCCAGCTCATCCTCGCACACCTCACTCTGCCCTCCCTCACATCCAACCACCACTTACCCACTTCCTCACCCATATTCGCCACAGCTCTCTTTTACTAAAAGCGAGCTGGAGTTTGCCTTTTTATTCAAAGAAAATCCATGGGGTGGGGGTGAACCAACACTACTGGCTCCGCTTCTTTTGCACATAGCCCTTTACGAACCCAGGGAGCTGGCCTCGATCTGAATGCCTCACCACCTTGCCTCTGCTGCCTGACTGGGATAGCCTCTCCTTGCCCCAGTTCTGCCTTACCCAAGCCAGGACTGTTCGAGTGGTCAACCAGCCTTCATGCTGGACAGCCGGGGATTCATGTTTATTCTCTGGACAGTTCCGTTGTGGAATGGAAAGGGTTACCTTATACTAAAAAAACAAGACACCACCATATAACAACGTGAATTGAAAAGGGAAAGAGGGATTCCATTTGACCACCCCAAAAGGCTATGCTGCGGATCACTGGACCTGCATCGACATCTGTGTGGGTTGTGGACTGTGATGAGAAGGACAATTGCCACAGCAACGCGTGGCCGGGCCCCGCTAGTAATAAATAAATAAATATGGTCATGGTAAATGCTCAAACGTCACATTGTGACCACAAGATTGCGCTCTTAATTTTATTTGGGGGTTCTATAATTGCATTTTATTCTTATTTAGGAACTCCTGACTGGAGAGTAGGGTAAATGTTTTAAATAGACCTATGGAAGGTCCTGCATGCTGTTGGCACAGGTGCTGCTTTGTACTGGTAGTCAACTGTGGATTTTGTATGTGCAGTGGGGTACATCTTTGAGGTGTGGGGGAAGAAAAAAAATGAGGTATGCCATTAAGGCATGTGACAGGTATGCAAAAAAGGTACAAACTATACATCCACAAATGTTCATAGACTTCTGCTTGCCATGACTTCAATTTCAGTCGTTGTTGTCATGGAGATTTGGGGAAATTTGTTTTCCATTTTTTTTATTTCTGAGAGGAGTCTTATCAACGGGAGACGTAGTATGTGATTCACACGTTGTTGATCAGATTTTTCTGAACTCATTTTCTAAAGAGTTTGAGTGAACTTACCGCTATGCACCTCATCCTAAAACCCCCGAATTCCAAATTGCTACATGAATTATAATTCCCAAGTCTTCCTTCCCTCCGGTTCAGCCATTAATCTTGCCAAAGCCGGACCAGTTTGTGGGTCAGGAAAGATAGGAACACACGTTCTTCAAATCACTGCCCACTGGACCACACAGTCTCTGCTAGGGCTCAGTTACAAATTTATTGCAGTCTGCAGTGAACAGAACTCTCAGTGTATAAATCCTCCGATCAGAAGAATGGCACACTTCTGAGCTGCACATCTCGCATAGTTTCTGCCCTGACAAAAGATGGGAATCTGCCTAAGTGAAGGCTCATGCTGCGTTACAGTACTGCAAATCACACCTGATTGAAAAGGGGCAAAGATTCCCCTCTCTGGCTTCCCATTCTGCAAAAATGTTGTATGGCTACACACACCAGCAACTGGAATTCAGAGTATCATCCTCGCCCGTCCTCCCTTGTTCAAAAGATGATTTGTTGTATTCTATGCCTGTTCCAACTATTCGATTCAAATGTCTCCCAGGCCAGTTAACAGAGAGGATTTTGACAAAAATCTTCCGTCTTGGGACAACAACAGCACAACACCCAAAATTTTGACAAAACGGAGCCAAGCGATCAAGATATATGGGCTACTCCCGTTCTTGACCTGTAGAACAGAAGCATGAGTGCTTAAGGTTGCTGGAGGATATCATCAAAACAGAGAAATTCTGACCAGATCAATTTATTTAATTGTAGAAACGGTAATGATAAACTGCTTCCAAAAACTGGGCATAGTCTCATCACACAGATTTCCAACTAAGCTGAACTCTCCAACTTGTTGTTTAGAAAACATTAATGGCAAAAAGAAAAGAAAAAGGGAATTTGACCAAAACCAGGTACAGAGTATTTCTTATTCCAAATGTGTAATATTCAAATACCAGCACATTTCAGCAGAATGCATAAATGCCAAGAGCAGCTAACTTAGCTCTTAGGATTTTCAAGGCAAGAGATGTGTACAGGTGTCATTGCCTGCCTCTGCATTGGAACCCTGGACTTCTATCCAAGTACCGAAGACTAACATTACTTGCACAGGTTGCATTTTGAAGCCAATGCTTTCTTTTCTAGACTGCAGAGGCATATCTAGGGAAAATGTAGCCTGGTGCAAAATATGAGTTTTCCACACACACACACCCTCCCCCCCCCCACCGATATGGGCGGCCGCTCTCCCCCACCAGGACCAAACAACTTTTTTTGCACCAGGTCTTGAAGTCAGTGTATGGACCTGGGGTGTGTGTGTGGGAGGCGATCCCCCCCCCCGACTAAATGGCCACAGCCCAGGGACATTTGACCCCTATATCCCCCTAAGCCCCTGCTAGACTGCTACCCATCTTGAATGCTAAACATTTGTGTGCATTATGGGCATGATCCAGTCCAAAAATGGATATAGCAACTGCACAGGGAAGATTCCTAATTGCTTCTATAGAAGTCTGCTTCTTCCCTCACCAAGTACAGGCAGACTCTGAGAAGAGGGAATGATGGGGGATGTGGGATGCATGCACATCACCTGCCCTGTCATGAACAGCTTTTGTGCACTGCACATCTGCACCTGGGACATAAGGAAATCAACCTGGAGGCATTTACAGTGGGATTAGGTCGTACTGATCTGAGCATCTGAAAATATTAAAATTACATTAATACCATTTAGTTGAAATAAATATTGCAAAAACATTTCGCTAAGAGGAGAAATTGCAGGAAGATCTTTTGACAGCTTGTAAAATCCTGGCTGTGTGTTTGTCTCTCTCCTGTTGCAGTTACTAAAGGTCCAGGCATGGGAACCAAAAGTCACAGGACTCTTGACCTTTAGCTCTTAGGGTCAAACTACATGAAAAGAGTGGTGTTTCCTGGGCCTGACTCACTGTCAGTGCAGCCACACACTAGCTGCAAGGAATTTCATTTTTAAAATTATGGAAAGCTAATTTGGCCCAGAACTTAGATGAGAGGGAAGGGGTTATGCATGGACCCAACTTGCCCCCCAAAAGCAGAGGCATATCTAGGGAAATGCCTGGTGCAAAATCTGTGTTTTCCACCCCCCACCCCGTATGGGTGGCCACCCTCCCCCACCACAACCAAACAACTTTTTTGCACCAGGTCTTGAAGTCAGTGTATGGATCCGGGGGGAAGGAGGAGGGGTGTGGGGGATAATTTTCCACCCCCCACGTGACTAAATGGCTGCAGCCCGGGGACACATGACCACATATGTTCCCCTAGGAGGTACGCCCCTGCCAAAAAGTAGTGTGATTTGGCCCCTATCCTGTAAAAGATAGCCTGGTGCTGGCTGGAAGCCAAACCTTCAGCCTCCCTCTTCCCTCCTTCTGTTCATTTGCTTCTTCTATACTCCTGTGCTGTATGTTAGAGTTATAAGCTGCTATTAGTCTCCATTGTGGAGAAAGGTGGGATATAAGTGAGTGAGTGAAAAGGACTACATTTGTAGATTGATCAGTTTGCACCAGCATCGTCTCACTTCAGAACGTTTCAGACCTTGTTCCAACTTCTATCTTTTCAGGAAATTAGATCCCAATATGCCCAAGGTAGTTTTCCAGTGGTGGCTACACAGCTCTACAGCAATTTTTGCGAAGAGGTCAACACATCACTGCTTAGTTTTAGAAATGATGCTTGTACAAATTATGTGTCATTAAAAGAGAGAGAGAGAGAGAGAGAGAGAGAGAGAGAGAGAGAGAGAGAGAGAGAGGCCCCTTCTGCACACACAAAATAATGCGTTTTCAAACCACTTTCACAACTGTTTGCAAGTGGATTTTGCCATTCCACACAGCTTCAAAGAGTATTGAAAGCAGTTTGAAAGTGCATTATTCTGCATGTGCGGAATGAGCCAGAGGGTTTTAACTATATTTTGAATCTCTTCTGTGACCATTCAGTGGTTATTATAACTGTCTCTGCATTAGGGAATAGAGAGATTTCTGCAGAAATAGCTGAAGCTTTAATCTGAGAGGGCAAAGATCATGAAACCACTTAAATAAATTCAGTTTATTTATTTAAATAAATGTAAAGGATGCAAAGAAGTTGGGCTTTAATCTGGGACAGGGTATACATGGAACATGTTTTCAGTGTTGAGAGTCAGAGCTGGGAACCTGAGGAGATTCCTCTGAGTGTATGCGAAGTGCCTGCCAAAGACAACTTGTCCTCCCACCCAAAAATAATAGCTCCTTTATCTGATATGGCAGCCAAGAAAGCCCATGCAATTCTGGGATGCATCAATAAGAGTACAGTGTCTAGATCGAGGGAAGTAATTGTACCACTCTACTCTGCATTGGTCAGACCTCACCTAGAGTACTATGTTCAGTTCTGGGCACCGCAATTTAAGAAGGATGTTGACAATCTGGAATCTGTCCAGAGGAGGGCAACCAAAATGGTAAAAGGTGTGGAATCCATGCCCTACGAAGAGAGACTTAGGGAGCTGGGAATGTTTAGTCTGGAGAAGCAAAGGTTAAGGGGGGACATGAAAGCTTTGTTTAAGTATTTGAAGAGATGTTATGTCGAAGAGGGAGCAAGCTTGTTTTCTGCTGCCTCGGAGACTAGGACACGGAGAAATGGATTCAAGGCGCCGGAAAAGAGATTCCACCTAAACATTAGGAAGAACTTTCTGACTGTCAGGACTGTTCGACAGGGAAATCCACTGCCTCAGAGTGGTGGAGTCTCCTTCTTTGGAGGTTTTTAAACAGAAGCTGAGTGAACATATGTTGGGAGTGCTTTGATTGTGTGTTCCTGCCTGTCAGGGGGTTGGACTTGATGGCCCCTGTGGTCTCTTCCAGTTCCAACTCTATGATTCTATCTAATACCACACAGCAGGTACTAGACAACATCTAATACCAAACCCCATTTCTAAATCAGAAATTTGTCAATGTATATGCACACACATATATATAGAGAGAGAACGAACAAACAGCCTTATAATGAGTCTCAGCCACAGGTCTTTCACATCATCTACTGCTTGATCCTTAGCTAGAGATTGACCCTGGGACCTTCTGCATGCCAAGAAGATGTTTTGAGCTGCAGTCCCTTCCATAATGTACAATCATCAATGGGGGGAAAAATTAACCAGATTTGTATTTACTTCAAAGGACAGTGTCAACTCAAGCTCAGAGAGAACAGAAACCAAACTTCTGCTGCATCTTCCTCCACCCAGCACTTTGCAATTGGAGAAGTCACTGGCATTTGGGTCAGCCAGTGGGTTTGGCTTTGTTACGCTGTTTAGCAAGGTGAGGGCTTATCTGCCAAGGCCAATGAGTGAGTCAGTGGCTGGAATCTAAATCAAAATTTCCTTTAAACATTCCATGTTTGAGTCCCTGAATATTAACCTGACAAGAGAGGCAAAAAAAGAGACAGCACATGAATGCAGTGAAAAGAACCAGTTCATGAAACCTGAGCGTTGAACAGAGCTACAAAGTGAATTCTGGAAAGTCTTCCAGCAGACATTTGGAAACGCAGGACTGCCCATCTAGCAGTATTGCACGGTTATGGGCCAGAAGAAAGCAGAAGTTATGGGCCAGAAGAAAGCAGAAGTCATGGGCCAGAAGAAAGCAGAAGGCCAGATCTCCCCAACCCCAATGGCCTGAAATCTCCCCCCAAAAGGGTCAGCAAGTCTAGTGTTCACAGAAAAGCACACAATTAAAATGTAAAAAAGATCTGGATAAGATCTTTCCAAACTACTGCCCCCGAAGATGATGACATTGGGATCAAAGCTCATTTAGAGATTCCTGAAGAATCTTATGTCATCCTAGTGGATAATAAAGGCTATGACATTCTCAGGAGTGAGTGACCAACAGTGCAATCCTATGCAAAGCTAACCTGGTCTAAACCCATGGATTTCAGTCATTTTCGGTTACTCTGCATAAAATTGCACAAAAACTCTTTTTAAAGATGCTCAGGCCCTTTCCGCATGGGCCAATAAACCTGGGTGAGAGGTGGGTTAAGTGAACCTGTCCTCGCCCTGGGCCATTCGCAAGTGGAAGCCAGCCATGCGAATGGGGCGCATGCCTTTGCACAGAGGCGCATGCTGTTTTGGGTCCCTGCCTCCCTGCAAAGCACAGCAGGACCACCCAAAAGGCCATGTTATGGTCCATTCCCCCTGCGTGGCTGTGCAGGTGGGAGCTGGGGGCTGCGATTGGCTTGGCCGCAACTATGAGGTGCGGTAAAATAAAAGAATAGCTGAAAATGCAATTCTCAAAAAACCCACCCTGTAGCCAATATCATAGGTGAGGGGCGGTTAGACCCGTGTTGGGGCGGGAACTGTGTGAAGTTCCCACCCAACACGGGTTTTATCCTGTCCTTCACCTGCATTTATTGGCCCATGTGGAAAGGGCCTCAATCTGCCAATGATGGAACAAGTGAAATAAATCCCAATGGAAGTATTTAGCAATAGAACTTCAGAATTGCCTCTTGGCCTTCTCTCAACCCAGCTACAACAAGAAGGTGGCCTTGAGATGCTCAATAAAGTTAGATAAAACTGATTTGACATACTTGGACAACAATGACCAACTCCTTGCAGAAGGAAGAATGAAACAAAGAGACAATTCAACGGCACATTAATGTTTATTACAAAAAATTGTATCCCACTTTTCTGCTCTTCCAAGAACCATCAAGACATAATGCATTCTCAAACATGATCCCACCAACTCAAAATTCAACAAGAAGTTGATTCTTCAAAGCCATTCCCCAAACTGCATTATATGCCTGGGAGAGGGCTGGCTTACAACTCTTCCCACTGTTATATAAATGTCACATATACCTTTCATGTGTGTAACCCCACAAGCCTAATTTGGGGATGGGACACTTCCATGTCACTTCCTGGAGGTTTGAAATGGCCCTTCTCAGAGATACATCAGAATGGCATACAACCTTTCAATCCATGTGTCTCTAAGCCTCAACATGGAAGTCATTTTAGTAACGTTACTAAATTTTTGAGCAATGTGGAGAGTGGCTTTAAAGGAATAGCTCCTCTGAATTTTGAGGGGGTGCATTCATGACTGAGAATGTACTATGTCAATCTACGTGCCGCCCGACTGCCTGTTGACTTGGCTTCAACTAGATCCATCACTTTCCTATTAGCTGTGTCTGTGAAGTAAAGGAAAGTCTTGACAGAACTAGGTAGGATTTCACTGATGGTAAAAAAAATGAAGCATGAACAAAGTACATCTGACTTCCAAAGTCTACGCTGCACATAATTTTCCAGTCTTTGGGTGATTCGTACAAGACATTTTCTGTCCATGTGACCATTTTCTGCCCTGGATATACGCTCTGGTGAATACACATTGTGTGTTAACTCAGTGATCACAGACAAAGTGGTGACAGATTCAGAAGCTACTGTGATTGCAGCAAATGGAAAAATTGCCACTCGGACCCATACCCATGAAGAATACTACTTCACAAACCACATTTGTCCATGGAAGATCACAGCAAGCAAAGATCTGGATGGCTCGTATAGACAAAGTAAACTGGCTTTAAGTTGGATGCTTAAAGTATAAAGTCATTCCAGTGCTTCACATTGTGCCCCTAAGGAGAGTTACATCCTTCTAAATCTATTGAAGTTCACGGACTTAGCTATAAGGGTACAACTCTTCTTGGGATTGCTCTGTCTGTTTACCCCTACCACATAGATACATAAATCCCATTTTTTTGTGGATGGAACCTACCCTATCCCTACTTGCTTCCCTAAACCCTGTGTTGTCCCCCAGCTGGATCCATGACCTGAAACAGGGGTTTTCTTCTGTTTTCCTTATTTATACAACTGCATGTCCCTGCAGATTTGCAAGACAAAAGTTGCTGATGTTTTTTTTCTCTCTTTCTCACAATACTAAAACCAGGGGGCATACATTGAAAACGCTGGGGGGAAGAATTAGGACTAATAAAAGGAAACATTTCTTCACGCAATGCGTGATTGGTGTTTGGAATATGCTGCCACAGGAGGTGGTGTTGGCCACTAACCTGGATAACTTTAAAAAGGGCTTGGATAGATTTATGGAGGAGAAGTCGATCTATGGCTACCAATCTTGATCCTCCTTGATCTGAGATTGCAAATGCCTTAGCAGACCAGGTGCTCGGGAGCAGCAGCAGCAGCAGCAGCAGAAGGCCATTGCTTTCACCTCCTGCATGTGAGCTCCCAAAGGCACCTGGTGGGCCACTGTGAGTAGCAGAATGCTGGACTAGATGGACTCTGGTCTGATCCAGCAGGCTAGTTCTTATGTTCTTATGTTGGGGCTATTCCTCAAACACCAGAGATGTAAAAATAAAATTTTAAAAATGCTTATTTAGAAGCATGAAAAACTAGAACTCTCAAATGCAAAATCACATGATCCATAACAGAGATTTTGCAAAAGATGAGGAACAAGGAGAGTGATAGGAAACCAAATCATAGCCAGGCAAATCAGCGGTGGTTTCCTAATAATCAAAGGTGCGCAAGGTGTAGGTTTTATTTCTAATACAGAAGGGAGCACGTGACCAAACACAACATAAGCCAATGCTAATCAAGGCAAGCGTGGGGCTACCTGTCACGAAGAGCCGGACCAACCTTGAAACATACATTTTAGAAGATTAATTCAATAGTACCATACTGGCTTACCTTGTTTGCTTACACAATGCTCTTGGGAGAGCTTAAGATATTTCCCTTAACTAGCAATCTTAGACTACGGAAACGAGCAAGTTCAGGGATTCCCTCTAATGACAATGAATGATGAAGTATAATTAGTAATATTTTTGAAAGCCCACAATTGTGGGCTTTCTCCGTTAAAGAAAGGTACATTTTAGTTTCAAACCAACACAAATTACTATATATTTTTTCCCTTACAATAGTGTTGAACTTTTATGTGAGGTGCTCTGTTCCTGAAAGGCAGACATGATGGATTGAAATAAAAGATAATTTATTGCCATGCTTACTTTCAAGTGCAGGGAGAAGCAGTGTAATTGTAATTTACAGTAGCTGTCAAAGAAAATCTATCACAGATGACATTAAAATGACTTATTTTGCCTGAGCCACTTATTGTTTAAATGTGCATAATCTGATAGAAACAGATTTCTTTTTTAAAAGTCTGCCTTTGTATTGTTCTAAGTTAATATCAAAACATATATTTATAAGTTAAAACGTTTAGAAACCATTTATTGATACCCTTATCTCAGTAATTTTAACTACAAGTTCGAAATTGGTTTTTTTATTTAACTGCAACTATGTTTTCATTTGTTTGGATTGAGGCAACCAATTGCAGGGCTCTTAATTTACTGTTTTTAAAGATTTCAGGATTTCAACAAAGTTAAAAAGAAAAAATATGACAAGGTGTACAGAAAGACTACTGAGGTGCAGCAATACTGTCCCCACTCTGCCTCCACTGAGGTATGGTGACCAGCTTAAAAAGACTGAACACCATCAGATCAGCAATTGCTTAGGCCAAGGAAACCAATCAGCAATGCAGTTTTTTAAAAATCTCTGTCTGTCTGACAGACTAATTTGTCCGACAGATCCTTTTAACTCCAAATAACATAATTTAATTTCAGGATCCTTTTAAATCCCACGGTATATATTTACAGAATTTAGCTTTTCCACCCAGGATCTGAAAATATGCTCTGCCAAGACACCCACTGCATTTTAGAAAGATGAAACCCATTCAAATTTTGAACGAGCCTTTTCTCTAACGCCAGCAAGGCAGACATTGATTTTTTTTTTCATGTCAATCTCTAATTTTGTTAACAGTGATCATAAAACAACAAAAAGATCACCAAATTGTAACAGGCCCGGATAAGCTCCCAGTCCTTAACAGTATGGAGATTTAAACAAAACCAACATATTTAATCATAAAATAAGATATCCAAAGCGTGTGTGTGTGCGTGTGTGTGTGTGTGTGTGTAGAAATAGCCCAGATGATCGCAGTCTGTTATTTTGTATGTAATTGTGACTACAGACCAATCCAGATTAATTTGCTTTTCAACACAGCTTTGCATACACATTTACATGCTGTGAAAATACTGACCTCTGGTATTGACATAGCAAGAGAGAGAAAAGGGGGACCAATGTCACTTTCAATTCTGCCTGTCTTGTCTTTCTTTTTTAAAAAAAATACAACTAGAATTAATGTAGTAATCTAATGAAATGCATTACCCTGCACGGAGATTTATCAGATTTTTTCCAAGTGAATGCCATACTTTGCTGGCACCGGGTAGAGTTCACCTGCGCGTTGGTGTGGCGTGTGGCTCTCTCCCTCTCTGTCTTTTTTTGTAAAGAGTTAAGTCGTACACAAAAAAGGGGGAACAAAGGTCAGCACCCAGCCGCCACTTGAATGTGAGATTTTTCTTTTTATTCCCCTTGATGTATACTAGGCTCTGTGTTATTAGTCTTAATGATGGAAAATTGTAGTGTTGATACAAATCTTTTTTTCAAAGTAGTAGGCGGGAGCTCCATTTGTTAGCAAGTTTTTTTGTGACTAAAAGCCACGGACAGTACATTTATGTAGCAGTAAAAAGGCCTAGATGCTCTTTCCATAGCAGAACTAATTATTCCCACTGTGACCTTCCTTCTCTACCCTATTCCTAGTACATCTCATCTGCACGCCTGTTCCTCTGTGTAGATGGTGTCAGAGAATATGAAAAACCCTATAATGAAACCATTTTCATGATGGAGAAAGGCTACTGGAGTTGCACTTGCTACAAAGAGGCTCAATTATATGAGTAATTGTGATAATTTTCTACATTCATAGCCTTCAATGGGGAGGGGGGGAATGAGAGCCACAAAGGAAAATTACTTTAACAAGAAAGTACAGAGAGTAAAAATGGAAGAAGAGACAAAAAGGTGGGGGGGGGGGGGAGAGAAGAGAGGAAAAAAATAAGCAGAGAGGGAAAAAAGTTTAAAAAAATAGATCTGGTAGGGAGGAATAGCACGACAGAGAGAACAACAGAAATGCTCAAAAAGCTCATGTGCAGCTGTGTTACACAATTAAATTGAATTTTTTTCCCCTGCAGTTGATGAATGTGACTACTGCAAATGTGCCTCTGTAGTTAGCTATCATTTGTTGTTCCGTGACAGGAAAAGGATAATTACCTCTCAGAGAGAATCAAAGGCTGACATGCCCTTTAGACACAGCCATGAATGCAGTGCTCAAGAGAATGCTTGAATAAGAATCTCGTCTTCCGTGCCCCCTTCGACTTGAGAATAAATTTTGTTAAAATGCAAGAGCACCACCAGTAAATTTGTTGAACCCTGGGTGCTCAAAAATACGGAGGTGCATCCAGAGACTCATCCCATTTGCAAAAATAAAACTACATTTTGAATTCACTTCTATTATATTCATGGACAGTATGATAGTGAGATATGCATTAAATTTCTTTTCCCAGTAGGGGTCTGATTCAACATTTCCTATGAAAGAACAGAAAGACAGTATCTTTTTTCCCCAGGCTAGTTAGCCTATAATTTAAAACTGTCAAAAACACAATTTTATACAAAGTCTTCAATAAAAGCTTTTCAGATATAACCCAAAGTGGTTTTACTAAAGTTTGATTCAGACTCTGTTACAATATTTTTAAAGCTATAAATACATCAAACTGATATTTTGCTGCTCTTCTTCTCCCCCCACCTTATTCCTCTCAAAGTATTTGAAGATTTATACCCGGGAGGAGGGGAAAGCGGCACCTTTTCAAGATTCTGAGCCATGCACATTTTTATAGCCGTCAAGATTCAAGCAATCTCCCCCCCGCCCCATAGCCATTAGTAAACATATTAATGAAAAGGCGTAAGAGGCGATTTTCAAAAAAATTGTACAGAAGTGTTAAAAAGAAACCAGTAATATGCTTTAATCCAACCGACAACAATTGTTCATTTCAAATTGTTCATTGCAATTCAATTGTACCAGGATTAAAACAAAAAAGGGGGAGGGATCCGTTTAAGGGGGCTTTCTTGCATTTATTACACTTGCAGGCAACTTGGCATGTGAAGGGAAGACTTTTCTATCACTGAATATTTTGAAAGACCTTCGCTGGTTCCTTTCCTGGTTGCTGTAATTCCATCCCTGCTGACATTATTTCACATGTGTAACAATGTCCCAAGCTAATTTTTTTATTAAGATAAATATCCCTCATGCCTACCAAGGTATGACTGAAGCCAATTTGCGTTGCGTCCCTGGCTCTTTCTACGGGTATCTCTGCTGACCCTGCCTGGTGTGATTTTCTTTTTAAAAACCCTTTTCTTCTCCAAGGAACAACATCACAGGCTGGCAGTTCACATAGTGATATCAGACTGAAATGATGGTTCTGAATCACAAAACATGTCATCAAGTTTTACACCAAACCACCAATAACCTTTGTCCCTCTTGCCAGCCCTCCCTTTACTTGTCAGGAGAAGGCTTACCTGATTGTGTTTCCAATTACAGAGAAAGGAGCCTCAGGTCTGCAGGCGGCAATTGCTTCATCTCTACATTTTCTGGCCACCTCCACTAACTTTTGACCAGCCTCATCCACACTGCCCACGAAAAATGTTTCAGAAGTGTCACCATGGTAGCCGTTGAAATACACCTAAACAGATATAGAAAAGGTGTTTTTTTAATTAAGACTATTGCACTTTACATTAACTAACTGAAGTACATTCCTAAGCCCTCTCTCTCTCTGTGATACGTCTAGTCACGCACAGGTGTCAAACTTGTGGCCCTCCAGATGTTATGGACTACAGTTCCCATCATCCCCTGCCAGCATCATGCTGGCAGGGAATGATGGGAACTGTAGTCTATAATGTCTGGAAGGCCACGAGTTTAGTGGTAATTTGCAATAGAGGACATTCACACACAAATACATATGCACACGTATGTGACAGTAAACAGAATAGGAAAGGGAGGTCTGGGTGGGGGTAAGGATGGAAAAAGTTGTTTATCAGGGTAAACATGAAGATTGGCTGTGTTTTAAAAATATACATTTATTATCATTTATTTACTTCATTTGTATCCCACCTTACTCCTCAAGAGGAACCTGAAATCGCTTACATTGCTCTCCTCTCCTTCATTTTACCCTCACAACAACGTTGCGAAGTAGGTCACGCTGAGAGTGTGAGACTAGCCCAAGATGGCGCAGTGAGCTTAGATGTCTGAGATGTAGATTCTCTTTACAGGGGTGGACCATTTTTTTAAACCTGCACACTGAAGCTCCAAGTCCTGCCCAGATCCAGCCTTTTTAAGTCCCACTGTCACCAAGTGGATTTAAGCAGTCCTATAGCATGGAACTTCAGCATAAATCTTGGGAGAAGTACAGACGTTAAGGAGAGGAAACTTAGAACAATGCAGAAACTACTCTTATGAAACTGAAATGTCAAAAGGTTGGATGGGAGAAGGTGTGATAAAGAGCTTTAGCTAGTGCTGGGATAAAAGCTAAGGACTAGGGCTGTCTTAACAAATGGGCAAGCTGCCCGGGGTCTCCACAAGCATAGGGATGCCATGCTAATCTATGTATGTGATGACGTGATGTCAATAAATAAATAAATAAATACTATACTAAACTATAAATATTTGTTATGGGAAAATGCGTATTTAGCATGTGTTTTACTAAAGCTAACGAACAATGTTAATGTTAATTTTTTATGACAACGAGTAGACGTTGGTTTGGTATCATGGTCACCTCTGCAACCACATGTGCATGTATGCGTACATATCTCATTCACTACATAAAAAGTGTATATGTTAATGTCCCTTCAACTCACTGGACAGTTAATAGCAATGATATTGGTTATATTTATATGCCATTGGTTCTTAGAGATTGAATCTGAAATTCATTAGGAACACTTGTAGGGTAAGCATGTCGTAGTTCTTCAAGATCACGGATTCACGTTTTTATTCCTATGAGTGGTTGTGTAGGGAGGGGCCCTTCAGACACTGCTTTGCCAGGAGGCCTATAATGTTAAGTCGGCCCTGGCTAAGGACCAGTTGCCATATTTCCCCACAAAGCCTCAAAGTGGCCACGTTCTCCCTGGGGCCTTGGAGTGTTTATCTGCATCACCGATTTCATTTGTCAAGGGGCTACTGACTAAATCCAAATTTACATCCCGCGACACTTGCACAGAGTGGCTACCCCTTCTTTCTTGCAAACAGATCAGATTCTACAGTGCCTGCGATGAGCATTGTTTCATGGCACAAAGAGGCGCTAAGAGGATGCCAGCGTACAGTGCCTAGAAGATTATATGTTATCTTTATATTAAGACAGCACCAAACCTCGGTGTCAGGAGGATGTTTACATTTTTAAAAGTTAATAGTCCGAAATGCAGTGCAGATCCCCACATTCCTTATTTGGATGGGAATTTATTTCTGGACAAGAACTAGTTTCAATTCCTTTAAAATGGCACCAGTTACCACTTGCATGTCATACCAATGTATATGTGAACTATAATTCAAGCAAAAAATGGGCTAGATGACTATTAGCATGAATACCTATGCGTTCAATACATACTGGCCGTTTTTAGACAATGCCTTTGAAAATAACTCCTATAACCGTGAACTACCAAAGGGGCAGACTGTATATATATGTCTGATTTTTTTTAAGGGTAGGGGGGTAATGGTAATTCTGGCTGTATGCCTCACACTCAATAGAAATGAAATGCTCTTACAGAAACAAAAGATTACCTTTGACACTGTAGTATCAGGCAACAGGGATTTCTCAGTAATTTCTGAGTAGATAATTCCAGTTCTTACATTATGGGAATCTTCCTATCTGTAACTAAAGTCCTACGTACCATCATGTGCTTGGGAGTTTAAAATAATAATATAGAATAGAAGTGCCATTTTTAATTGGTTACGACTTCAGTCTGCTGAAACGCTGCTTCTTAAACGTAAGTGAAAACTACTCTGAAAACAATCCCATATAAATCCCCAGGGTGTACAGACTACGCAACTAAAAAGAGATTTCTAGCTAAACATGCCCAGGATCAGGCCAGAATTACCTCCGTTGTCTAAAAAGAGGGTTAGGCTTTGACACAGACATTTGAAGAAAGTGGGGGTGGGGGGGAGGGGTTAGGCATTAGAAGAAGCTTTTCTGCTAGTAAAAAAGAGAGGGGGCTTTGTTAGGGTTCATAGGATGTGCTCAGAGACCAAAGATGTATCAGTTGTGGGTTGTAGTCAGGAGGGGAATTAAATGAGATTGAATGAAAAAAAAACTGGTTGCATCTCACTGAACAGATGCAAGTCAGACACATTTAGCCAAACTTCCACCAAACGTGATTTTACCATGTGAGACTATGCATGTCTATCTCAAAACCAAGTTCCACCGGTACTTATTTCCAACATTATAGAATTGCAAGCTTAAGCACCTAGCTGTATACTACAAGCCTAAGCAGTGAATGCGGTGTAGTCTCCTTCTGAATAAATGCACAGAGAATTACATATCCCATGACTAACTTGCTCTGAACTGTAACCGCTGTACAGAAGCCACCACCCTCGCCACCCATGAAGGAAAATTATATTGCAGCAATGTTTGGTCAACTGTTTCCACCAAAATCCAGAGATTCTGGCTCTTTTTAAAAAATGCATATAACTGGGTTCTGTCAAATTCTTTTCTTTCTGGGGGGGCTGGGGGCTGGGGGCTGGGATCCCCATAGTATTTTCTTTCAGGCACTAGGATATTTTTCAGGATCCTTTTGTATATAATGTTTTCTCAACCCTTCAGATACAAAAGTACACAATCCCCTGCACCACCATGCAGGAAAGAAGGATAGCGAAATAATTAATCACATAAACCTCTATAAGCTCTACCATTATTCCTGGAATTTGGATAATAGGACTTTTACTAATAAGTGTTATTGACAGTGTTCAGGCCATAACAAACACAACAGCAACTAATATATCTTTTTAAAATTCTATTTTTAAGATGTATAAACAACAATCAGAGTAAGTAGCTATTGTAGTTTAGTAAGTGTCAATGCTAAAATTATGACTGTCTACTAAAGATGTAGGAAAGCCCTACAGGATAATTAGTGGTTAAGAGCTGTAATGTGTTGGTGGTCAGTGAAGTACAAAGAATTTGTTTTTATAATTCTTAAAACAACATGGAAAGACCATGTGAGGAGAGTAAATAAAATGCTTTCCTGTGTAGTCTCTACCCCAACCCCAACAAATACAGTAAAATATATTTAGTTTGTAATTCCAAAACAATTTGCACTCACAGAAAAGCATTTCCATTTGATAGGCAGAAGATTATTATTTAATCATTTTATAGATCTTGTATGTAACCATAAACAAATTATTGCAGAAAGCTATCTACTATAATTGTCCTTTTTTGACCATAATCATTGTTTCTGTCTATGAAATGGCCCAGTTATGCCCATTAAAAAGGTCAATTATAAATGCTGCCAAAAAAAATCTTCCTCAAGCATATTAGCTATGAATTATGATAGATCAACAAGTCCTACTCGAGTGTTAAAACATCATACCAAAAGGAGGAAAATCAATAACAGTAGGAAGCAGATATTCCTGGACACTTTTGTTATTCTAATTTTATGGCAGCAGCAAGCAGTTTATGATGATGAAGAAAAAATTAGGAATGAATTTTATGAAACCTTTAAATTTCAACATTACTTGAAAAGAAGATTAGGAACAGCCTAAATCAAAGTACAAAAACAGATCTGAATTTACAGCAAACACGCTGCCTCAAGCAGCTAATTGAAAAGGCAGCATATGCTTTTTCTAAGCAAACAAACACATTTGTTGGAATAAACAAAAGTAAGCCTCTGAATTATATCCTGATTCTGAAAATGTATACTAAAAAATATGCACCGCTGAGTTCAATGGGATTGGACTACATATTCAGGAACATTCAGAGGATTTACAAAGATTTTTTTTTTGGCCTTAAGTCACAGCTGATTTATGGCAACTGTAGGGTTTACAACGCAAGACTTCTTCAGAGTTGGTCTGCCATTGCCAGCCTCCGCATCACCCTGGTATTCCCTGGAGGTCTCCCATCCAAACACTAGCAAGGTCAGGGCTGAAAGTATGTGGCTAGCCCAAGGTCACCAAGCTAGCCTCCATGGGGTAAGTTGGGATTTGAACTTGGGTTTCCCAGTTCCACATCTGACATTTTAACCACTACATCACGATGGCTCTCGAACAAGGACTTGTAGAGGGCTCTTATTTTCCCCATCTCCCACTATTTTATCTTTACCTTCCCTGAAAACCCCTGTATTCTCTCATTTCCCTTTTTCCTTCTCTCCTTCCCACTCGCAGCCAACTGACCATTATCTGCCACCCCTCTGCAGCTAAATTTATTTTGTTTGCATTATGCTTTTGTCCACAACAGGGCCTCAAAACAGCTTATCTCATTCATTTTGTCTTAACAACCCTATGAAGTTGGCTGGTTGTGTGACTGGCCCAAGGTTAACCAATGAGTTTCCATGGCAGAGTGGAGATTCGAATCTGGGTCACCCAGATCCTAGTCTGAAATGCAAACTACTACATCACACTGGCTTTTGTGAAGTGGTTGCCATCAGTAGCAAGCAGCCAGAGATGGATAAATTGGATGGTAACAAATTGTTCAGTGGTTGCCACCAGGCCTAGCCTCAATGAGTCCTCCCTCAAAGGCCAAAACAGTCCTGGAAAGGACCCTGTCCACCCTCCTGCCATTTACTGACAGAAATAAATGTTTGAAGGCTGACAATACTGCTGTGGTTGCCTAGCAACCTGCATAATTGACACTGAGCTCCCCTGGAGCTGCTTCTAATATTGGGGAGGGGTTAACCTACCTGTGTGTGTGTGTGTTTTAGATTTCAGATATTTCTGCAAACCTGGGGTATTCATGGCCCCAGTCTCTGGATTTAAATAACCAAAGATGGGGCCACACTGAGTCAGATCATTCAAGATAATTTTTAAAGCTCTGGACTTATGCATCAGGAAATAGTTGAAAACATCTCTGGTGATTCTGTTAATGTGGGATTCTAGAGGTCTTGTGTTTCCATGGGAATGGTGGGTACCAGAGAAATCCAGAACTGGTGTCAAGAGAAGGAGGTTATCAGGGACACTGGGACAAGAACTCTTGCACTGGAAGGAAGCAGAACCAACTGCCTTACTGGATCCAATGTGCTACTTTAACTGTATTGACAGTTCAAACCATTGGTTGGAACCAAAAGTAAGTTACTTGAGTTTTAAGGGATCAAACCATCAGAGGCCATGGTCTAAAGAGCTGTGTTTCTCCTAAGAGACTCTGGGCCTATGTTTCTTGAGCCCCAGGCCCTTTTCCAAATCTCTCCCCCTCCCCATTGTTCCAGATGCATATTAAACTAACAGGGCATTGTTTGCATTTAACATGATGTTAAATGCATGGACCCAATGTAACCAATGCTGATGAGTAACATTTGAAGATTACAGTTTGGATTCAGGCTACAATTTGCACAGGTACAATGACCTACAGCTACAGAATGTTGATGTACACCGCCCTGAGCCCTTCAGGGGAGGGCAGTTTAAAAATGAAATTTTAAAAATTTTTTAAAAAATGTGACTTTTCCCTGGCAGACTGAAGCATCCTGTAACATCATGTTCCTAAGAAACAGGAGACAGGATTTTGGGGGGAGGCACTTTGGGCTGCTGAGGGAAAGGAGGAAATCGTGCTTCATGGGGGAAATGTCAGCATGGATCCAAACCTAGGCCTAATGTATTTTGAATACTATGAAATGATCACAGTTAAATGGAAGGTAAAAAAAAATGATTAGGTTGGAGCTGTGAACAAAGAATCGTCAAAGATGTTTGTATTCATAGATTAAAGCAGTTGAGTTGACATTACTGGTGTCAGTGACAAAAAAAGAAGAAAAGTAGAAGGTATCCCTTGTGTTTAATAAAGGCTTGAATTGGTTAAGCAAGATTTTCCTGAAGTTATTATACAACATCCACGATCCCACAATTAACTGATATTTTACAACCAGTCTTGATTAGTTGGCAGTCACTGAACCCACCAAACAAAATAGCAACATTCAACGGAATACAAATATGGTCACCAATTCCGCACGCGCACACACACACCCATCATTTGGGGAGGGGTCTCCTTGTCTCTTCAGTTCCACATACTACTGTAGAAAAGGTATTATTTCTGATGGTGGTGGGATATCATCCATTATGCAGAGGAACAACCCTCCTCCTTTGTTTCCTGTTGTGCAGGCGCTCTAGCGTTCCAGTGAAGTTACATGTTGAAGAAGCAGTTCAAAAATGTCTCAGCCTCCATTTCTATTACTGAGAACTACCAACCCAAAATGGAAGCCAAAACAACTCCTGGAGCAAGCACTTGAGGGAATAAAAACAAGTACCCCACCCCCAAAAAACCACAATTGTTATTGCATCAGTCTCCAATTACATGCAGCAATGACTCCTAGTACTCTTTTCAATGGTCCCAGCTTCAAAATCGCTGTTTGTCCAAAAGTCACATCAATTGACCATGCTAGTTTGTATCTCTGCCCCAACATTACATTGCTAGTTACACTGCTAGTTCAATACAATAAAGAGATTTTTAAAAATCCCTTTTGAAAATAGAAGAGGAGGAGGAGGAGAAAATGGCTGAAGGAGAGGTCGGGCAACTTCACAGGATGTGGATAAAGGCCAGGAGCAGGCGCCATTACCTGGAGAAACAGAAACACATACCCTACCACCCACAAAGTACCACATTTTCTTGGCCAAATTAGAGCTGCAGCAGACCCTTGTCAATTTCCTCTTGAAACTTCACTTGTCAATTTTATCCACTTCTAACTGTGGACACAGTGTATCTTCACCTTAACGCTACATCATTAACTACAGAGGATACTGACAAAGCTGACACAACAGATCTGGACTGTGTTTTTGTTGTAACTTTATAGGTCAATGCCCACACAAAAATTGACCCTGCCTGTTAGTATTTCTGCCGGAATGTTCCACTGTAAGTTCTACTGACAAAGCTGATCCAATTGACCCAGGTATGTCTGCCTGAATGCTGACAAGGTGGAGGAGAACATGGCAGAAGAGGAGATTGGGCAACTAGGGGGCTATTGTAGACCGGCCCTTACCAAGCAGAGTCAAAAGTAGCTCACAGTTGGGTCAGTAGTTTAATGGAATCAAGCATCAAGAAGGGCAAAACAGTACCAAGTCCAGAGTCTAAAGCAAGATCAAAACTGGATTCAGGCACCATAAACATACACAGTGGCTTGCAAGTCCCTGCGCAACGTTGCTGCCACAACACAGCTTGACTACCAACCCCTTTTAGAGCAGATATTCCACCCTCCAGTGCAAATACTTCATGCAGCTGTGTTACTGCAGTCCAGCTCCTGCAAAGACTTCTCATCATGCCCAGCTCACCCCAGAGCTGCTAGCTTGCTGCTCTGTCTTCTTCCCTGCAAACTGCAAATAGGTAAAGCTATTTATGAAGCTTCTTTTAGCAACGCTCTTGGAGCTCTGGGGATAAGGGGGGCTGGCTGGGTCTCCCCTTGTTTGGTGTCAGGGGGCTGGGGAATCTCGCCGCGCCGGCCTGGTTGTGGCTCCCAGCTAGCTTGCTCTGTCAGAGCCTGTGGACCTGGTCCTGCAGAGACTACTGCCTGAGCCTCTGGTCCTGGTCCTACAGGTACAGCGGGAAGCTCAGGCTCAGAACCTACAGGTATTACCTGGGATTCTGGGGCCAAAGCTGTGCCCTTTTCCATGAGTCCTCCTCCAAGGAGTCCCCAGACATGATGGGCTGGGCAACAAAAGGGGTGTGGATAAGGGCCAGGTGTTTGGCAGGGTGGAGAAATAAGGCCTGTTTCAATACGATTGCACAATCATTAGAAGCTGGCTTGGAGATGGACCCAAAAACTTGGAGGAAAACAACAGAGGAAAAATGAAGGGAAAACATTTCCAGGAACAAATAGAACTAAAAACAGGTGGAATTAAAAGGAAAAAACTTTGCATTTGGTGGCAAGATATGTAATAAATGACTCATGCACAGAAGACTACTAATGAGGAAGATTTTGCCATTTTTTTATGATGATGAAATTTCCCAGTATCAACATTTCTGCAGGGTTAATACTGTTTATAACAGTCCTGAAATTTTATTCTTATTTACATGCATGCATAATAAGAAATGAATAGCTGAAACTTTTAAAAGTAAAGAAAACCAGTCTTAAAATATTAAAATATAATTAATTGCTCTTGTGTAAACAGAAAATATCTCAGTTTACACTTAAAGACTCCTGCATGGCTAAAGGAAGCCATTAATTAATTAATCAATCTCAGCTTTAGAGATTTTTATAATAAGAAAAGTCTTAACATTTATATAAATTATTTACTTTAGACCTTTCCCAAAGTTACAACAAAGTGTCCTTGGATCCTTCTAATGTCATATGACGGATGCGCACACTACCCCCAATACTCTTTGAACATGTTCAGGTCCCATGTTCTGTGAACAGGGCAGTGTGCATATTGACCATGTGTGTATAGCCTTGGTCCATATGAATGTGAACCCTAACAAATCTAGTGGTCAGTTCAGCAATCCACAACCCAGTTAAGCCGAAATGCTAGGTTTTCAGATATCTGAGTCCCATGAAGAAATCCATACAGTTTAGACTAACCCAGCCAAGGATCAGCTTATATATTTTGAAGAAAAAGGGGTTCAGGGCTCTTGTGCCATAAATGGAACACAACACTACCTTTGGGGATTTTAATAAATGTAGGGAACACGGCTAGCAAAAGAGTTGCTGTCCAAATAGACTGACATACACAGGCCAATGTAGCCTCTAATGACAGAGTAAGATAATGACAGGCCCCACTCAAAATCAGCAGGAAGAGGAAGATCAATCTTGGCAGAGTGAAGGAAAAATGCTGGCTTTCTTCATGTTAGCTCATCTCATACATATCTGTCTTCAGCTGCTGCCCAGTACCGTGGTGCTCTGCATTAACTACCCAGTGGATCAATAACAATTACACCTTCTCAAAAACATGACACATAGCAGGATTGGGTTGACATTTCACTTAGGCCAACATTGATCTCAGTGCATCTGATTCCAGCCCTAAATTCAAGGCAGGCCTGGGTCTTGTTGGAATAAACACAGAGTAGAGGGGGGAAAAAACAAAAGGGGAAACCAGCTGCTAGTGCCTTGGCTTAGAAGTTAAAAAAAAGAGAGAGAGAGAGGCGCATTCATCGGTGCACGCTACATTTGTAATCTGCTATTCTTCCTGTTGCTATTGCCAACTCTAAAAGTTGATCAAAGACAGAATTAATACACACACACAAATTACTCACCGTGACATCAATGTTGATAATATCACCATCCTGGAGAGGGCGGCTTAAGTATATATATAAAAAGAAAACACATAATGGTGATAGGCAGTTCTCAATAAAGAAATCCAAGAACACCTCCCCCCCCCCATGACAGATACGCCTAAACAAAACTAAGGAGTGAATGTGGAGGAGGCAAATGAAATAAACGTTTCTAATCATCAAGCTCCCGCCAGCTCCAACGGCGCCTGAGTACGCGCACTTAGAAATCGGAAAAGCAACCCATGCTAACAATTGAGAAATAAGATAAACATGGTTATAATTTCTATCCAAATTCAGAGACTGACCGTAGGCCTCTTTTCCGTTGGGAGCAAGTAATATTTACGAATAATTCACGGCATAGTAGTTATGCACTTGGAAGAATTAGCATCATTTTCCATTGAGGGTTTTTTCTTTAACACTAGACTGAGGAGCTACATCACGAAGGGAAGAGATGTGGTAAAGTCCTAATCATTGTTTTCATTGCTGCAAACTATCCCTTATGAGCCCACATTATTTCCTTACAACATGACAACCAGCTGTATCACACTTTGGGTAGCTTTCAACAAAATTAAAATGGAAGCGACCCCCAAGCACAGCAACAGCACACTTGCCGTAGCATTTTGGTGATATTCTCATAGGAGTTTCTCCATGCATAAGTAGAAGCAGATATTTGTAATAGTGATATTGTGTAGATGTAATATTTAGGCAAAAGGGGAAAAGATGATGGAGATAAATTAATTTTACAGTGGGGGTGGGGGTGGAAATAAGAGTACCTGTCAGGAATCCCATGACATACCACGTTGTTCACAGAGGTGCAAACAGATTTTGGAAAATTCCCGTAATGCAGAGGCGATGGGTAAGCATTTTGTCTGATTATTTCACGGTGAACCAGGCAATCTATTTCTTCTGTAGTCATGCCAACCTAAAAGAGTACAATTTAAAATGGGCGTTACATTGACTGCTTACTGAATTCTGCATCCTGAACATGACAAAAAATAAAAACGAAGAAATCAGAAGCCTAGAGTAACTTTTTTTTTAAAAGGTTGGGTACGAGCCAAAATTGACAAGACATGGTTCAATAGCAGACAGGTTATGTTGGCATTTCCAGAAGACATTTTTTTTAAAAAAAAACCCAGATAGTTCAACCTTCCAGGCCCTTTGCAGAGCATTCCTCTGAGCCTGGTCCAAAATTGTGATCTATACCCCTCACAGCACATATACAATCTCCCAGTCATGAAAGAAACATTCCTGTTGTGTTTCTGAGCAGACACAAATACCACAGTTGCAACCGGCTTGTGACCAAGTCAGACCTTAGCAAAGCACAGCCTTTTCTCTACACATACCAATTCTTGGGTCTTGCAATTTGGAAAAGGGAGGAAAGAAGGCAAGCAAACGGGGCTCTCGTATACGCTCTCTGAAGTTTCTGAGTGTCCTATGCAGAATGGGAACAGCACCGTTGATGAGATGATGGACTCCTTCACCAGTCTTGAGGTGGAGGGGGTGGTCTGGCCAATGTGTCAGGTTTTGAGTCAGAAACCTAAATGTCTTCCATACTGCGAACCCCGTCCCCTTTCATGCACCAGTGAAGTAGACTCCTCAGGGTAGCTTATGTTGCTCTCTAAAAATGTCATATACGTTGACAAACATGCATAAACAACAACTGACAATATGGCTTTCCTTGCAAAAAGAAATGAACACCCCCCCCCCTTTTTTTTGTAAAGCACTGGCTTCTCAGCATTTCAGAGAAAAGTACCCTCTTTTCTGAGCACTCAAATTCATCCTGCTTCAATACATTGGCTGGTGTCTGGAAGCACATAAGCAGCAGTGAATACAATACAGTTCAATCTATATTAACATTTCCAATGCGACACCCCAATTCCAGACACCTGTCATTTCCAGAAACTTTCATTTTTCAAGCTTTGATTTTAAAAAAAAAAGATTCTGTTTTGTACCGATGCAGATTACTTTTGGCAAGATTTCACAAAAAAAGAGGGGTCTAGGCCATTTTTTAATATGAGCAAAGTGGGGAAAATATACACTTTAAATGTTATCATTACAACCCTTTTCCCCAGAGCAGAACCAGCTGTGAAACAGCGAAGGTTGAAAGTTGAAATTCGGTGGGAAAACCTCCCTCACTGTCAAGAAGTGCCTTTGAGTGTTCCTGTGAAAATTGGTTGTGATTTGAATGAGCTATAAGCCTATATATATATATGACTCTTTACTCAGAGCACTACAACCGTGTAAACTTTTCATACTTTTCCTTAGCAAACATTCAGATGTAGTTCTCAGAAGCGCAGCAAGAGATTTAGGAATTAGGTACTATAGAACTTTTTCCTCTCTCTCTTTTTAAAAAATACACCTGCTCCCAGATGTCTTCTTACAGTGAAGATAACACATTTTGAATACAGTATCACAAAGCACAGAATTCCATTCCACATGGCTTTGTGGTAGAGTGAAGGCAGGGGCAGTCTTAGGGCACTTTCGCACATGCAGAATAACGCACTTTCAATCCACTTTCACAATTGATTGAGAGTGGATTTTGCTATTTCACACAGTACAATCCAGCTGCAAAATGCATTGAAAGTGGATTGGAAGTGCATTATTCTGCATGTACAAAAGTGCCCTCGGTGATTCTGGGGCCCAGAACAAAGTCAAGGATGAAGCCTTCCTAACACTCCCCTTTATTTCCACTTAATCTCACCTAAACAGGAGGAAAGTGCCCAATTTCTATAATGTATGCATGTCCCTTAAAACATACACCTGAGTGCGTGTTTTGGCTTTATTTTTCATTACCATTTTAATCGCCCCATTAACTGTCACCCCCCTTCCCAAGGCAGGGCCCTGGGCAATTGTCTGAGTTGCCCCATAGGTAAGACTCACTCTTAGTGGTGACCAGAGAAAGTGCCCTTTGTGTGGACACACCCCGTCGATATCCTCCCAGGATATGTTTGTAAAGTGCCAAAAATTAATATTATCTGGGTTCTTAAAAGGTATTTAATTCACCCAACACAAATATGATATTTTTGTTTATTTTTTTTGCTGTTCTATTGCTGCTGTTTTTTAAGAAGAACACTGTGATATTGTTGCATTTAACTGAAATTCTTCTCTCTATGGCCCCTTCCGCACACGCAAAATAATGCGTTTTCAAACTACTTTCACAACTGTTTGCAAGTGGATTTTGCTATTCCACACAGCTTCAAAGAGCACTGAAAGCAGTTTGAAAGTGCATTATTTTGCATGTGCGGAATGAGCCTATGATAGTTTTGTGATTTTATTGAATCTTTTTTTGGTCCTGTAGGCTTTTGTGAAGGCAATTCAGTTGAAACCCGGGATATAAAAATATATGGATAATAAATTCATGGGGTATCAGAGGCAAGAAACGGGTCTTGCTGGTGGATTTAAGCATTTCAGTGAATGCACTGCTCTTCCTTCACTCTGTAAAGACTTCCACTATTGCTGAGGGTGGAGGGCAATGACCTCAGTGCCTTTGGGCAGAGATGCAAGATATAAATAAGTAAGACAGATAGACTTTGTCTTTAGTGATGTACAATGCAGTTAACTCATGACCCAAGGATGGTTGCTGAACTTTTAAAAGCAGTTTGACACAAACAGTTCAGCAGGTACAGTTTCTACCACCACACATTTGCAGAACCAGGATGGGCTGGACAGAACAGTTTCCATTTGGTGTTAGAAAAATATTCTGATCCCATGGCTTGACTCACTAGGACAGGGGTAGGGAACCTGCGGCTCGAGAGCCGCATGCGGCTCTTCTGCCCTTGCACTGCGGCTCCATGAGCCGAGCCGCTGGCCCCATCCTTGCCCACCCTGCAGGCAACAAGGCGGGCGCACCAACTGCCCGCGGCCGGCTGGGCCGCACCGCGGGCTTCCCTTCTCGCCTGCCCCATTGGAGTGGGGTGGGCACTTTCCCGGCAGCTGGCGAGGCCGAGCCGCTGGCCCCATCCTTGCCCGCCCTGCAGGCAGCAGGGCGGACGCATCCATGCGCTTCTCAGAATGGGCGGAGTAAAAGGTTAAAACCCCCAATATATACAGTGTTATCTTTATTTTAAATGTCAAAAATTATTTGCGGCTCCAAGTGTTTTCTTTTCCCATGGAAAATGGGTCCAAATGGCTCTTTGAGTGTTAAAGGTTCCCTACCCCTGCACTAGGAGATTTCAAAGACAGCATTTCTCAACCTTAGATCCAGAAGTGGGATTCAGCCAGTTTGCACCGGTTTGGCAGAACCGGTAGTTATATATTAGTTTGGTTCGCTGAACCAGCTGCATCCCACCACCTCAAGGAAAGCAAAGCAAGTGGACTGTTAGAGCCCCAGAGAAGCCTGGAGCTGAGGCACCAGACTTCTGTGGGGCTTTGAAAGGCCCCTTGCTTCCCGCCATGGCAGCGTGAGCGAGGGGGCTATTAGAGCTTTCAAACCCCCTTTCAGATCCCCAGGGAAGCGGCCCCTTCCACAGCAGCTAGGTAAGTGTGAGACGGCGGCAGCTGGGGGGGGGGGGGATCTACCAAACCAGTCGATAGACTAATAGAATCCCTCCACTGCTCAGATCCCCTAACTTAACAAAACAAGTGTGATTCGCCTCACACAGTTTGAAGGCTATATGAAATGTTGGGCCTGAACAAAAGATGCTCACACCGTTTTAACTCAGTGACGTGCCTTAGGACTAAGACAATTGGGATACAGGAAATCTATTATCCAACATCCAAATTTTCTAATTTTAAGAGAGGGTGCTGGATTCTGAAATTGACTGGAGCAGTGGTAAGTCCCCAACCCATTGCTCCCTGATCTAAATGTTTCCCCACCTCAAGCAGACATTAGTACTCTGGGAGAAAGCAGGGCTAATTGCTGCGTGTAGGGGGGCAGAGGGAGGAGACACACAGAGGTGGGATCCAGCAGGTTCTCACAGGTTCCCGAGAGTAGGTTACTAATTATTTGTGTGTGCCGAGAGGGGGTTACTAATTGGTGATTTTGCCACGTGATTTTTGCCTTAATTATGCCCCTCCTTTCAGCAGTAGTGCACAGAACTTGAAGCAGTCTAGCAAGAGGTGCACCGGTATGCGTGGCAGCCTGCGCCTGTGTACATTCGTTTCCTGCCCAAGGACCGGCACAGCGGCTGCATCCTTGCCACAGCCCCACCCAGGAATGCCCCACCCCCGGAATGCCTGGCCACGCCCCCGTCATGTCCTGCCCTGCCCCATTGGCGCTATGCCACAGTTTGAATCCCACCACCATGGGAACCTGTTACTAACATTTTTGGATCCCACCACTGGAGACACACCACCACACAGCTACTATCTGAGTCAAATCAGGGAAATGGCATACGAGAGAGGGAGACAGAGATGTGACATTGCCTGAAGTTTTAAAGCCGTGGAGAAAAACAGCAACTTATTTCTCTCTTTTCCCAAGAAAAAAGAATTGAAAATTGAGGGGGCATATACAACATTCACAATGTTTACTCAGCCCTAAACTTACTTTAATGCTTTAATAACATATTATTTGATGTAGTGAGAAACACATCTTACCATTACCTCTAAAGATGCCAGACATGGATGTGGGCAAAACGTCAGGAGCTAAAATTACCAGACCATGGCTATGCAGTCTGGAAAACCCACAACAGCCAATCTAATCTGGAGATTATCCTCCCATGACTAGAGATTATCATTTTTCTGCATCATCTTGACCAGTGATTTCCACCCTGGGTTCCGTGGTACCCTGGGGTGCCGTGAGCATGTCCCAGGGGTACCGTGGCAATGCTACCAGCCCCCCTCACTTTTGCAGTGTCTTCCGCCGGTGCCAGCAAGGATATGGAGCTGGCCCAGGGGGCAGGACCTGCCACAAGGTCAGCTGCCACTTCCTGCCCCACAGTGCTTCCCTTCACCCTGGGAGAAGGTGGTGGCGGGGTGGCGGCAAGCAGGGGCACTGGGAGGGGAAGGTGCGGGGATGGCAGGGGTACCGTGAGATATGAAGAGTGAGATCAAGGGTACCATGACATCGAAAATGTTGGGAAACACTGATCTTGAAAATTTGTTCTTTCCCTTACTTTCCTTAATTTATCTGCATACTGTGATCATACTATCATAGCCTATAACTATGAACACCAGCATCATATTTATAGACTATGATAGCATGATAACAGCCTGTTGAATTTGTGGTTAGCTGCTCTGAGCCTGCCATTGGTCAGGAAAGTCCATAAGAAAAAAAGGGGTAGGTACACCTGAAGGTTATCAAAAATATATTCTGTACCTTTAAGGCTCAAGTACTGTGAAACATGAGTTCCTTAAATAATGCTCAACAAACACATAGGTATTACTACCTTCACAATGACATTTTTACTACACCAATTATTTTTTATGCCCGTGCAATGATATAACTCGAACAAAAAACTCTCTTTACATGGATATAAGATAAGTATACAATATACAAGGGGCTAGCTAACCCCCAGGTTAGTTAATGCCTCATGAACACTTTTACGGCCCTATAAACATTAAGATCTTGTAATAAATTCTTAATGATTAACACAAAAAGATTTGTTTCTCTTTTTTCAGCGTGGTGCTTCTCCTGTTAGGGACAATGGTACTTCTCAAATCCCAACCACCTGTTCTAAATGTTCAGGAAAGGACAGGACAGAAATATAAATGACCCACAATTCAACCCTATACAAAGTTGCTCCAGTCAAAACCTACTGAAATCCATTGACTTAGACTGGAATAACTAACAGTGCAATCCTATGGAGAGTTTTCTACAAATAATACTATGAATATACCCAATACTAGCAAGAGAGGTGCAATCTGCTACATCTCATATCGCCTTTGCACATGCACCTTGATTTCTGCCATCTGAGAGGTAAGGAAAAAGTTGAAAACAGAAAACACAAATTTTGTAGCAAGCAGTCTCACACAATCCCAGTAGGACTAGCAGGATATCTGGATACCTGAAAACACTCTGAACTGTTTAATAATGTATTATCAAGCACACAACAGCACATTAATCCTGGCCAGAATTAGTCACATTGAAAAAATAAGTCCATCCTTGAAAATACTGCAGATGTCTCCAATGTACACAGGAACTACCATAGCCTCATGCTATGTAGATTGTTGTCCATAAAAATTTGCACATTTTAAGTAAAAGCTTGTCCTCACTCATTCCAAAAGAGAAAATATTCATAGCAGTTCTTTCTTCAATGCTGCCCCAAAACAGAAAAACATACACCCATTCCCAAAAGTATTTCAAAATTTTCCCAAGTTTTCACATTTCTAGGAGAGAAGTAATGGTCTTTCACAACACTGCTGTTCTGTCAGATTTGGAAACCCCATATGCCTATTTTTATTTTTTTTTAATCTTCAAATCTCCTGTATTGCATCAGGTTTGGTCAAGCCTCCATCTCAGTCTGTGCCTCCAACAATAACATGGATCCACAACATGGTGCCCATTGGTGTCATGGCACCTGCCAACACCTTTCCTGGCACTTGTGAAGTGATTTTAGGAAGTCTGTGAGGCCAGGTAGGACTTTTGCCCATGAGGCTGTTGACTGACTGTGCAATTTTTTCCATAACGTTGCTCTGACAGCAGTTGCCACCACAGCCTAAGAATCTACTCTGAAGTTAAGTCCTGGAAAGCATTTTGTGGCGGGCATTGCCTCCCATGGCAGCCATTTTGTGCAGCCATTTTGTTGCTGTGCCTACCATGCCAGAATTCCAAATGTGCCCGGAGGCTCAAAAAAGTTTAGGGACCCCTGATCTATAATGTGGGAAAAATATTAGTCCCTGACTTACAGGGTTGTTCAAGGAAGACAGTTACGTGAAGTGCTATGAATATTCAAGAATTGCCTACATAAAAACAAAGAAATGTCATTAGTATATTACCTTATTCTTCCACCTGTGACAAATGTTACCTAAAGATTCTAGCAGCCTGTCTGAAGCCAGCAAACAATCAGACCTTTGCATTAATGAGTGTCTCTGAGTAATTCTTTCCAGATACTTATCTTTGTTCCTCCCTAATCACCTCAAGACATTTTCATTTTCTTGGTGTTTTGACATTCTGTTTGGTTAGCTTTGTACATTCCCCCCACTCATTTCACTCTTTAAAACAGTTTTAAACAGACTTTTTGTTATAGTTCCACTGTACTCTTTTTTATGCCAGGTCAATTTGTTGGAGGACTATTGCGTTAATCAAAACTCCAGGTTTGTATGGGCAGAACTTCCCCACCAGCCTGCTGATCCCCCCATAAAGCCACTACAGAGGGTTGGGCAATGGTAGGATCCAAAAATTTTAGTAACAGGTTCCCATGGTAGTGGGATTCAAACTGTGGCGTAGCGCCAATGGGGGTGGGCAGGGCACGACGGGGCCGTGGCGGGGCATTCCAAGGGCGGGGCATTCCTGGGCGGGAGTGTAGCAAGGATGCAGTCGCTGCACCGGTCCTTGGGCGAGAAACGAATGCACGCAGGCGCAGGCTGCCACGCACGCCAGTGCACCTCCTGCTAGACTGCTTCAAGTTCTGCGTGCTACTGTTGAGAGGGGCATAACTAAGGCAAAAATCATGTGGCAAAATCACCAATTAGTAACCCCCTCTCGGCACACACAAATAATTAGTAACCTACTCTCAGGAACCTGTGAGAACCTGCTGGATCCCACCTCTGGGGTTGGGGTACCCCCTTAATATTATGCCTAGGGGCACAGGGGAGCTGTAAGGAAGTCAGGGAATCAAGTTAAATTGCCATTCCTCTTTACTCTTGTGTGAGTGAACTCTGGAAGGAGTGGTATTTGACTGGAGTGACTTGTTTGCTGCACCCCCTCATGCTACATGTCACATTGTTCAGAATAGTCCACAGATACTTTATTTTGTTCATTTATTTACTTCATTTATACCTCGCCTTTCTCCCAAAGGGGAACCAAAACAGCTTACACTGATCTCCTTCACTGTATCCTTCTTGTGAGATAGGTTGAGAGGATAAGTTCCAGAAAAGAAGAATGAGGGGTGTTCGGTAAATCTGGACCAGAACCCCTCTCCCCCAATATCTTGTTGGCGTTTTTTTTGGGGGGGGGGGTTAACTTGAAAAAGGCTGACAACCAAGGGAAACCAAAAAATCAGACCTTGAAAAATACTGATTTTTTTCCCAACATGTTTTGGGTCCATTCAACCCACCATCTTAAAAAAGAAAGAAAACCCCTCTCCGCTGTCCTCCCTCCCTTATCTGCAGCCTGGTCAGGTCCAGCAGTGCCTGCTACCTCTGAAATCCACATGGACTTTGGGCAGAGTCCAATGTTCAATGCTGGAGCCAGACTGATGGACCCCCCCAATTCAATGCTAGGCTCAGTCTGGCTGGGTCCAACTTTAAACTGCTGGCACCACCTCTAAAGTGCACATGAACTCTGTGCCTGCTTCAGGACTTTATGTGGGTCTCAGAGGCAGCAGGCAGTGTGGGTTCAGCTTTGTGCTGCCTGTTACCTCCCAGACCCACATGGAGTCCAAAGGCAGGTATATTTTTCAGGTTCAGGTTTAATAACAGAAAAATATTCGGAATAACCTGAAAAAGCTGATATGCAGTACTGGATTTTTTCCCCAGGTTTTTAGAAAAATGTGCAGGTCTAAAAAACTTGAACCCGAACAATACCAATAATTTATTGTCGAAGGCTTTCATGGCCGGAATCACTGGGGTGCTGTGTGGTTTCCGGGCTGTATGGCCGTGTTCTAGCAGCATTCTCACCCCCCCCCCCCCCCCCCCCGCCCCCCACCCCCCCCCCCCCCCACCCCCCCCCCCCCCCACCCCCCCCCCCCCCCACCCCCCCCCCCCCCCACCCCCCCCCCCCCCCACCCCCCCCCCCCCCCACCCCCCCCCCCCCCCACCCCCCCCCCCCCCCACCCCCCCCCCCCCCCACCCCCCCCCCCCCCCACCCCCCCCCCCCCCCACCCCCCCCCCCCCCCACCCCCCCCCCCCCCCACCCCCCCCCCCCCCCACCCCCCCCCCCCCCCACCCCCCCCCCCCCCCACCCCCCCCCCCCCCCACCCCCCCCCCCCCCCACCCCCCCCCCCCCCCACCCCCCCCCCCCCCCACCCCCCCCCCCCCCCACCCCCCCCCCCCCCCACCCCCCCCCCCCCCCACCCCCCCCCCCCCCCACCCCCCCCCCCCCCCACCCCCCCCCCCCCCCACCCCCCCCCCCCCCCACCCCCCCCCCCCCCCACCCCCCCCCCCCCCCACCCCCCCCCCCCCCCACCCCCCCCCCCCCCCACCCCCCCCCCCCCCCACCCCCCCCCCCCCCCACCCCCCCCCCCCCCCACCCCCCCCCCCCCCCACCCCCCCCCCCCCCCACCCCCCCCCCCCCCCACCCCCCCCCCCCCCCACCCCCCCCCCCCCCCACCCCCCCCCCCCCCCACCCCCCCCCCCCCCCACCCCCCCCCCCCCCCACCCCCCCCCCCCCCCACCCCCCCCCCCCCCCACCCCCCCCCCCCCCCACCCCCCCCCCCCCCCACCCCCCCCCCCCCCCACCCCCCCCCCCCCCCACCCCCCCCCCCCCCCACCCCCCCCCCCCCCCACCCCCCCCCCCCCCCACCCCCCCCCCCCCCCACCCCCCCCCCCCCCCACCCCCCCCCCCCCCCACCCCCCCCCCCCCCCACCCCCCCCCCCCCCCACCCCCCCCCCCCCCCACCCCCCCCCCCCCCCACCCCCCCCCCCCCCCACCCCCCCCCCCCCCCACCCCCCCCCCCCCCCACCCCCCCCCCCCCCCACCCCCCCCCCCCCCCACCCCCCCCCCCCCCCACCCCCCCCCCCCCCCACCCCCCCCCCCCCCCACCCCCCCCCCCCCCCACCCCCCCCCCCCCCCACCCCCCCCCCCCCCCACCCCCCCCCCCCCCCACCCCCCCCCCCCCCCACCCCCCCCCCCCCCCACCCCCCCCCCCCCCCACCCCCCCCCCCCCCCACCCCCCCCCCCCCCCACCCCCCCCCCCCCCCACCCCCCCCCCCCCCCACCCCCCCCCCCCCCCACCCCCCCCCCCCCCCACCCCCCCCCCCCCCCACCCCCCCCCCCCCCCACCCCCCCCCCCCCCCACCCCCCCCCCCCCCCACCCCCCCCCCCCCCCACCCCCCCCCCCCCCCACCCCCCCCCCCCCCCACCCCCCCCCCCCCCCACCCCCCCCCCCCCCCACCCCCCCCCCCCCCCACCCCCCCCCCCCCCCACCCCCCCCCCCCCCCACCCCCCCCCCCCCCCACCCCCCCCCCCCCCCACCCCCCCCCCCCCCCACCCCCCCCCCCCCCCACCCCCCCCCCCCCCCACCCCCCCCCCCCCCCACCCCCCCCCCCCCCCACCCCCCCCCCCCCCCACCCCCCCCCCCCCCCACCCCCCCCCCCCCCCACCCCCCCCCCCCCCCACCCCCCCCCCCCCCCACCCCCCCCCCCCCCCACCCCCCCCCCCCCCCACCCCCCCCCCCCCCCACCCCCCCCCCCCCCCACCCCCCCCCCCCCCCACCCCCCCCCCCCCCCACCCCCCCCCCCCCCCACCCCCCCCCCCCCCCACCCCCCCCCCCCCCCACCCCCCCCCCCCCCCACCCCCCCCCCCCCCCACCCCCCCCCCCCCCCACCCCCCCCCCCCCCCACCCCCCCCCCCCCCCACCCCCCCCCCCCCCCACCCCCCCCCCCCCCCACCCCCCCCCCCCCCCACCCCCCCCCCCCCCCACCCCCCCCCCCCCCCACCCCCCCCCCCCCCCACCCCCCCCCCCCCCCACCCCCCCCCCCCCCCACCCCCCCCCCCCCCCACCCCCCCCCCCCCCCACCCCCCCCCCCCCCCACCCCCCCCCCCCCCCACCCCCCCCCCCCCCCACCCCCCCCCCCCCCCACCCCCCCCCCCCCCCACCCCCCCCCCCCCCCACCCCCCCCCCCCCCCACCCCCCCCCCCCCCCACCCCCCCCCCCCCCCACCCCCCCCCCCCCCCACCCCCCCCCCCCCCCACCCCCCCCCCCCCCCACCCCCCCCCCCCCCCACCCCCCCCCCCCCCCACCCCCCCCCCCCCCCACCCCCCCCCCCCCCCACCCCCCCCCCCCCCCACCCCCCCCCCCCCCCACCCCCCCCCCCCCCCACCCCCCCCCCCCCCCACCCCCCCCCCCCCCCACCCCCCCCCCCCCCCACCCCCCCCCCCCCCCACCCCCCCCCCCCCCCACCCCCCCCCCCCCCCACCCCCCCCCCCCCCCACCCCCCCCCCCCCCCACCCCCCCCCCCCCCCACCCCCCCCCCCCCCCACCCCCCCCCCCCCCCACCCCCCCCCCCCCCCACCCCCCCCCCCCCCCACCCCCCCCCCCCCCCACCCCCCCCCCCCCCCACCCCCCCCCCCCCCCACCCCCCCCCCCCCCCACCCCCCCCCCCCCCCACCCCCCCCCCCCCCCACCCCCCCCCCCCCCCACCCCCCCCCCCCCCCACCCCCCCCCCCCCCCACCCCCCCCCCCCCCCACCCCCCCCCCCCCCCACCCCCCCCCCCCCCCACCCCCCCCCCCCCCCACCCCCCCCCCCCCCCACCCCCCCCCCCCCCCACCCCCCCCCCCCCCCACCCCCCCCCCCCCCCACCCCCCCCCCCCCCCACCCCCCCCCCCCCCCACCCCCCCCCCCCCCCACCCCCCCCCCCCCCCACCCCCCCCCCCCCCCACCCCCCCCCCCCCCCACCCCCCCCCCCCCCCACCCCCCCCCCCCCCCACCCCCCCCCCCCCCCACCCCCCCCCCCCCCCACCCCCCCCCCCCCCCACCCCCCCCCCCCCCCACCCCCCCCCCCCCCCACCCCCCCCCCCCCCCACCCCCCCCCCCCCCCACCCCCCCCCCCCCCCACCCCCCCCCCCCCCCACCCCCCCCCCCCCCCACCCCCCCCCCCCCCCACCCCCCCCCCCCCCCACCCCCCCCCCCCCCCACCCCCCCCCCCCCCCACCCCCCCCCCCCCCCACCCCCCCCCCCCCCCACCCCCCCCCCCCCCCACCCCCCCCCCCCCCCACCCCCCCCCCCCCCCACCCCCCCCCCCCCCCACCCCCCCCCCCCCCCACCCCCCCCCCCCCCCACCCCCCCCCCCCCCCACCCCCCCCCCCCCCCACCCCCCCCCCCCCCCACCCCCCCCCCCCCCCACCCCCCCCCCCCCCCACCCCCCCCCCCCCCCACCCCCCCCCCCCCCCACCCCCCCCCCCCCCCACCCCCCCCCCCCCCCACCCCCCCCCCCCCCCACCCCCCCCCCCCCCCACCCCCCCCCCCCCCCACCCCCCCCCCCCCCCACCCCCCCCCCCCCCCACCCCCCCCCCCCCCCACCCCCCCCCCCCCCCACCCCCCCCCCCCCCCACCCCCCCCCCCCCCCACCCCCCCCCCCCCCCACCCCCCCCCCCCCCCACCCCCCCCCCCCCCCACCCCCCCCCCCCCCCACCCCCCCCCCCCCCCACCCCCCCCCCCCCCCACCCCCCCCCCCCCCCACCCCCCCCCCCCCCCACCCCCCCCCCCCCCCACCCCCCCCCCCCCCCACCCCCCCCCCCCCCCACCCCCCCCCCCCCCCACCCCCCCCCCCCCCCACCCCCCCCCCCCCCCACCCCCCCCCCCCCCCACCCCCCCCCCCCCCCACCCCCCCCCCCCCCCACCCCCCCCCCCCCCCACCCCCCCCCCCCCCCACCCCCCCCCCCCCCCACCCCCCCCCCCCCCCACCCCCCCCCCCCCCCACCCCCCCCCCCCCCCACCCCCCCCCCCCCCCACCCCCCCCCCCCCCCACCCCCCCCCCCCCCCACCCCCCCCCCCCCCCACCCCCCCCCCCCCCCACCCCCCCCCCCCCCCACCCCCCCCCCCCCCCACCCCCCCCCCCCCCCACCCCCCCCCCCCCCCACCCCCCCCCCCCCCCACCCCCCCCCCCCCCCACCCCCCCCCCCCCCCACCCCCCCCCCCCCCCACCCCCCCCCCCCCCCACCCCCCCCCCCCCCCACCCCCCCCCCCCCCCACCCCCCCCCCCCCCCACCCCCCCCCCCCCCCACCCCCCCCCCCCCCCACCCCCCCCCCCCCCCACCCCCCCCCCCCCCCACCCCCCCCCCCCCCCACCCCCCCCCCCCCCCACCCCCCCCCCCCCCCACCCCCCCCCCCCCCCACCCCCCCCCCCCCCCACCCCCCCCCCCCCCCACCCCCCCCCCCCCCCACCCCCCCCCCCCCCCACCCCCCCCCCCCCCCACCCCCCCCCCCCCCCACCCCCCCCCCCCCCCACCCCCCCCCCCCCCCACCCCCCCCCCCCCCCACCCCCCCCCCCCCCCACCCCCCCCCCCCCCCACCCCCCCCCCCCCCCACCCCCCCCCCCCCCCACCCCCCCCCCCCCCCACCCCCCCCCCCCCCCACCCCCCCCCCCCCCCACCCCCCCCCCCCCCCACCCCCCCCCCCCCCCACCCCCCCCCCCCCCCACCCCCCCCCCCCCCCACCCCCCCCCCCCCCCACCCCCCCCCCCCCCCACCCCCCCCCCCCCCCACCCCCCCCCCCCCCCACCCCCCCCCCCCCCCACCCCCCCCCCCCCCCACCCCCCCCCCCCCCCACCCCCCCCCCCCCCCACCCCCCCCCCCCCCCACCCCCCCCCCCCCCCACCCCCCCCCCCCCCCACCCCCCCCCCCCCCCACCCCCCCCCCCCCCCACCCCCCCCCCCCCCCACCCCCCCCCCCCCCCACCCCCCCCCCCCCCCACCCCCCCCCCCCCCCACCCCCCCCCCCCCCCACCCCCCCCCCCCCCCACCCCCCCCCCCCCCCACCCCCCCCCCCCCCCACCCCCCCCCCCCCCCACCCCCCCCCCCCCCCACCCCCCCCCCCCCCCACCCCCCCCCCCCCCCACCCCCCCCCCCCCCCACCCCCCCCCCCCCCCACCCCCCCCCCCCCCCACCCCCCCCCCCCCCCACCCCCCCCCCCCCCCACCCCCCCCCCCCCCCACCCCCCCCCCCCCCCACCCCCCCCCCCCCCCACCCCCCCCCCCCCCCACCCCCCCCCCCCCCCACCCCCCCCCCCCCCCACCCCCCCCCCCCCCCACCCCCCCCCCCCCCCACCCCCCCCCCCCCCCACCCCCCCCCCCCCCCACCCCCCCCCCCCCCCACCCCCCCCCCCCCCCACCCCCCCCCCCCCCCACCCCCCCCCCCCCCCACCCCCCCCCCCCCCCACCCCCCCCCCCCCCCACCCCCCCCCCCCCCCACCCCCCCCCCCCCCCACCCCCCCCCCCCCCCACCCCCCCCCCCCCCCACCCCCCCCCCCCCCCACCCCCCCCCCCCCCCACCCCCCCCCCCCCCCACCCCCCCCCCCCCCCACCCCCCCCCCCCCCCACCCCCCCCCCCCCCCACCCCCCCCCCCCCCCACCCCCCCCCCCCCCCACCCCCCCCCCCCCCCACCCCCCCCCCCCCCCACCCCCCCCCCCCCCCACCCCCCCCCCCCCCCACCCCCCCCCCCCCCCACCCCCCCCCCCCCCCACCCCCCCCCCCCCCCACCCCCCCCCCCCCCCACCCCCCCCCCCCCCCACCCCCCCCCCCCCCCACCCCCCCCCCCCCCCACCCCCCCCCCCCCCCACCCCCCCCCCCCCCCACCCCCCCCCCCCCCCACCCCCCCCCCCCCCCACCCCCCCCCCCCCCCACCCCCCCCCCCCCCCACCCCCCCCCCCCCCCACCCCCCCCCCCCCCCACCCCCCCCCCCCCCCACCCCCCCCCCCCCCCACCCCCCCCCCCCCCCACCCCCCCCCCCCCCCACCCCCCCCCCCCCCCACCCCCCCCCCCCCCCACCCCCCCCCCCCCCCACCCCCCCCCCCCCCCACCCCCCCCCCCCCCCACCCCCCCCCCCCCCCACCCCCCCCCCCCCCCACCCCCCCCCCCCCCCACCCCCCCCCCCCCCCACCCCCCCCCCCCCCCACCCCCCCCCCCCCCCACCCCCCCCCCCCCCCACCCCCCCCCCCCCCCACCCCCCCCCCCCCCCACCCCCCCCCCCCCCCACCCCCCCCCCCCCCCACCCCCCCCCCCCCCCACCCCCCCCCCCCCCCACCCCCCCCCCCCCCCACCCCCCCCCCCCCCCACCCCCCCCCCCCCCCACCCCCCCCCCCCCCCACCCCCCCCCCCCCCCACCCCCCCCCCCCCCCACCCCCCCCCCCCCCCACCCCCCCCCCCCCCCACCCCCCCCCCCCCCCACCCCCCCCCCCCCCCACCCCCCCCCCCCCCCACCCCCCCCCCCCCCCACCCCCCCCCCCCCCCACCCCCCCCCCCCCCCACCCCCCCCCCCCCCCACCCCCCCCCCCCCCCACCCCCCCCCCCCCCCACCCCCCCCCCCCCCCACCCCCCCCCCCCCCCACCCCCCCCCCCCCCCACCCCCCCCCCCCCCCACCCCCCCCCCCCCCCACCCCCCCCCCCCCCCACCCCCCCCCCCCCCCACCCCCCCCCCCCCCCACCCCCCCCCCCCCCCACCCCCCCCCCCCCCCACCCCCCCCCCCCCCCACCCCCCCCCCCCCCCACCCCCCCCCCCCCCCACCCCCCCCCCCCCCCACCCCCCCCCCCCCCCACCCCCCCCCCCCCCCACCCCCCCCCCCCCCCACCCCCCCCCCCCCCCACCCCCCCCCCCCCCCACCCCCCCCCCCCCCCACCCCCCCCCCCCCCCACCCCCCCCCCCCCCCACCCCCCCCCCCCCCCACCCCCCCCCCCCCCCACCCCCCCCCCCCCCCACCCCCCCCCCCCCCCACCCCCCCCCCCCCCCACCCCCCCCCCCCCCCACCCCCCCCCCCCCCCACCCCCCCCCCCCCCCACCCCCCCCCCCCCCCACCCCCCCCCCCCCCCACCCCCCCCCCCCCCCACCCCCCCCCCCCCCCACCCCCCCCCCCCCCCACCCCCCCCCCCCCCCACCCCCCCCCCCCCCCACCCCCCCCCCCCCCCACCCCCCCCCCCCCCCACCCCCCCCCCCCCCCACCCCCCCCCCCCCCCACCCCCCCCCCCCCCCACCCCCCCCCCCCCCCACCCCCCCCCCCCCCCACCCCCCCCCCCCCCCACCCCCCCCCCCCCCCACCCCCCCCCCCCCCCACCCCCCCCCCCCCCCACCCCCCCCCCCCCCCACCCCCCCCCCCCCCCACCCCCCCCCCCCCCCACCCCCCCCCCCCCCCACCCCCCCCCCCCCCCACCCCCCCCCCCCCCCACCCCCCCCCCCCCCCACCCCCCCCCCCCCCCACCCCCCCCCCCCCCCACCCCCCCCCCCCCCCACCCCCCCCCCCCCCCACCCCCCCCCCCCCCCACCCCCCCCCCCCCCCACCCCCCCCCCCCCCCACCCCCCCCCCCCCCCACCCCCCCCCCCCCCCACCCCCCCCCCCCCCCACCCCCCCCCCCCCCCACCCCCCCCCCCCCCCACCCCCCCCCCCCCCCACCCCCCCCCCCCCCCACCCCCCCCCCCCCCCACCCCCCCCCCCCCCCACCCCCCCCCCCCCCCACCCCCCCCCCCCCCCACCCCCCCCCCCCCCCACCCCCCCCCCCCCCCACCCCCCCCCCCCCCCACCCCCCCCCCCCCCCACCCCCCCCCCCCCCCACCCCCCCCCCCCCCCACCCCCCCCCCCCCCCACCCCCCCCCCCCCCCACCCCCCCCCCCCCCCACCCCCCCCCCCCCCCACCCCCCCCCCCCCCCACCCCCCCCCCCCCCCACCCCCCCCCCCCCCCACCCCCCCCCCCCCCCACCCCCCCCCCCCCCCACCCCCCCCCCCCCCCACCCCCCCCCCCCCCCACCCCCCCCCCCCCCCACCCCCCCCCCCCCCCACCCCCCCCCCCCCCCACCCCCCCCCCCCCCCACCCCCCCCCCCCCCCACCCCCCCCCCCCCCCACCCCCCCCCCCCCCCACCCCCCCCCCCCCCCACCCCCCCCCCCCCCCACCCCCCCCCCCCCCCACCCCCCCCCCCCCCCACCCCCCCCCCCCCCCACCCCCCCCCCCCCCCACCCCCCCCCCCCCCCACCCCCCCCCCCCCCCACCCCCCCCCCCCCCCACCCCCCCCCCCCCCCACCCCCCCCCCCCCCCACCCCCCCCCCCCCCCACCCCCCCCCCCCCCCACCCCCCCCCCCCCCCACCCCCCCCCCCCCCCACCCCCCCCCCCCCCCACCCCCCCCCCCCCCCACCCCCCCCCCCCCCCACCCCCCCCCCCCCCCACCCCCCCCCCCCCCCACCCCCCCCCCCCCCCACCCCCCCCCCCCCCCACCCCCCCCCCCCCCCACCCCCCCCCCCCCCCACCCCCCCCCCCCCCCACCCCCCCCCCCCCCCACCCCCCCCCCCCCCCACCCCCCCCCCCCCCCACCCCCCCCCCCCCCCACCCCCCCCCCCCCCCACCCCCCCCCCCCCCCACCCCCCCCCCCCCCCACCCCCCCCCCCCCCCACCCCCCCCCCCCCCCACCCCCCCCCCCCCCCACCCCCCCCCCCCCCCACCCCCCCCCCCCCCCACCCCCCCCCCCCCCCACCCCCCCCCCCCCCCACCCCCCCCCCCCCCCACCCCCCCCCCCCCCCACCCCCCCCCCCCCCCACCCCCCCCCCCCCCCACCCCCCCCCCCCCCCACCCCCCCCCCCCCCCACCCCCCCCCCCCCCCACCCCCCCCCCCCCCCACCCCCCCCCCCCCCCACCCCCCCCCCCCCCCACCCCCCCCCCCCCCCACCCCCCCCCCCCCCCACCCCCCCCCCCCCCCACCCCCCCCCCCCCCCACCCCCCCCCCCCCCCACCCCCCCCCCCCCCCACCCCCCCCCCCCCCCACCCCCCCCCCCCCCCACCCCCCCCCCCCCCCACCCCCCCCCCCCCCCACCCCCCCCCCCCCCCACCCCCCCCCCCCCCCACCCCCCCCCCCCCCCACCCCCCCCCCCCCCCACCCCCCCCCCCCCCCACCCCCCCCCCCCCCCACCCCCCCCCCCCCCCACCCCCCCCCCCCCCCACCCCCCCCCCCCCCCACCCCCCCCCCCCCCCACCCCCCCCCCCCCCCACCCCCCCCCCCCCCCACCCCCCCCCCCCCCCACCCCCCCCCCCCCCCACCCCCCCCCCCCCCCACCCCCCCCCCCCCCCACCCCCCCCCCCCCCCACCCCCCCCCCCCCCCACCCCCCCCCCCCCCCACCCCCCCCCCCCCCCACCCCCCCCCCCCCCCACCCCCCCCCCCCCCCACCCCCCCCCCCCCCCACCCCCCCCCCCCCCCACCCCCCCCCCCCCCCACCCCCCCCCCCCCCCACCCCCCCCCCCCCCCACCCCCCCCCCCCCCCACCCCCCCCCCCCCCCACCCCCCCCCCCCCCCACCCCCCCCCCCCCCCACCCCCCCCCCCCCCCACCCCCCCCCCCCCCCACCCCCCCCCCCCCCCACCCCCCCCCCCCCCCACCCCCCCCCCCCCCCACCCCCCCCCCCCCCCACCCCCCCCCCCCCCCACCCCCCCCCCCCCCCACCCCCCCCCCCCCCCACCCCCCCCCCCCCCCACCCCCCCCCCCCCCCACCCCCCCCCCCCCCCACCCCCCCCCCCCCCCACCCCCCCCCCCCCCCACCCCCCCCCCCCCCCACCCCCCCCCCCCCCCACCCCCCCCCCCCCCCACCCCCCCCCCCCCCCACCCCCCCCCCCCCCCACCCCCCCCCCCCCCCACCCCCCCCCCCCCCCACCCCCCCCCCCCCCCACCCCCCCCCCCCCCCACCCCCCCCCCCCCCCACCCCCCCCCCCCCCCACCCCCCCCCCCCCCCACCCCCCCCCCCCCCCACCCCCCCCCCCCCATACAATTCCCATCAGCCTCTGTCAGCATGGCCAATTGGCCATGCTGGTAGGGGCTGATGGGAATTGTAGTTCCTGAACATCTGGAGAGCCGCAGGTTCCCTACCCCTGATCTAACCAAATAGTAGCCAGGGCCAATCCTGCTTAGCTTCCGAAATCTGATGAGATCAGTTTAGCATAAATTCCAACTAGAGTATTACATTATTAGTGTGAACTATTGATGTAGAAAAGGATTATAACTCAGAATAGCGCTAGAAAGGGCCAGGGTACAGTTCTCACCTAAAGTTAATAGCTGGAATCCTTGGGCAAATCTCCCACTTGGCCTCACCCTTCCATTTATAAAATGGGAATTTGAATATTTTCCTACACAGCATAGTACTTGAAGGACGGCCTTCCACAGTACTGTCAGTCCACCAGTTAACATCCTCCTCGCAACGTTTGCTCTCTTTGCCTCTGCCTGTAGAGCTGAGGCAAGGGCAAGCAGAGAGAGCTTTTTCAGGGGAGGGTCATTGCCTATAGAATACCCTCCCTCTTGAGGTTCATGTGGCACAAGTGGCATAGCACCAACGGGGCAGGGGGCGCAACGCTCCGGGCCACACCTGTAGGGTGGCGTGGCCGGGGCGTTCCCCTCGCTCCGCCCCTGTGTGGCACCTACTCTACCCTCTTTCAGGTGCCAGACCACAACATATTTTTTTCACCCAGGATTTTAACAAAGGGTTGATCTTCTGAAATTGTTTTTAAAGTCCACTGCTGCCAGACAATTGTTTTAAGCTGCTAAATACTTAGCCATGGGCACCCACCGACACTTTTGCTGGTGCCTACCAAGCCTTTTAAGAAAGTGGGTGGCACCAGGTCAGGTTGTTGCCCAGCAGGGCTTCTGATTGGCCACTGAAAACCTAGTCAATTATGTACATTAAAAGCAATATTCAGCGGCAGCACAATGGCGTTAATTTTATTCTCTCACCCTTCTTTCCAGTGTATTTTGATTGCCCCTCTTCTTTCCTGTGCTTGTGTTTCCTCTCTGTGTGTGGCTCTCTCGTGTCGGCTATTTTGTGCTTTTGTCCATTACCCTGTGCCAGAATTCTAAAGGTGTCCACAGGTACAAAAAGGTTTGGGACCCCAGACTTAAATCCAACTTAAATTCTAAGGGTGCAAGGAGGGGGTGTGATTTTTGCAAAACTGCCACGCATGGGAGACCTCTGGTCCTCCCAAACTATTCCTAAAGGGGGGGTGTCTCTCAGTCCCCAGAAGTAGTATTCTGGCTTATGCTTTGGGTGCTATGCGCTGGAAAAATCAGCAAAAATCAATGCCCTTGCATCTGCAAAAATCAATTGTAAATTTTAATTATTTTTATTCTGTTTTAATGATTTGGTCACATTTTACTTTGTGAGCTGCCTCAAGCAAGTCTTTGGGGAGGTGGCACATAAATGTGTTAAATAAATATTTCAAAATTTGAACAAGAATAGACTTTTCCAAGTTAAAATAGCATATACATTAACAAACAATATTTCATCTATCTAGTCATTCTAATCATTCTATTCTAATCATTCTATTAAATGATTATGTCCAAAGGTGTTCCACAGTGTTTTGTCTTAAGATTTTGATAATGATTGACTTGCAGTCATTTATTAGACATAATGAAAACTTTCTCAAATGTTTTGAAGTCTGCAACACTAGGCACATGTACTTTGAAATAATAACAATAATAACGATAAATTATCACTGGTTTATTATCATTATTTACACATGATCAAGTCCTAATAATGGGGTTTACTTCTGAATAAATATGCCCAAGATCAAGCTGCATTCCCAAGTATATTTAAACAAGCACCATTGAAATCACATTCTGAGTAAATATGCATATGAATGGACCACATCTATATCAGGACTAGTAAATAGATAGCAGTTGTAAAAAAAGAAAAATAGCAATCCATCACAGCTAATGAATCTAGAATCTAGATTTAGAAGCTAGATTTTTTTTCCCATCCAAGAGTCATTTTTTTTATCCAGCAATAGGAAAGTTTATTTGATAAGATACATAGGAGGGCAGCTGGCTGACATTTTAACATGCATTTCATTTGACTTGGAAGCTAAATCGACACAGCTGCAGGTGGGCAGATATGTTATTTAAGCTTGCCCTGGTAAAAAAAAATGTGCACTGAAAGAACTGTGATTTTTGTTCAAGTGTGGTCAGTTCCTATTCACTTGACTTGCAGCCAATTGAACAGTATGGGTTTTTTTTCCTTAGGAGAGAGACACCGCCCCCCCCTCCCCCCGGGCAACCTTCACATTTGGGTTGCGGCAGCTGAAGGCGCATCAGATTTAAACTGGCTCAGAAATTGATTTGGTGCTCTCTTTAGCTTAGCGGGGAGCAGACCAATTCGGTGCAGCAGTGTGTTCCAATATCAAATCCCAGCCCTGGTAACAAAAACCATGATTCAAACTCCCAGCTGTCGGGGATGAATGTACTTGATCACTTGTGCAGTCAACCTTTATACTGACTGAAGAAAGGATCAGATAATAGAAATTACAGTACCTTAGGAACTGGATGAGCCGGAGAAACCATAGCTGGCCAGACTATGCTATAAGGAGCATTTCTTTGTCTCTGGAAAAAGAGATATCTCCGTTGCTCAATGCTTGACTGCTTGCGTAAGAAGATATGATCAGCTGGAGAAGGGGAAAGTCGCTGGCGGCCAGTCATACAACCTGTGGATTGATGTACATGTCAGCATAAAGAAATGCTGAAATCTACGTGGTTACTACCCTGTTTCCCCGAATATAAGACATCCCCTGAAAATAAGACGTAGTAGAGGTTTTGCTGAAGTGCAAAATATAAGGCATCCCCCAAAAGTAAGACGTAGCAAAGTTTTTGTTTGGAAGCATGCCCGATGAACAGAACACAGAAGAACAAGACAACCCCTGAAAATAAGACATAGCGCATCTTTGGGAGCAAAAATTAATATAAGACACTGTCTTATTTTCGGGGAAACAATCATGTTACAATCATATTAAAACACACACAAAACCTGTGTGGCATATAAAGATCAACCCTCTTCAAGTATATGTAACCACAAGAGAACAGCAGCACTAGAATTGACCTTGAGATCATTTCCTCTAAGCTTCAAGGTTTTTCCACAAACTGACCCCTACAATAGAAGACAGCACCTTACTTACCTATATTATACTGCACTCCAGCCAGAAAGTAGGAAGAATTAAGGTACATCATGTCACAAACAACTCAAATCTAAAGAGGTCAAGCGCAAATGTTTTAATCAATATGCCATAAGGATTAGCAGAAGTTTCCCAGATTTACCAACCAGTCTATTGTAAGGTAAACATCCTTTACCAAACAAAGGAAATAAGTTTGCATGCGATCATGGTTTCTGTGTACATCAAAGTCCTTCATTCATTTATCCCCATCAACAAAGCAAATTTATGGAAATTCTTTTTCCTTTCAGCAAAGAACCTATGCTGGAATGGACTGTCGAAGGCTTTCGTAGCCAGAACCAACGGGCTGTTGTGGGTTTTCTGGGTTGTATGGTCATGATCTGGTAGTTTTTGCTCCTAGCATTTCACCTGCATCTATGGCTGGCATCTTCAGAGGTATGTCATGGTGAAATTGTTCTCTCCCTGGAAATAATGCAACTGTAAATGAACTTCGCCAAGACACATGCAAATGTGCCTCATCCCTCTGTGCGGTGGACAAAATATCTACCCCATCATACAATCACTCCACACTGTGCCACAGAGCAAAGCAAACCTGCTGTGACATACCTCTGAAGATGCCAGTCATAGATGTGAGCAAAAGGTTAGGAGCAAAAACTACCAGACCACGGTCACACAGCCCAGAAAACCCACAAAAGCCAACCTAATCTGGAGTTTGTCCTTCAGTGACTAGAGATTTTCATTTTCTGTATCATCTTGACAATTTGTTGTTGTACCTTGTTTACCCTTAATCTCTGTCAATAGTTTCCTTTATTTATCATAGCTTATAAATATGAACACCAATAACATTTCCAGCTGGAGCCGAAAATCCATAAACAGAGTTCCACTGGTAGAGCAGAATTTTCCTGCCACTTTTGTCCTGCAGTAGCTTCATATGCCCCCCAACGCTGGAAAAACACTGTCTGTGTGGTACATGGGCCACCTACCGAAAGTATTGGTGTGATGTAAGCAGAGGTGGGATCCAGCAGGTTCTCACCAGTTCCCGAGAGTGGGTTACTAATTATTTGTGTGTGCCGAGAGGGGGTTACTAATTGGGTCCGCTTTTCCATCTCCACGCCCTCACCTCCCCGAGAGGCATACTGCCTTTGAACGTGAAGGTTCCATATAGCAATTGCGACTAATAATGTAACTCCCTGAACTGGGTTAATCCATTTCAGGTACTGCAATTCATTGATTCTCAGCCTTTCATACCTTTTATCTCACCAGTCTCTATCAAAGAACCTGTGTGTTTCACCATTGCTGTGTTCAGATTTGTGAGTTGGGGCATTTTCTATAATGTGATGATGATTTAGAAATGACCTGGTGCAAAAAAAATTTTTGGGATCGTGGTGGGGTGGCTGCCCATGGGGGGCATCCAACTCAGGTTTTGCACAGGGCTCAGGTTTGCCTAGGTACGCCTCTGCCCCCCTTTGCTGAGGGGGGGGGGGCTGGCGAGGGAACCTGTTACTAAAATTTTTGGATCCCACCACTGGATGTAGGGGTCTGCTGAGGGAGGGGGATATTGGAGGAAAGTGCCTCATTTCCTTCTGCTGGTGGAAGTGTCTTTGCACTGAGCTGAATAGACCACAGGATTCAACCCAATGTGGTTAATTGCTAATACTTTTTGGAGAAGAGAGAATTTGCTAAAGGAATTAACAAGGAGGAGTGGTACCAGACAGCTAGCTTTGGGACAGAGCAGAAGTAATAATGGATCAGTGTCCCAAACACAGTCAAAAAAAGAAGGGAGATGACCATTCTGAAACCTATTAATTTCACATATTGCTTTCCTTCCTTGTACTGGGACAAATATCTTAACATTATCTATAGAGGGAAACTGGAAGTAAACACCATTATTCTCGGAAGGACTCAGTTCCGACTAATCATACATAAAGCTCCACACATCTGGATCAACTTATTTGGTTTATATGAGCATTACATTTCGCTGATGATCATTAAGTACTGCAGATCTTAAATGAGGAAGGAGCCACATTTGCTGGCTTATAACAGACTTTACTACAGTGCCTTTCAAACATATTAAGGATGCCATGATCAAAATAAGCAGAAAAGACGCAGACAGTTGTCTCTACATGTATATAGTTATCTCCATACCGACCCAGAAGTCTTTCTTATTTGTGTATTCTGGTCCCATTCAGCAATTTACTGTACATTATTTTTACGTTGATTCTGTTCATTTCTATCACTGATTCTAGTTTCACCACTTTCTCTTCAAGACAGAACCCTTATAGCTATGGTAGAGGCATTCTTCTTCCACATTTATAAACATGTTTGGCTTCTTTTATGCTTTCCCCCTCTCCCTTTTTATATGTCCTATGTTTCTGTAGAACATATAAAACACACAAGCTTGCCCACCACCCATTTATTTTAATTAGAACAGTGGGACATTCCTTTCAGGAGCCCAAGAAAATACAGAACAAAAGGCCTGGCTGAATAGGAGCTGCCATTTTAAGAATTTCTGCAGGGTTCATAATGTTCCTTCCAAATTTTGACAAGTGGCAAGCGAGGGAAACTGCTTGGATTTGTATAGCACGTTGAGGGACGGCAAAGGCCCAACAAGTTTTTTTTAGTTTCCATTAAGCCATAAGTACAGTCCATAGACAAATGGGCCAGGAATTGTGAGGTTCAGTCCAGTTTTCTCAGACAAGCCTGAAATAGATGGAAGAAGAGAAGAGTTTTGGATTTATACCCCACTTTTCTCTCCTGTAAGGAGACTCATGGTGACTTACAAACTCCTTTCCCCTCCTCTCCCCACAACAGACACCTTGTGAGATAGGAGGGGCTGAGAGACCTCTGAGAGAACTGTGACTAGCCCAAGGTCACCCAGTAGGAAGGTAGGAGTGTGGAAACACATCTGGTTCACCAGATAGGCCTCTGCCACTCAGGTGGAGGAATGGGAAATCAAACCTGGTTCTCCAGATTAGAATTTACCTGCTCTTAACCACTACACCACACTGGCTATCATAGGATATCCTATGATAATCAAGGGGCACAAGGGTTGATTCTTATATTAGGAATCACCCCATAACTATGTCTAGTAGGAACACAAATAATGCCTGTAGTTGACTTAGGCCGTTTCTGCACTGCCAGAGCAGCAGGGCTGCATCGATATGGTTCATGCCAATGCAAGCCCCGGGGCCGTTCACACAAATGGCCCTGCTGGCTGCGCAGCTGGCAGAGCAGGCTCCGCACAGCCCCCCAAACGCCTCCTTATCTCCTCCTGGCTTCTGTCACTCTGTGGAGGCCAGGGGACACGCCCCCATAGCCAGAGCGATGACTGCAGGGACAGAGGCCAGAATGCGGGTCCCCTGGCCTCCACAGAGCGACAGAAGCCAAAATGAGTTAAGGAGGCATTTGAGGCCAGCGTGGGAAAAATGCCGGCTTCCACCCGTTGCCGTTTGCACGGCAGCGGGTGGAAGACACTGCTTATCAAAAAACTCACTCGTTGAGCGAGTTTTGAAAGCAGCGTTTTCACGCCGCCTGAGGGGGGTGAGCACGGCGCTGCTGCGATGCAGCAGTGCCAGCTGTTCGAATAGTGCCCCAGGGACAGTGTTTGTTCTGTTCCTAGGGCACTGTTTTTTGGCCGTGCGGAAACGGCCAGAGATACCACAGACTCATACAAACTTAAGTCCTTGGACAGCAGTTCACAAACCTAGTTGTATACTATCTAATTTGTATATGCCGAGTTAATGCACGCAAAGACATGGAGGAATCATGCAGGGATCACCTCATGGCTGCAAACAAAAAAAACCCTATAGGAAAACTTGCCACAGGGGAGTAAAACTTGCTATGTACAGTTGGATTGATGCAAAGACCCTACATGTAGAGAGCCATGAACAAAGCAGAAAGTTCAAGAAAGAGAGAGATGGGAGCTGGACACCAAAAATCTCTCTGGGAGCCAGTGTGGTGTAGTAGTTAAGAGTGGGGGAGGGGGGGTTCTAATCTGGAGAACCAGGTTTGATTCTCCCATTCCTCCACATGTGTGGTGGACCATGATTTGATAAACTGGATTTGTTTCCCCACTCTTACACACGAAGCCTGCTGGGTGACCTTGGGCCAGTCAAAGTTCTCTCAAAATTCACTTACCCCCACCTACCTCATACTGTGTCTATTGTGGGGAAAGGAAGGGAAGCTGCTTTGAGACTCCTTACAAGATAGAAGGTCAGGGTATAAATCCAAAACTCTTCCTCACTCTTCTTCTCTTTTATTTTCTGGGGCTACAGGAAACAGGAGAGAGTGGAGGCAGGGAAGCACTGAGGCCTAAATCCAGTCATTCTTTGGACTCTCTGGTTCATCCATGTCATATTGTCTCTGGCCAGGTATACCGTTGTCTGTTGTTCTCTTTGGGCACTTTCACACATGCAGAATAATGCACTTTCAATCCACTTTCACAATTGTTTGTAAGTAGATTTTGCTATTTCGCACAGTAAAACCCACCTGCAAAGTGCACTGAAAGTGGACTGAAAGTGCATTATTCTACATGTGCAAGTGTGCCCTTTGGGCAGACAACCAGTATTTTCAGTTTCTTCTCAGCTTGGACTATGTGTTTTTTTTGCTGCTGTCATACCTGGAGCATCCACCAAGCCACCTCAAAAGAGGGCCCACTTGAAGAGCTAGATGGGTCCACTCTCCATAAAAAGGTATTCTCTGATAATTACACTCTAACTGGCACCCTAATTTAGCTGGGCAGTACTCTACTGCATTCTTAGCCTGATGGTTAATTAGCCTAATGGTTAATTACAAAGGGAATACACTAAAAAGTAGATCTTTGCTCCGAAAAACAAGAAAAGACAGCTTCCATTACACTATCTTATAATGTTTTATAGCGGGGGGGGGGGGGGGGTGTTTTTCCTTTTCAACAGAAGGCCTTTCTTCTCAGCCTCTTCTAAGCATCTCATTTTCTCCTTCCGTGATTCCTTCCTTTTTCATCCACTTCCCTCTGCGCCTCCCCCCAAAAAAACAGGGGTGCCACTGGTCCATGATGACTCAGAGAGAGAATCTAGAGCAGGGGTCTGCAACCTGCAGCTCTTCAGATGTTCATGGACTACAAATCCCATCAGCACCTGCCAGCTTGACCAATTGGCCATGCTGGCAGGGGCTGATGGGAATTGATCTGGAGAGCCACAGGTTGCAGACCCCTGATCTAGAGGGACAAATCTTCTGATTTTACCAAATATTTTCTACACAACTATTGATGATTATAACTACATTTGATCGCAGCCCTTTCGTTATGTACTGCACACTTTTCTACCCTTATTTTGTTTGACCTGATGACCAACATGTGAATTAGAAAGGAGGTGTCTTCCCAAGGCCACACCATGAGCTTCTCAAATCCATCACTTTGTACAATGTATCATGGCCTGCTATGCCCTCCCAGTCCCTCAACATCTGTCTAATCCCATATCTCTGTCCTACTAAGACTTGCTTCCACATATCCTGCTTCGATCTCAGACATAATTCTGTGAAGATGAATTTCCTAATCTGCCCATTCAACTGAGCAAGAATACAATTATGCTCCCAGGTAAATTCAGAAGTGTTGTTATCTTCTCTGTTTTGCATGCCCTCAGTCTTGAGTTTTCTTTCTGTATCCAAGCCAACACCAAGTCCTGCTGCAGCAACATGAGTTTCCTCCTCCCATCTGAGGCTCAACCAAGAACCAGAGCCTGTTCCAGGAAGGCTGCGGCTCCTTCTCTCCTTTCTTCAGTTGACTCACAATACATCGACTTGGGAACTAAGCTAAATAACGCAAAACAGGAAGAGCAAGCGCTCCAGAACCCCTCATCAGGATGGATGGGGCGAAGGGATAGTGCAGGCCTAAATACAGGTCCTAGAAAATTCAGGAAGAAGAAGAGTTGGATTTATACCTCATCTTTCTCTCCTGTAAGGAAACTCAAAGGGGCTTGCAAACTCTTTTACCTCTCCCCTCTCACAACAAACACCCTGTGAAGCAGGTGGGGCTGAGCAAGAGCTCTGAAGAACTGTGGCTAGCTCAAGGTCACCCAGCTGGCATATGTTGGAGTGCTGCAAGACTGGTTTGTTTGCCAGATCATTTAACGTATAAACGGCAGGTCTTTAGAAACATAAGAGCCCTGCTGGATCAGACCAGTGGCCCATCTAGTCCAGCATCCTGTCCTACCCAATGGTCAAGCAGTTATTCTGCAGAGCAAACAGGTCAGAGACTGAAGCCTAACCCCTGATGTTACCTAATGGCATGGGCATTCAGAGATTTCCTGCCTCTGAATACAGAGGTTTCCTTTAGAGCAGTGGGGTGGGTTACTTGGAATCTTATTTCATTCTGTACATTTTAAATTGTGTTTTGTAAGTCACTTTGAGCCACAAGGCAAGGCAGGATAGAAATGTTTTAGATAAAGTGTTCAGAAAACTAATAGTAAACCAGTAGCAACAACTAATGCAAGCCATTCTTCAGTATTTTGCAGTGTTTAAGAGCAGGTGGACTCTAATCTAGAGAACCGGGTTTGATTCCCGACTCCTCAACATGAGCGATGGAGTCCTATTCAGTGAACCGGATTTGTTTCCTCCCTCCTACACATTCCTGCTAGATGACCTTGGGCGAATCATTCAGAACTCTCTCAGTCCCACCTATCTCACAAGGTGTCTGTTGTGGGGAGAGGAACAGAAAGAAGTTTGTAAGTCACCTCGAGTCTCCTTACAGGAGAGAAAGGGGGAGGGCATAAATTCAAACTCCTCCTCCTCCTCCTCTCCTTCTCCTTCTCCTTCTCCTCCTCCTCCATAACAGTCACATGCCAGTGTTCTCACATGCAGGTACTCTGCCGAGTAACAAGGGCTGAAGTCCAATTGCGGGTAGAATCCCCAGCCTACTTTGGATGGGAAGAGAACAAAGGGTGCCACTGGATCTTCAGTTGCTTGAAACAGTAATGGAGGGCATGCTTATGTATGCATGTGATTAAGCTAAAAGCCACTTCAAAAGAAGCCATTTACAAGTCAACTCAGACCAATTCTTTAAACTTAGAAGTCAGTTTCAAATTAGGCTGCAGTAGTCCTTTCATCAGAGAGGCACATTTCGGAGGCTTCCTTTTACTTTGAGAGAAGCGACTTGCTGCCAATGTACTACCAGGGAGGAGGGTAGAGAAAGGAAGCAGCACACTTTCAAATTCTATGACAGGAGGCTTTGTCCGAACATCAGAGGTTTGGACTTGGGTTCAACTCTCTGCTAGACAGAGACCCAATCTCTATGACTATCAGATCGACTGAGATATGAATAAAAATCATAAAGTAACTTTCAAGTCAAGTGACCTAGAATTGTTTTAGGTACTTAGAATTTACTTCTGTTCAGAAGTTCATTCTGGACAACTCAGCAGTCAAAGTTTTGTTATGTTTTCCCTCACTATCCCTCCAACAACATTATAATATGGTATCCATGGGGGGAAGGTGTCTTCTACGTGTTGTTTATTATGTGCCAGAATTAAACAACAATTCATGTTAAGAACAAGACTCTATGCTTTGTTCTGCAGAGGTTCCAGAGCAGAGGATCACTACTAGCTTCCTGGGTTTCCGAGACTGGCATAAAATCCCTCGTTTTGCCCCCCCCCCCCAACAATTAAAGCAGCAGGTATACCCTTTTCAACAAAAAGAACTAAGTAGAATTATAACTTCATCTGCCACATGCTGGACCATCTTTAGGGTGTTGTGGGTTTTCCAGGTTATATGGCCGTGTTCCAGTAACATTTTCTCCTGATGTTTCACCTGCATCTGTGGCTGGCATCTTCAGAGAAAATGATACTGGAACACAGCCATGTAACCTGGAAAACCCACAATGCCCTAGTGCAGTGGTGGTGAACCTTTGGCACTCCAGATGTTATGGACTACAATTCCCATCAGCCCCTGCCAGCATGGCCAATTGGCCATGCTGGCAGGGGCTGATGGGAATTGTAGTCCATAACATCTGGAGGGCCAAAGGTTCGCCACCACGGCCCTAGTGATTCTGGTTGTGAAAGCCTTTGACAATACATTGGACCATCTTTGTTTTAGAATGCTCTGCTTGGGTCCTAGTCAGTGTCTACCACACAGAACTACTAGGACCCAAGCGAAGCATTCTAAAACAAAGTCGGTCCAGCACGTGGCAGGCGAAGTTGCCATTCTACTTAGTTCTTTTTGTTGAAAAGGGTATATCAGTGGAGCGGCTATTTCAGAACAATGCAAGAGTGTTACACAGGAGGCCTTGATAGTGGGGGCGAGGGGGGGAGGTACAAGTAAGCCCAGCTGCTTGTGCTGTATCCTGAAGCTTGTGGAGCAAGTCCCCAGCTCCCTCTTGTGACTGCCGCAAGTTGTAGCAAGGGTTTTTCCCTTTAACAGCGAGCTGGTTCGTTTGTCTCCCAGCAGAGACTCCATGCTGCACAAAGCGACAGCCCAGGATAGGATCTGGCAGCGTCACACAAAAGAGTCCTGCCATTAAATGTATAGAATATGCAGGCGTAAAGTAAAAACCACTCAATTTGAAAGCCCTGTAAAGCTAGCTTAAGAAAACACGGTTAAGAAAGGGTGTTAACACAAAGGAGATCTACATGCATTTTGTTCCTAAGAACAAATGAGAGCTTGCTTGACATCAGCATGTTTTCGTTTCAAATGATACACTTTTTAAAATCCTCAAATCCACGCTCTGTTTTCTGTTCTCCAACATTCACAGCCAATTTGATACACCAACATCATCAATCACTAGAGACAGCCACAACTGGCTGTGTTCCCCAACCCAGTTCTCTCTCTCTCTCTCTCTCTCTCTCTCTCTCTCTCTCTCTCTCACACACACACACACACACACACATCACATCCTCCCACTTTACACACATCTAAGCGTCGTCAAGGTCTGCGTCAAGGTCTGTTTACTCCTGCTTATTCTACCATTGACAGCTTTTCTGTGCATCAAGCTGTTCGGAATCCTGATTGTAGATCTTAAAGAATTACGAAAGGCAGGTTGTCGACGTTTGCTCAAGTCCATAGGTTTGGCCAAGACTAAATGCCTGTATGTTTGCATGTATGTATGTATTCTGCAGCACAACCCCCCTCACATCCCTAACACTTATACATTATTGGTTTTCCCTAGAGACTGCAAATCTGTGGCACAAATGGCAATGAATAAAATCTTCAGTAATAAGAATTACCAGTGGGCAAAACAAGCAAAAAAAAAAAATCCCACCAACTATTGTTTTTAAACTGACCATAGTGAACCAGAAAATAATGGGCCCATATCTTGCCATGGATGGACCCCGTGGCAAATCTTTCAGTTACAGTGACACTAGTACCGTATTTCCCCAAATATAAGACAGTGTCTTATATTAATTTTTGCTCCCAAAGATGTGCTATGTCTTATTTTCAGGGGATGTCTTATTTTTCCTGTGTTCTGTTTGTCGGGCATGCTTCCAAACAAAAACTTTGCTATGTCTTACTTTCGGGGGATGCCTTATATTTTGCACTTCAGCAAAACCTCTACTATGTCTTATTTTTCGGGGATGTCTTATATTAGGGGAAACAGGGTATTTAGTAAGATATAGTGTGTGTTATGGGAGGTTCTCCTTGTCTATGTGCAACTAAAAAAAATACTGTTATGAAAACCTTACTCATCCTTTTAAAATGGATTCACCTAAAAGGGGATGAACGCAGAACAGGATAAATGAGGAGGGGGGTGTTTTACGTTTTACAGCAGGCAAGGCGCCCCAAATTCATTAGCCTCTTTATTTCAGGTCCATTTTAATTGTTATCTGTTCATGCATGCTACACTATATAATGAAATGCTCCCATCTCACCCACTGAGTAGTAAGGAGTTTTATGTGTGCTTCTATTATGACCCTTAATTAAGCTGATTTTAGTAATTCAAATGTGACTTTTCTTCCAGTCAACAAGATTCTTCCCTCCTCCACCTCTACCTCGGCCACCTTCTCCCTCCGCCCTCAAGGGAAAGGTTGGCTATGATGCCTTTTTTAAGTGTTTCTTATTTAACCGTTGCAATAATAATTGCTTCGTGTTTTCGGACAATTTCAGCCTGGTCCATTAATAACCAGAGCTTCTAATAACTGGAAGTCCATGTTATTTTCAACACACATTAGCGCAAGTGCTCTCCTGTCTCATCAAGCTATTAAAACCTGTTTAGTTAACCTTTCAATTAAGCGATTGTAAATTTGCCACAGCAGAAACCGCAGTATAAATAAAAGCAACAGCTAATTATATACATATATACATATATATTACACACACACACACACAACACAAAGGATTTTAATGTTGTGATATACTAAATTGTGACACAGAATTGCAAACACCTCCAATTATAGTAAAAACACATGAACCAATCTCCAATTTATTGATCACCACAGTGGGGATCCATTTTATCTTCCCAACAATGACCTTGTGAGGTTGGTTAGGCTGAGAATAGACAACTAGCCCAAAGTCGCTGGATTCGAACTTGGTCATCCAGACTATAGACTAAGACTTAAACCACTACACCACACTGGTTCTTATAATGGGGCCTGATTATACACAGGTGTCAAACTGGCGCCCCTCCAGATGTTATAGACTACAGTTCCCATCATCACCTGCCAGGATGCTGGCAGGGAATGATGGGAACTGTTGTCCATAACATCTGGAGAGCCACCAGTTTGACACCGATGAAACAACTGATTGGGGAAGGAAAGTGGAATGGTACAGCCTGATCTCATCAGATCTTGAAAACTAAGCAGGATCAGAATTTGGAAGGAAGATCTCCAAGGAAGACTCAGTAGAAGAAGGCAGCGGCAAATTACCCTAGCTTAATCATTTGGCTTGAAAGCCCTGTGCTGGAGTCATCATGAATCGATTGTTACTTGATGGCACTTTACACACACACACACACACACACGCACACACGCACGCACACACACACACACACCCCTGATTAGTGAATGAACAGTTTTGTGACATTAGCTCTTTCCAACAGTGTTGTACTGACCTACGCCAAATATTTCCCACTAGTGTCTGATCCATATGCTAAACAGTTTAGCCATTTGTTTAAAACCATGTTTTGTGTTTTAGATCTAATTGGTAGACCCTGCTCTAAGATTTTGTTCATATTTTAGTATAATAGAACAAATGATCAAATGATCAAGTTGAGTTGTCTTCCCCTGTACTGGGCAATTTTAGTTGTGTTTCATGATGAGCTAATTTCTGCTTATACAAAGTCCAAAAAACTGAGAGTTTGTTGCAGATCAGTTCAGAAAGTTCTCTGTGCTCTAAAGTGCAATATGGAAGTTTTCAATCTGTGACTCCAGATATTAACAGGTTTTCATGTCCCCGTCTGAAATTCTAAATGTTGGGTTGGAGGATAAGCAACCACCAAGATTACTGTTATGAAGGAAAACCTGAAAATCTTCATGTGATCCAGATACTGCCATATCTATGCTATGTGAATGCAGCACGTGTGCTGGAAGAGTATGGAATAGCTGCAGATTAAAGGATCTCTGGGCAACACGTGCATAAGACGGAAGGACTCCTATTTCATATGCAATAACCTGTACATTTGGCAAAAGTAAGAAACAACACAGGGAATGCCTCAGGCAGAAGCTCAATCTGATTGGGCGGGGGTGGGAGGGGTGGGGTGGGGGTGGAGAAGACAAGAGCCCTTGAAATTAAACAAAAAGCAAATCCAGCCTGTTGACAGATGTTGATTACATCAAAGCAACCGAACGCATTCTGTCCACCTCCCACTCCTGGATGCTTAATACCACCTCCTTACTCCAAGGAGCTAGGGTATCTTAAATCAACTTTTCTGCTTTTAACAATTTTTCAGCAGGAGGAGGGTCTTGGCTTCTTGAAACAACGGGGGCAGTCAACAGAGGCATGTCTGCACCCCTCCCCCAGGCTGGTCACACCATCCTCGGTCCCTTCCTTCAGGGGTTAACTGCTCTGGCAGCCAAATAAAACACTGCGAGGACTGTGCAATTATGGAGACAGTCAAAGGGCAGGCTCTATTTTGAAATCTATTTCCACAGACAAGGCCTTCCAATTTAACTTACAGGAAGGAAGCTGGTAGAAGAGAGAGAGAGAGAGAGAGAGAGAGAGAGAGAGAGAGAGAGAGAGAGAGAGAGAGAGAGAGAGAGAGAGAGAGAGAGAGAGAGAGACTCCTTTGCTCCAGATGCTTTTTCCACCCTTCTCCCTCCATGGGCAGGAAATTCTGGCTGTGGACAGGCCCCCTAGAAGAAATATGTAGCCCCAAGGAAGACAATTCACATGTGGTGCACTCCCGCTCTCTCTATAAACACCAGCCTTGTATGGCCTGGAGGCTGCCGGAGGCCTGATCCAACAGACAGGAAGTAGTGCCCCCTCCCCTCTTCTTTCCCTTGTGGACAGATAATATTTTGGGGGCCATCAAGATCTGGGAATCTTCTTAACCTGTCCATCAGCACAGGGCTTCGGCTTTACTGGATTCAGAAGAACACAATCTGCAACACTGACCTGTAAGATCAGTAAATCCAAGTCGCTGATTTATATTCTGCCTTTCCTCATAATTCAAGGAAAGCATCACAATGTAAAAACCCGAAACAGCACACTTTTCCCTCAAAAGATACTTCGCATGCAGGCCACACCCTCTCTCCCATTACCGGGCTTTGAAGAATAACACAAAAGAAAATTGAAAATATTAACTTATTGCAAATTCTCAAGAAAGTCACAAATGTTTTCTGTGAACATAGGCGGGTCATGAGAGAAGAGGCTTCTGTAGCACAATGTTTCAAGAGAGCTGCTCTGCCTTCTGGTTTTAATATTACAGGGCAAATGGGGAATTGTAAGAAGAAGAAGAATTTGGATGTATATCCCCCCTTTCTCTCCCATAAGGAGACTCAAAGGGGCTTACAATCTCCTTTCCCTCCCCCTCCCCCAACAACGAGCACCCTGTGAGGTGGGTGGGGCTGAGAGAGCTCCAAAGAAATGTGACTAGGCCAAGGTCACCCAGCTGGCATGTGCTGGAGTGCACAAGCTAATCTGGTTCACCAGATAAGCCTCTACAGCTCAAGTGGCAGAGCAGGGAATCAAACCCAGTTCTCTTAGGGTGCACCTGCTCTTAACCACTATACCACGCTAGAGAGGGATCGCAGGAAGGGATAAGTCAATGCGCAACTCTCATGACCCTTTCTTAAATGCTGATCACCACATTGGGGTCATGAAGGAACTTTCCTCCAGGCCAGATTGGCTACATATGTTGGATAGGGTTGTGTTTTTTTGGCCTTCCTCTGGACCATAGAGCAGGGATCACTGGGGTGTGAGTGGTAGTTGTGAATTTCCTGTGCTATGCAGGGGGTTGGACTAGATGACCTTGGAAGTTCCTTCCACCTCCGTGTTTCAGTGTTACCAGTTGATCTGACCTGGGAAGCCCCAGGCTAGAGTGATCTTGTCAGATCTCAGAAGTTAAGCAACATCAGCCCTGGTTGGTATTTGGCTGGAAGACTTCCAAAAAATACCAAGGTTGTGATGTGGAGGCAGGCAATGGTAAACCACCTCTGAATGTCTCTTGCCTTAAAAACACTACGGCGTTGTCATACATCATCTGTGACCTGACAGCCAAAAACAATTGTTACCAGTTACCACATTAGTTCAAACTAGTGGGAAGGTAGCTAAGTAATGAAAGCCTGTCTGGGAAAATCAGGTCCATGTCCCGATCTACTTTGAAGTTGGCCCTCTAAAGTTAGGCAAATCTTTCATGGTCCAAACCTAAATGTATTTAAAAATGGATGTACTTACTACATCTTATACTTTAGGTTGCAGCTTCAGTTTCAGTTGCCCATCTGATAAAAGGGGCAAGGGAATCTTGTCTTGTCAGCAGTGATGATGAAGACAAGAAAGGCAAAAAGAAAGACATCTGCCAAATTAAAAGCCCCACATAATTAATTAGTCCTACAACTAGTAATTATTTAAATGTACCCCAAACTCCATCTACATATCAATATATACATGCACAAATGCACAGTTTCCATGAACTGGATCATGTGGCATATTTTTAAGTGACCATTTTATATAGTTTGTTTGAAACTCTTATATGCCACTTGTCAGTCAGGGTTCTCAAAGTCAATGTCAACAATTTTAAAAAATAAAAAACCTGAATATATAACGAAACTAAACCTACGTCACCCAACATCAGTCAATGTGCCATAAACAAGGATTTGGATGACTTAAGACTCTTTATTTAGGATTAAGGTGCCCCCAAGTCTTAATTTGCTAGAAGGAGATGTCATGAAAAGATACACTCTTTTCATATCATGTGCTTTCAGAAGTACCGACTCCATTTGTGGGTGCCATGGCTCCTACCAACATCTTTCCTGATGCCTAAAAAGACTTTTAAAGAATGTAGATAGGTCCCAGGGCCAGAGGGAGGTGTAACGGTGCCCGGGGCATGCCTGAGCCCTTGCCACACCCATACACCGGCGCTTGCCCGGGGCATCACTCCCCCGGCTCCATTGGCGCTACGCCACTGGCAGACCCTGATAGGGCTCCTCCCTAGTATGGCTTCTGATTGGTCACTGGAGATCTGATTGGCTCTGCAGATTAAAATAGTATCATTTGGGCAGCCATTTTGTAGTTATGCCCATCAAGGCGTGACATAAGTCCAAAGCTGCCCTCAGACTCACAACGGTGGAGGACCCTGATTCTAGATTAATTAAAATTCTGTTGATTCCCTTTGCATCTTTATCATAAGCTGAGAATAATAATGCCACATTCAATAAATGAAAATAATATTTTCTTGTTATTTAATTTGTTCAGTCCATTTTTGTGCCAATCTTCCTTCAACAAGCCCGGAGAGGCAAATCTTGCTCTGTGCATCTCTATTTTATTCTCACACCCCGACTCTCTGAGGTAGGCTACTTTACTTTTACCACATTTACAGCCTGCCCTACCCAAGCCAAAGGCCCGGCTCAGGGCTGCTTACACATAACCAACATATAACACATACAATCAACATATAATACTCAGAGAAAGCGAGTGACTGATCCAAAGCCGCTCAAGAACCTTTGTGACAGAGTGGGGATTTAAACCTGGGTCTCCCAGATCCTATTCTAACATTCTATCCCTTGCAGTACAATGGTTTTTATTTCTGCTTGCAATACCTATAACATCTTAATTTCTTCCATTGTGTGCCTGTAGTTTCACCCATGGCAGCTGATGCAGATCAAAACACTCACATCGTCTACCCTGGAATGCAAGAAGTATCACTCAGTCAATGAGCTTTTAAGCAGTTCCAGAGAATTTCCTCTAAAAGTGCAGGCCCACACTCTCACCCACAAGGTATTGTGGAACCAGGTGCCCCAGGAATTTTGATTCCCTATGTGACGGCTTAGTTTACCATGGCTCCCAGGTAGGGCACCTACCTACTTTCCATGCAGAAAGTCCCAGCTTCAATCTCTGGCATTTCCAGTTAAAAGGAACAGATGATGTGGAAGTCCTCCATCTGAGACCCTAAAAAGCAGCTGCTGCTTACTGACCTTGACTCTGTACAGGGCAAATTCACGTGTCTGTGCAGCCTATCTTTCTACGTACATTTCTTCAAAAAGGTTATATGACCTCTAGAGGAGACAAGATAATGGGTTAGTCAAGGGGCGGGCAATCTTCTCAGCAAGTGGTAGTGCCAGCCTAATACATGCTACAATATCCAGGCACAAAATATTTTCTAGAGGCCTGCAACCTAACCTTTCAAAACTAAAGAGACAAACCATGTCAAAATTTGAACAAGAGATCAATGAACAACCACAATAAGAAAGCTGATTTGCACAACTGAAAGTGTGCAACTTAACGTTACGGATAATTGACATGTTAATTAATAATCCATATCACTTTTGCAGCCCAAACACTGCCTGTTGTGAGTTCTTTATTAGGATGAGGCCCTCCATGAGATCTCATAACAAGTAACAAATACAAACAGGAGGACCCTGTGTGATTGTTCTAGGACACTGACCTAAACCTTAAACAAACCAGTCCCACTGGACACAGTGTGTAACAGACTTCCCTCTGTGATACACCTCTGAAGATGCCACAGATGAAGGCGAAACATTAGGAACAAGATCCACCAGACCACGGCCACACAGTTGGAAAACCCACCACAACCAGTCCCATACAAATCTTAGCTTCCCATTCTCTTTGCATACTCGTTTTTCTAGCAGCCCCCTGCCCCTCTGACATCTTAACTCACAGATTTGATTTTCATTTTTAAAGAACCACATTCAATTCTATATTGAATCACATTTGGCTCCAGAGCCATAGGGTGCGGAGTCCTACTCTGAACTGTGGAGTGAGTGGCTCTGACGCTATCACACTGCCCAAGAAGCTGAAAGCAGAGCAGAGAACAGGTGGGCTTGCTGCTGTCTAGAAGAAACACAAATCCTTGCTGCCTGTACCACTGACCACCCATGGAGCAGGATGGAACCACTGAGCTCAGTCAACAGGAATAGTCTCATGGACCACACAAGAAGATGCAGCTATCAGGGAAGGTTTAATATCAGAAATTATCAGGACTAGTGGACAAGCGTAAATTCCACAGGGCACTTGTTAGAGAATACAAAGTTCCGCTAGCGGCTCCAGTAGCAACTGGGCTAGGTGTTATCTTAACAGTAATATGAGGATTTTAAAAAGTTATTGCGACTAGGCAAACAGCAATATTAAATTCAGCTGCCGTTTTCACTAGTACCAACACAGCTAATGTTAATTTCTCAACTGGATATCCAAAGTACACACAGAGATCACACCATCTTTGTAATAAGGTCACTCTTGTGACTCAGAAAGCCAAACACGCTACTTTTATAGACAGACAGGAAGATATAGATAGATATATTTAGATATACATCTTCTGCCCGAGAAGAAGGTAAGCTGGAAAACAGAACTTCTACTCTGTACAGGAAGGATGACAGCCTAAGGGTACTCTAGTCCAATAATAACAACATTCAAGTAATAGTCCCTGGGTCATGACAAACCGTGACCCTTCCCCAGAGCATTTTCAGGAAGTAGCTTGGAGCCACCTTTTATCAATAGCAATTGATATTGTGAAACTTTAACAAGCACAGAGAAAGATGGAAAAGGTCTCATTTTACACCCTTAAAAATAAATCCCAAAATCTTCCACTGATGACTGCCGCAGCAGCGGCTGCATCAGAAAAAGAGAGAGGGAGAGATCAGTTAATTCAGTGCTCCACCGAGCAAAATGTTAGAACAGTTGAGGAGTACATATGAGATATAACCATAGAAAAATATTCTATGCCTATTCCATTCATTCATCCATCAAAGGGATTTCATTGTCTATTAATAAAAGTGTGACTAGATCTAATGTGCTTCTATTTTTAAAGGATTCTTAACATTTTTTAAACCATCAGAGGCATTGCTTTGATGAAATATTTTTGTCTTTACATTCATTATAGCAAAAAAAAAAGCATTACTAAGAAAGCAAAAATTCAGTGTTGGTATCTCAGTGTCCATTTTGGTAACATTTCCTACTGCCAATGTCAAGTCGTGAAAGAGAAAGCATTATTAGTTAAGTATGGTGTAGAACAGTTAGTTGGCTTAATGAAACATATCAGACTTAAATGCTGGACAGAACAATTAAAAAAAATCACACATGGTTAACACCACGGGATTGCTGGCTCAAAATAGCCTATAACATCTGGCAAATTTCAACTTTTAAAAAGAAACATTCCTATTAACTTGCTTACACTCCTGTTAAGGGGAGAGGCATCGTTTTAAAATATCTAAAACTATAACCAGAACTTGCAGCTTTGCTCAAAGCTTTTATGAATTAACAGAGCTTACTCTAATTTGAAGGAAAAGCTAAAAACCACTTGATTTGGACAGGAAACTGATCAACTGATTTAGTATTTAAGTTTTAACCGATTTAGTATTTAAGCGCACACATCACACACACACACCCCACACACACCCTACACACAAACCTTACCTACTAGCGAACTGGCATAAAGATAAGAAATTGCACAAATCCTGGTCACAATTTAAATTTAAACACAAGCTTATGCAACTCTAGCTAATGTCAATGGGGCCTGCATAGGTGAGCCTCCTCATGCCATGTTCCTATGATGCGCAATGTACGATCCTACAAAATAACTTGTAACAGGAAAGGAACTGCGACTGCCTTGCAAACAGAGTTGTATAATGTAACAAAATTTTAAATCCATAAAATCTGTATTCTCCCAAAATGCTTTTGAAAGAAGACATTCTTGCCTTTCCAGGAAACCCTACAAAGAGTGTGCATAAATTGAGATCATGGGTAATTTTGCCCAGAAATGGAACTGAACTGTCATAGTACGTGTGTGAAAATTGTTCAGTATCCAAGTTACTGTTAGCAACTCAAAGAATATACCATCTGCCACAGTAATTTTTCACAATCCTAATTTCAGTTTCACATTTCTAATGTCGTCCCTCTCAGGAGCTGCAACAGCCACTCGTGTCATAAGCCAGCTTTATTTTAACAAGGAAGTAAATCATAAATTATGTTAGCAATTTATTCCAAGAGAAATCTTTTAATAAAATACATCTTGTTGGAAAATGACACGAACACTGAGTGTTTCCTCCTCTGTGTCAGGTTTGGTTAATTACCTGCATTATCTTGTTTTATAAGCAGCAGTAGCAGGTATCTGAAAACACAATTTTATATATTATGAGAGTTAGCCTCCTATTGAGAGAGAATTTACAAATGTAGGTTATAGATTTAAAGTCCTCAGCATGCCCGTGAAAAGGATACTTTAAAAGGAATCTTTCATTCCACAACAAAATCTAATATTAATTTGCTAAGAAGGAAGGAAGGAGGAAGGAAGGAAGGAAGGAAGGAAGGAAGGAAGGAAGGAAGGAAGGAAGGAAGGAAGGAAGGAAGGAAGGAAGGAATTGCTTGCAGTTACATTGGCAACAGAAAAGCTGAATGGTTCCTATTTATGCAACATTTATTCAAACAATCACAAAAGCAGATAAAACATTGTCTGGCTTTGATAAGACATTGATGTAGGTTTGGAAAAATATTTTATATATTAGAAACCCCATACTGTGTAATAAAGATGCGCTCGAAAAAAAAGCCCAATTGCCAAGTTTGGTGGATTTATCAGTTGTGTTTGTTTTCATGCCAGAAAGCTGTATCCCTGCATAGCTCGCATATTCAGCCACAAGCGTGTGGCACTTGATTTGATGAATAAATTTAACTGAAAGGGATTGCAGAATCTGCTTGAAGGGAGTTCCAAGTTAAAAGAGTGGTCTCCCTTGTTTAAAATACATACATTCTCCTCTTTAGCATAAGAGCACCCTATTCATCAAAATAGTAATACAAGGAAAATGTTTTTATTTTCAACACAATCAACATACATCGTTCTACAGTTGTTGTTGTTTTAAAAAACCTCTCTAAGAAATGCTCAATCACTGTCAAGTCCACACACTAAAATACACATAAAGCCAAATGTGTAACCTAGCTGTATTAGGCAGAAGTTTACTAGCATAACAAACAAAACCCCCACAAATAATTATAAATCACTCATAGACCTATTTACACATCATGCAAAACTGTTGGAAGATGGGTAACCATAGAAACCCTGTAGACTAACTTCAGTGTCTTAAAGTTTGCATTTATTCTAAAATGCTGCAAATTACGTTTCTATTTGGGAAATGTTTAGGTTTCTTTAAAAAAAAATTAAAGCCCAGATTGTTTCTTTTGTTTCCTAGCCGCTGCTCAAAATAATTTTTCCATCTCAATTACCAATCATTTGCCTTTTATTCAAGTAAAAAAAAAAGATAGTGGGATATGAAAACATATCAATACAGTTTACCCTTTAAATTAATACTGCTAACTTAAGATGAAGAACAAAGCAATACAACAAAACAATACTCAAGATTTATTATGTTGCGTTTTGACAGACTTTTCCTACAGTGCAGGCTTGCAAAAAAACAATAACAGAAAAAAGCAGACTAGGCAAAGTAATTGTTACAGCTGAATCACCAACAATGCTTTCCCATTGACGGTTCCCTTTAAAAATTACAATTTAGGCAACTTAACATTTAATATGATGATTAGATTTAAATGTCCTAAATTTCACATCATAATTTAAACAAGCCAAATATTAGTCGTTCACAGCCTCCTTCCCTTAAAGGTATAATATTCGGTGTGTATTTCATTATGCATATGAGCGATAGATGTCGTCCAACATAATTTCAGTGGGTCAACAGTATTTTCCTATTCACATTAATCATTCAGACAGCTAAAAGAAAAAAAGATGTCTTAGAAAACTGAACTAGAAGATCTTTAAAACCAGTGACACCAAGCTCTGGCTGTTCTTTGCATCTCTGAAGATGCAGCCGAGAACTGAGCAAACAAAATTTAGAATTACGGTAGAAAGAAGACAATCGTGTTATACTGGGGGGGGATCTCCACCTTTATGACAAGTTGACTGCTGGCATGAAAGTCCACAGAGCATTCAAAGGGTACTTGTATCAGTGGAAAATCTGGCAGAGGGGAAAAATGAATGGAGGAGTTTATTTGGTTAAGAATTCAGATTGTCGGGCAGAACTATCAAAGCAAATGGGAATAGGTTCAAAGCTATTTATTACCAGTTGTTCACAGAACGTGTCAAGATCAGCAGGATCCGTTCTCAAATGAAGCAGCCGTTCCATGCGAGGGCCACTTTTAAATTGTCAGGCACATGGTAATTTGTAAATGAAGAAGTATTGCTGTGTGAAAGGGGAAGCTTTTTCAGCTATGTGCTAGGGGAGTACAATCAGATGCAAAACAAACTAAGAAGAGCCGAAGGAGAAACATCCAGCACTTGTAAACACATTCCATTTCACAATATTATTGACTGCAGATATCTTCTGCTCTTCCTCAAGTTTGCTCAGGATAACTTGCAGCTCCTAGACAGTTTCCCATGCAGGCAAACCTACAGGGCCAGATCTGTTTAGCTTCAGCTGGAGAGCCAGCGCAGTGTAGTGGTTACAGTGATGGACTAGGATCTAGGACAGGGGTAGGGAACCTGCGGCTCTCCAGATGCCAATTGGCCATGCTGGTAGGGGCTGATGGGAATTGTAGTTCCTGAACATCTGGAGAGCCGCAGGTTCCCTACCCCTGATCTAGGAGATTCAGGGTTGATACAGCATTCTGCCACAGAGATTCTTTGGGTAAGCTGAAGTCAGTCATTCTCCGTCAGAATGGTTTTTGTGAGAACAAAATAAAAGGTGGTGAAAATAATATTGTAAGCTGTTTTGGGTCCACAATGGGAAGAAAAGTGAGGTTTAAGTACATAAATAAATTCATGTTCCCAATAAGTCACATTCATAATGTCACACATGTGCAAACTTGCATTTATTTCTATGTGTGTGCAGTAGCTTTTAAACGTGTGAATGCAATAAAATAAAGACTTGGGTTTTATTTTCATACCAGGTCACACCATTTTTGCCAACTTGGGGGTTGGGCTTGCACACCGTCTCCTGCAAAGTGCCACGTGAGCATTTGATGAAGAGTGTGAAGGCTGGATAGATTATCTAACTCAGGATGATTTTCCTACACCGAAGAAACACTGAAATGCCACAGAAGAGTCATAAAAAAATAAATTGTATCAAATCACTGGGTGCAGTGGTCTGGAATGATCACATTTGATCACAACCCCTGCTAGGTTAAACTGGTGATGAACTAGCTGTTAAACGACAGTTTGCTTGGCTAAAAATGAGACAGAATAGAAGGCCAGGAACAACCACTGATGGTTGATTTTTAACACTGCAACTGAAATAGTGAAGTCGCCATGAGAGGGAGCAGGAAGGCGACTGGCAACTTTTCACTTTGCTCTATGTTTATTATGTGCTGAATTCAGCCTGAACCCTGCCAAGAGCACTACTCCCTCGAGGAACTTCGCTGCATCTGTAAACATGGCAAACTGTTCACCTGAATCTATAGATGTGGATCAGTTTTTGTGGAACAAAAAAGGAGGTATGTCTGCAGTAGGATGACGAACTCGATTAACTTTGGTGGTGGAAAGTGCCGTTAGGTTGCAGCCAACTTCTGGCAACCCTGCAGGGTTTTCAAGGTAAAACACATTCAGAGGTGGTTTGCCATTGCCTGCCTCTGCATAACAACCTGGTCTTTCTTGGTGGTCTCTCATCCAAGTATTAATCAGGCCTGACTCCAAGAACTGAAACCTAGGGAAACAGGGCTAATATTTGCCTCTTCAATATTTTCCTTGGAGAGCACTGAAGCAAAATAGGAATAGCCACACAATCAGAACTGAGGTGCAGTTTTGACAATGTATGTTTTAGTAATAACAGTCTAATAACTGCCCGATGCAAATAACACTTAATTTTAGGTAACCAGATGCTACCCCTCTGCCCAGATATGCAATAAACACAATAAAGTCCTTAAATAAACCTTCCCAGAAAGGAAGATGGCACCTCTACAGTCTGGAGGCTGCAATAATACATAGCATTTCACAGCAAAAAGCCACCAGTCTCAATCTGTTTCACAATCTAAAGCCAGAAGAGAATGTGGAAGACAAAAGCTCTCTCTTGATGCTGTTTCTGTGGTTCTACTATTCAACAGTGAGGCCCTTGCCCATCCTAGTTTTCTTGGGGGAACTGTGAAGCATGCAGAGAAGGAGCAGAGCAGGCAGTAGCCAAATAATGCCTACGGCCTGAATTTCCTTCTTGTAAACTGGATGCCACAGATTCAAAAAGACTCATTATTACTAGGACAAGAACTTGTTGTGCTTTTCAACACAGAAAGCTGTAAGCTTTCCTGACACATGCAATCAGTGGGGATAGATGGTGAAAGCATCTGTAACGGAACTGGAGAGCCAGTGTGGGGTAGTGTTATGTCAGGATGCTCTTGTTGGGAGGGGGGAGATGTCTGGGAGTGCTTTTGCTTTTGCAGGTGCAATGCTATCAACAGTGCTGGCCTTGGAGTTCCGCGGCTGGGATGGGCCTCCAGGCTGGACACTTCTGACTCTTTCTGTTTCCATGTGGGGGTTATGCTATCCATATTATCAACGGCTTGGCGCCTTTTCGCCAGAACTGTCTTCTTCTGTCTCTCATATGTCCTCAATGAAATCCTTGAAAACCTACAAGCGTTTTATTGTCTGAGCAGGGGACTGACAGGTTAAGAGCAGTGGACTCTAATCTGGAGAATCAGGTTCATTTCCTCACTCCTCCACATGAAGTCTGTTGGGTGACCCTGGGTCAGTCACAGTTGCCTCAGAGCTCTTTCAGCCTGTACAGAGGCAGGCAATGGCAAACCACCTCTGAGCGTCTCTTTCCTTGCAAACCCTACAGTTGCGATAAGTGAGCTTTGACTAGTCAACCCCCCCCCCCCCACACACACACACACACAACAGAGTCATGGGATGGTGAAAGGACAGGCACCCACTGCTTGGGCCCCTTCCGCACACGCAAAATAATGTGTTTTCAAACCACTTTCACAACTGTTTGCAAGTGGATTTTGCTATTCTGCACAGCTTCAAAGAGCACTGAAAGCAGTTTGAAAGTGCATTATTCTGCATGTGCGGAATGAGCCTTGGACTGACTTGTTTAAAGTGGGCATTTTTTGATACATTGAGGCAGTGATGGAAACTGTCTTGGAGATATTCGGCAGCACAGATCTTTTTAAGCAGCAGATGGGCTCTTGGAGCCCTGTTCTGTGATCCTTTTCTGTTCCAAACATATGAAAAATAGGGGGGAAACACTTCAGCTGCCATATCATCAACACGTATTTTGCATGCAGTACAGCATTCCCTTCCTCCCTCTTCATAGAGGAAGCCCCCTTTTTTGCCGGGAAGAGGCTGAGGTTGCATATTAGAGAATTCATTACCACTCCATCCAAACAGCACAGAACTAATTTTGGTACATCAGAAGACGCAACCGGGAAACATTCTGGCTACCAAACGTGCTTTGTCAGTCTGGCTACGAGTCAGTTTGTTGTTTCTGCTTTAATTTGCTGCTGCTCGCAAAGTCTCTCAATACATCTGCACCTGCCATTTGGCACATAATTTGCACTTGAATGTACTGTGCATCGTTTGTGCGACTTCTGATTGGTCTCATGGCTTGTTTTCGGGACACTCCACTTTTAGTTACTAACCCAGAATTACACAGATTCACAAGGGAAAAGCCAGTCACTACAAGCTGTGATAGCTAAGTGAAACCTTCATGTATGGACCCAGTATACCTCTGAATAATATACATCTGGGGACAAAGAAAATGGAAGATAGGTGGGATATAGATGTAATAAATGAACTTCAGCAACAACAGTTTTCACCTGCAATATCTGTACAAATCTATACTAAATAAGAGATAGTTTCTTTTGCGTGTACATACCAAGCACATACAGAGTGTGCCAAAAATTGCTTTATTTGCACATTGGTACAAAGCAGAGGTGGGATCCAGCAGGTTCTCACAGGTTCCCGAGAGTAGGTTACTAATTATTTGTGTGTGCCGAGAGAGGGTTACTAATTGGTGACTTTGCCACGTGATTTTTGCCTTAGTTACGCCCCTCCTCTCAGCAGTAGAGTGCAGAACTTGAAGAAGTCTAGCAGGAGGTGCACCGGCATGCGTGGCAGCCTGCGCCTGCATACATTCGTTTCCCACCCAAGGACCGGTGCAGCGGCTGCGTACTAGCCACAGCCCCCGGAATAACTGGCCACACCCCCATCGTGCCCCGCCCAGCCCCATTGGCGCTACGCCACAGTTTGAATCGCACCACCATGGGAACCTGTTACTAAAATTTTTGGATCCCACCACTGGTACAAAGGTAAAACAAAATAAAAGAATTTATTTAAGACCTCATCTAGAATCTCCCGTACTGAACACTTATATTTAAATGTATAGTGAACAGTGCATCTTTCAAACACATATACTTCTATTTCTTGCCTTAAAGAAGTAATCGGTCACTTTTCTTCAAGGCAGCGGTAAAGAAGAAAGAGGTGACCATTTTCAGATTTCACAAAGAATCTCCTCCCTTCCCCTCAACCTCCCTTTTCCAACTGTCAAAAGAAAGAGAAGAGAGCAAAACTGAAGAAGGAATCCTTGAAGTCCACACTGCACAATGCAATTATCCTTCAGACCTATGAAGAAAGTCTTCAAATAGTGGTCAGTGTGATAAACTAGGATCTGAGAGACCCAGTTTTAGATCCCCGCTCTGCCATGGAAGTTCAGTGGGTGACCTTAAGCCAGCCACTTTCTCTCTGACTAACCTACCTCACAGACTTGTTGTGAGGATAAAAACATAAGGAAAGGAGAATGATGTTGTAAGCCACTTTGGGTTTCCATTGGGAAGAAATGGAGGACATAAAATATCCAAGTAAACATAATTAGTCTCCTGACAGGGGGCAAAAGTTGGTGTTCTAGTCAAATTTATGACCCACACATCAAACTAAAACATGGGTTGGTATTATATGAGTAAATCTTGCACTGACACACTTTGCACCTCTCTCTTCTTCAGCTCTGACTCCTTCCCACCCCTCCTGCTTCGCTTCTAGCCTTAGTTCATTACTACATCCAAACTGGATAAATTTAATGGTTTTTTTGCAAGCTAAATTATGCTTGGAAAACAGAACTGGCAACCAGCGTTTGCGCATATCCTTATTGACAAAGATCAGGAGGTCTTTCAAAATTCAGAAGAGATATCACAATTATCTAGCAACAGGTAATTAAAATCAGTAAATTATTGGCTCAGTCAGTAGCCCAGAAGGACTGAATAAACCCTTGCAATTTGAGATAAAAATTGGTTTGGGAATAAACCCCACTGACAAAAATTCACAATACTGACACACTGCTTGAATGGTATGCAAGTGTGTATGGAAGGAGTACAGAAAGAATACAATGATGTCATCTGGATAAGTCGCCATCTGTAAATTGTAAATTGTTTAAATTCTATTAATTTAAAATTGTTATAGATTGTTTTATATTTGTATTATGATGTTGATGTACACCGCCCTGAGCCCTTCGGGGGAGGGCGGTTTAAAAATGAAATAAATAAATAAATAAATAAATAAATAAATAAATAAATAAATAAATAAATAAATAAATAAATAAGAACATAAGAACAAGCCGGCTGGATCAGATCAGAGTCCATCTAGTCCAGCACTCTGCTACTTGCAGTGGCCTACCAGATACCTTTGGGAGTTCACATGTAGGATGTGAAAGCAATGGCCTTCTGCTGCTGCTGCTGCTCCCGAACACCTGGTCTGCTAAGGCATTTGCAATTTCAGATCAATGAGGAGCAAGATTGGTAGCCATAGATCGACTTCTCCTCCATAAATCTGTCCAAGCCCCCTTTAAAGCTATCCAGGTTAGCATCCATCACCACCTCCTGTGGCAGCATATTCCAAACACCAATCACACGTTGCGTGAAGAAATGTTTCCCTTTATTAGTCCTAATTCTTTCCCCCAGCATTTTCAATGGATGCCCCCTGGTTTTAGTATTGTGAGAACATTTTCTACCCCATGCATAATTTTATAGACTTCAATCATATCCCCCCTCAGACGTCTCCTCTCCAAACTAAAGCGTTCCAAACGCTGCAGCCTCTCCTCATAAGGAAGCCTGTCTCTATGATTTCTTAAAACGGCAATGCTCCAAAGATTGCTTAAGCATTGCCCTCTAAGTCATAGAGACAGGCTGCCCAAGCAGCAGCTTTCCTGAAGCCGAACCTCAGAGCCTTCAGGGAAAGTAAAGAGTGAGTGAGGGGGCCGGCCGGCCAGCGGGCAGTGGCAGCAGCAGCAGCAGCGGTGGTGGTGGGGAGGGGGGCAGGAGTCTGTTGGGCGCCCCACAGGCATGCGCCCGGCAACATGGGTGGCCCCATGTCTCCATAGGCGGTACGCCTCTGATGTACAGAAACAAGTTATTCTGTCTTAACTGTGTTTTTCTTCTTTTACAGCACCTTTGCATATACACGGCCCTTCAAGAATAGAACAAAAACCATGTCCAACTGATGTGTAAATCAGCAACCCAGGACTTGGAGGCTTAATGCAGTTTGTATTGAGCTCCAACCACATCACAGCAATATGGTAGACATGGTTTGACGGTGCTAGAAGATAATCTATGAACTCAATTCAATTTCCCCACAAGAGTACACATTCAAGGATTGAGTCAGTAGTTGAAGTGAACTGAAAACATATTAGCAATCCCTCATGAGAGTCAACTAGTTCTAACCATGAAGAAAACTCAACTGGAAAACCATCACAGATGGTCCTCTTGTTAGTGGAACTCAGAATTCCATACTGACTTTGTGTTTACAGACCTGTAAAGTCTGTAATGGCATGAGTGGAACACCCACCAGTTCTCTCAGGATAACTATCCCAATATAGTATCTTCCCCCAAGCATTTCTGTTCTGCCCTAATCAAGCTGATTACAGTGTGCCTGGCACCTTTGCATTCTGAGTTTCTTCCTTGCAATACCCCACCCACATTCCGACTAGGATATTGGGACCCAGGAATCTCCACTCCAACTTCGATCTGGAAAGGGAGCTTTGACTTTTGAAAGCTTATGCCCCAAAATCATGTCGGTCTCTAGGGTGCTACTGGGCTTGAATCTAACTATCCCAATATGTATGCGTGTGTAAAGTGCTGTCAAGTTAAGTTGCAGCTGACTTATGATGCAGCTGACTTAGCCTGACCTCACCAGATCAGTAGGGTTTTCAAGGCAAGAGACAGAAAATGGTTTGCTTTTAGTGGTCTCCCATCCAAGTACTAGCTAGAGCAGACCCTGCTTGGCTTCTGAGATTTGACAACATCAGATTAGCCTGGGGCATCTCAATATCTTTATCTTGATGGCATAAGCAGTTTCCATAAACTCCCATAACGGAGTTGTTGTGCACTGAGTTACCCAGATATTTCCCAGGAGAAGCTGGGCCCAAAGCGGCTTATGAAATACAATTTCAATAAGGAAATGGAACCAAACAAACATGCTCCGGATCTTGGGCAGATCCACTGGTTCAATTCACCACAAAGCCTGAGGTTGAGTGCCACAGGCTAAACGTCAAGGTGAAAGAGTCCCCTGGTCTTTACCATTTGGCTCATGCCTCTGATGATGCCCAGGTTAAATACCTGCAAGCAGAGAAGAAACAAATTCAACCCAGACACTATTCAGCTGATACCAGCAAGATGCTCCTCTGTCCTGCCCCCTGAATGGCTGGCGCGCCATTCCCAGAAGCTGATTCACCCTGCCCCCTTTGGATGAGGCTCCTACTCTCCCAGGGGCATCAACTCACATTCTGTCCAATTAACTGACTATCCAGACCAGGGGTTTGCAACCTGCGGCTCTCCAGATGTTCATGGACTACAAATCCCATCAGCCCCTGATCCAGACAATTTTCTCCTAACAGGTATACTTGGCAGTTTTAGTATAGTGTCAAGCATCATGTCTGTTTGTTTTACCAGCTCAGATATGCAAGTGTGACACTGGTTCTTTTATTTAAATACATTATTTTATCTGGTGGTTTGCTTGATCTTATGTTTGTTTCATATGTAAAGCGACACCTTCTGATGACAGGACTGCAAAGCACAAGGAGATGCTATGACAATCCAGAAAGACAAGATTTTTTTAACTCCAGAAACTCAAAAAAATCTGCAGATTTTAGGGGCTCATAGAACATTTTCTGATTTACTAAGGATATAGCTCAATGGGAATTAAGACTGTGTCAAACTGATGTCTCTGTGGAAGATGTCCACTTATATCAGTCCTTAAATCATCCTTAAGGAGTTATTGGCGATTCCTGTTCAGAGAATGTGCATCCTTGTACTATGGAAGTAGGTACAGATCACAGACAAAACCTTCATTTGTGCAGACTGCATCAGACATGAGGGCAGTAAGTCACAGACAGCATTATTAATATTATTAAGAATTCACTAGAACAGGTGAGAAGCTGAAAGAGATACATCTTGCCTCTTCAGCAAATTAAACTGATTGAATTCACAGGAACTTGGGTGAAAAATTTCTCAGTTACCTAGTGCCAGAGATACTAGACAAGCAGACATTAACTTCAATGCAAATCTCTCAGAATTTTAGTTGGAGCACATGGCCACAGTGCCCTAACCCAGATGGCCCTCACTAGCATGACCTCACCAGATCTCAATTGCTAAGTAGGGTCAGTCCTGGTTAGATTTGGATGGGAGACCACCAAGAAACTTCAGGTCACTATGTTGGGGCAGGCAATGGCAAACCACCTGTTCTGTCTCTCCTCACAAAAAGATGACCAAGGTAGGCAGGTTTTATTCAAACACTTAATTTAGAAACTTTATAAGCTATTATAACATTTATAACTTTATAACAGAACCCAAATAAATGCAACAAAAACACAAGAGAAACAACAAATGAAGGGTGTTCTTCACTAACCCTACTATCCTAAAACCCCTAACCTTTTCCCAGTCCACCAAATTTCTCCTCAGACAGAGCACCTGCCTCAGCTAGAACTCACTGATGCTAGCCTCCCCCTGATTGGTGGAGAGCCATCAGTGGAAGAATTCTAATTGGATGCTGTAAATTCATCACTGGATAAAAGGTAGGGTAAACAGGACCCATAGACAGACAATTACTGACTGCCTCCCTAAATCTGACCATCTGCACAAATTTTCTTGGCACAAAACGCTACGCATTTGGATGAGTTCAATCACTACTTCATGACAGGATGGAAATATTGGATTTCATGGCTCCTTTTAAATAATACAAGTTTGAACTATTTCCCCTTGCTCATTAATAAGAACTCTAAGAACATAAGAACATAAGAACAAGCCAGCTGGATCAGACCAAAGTCCATCTAGTCCAGCTCTCTGCTACTCGCAGTGGCCCACCAGGTGCCTTTGGGAGCTCACATGTAGGATGTGAACGCAATGGCCTTCTGCGGCTGTTGCTCCCAATCACCTGGTCTGCTAAGGCATTTGCAATCTCAGATCAAGGAGGATCAAGATTGGTAGCCATAAATCGACTTCTCCTCCATAAATCTGCCCAAGCCCCTTTTAAAGCTATCCAGGTTAGTGGCCATCACCACCTCCTGTGGCAGCATATTCCAAACACCAATCACACGTTGCGTGAAGAAGTGTTTCCTTTTATTAGTCCTAATTCTTCCCCCCAGCATTTTCAATGAATGCCCCTTGGTTCTAGTATTGTGAGAAAGAGAGAACAATTTCTCTCTGTCCACATTTTCTACCCCATGCATAATTTTGTAGACTTCAATCATATCCCCCCTCAGCCGCCTCCTCTCCAAACTAAAGAGTCCCAAACGCTGCAGCCTCTCCTCATAGGGAAGGTGCTCCAGTCCCTCAATCATCCTTGTTGCCCTTCTCTGCACTTTTTCGATCTCCTCAATATCCTTTTTGAGATGCGGCGACCAGAACTGGACACAGTACTCCAAGTGCGGTCGCACCACTGCTTTATATAAGGGCATGACAATCTTTGCAGTTTTATTCTCAATTCCTTTTCTAATGATCCCCAGCATAGAGTTTGCCTTTTTTACAGCTGCCATGCATTGAGTTGACATTCCCATGGAACTATCAACTAAGATGCCTAAATCCCTTTCCTGGTCTGTGACTGATAGCACTGACCCCTGTAGCGTGTATGTGAAGTTTGGATTTTTTTGCCCCTATGTGCATCACTTTACATTTTGCTACATTGAACTGCATTTGCCATTTCTGAGCCCACTCACCTAATTTATCAAGGTCCGCTTGGAGCTCTTCGCAATCCTTTGTGGTTCTCACCACCCTACATAATTTGGTATCATCTGCAAACTTGGCCACCACGCTACCCACCCCTGCTTCCAGGTCATTTATGAATAGGTTAAAGAGCACTGGTCCCAAAACGGATCCTTGGGGGACACCACTCCCGACATCTCTCCATTGTGAGAACTTCCCATTTACACCCACTCTTCGTTTCCTGTCTCTCCAACCAGTTTTTTTAATCCATGGGAGGACTTCCCCTCTTATTCCTTCATTGCTGAGTTTCCTCAACAGTCTCTGGTGAGGAACTTTGTCAAAAGCCTTTTGGAAATCCAAGTAAACAATGTCCACTGGTTCCCCCTTATCCACATGCCTGTTTACACCCTCAAACAACTCTAGTAAGTTTGTAAGACAGGATTTGCCTCTGCAAAAGCCATGCTGACTCTTTCTCAGCAGGTCTTGCTTTCTACATGTTTTATAATTTTATCTTTAATGATAGATTCTACTAATTTACCAGATGTCAAACTGACTGGCCTGTAATTTCCTGGGTCCCCCCTAGATCCTTTCTTAAAGATTGGTGTGACATTGGCCATCTTCCAGTCTTCAGGGATGGAGGCCAATTTCAGGGATAAGTTGCATATTAAAGTGAGAAGATCAGCAATTTCATACTTGAGCTCTTTAAGAACCCTTCGGTGAATACAATCTGGGCCAGGGGATTTGGTAACATTTAGTTTATCAATGGCTGCCAGGACTTCTTCCTTGTCTACCACTATCTTTGCTAGTTCCTCGGATTCGCCTCCTAAGAAGCTTGGTTCAGGTGCAGGAATGTTCCTCACCTCCTCTTGGGTGAAGACAGATGCAAAGAATTCATTCAGCTTCTCTGCAATCTCCCTGCCATCTTTTAGCACACCCTTTGTTCCTTTGTCATCCAACGGGCCTACAGCTTCCCTAGCTGGCTTCCTGCTTTTGATGTACTTGTTTGTTGCTAGTCTTGATGTTCGCAGCCATGCGTTCCTCATAATCCTTTTTTGCCTCCCTTACAGCTAACTTGCTTCTCTTTTGCCACCATTTGTGTTCCCTCTCATATTCTTCATCAGCCAAACTGGACTTCCATTTTCTAAAAGACATTTTCTTTTTTCTGATAATTTCCTCAACCTCTCTTGTTAACCATGGTGGCTTTCTTTTGGACTGGGTGCTGCCTTTTCTAACCTGTGGAACACATTCCAGCTGAGCTTTTATTACTGTGTTTTTAAATAACCTCCAAGCATCCTGGACAGTTTTGACTCTCTTGATTTTCCCTTTCAGCTTCCTGCGCACTATCCCCCTCATATTTGAGAAATTTCCCTTTCTGAAGGCAAATGTAACTACATTAGTAGTTGCCACTTGTTCGCATGCTGAGATACTGAATCTGACAGCATTGTGGTCGCTGTTCCCTATCGGCTCAACAACACTGACTTCCTGCACCAGGTCCTGGGTCCCACATAGAATTAGATCTAGGATCACCTCTCCCCTGGTTGGTTCCACAACCATCTGCTCTAAGCCACAGTCATTTAGCATATCCAGGAATGCTCTCTCCTTACTATGACCTGAACATGCATTTTCCAGGTTATATGAGGATAGTTAAAATCACCATTACCACTACATTTTTGTTTTTGTTGGCCTCTCTAATTTCTTTTTCCATCTCAGAATCCTCTTGTGCACTTTGGTCAGGGGGACGATAATATATTCCTAATATTAAACTGTCCTTCACACCTGGTATTGATATCCACAGTGATTCTGTAGGGCAGGGGTAGGGAACCTGCGGCTCTCCAGATGTTCAGGAACTACAATTCCCATCAGCCCCTACCAGCATGGCCAATTGGCCATGCTGACAGAGGCTGATGGGAATTGTAGTTCCTAATTTATCTGAAAGCTCCTACCTGCTATATCAGGGGAACAACTCAGCTCCCTTGCATTGTCTATTTTATGTGATACTATGCTCTCTTTGATGTAAAGGGCAACTCCACCCCACAATGCCCCCTGTCCTATCCTTCCTATAGAGCCTGTAGCCTGGTATAACAGCATCCCACTGGTTCTCCTCATTCCACCATGTCTCTGCAATGCCCACTATATCAAAGTCCTCCTTCAAAACTCTGTACTCTAGCTCCCCCATTTTAGGTCGAATGCTTCTACTATTAGCACAGAGACACCTGTATACCCTGTCTCTGTCCTTAACCTGGGATTTATGTGCTTTACCCTCAAGTCTTTTGTAGACACTATCCCTTGTCACATGCACATTGCTATGTTCCTCGCTTGTATGTGGTTGATTTAGAAAAACCTCCCTCTCTGTCTGCATCCCCATAGATACTGTATTCCGAACCGAAGTCACCTCAGCTCCTGTCGGCTTCCCCCACCGATCAGTTTAAAAGCTGTTCTGCCACCTTTTTAATGTTGAGCGCCAGCAGCCTGGTTCCTCTTTGGTTAAGATGAAGCCCGTCCCGTTTGTACAGGCCTGCCTTGTCCCAAAAGGTTCCCCAGTTCCTGACAAATCTGAAACCCTCTGCCTTACACCACCTTCTCATTCACGCATTGAGACCCTGTATCTCCGCTTGCCTAGCTCGCCCTGCGCGTGGAACGGGTAGCATTTCTGAGAATGCCACCTTGGAGGTCCTGGACTTCAACCTGTTCCCTAGCAGCCTAAATTTAGCTTCCAGAACCTCCCGGCTACATATCCCAATGTCGTTGGTGCCAATGTGGACCACAACTGCTGACTCCACCCCAGCACTGTCTAAAAGCCTATCTAGACGAAGCGTGACATCCGCAACCTTCGCACCAGGCAGGCAAGTCACCATGCGGTCATCACGCCTCTCACAAACCCAACTCTCTACATTTCTAATGATCGAATCACCCACTACAAGGAGCTCCCCACCTCCCCGAGGGGTATCCTCAGTGCGAGAGGATAGCTGATCACCAGTTAAGGAAGGGATCCCATCTAAGGGAGCATCTTCCACCACCTCAGACTGGCACCCTCCGTCCCCAAGACCTTCATTCTCCATGACATCTGAAGAGATGTCACCTTGGGAGTGGGACCCGGCTGTTAGGTCCCTGAAAGCCTCGTCTGTCACCCTCTCTGCCTCTTTCAGCTTCTCCAGGTCTGCCACCTTGGCTTCAAGAGAACGCACACGTTCCTTGAGTGCCAGGAGCTCACTGCAGCGAGGGCACACCCACGACTTCTGTCCTAGTGGCAGATAGTCATACATGTGACACTCAGTGCAAAACACTGGAAAGCCCCCATCCCCCTGCTGGCTTTCTGCCTTCATATCTGATTTGTTTAGATATTTAAACATTAAGCTTTTAGTCAGTGCCCCCCTGGAGCTATCTGCACGTACTATCTGTCAAATATGTCCTTATTAATTTAAAAAACAAAAAAAATTAAAAAATTAAATTAAAATTGCTGGTTCCAGAGACTGAACTAAAGCCCCACCTCTCAGGACAAAAGCCCCACCTCTCAGGACAAAGAGGAACAAGAGATGAACTCTGTTAACCCCTGTTAAGCCCCACCTTCCAGATTCAGTAGCCTTAGCTCACAGGAGCCTTACAAGGAGAAAAAGATATAACCCCTGTTAAAATACACTGTTTTAAAAGCTGTGGCTTTGAGAAAAGCCCTCCAAAATGAACACCAGCAGGTCACTCTGCTCTTCCTGGCCAAGTCTTCTTCTGCTGCTACTCCTCTCTGCTGGTTCCAGAGACTCTCTCCATTGTGAGACTCTCTTCATTGGAGACTCTCTCCAATGAAGGAATAAGAGGGGAAGTCCTCCTATGGATTAAAAACTGGTTGAGAAACAGGAAACAAAGAGTGGGTGTAAATGGGAAGTTCTCACAATGGAGAGAGTCTCTGGATGGTTTCTGTTATGTTTTGTCTCAGTTGCTAATTACAGTTCAAATCTCAGTCTTATCCCCAAAGCTATGTGCAACCCACAATTTTAAAAAAAGAAGAGCCATGCTGGATTGGCAACCAAAGTTGAGAGCAGACTTAAAAGAACAAGTGTGCAGAGCACATGAAAAAAATTGTTCTAGGAAGCCAGAAACATTGGAGAGCTTTGCCTTGTCCAAACTGGGCAGCTGAGAATGAGGCCCTGAAGCCTTCTCAAGTGCTTCCAGAGATGATGTGAAAATCTAATCTAAATGCTAGTTACTACAGCTCATCGCAAGCGCAGCTTTCCCCATGTTCACCAACACACAGGAAAAAAATGAGCATACAGAATGTCCCTCTGTAGGGGTGAGCCCGCGAACCCAGCAGAACCGTAGAAAGAGCGCCTGGCATGCCAGTGCCGGCTACGGCCTTCTGGGCGCACAAGCTCCCCCACCCCCCAGTCCCCCGTGAGTCACAGGTCATGAGATGCCTGACTCACGGTCACCAGATGTCCCAGACAAAGGGACAAAGGGGCTCTTGCCCTCCAGGTGTGGATTAGACCCAGACGTGGATGCTTCCTCCTGCACATAGCAGCCCTATGAGATCATGCATCACATGATGATCTCCCGCTCTCCCGCTCTTCTGCCTCCCGGTCCGCCCACATTGCCCCCCCTCTTGTAAACCCTAATAAAAGGAGCCCGAGCCTAGCACAAGGCAGAGTTGCCAGGATCACGGGATCCCGCGCTTCCTGCTACTGGCTCTCTCCACCAGATGGAATCTCCGCGTGTCGTCTCTTCCTTGGGGCCTCGTGGGCAAGACTACACCCTCATTTACCAGGGTAAAAAACAAAACATGCATTTAATTTGTTGCTGTGTTTTTATCCTATTTTCTTATTTGGTATGACTTGGAAATACAGAACTGTGAGCAGAAAAAAGGGATTTTGGACCTTCCCCCCCAAAGCATCCCCATCTCTCTAAAAAGCTGTTCCTGGCGGTTAAGAAGACCCTTGGGAATGATGCTGGACCCAAGCAGAGTGCAGCTGCAGGTGAACCTGTCAACACCTGTAATCCTGGAATTACAGCTGCTCAACAGACTACAAAGATTAATCCCTCTGGGGAAAAAAATGAGTTTCAGAAGGTAGATTCTACAGCATCTCATCCCTGCTAGGCTCCGCCCTATTCACAAACTCCACCCTCCCCAGGCTCCTCCCCCAAATTGCCAGGAATTTTCCAGCTCAGCATTGGCAACCCTAGCAGCAAGAGAAATATTAATCATTCTTGCAGGATCTTTTGTTTTGTCCACATGCAAGAGTAGAGGGTAATTTCCACTGAGTCAAGGATTGCTAACTCCAGATGGTGGCTGGAGATCTCTTAGGATTACAGGTGATAGAGATCAGTTCATCTGGAGTCAATGGCCTCTTTGGAAAGTGAACTCTATGGCATTACATCCCATTGAGGTCCCTCCACTCCCCAAACCCTGACAAACCCTCCCCAAACCCAGGCTCTGCCGCAAAATCTCCTGGTATTTCTCAAGATGGAGCTATCAAACTTCCCCTGCTACAGCTCCATGTGCCATACCCAATGCCATGCCAAAGTGTCCCCCAACCCTCCACAGTTTTTGATGCTGGCCAGGGGGCTACAGAGGGAAGGGCAGGGGGTTGTGTTAGCTCAGGCAGAGCTCCAGGGTCAGGTTTCAGTGCTTGGAGTTGAGCCCAGGAAGTAGCTGCACACAGGCAGAGCACTGCAGACAGAAAGCCTGTTCCAGTCCATTCATCAGGAGGCCAGGGACTCCAAGACCGGTCGTCACTCAGTCAATGGCAAGCCGAGTAGCAAGGTCTCGCAGGTCCAGGGGCCAAGGGTCAGGATTTCAGGAAGAGCACTCCGAGAAGTGTCAGCATGACAGCAAGGAATTCACACTGTTGCACCCACAATTTGCTTGCTGAACCTGCATCTCTTTTGTAGCTGACTGGGCAGACTAGCTCTCATCCTGCGATGACGAATTGTTCTCAAGAAAGTGTTGTTTCTGCAACAGCCTAGCACTACATCTTTTAATTTGTGATCAACTCCTCAGGTGCTGCCAGCATCTTTATGCAGGTGAGTCCGGGAACTAAAGGCCTGAGTTCCCTCAGCTGGTGCCTAACTGTGAGGCAGGGATGGCCTGAAAGGCTGAAGAGCTTCTGTCACACTTCCTGTCACTCCTTGCTGGGTTTCTGGTATAACTGCTGCCTTCTTAATTGGCTCTTCCTCAGATGCATCCCCCTTGTCCTCAGACTGACTCATGACAGGGCAGAGATTTCTAGGAACATCGCTTCTAACAAAGCAAGAATAAATATTTTCAGATTGGAGCCTAAACTTTGTTTTCCGCCAGCATAAGACGCTGTTGCCAGTGGAAGGGTGGGTGGAAGGGTGGGTGGGCAATTTTGCCAGTTCTTCACCCACTACCAATCCCCACTTTGTCTTACACTCTTCCTGAGCCATCCCCCCCCACCCATCCCAAGGATGTTGTGTTGAGACAGAAACAGAAAGAGGGAAGGGGGTAAGGTAAGCTCTTGTAAGCCAAGCTCTCATGACAGCACCGTGAATCCGATCCCTCATTTTTATCAAGGTTTTATTCAGCTACCTTTTAAATAATTTTATAGGTCATGCTTTATACTTGTAAACGCATAATGCAATTAAAGGAGTTGTTAGTGAAAGCTCTACTGCATTTGGTATTATGAACTGCATTTAGTATTATGCGCCAAAAATACAAGTGTACTTTTAATATAAAAGATGCACCACTGCTATACAGTCCGTACAGCTGAGATTTCAAACAATCCCAGATGAGTTGCGACAGAACAAATGAATGGAATGTGGCAACGACAGCTGATGGACTATGCCCTAAATTCACAAATGCACCAAATTCACAACTGATTTTCTTAATGGAAGAAAAATGACTGCAAATACTGGAACTAGATTCAATCCATTAATATAAATAATGGCATTCTGTGATTTATTTGGGGGGGGGGGAATCGGTGAGGGAACACTATAAATAAGCTTTCTTTTCTTTAGTCTCTGTTGTGAGACCATCGACAAGCAGCAATCAAGACATGAGAAAGAAACATCACAATGCACCTTTAATGGCCTGTATCCCTTCAACTTAAAGAGGGTCTTTTCTACCTTACTTATCAATAGGACCGAAAAAAAGATTGCTCGGAGAGCGATTTGCTCATAAGACCGTGTGCTGCAAAAGCACAAAGAGAATGATTAAGGGGGGGGGGGGGGGTTGCACAAGAGCCAAGCCTCAAACACAGTTTTCTTTCAAGTCCCTTGGGAATCCCTGTACTATACATTGGATTCTTTAGCACAAGGGATCACGTTCTCTGCTTACGAAGGCACATCTGGGCCTATGTCCAGGTAGACTATTTGTCTAACGTTGATGAAATATCGGCGCCACCAGGTAACAGTAGTGGGGAGAAAGCCTGCCAGAAGCTTGTAACTGAAGACTAAAAATGAAATTAAACACACTGCTTTAGCCAAGGGGCTTCTTTCTGCAGCATGCAATAAATGTAAGATATAGACCGTGTAAATCCAAAGGCAAATCGTTCTACAGGTTTCCATACAGTAATGCAATTGTCAAATACAAAAAAAGGATATTACATTAATATGCAGAAATTCTTCCACGCCAGTTACGGAAAATTCCATTCTTTGATCCCGTGAGGTAGAAACAATCAAGAGAAAAGAAAAATTCAGAACATATCTAGTCTTCCTTGAGGTTTTGTGAAACACTGTATATTTATGTTATATATGGTGATGTCAGATGGTGAATATCTTTGTCTAATTTGCAGCTAACTTGTGCCCTCAACAAATTCAAATGCAAGGGATAGAAAGACACCAAAACACAAACAATATAACTCATATTTGTTCAAAAGTGAATAAAACATTAACACGGACTTATTAAAAGGTCATAGTGTCTCTGTAAAGTCACCATCTTCAGGATATAAAGGAACACCCTTCCCTCTAAAACAAACTTCACCTTTGATTGGGCTGCTGGAATACCTAATCAGGAGTGTTGGGAGATAAGTAGTCTTTTAAAAAGACTGGTGAAAAGTAACTCTTTGGGATGAAGGAGGAAGAGGGAAGGTTACGGAAAAGCTATAGCAGCAGAAACTCATTGGTAGAAGTCTGTTTCCATGTAGAAGGTCTAAGATTCAAGTTACCCCCAGCATCTCCATTTGGAAAGGAACAGGCAGTAGACGATGTGAAATACCTCCATCCAAAACCCTGGAGAGGACAGCTACCAGTCAAATTAGATAATACTGGCCGCAATACACCAGTGGTCTTATTCAGTGTAGTGCTTTGGTTTTTTTTACAAAGTGTGTTCACAAAGTATGTGTTCACATGGAAAAAATAGCAGTGACTAGTGGCTGAAAAAAGGAATGGATAGAAAAGGGAAGATGCAAAAGATTGAGAGCAGCAGCAGAGGCAAGCAGAGAAGGTGCTGTGGTCATAAGAAACTACTATTAAAAAGAAAAGATCTTGCCATGTTTAGATATTTGAAGGGATGTCATGTTGGTGAGGGAGCAAGCTTGTTTTCTGCTGCTCCAGAGACTAGGACCAGGAGTAATGGGTTCAAGGTGAAGGAAAAGAGATTTCATCTAAACATTAGGAAAAACTTCCTGACAGTAAGGGATGTTTGACAGTGGAATGCACTACCTCGGAGTCTGGTGGAGTCTCCTCCTACATGATCTCTAATTTTTGTTATTAGCAACAGGAGTGTTACTCCAATGCAATTATCATTAACACTTAAGAATAGTTCATATGCATAATTAGAACATTTATAATCTATTACAATAGTATAATCAATTGAGTCAATGTAGAAAGATCATGTCAGTGGTTAGGCGGACAACAACTGCATTGCTTTTTAAAGTTCTACTCAAGTCTTACTATTCTTTTAAGAGGGGAATAAAACCAGCAAATATCTTATCTATCCTGGGTTCAAAACTGCCTCTAAAACATTCAGAGAAAGCTAGTTATGCTAAAACCTGTTGACATCACAAGAACAAAGTCATCTGCAACTAATTTAAATCTCATTGGCTTCAACGGCATCTAAGGGGGTTCAATGCTGTATGGAATGGGACACAGAGTTTCTAATATGCCAGAAAAATAGATCCAAAAATATAAGAAGTGGCACTGATTTTCAGTGGTGTGTGCAGAAAACAGCATTTAATTAAAACTTAATGGATTGCATCTAATCTAATTAGTTAAATCTAGTTACATCTAATTACAACTGGATTGCAGATCAAGCAAGGTAAAGTAAATTTTCCCCTTCAGTTGTGTCCAACCCTGGGGTACCACTGCAAGCAGTGATTTCATAGGCAAGCCATTTTTGTGGGGTAGTTTGCCATTGCTTTCCCCAGAAATTCTTTACCCCCTAGCTATGTGCTAGGTACTCATTTACTGACCAAGGAATGGATGGATGGTTGAGTTGACCATGAGCCAGCTGCCAGGATATCTGACCCACAGGAGGCTCGAACTCCTGACCGTGTGAATGGCAGTGCAAGCACTTAACCACTATGCCACGCGGCTCTCTTCTGAACAGCGATGATTCTTTCACTCTGGAGAAGATTGCTCAGTTTTTGTTACAGGTCCTGGCCTTATGAGATTTATGTGTCTATCGTATGATCAATATATGCCAATAAAGGTTTTGTTTGTTGTTATTAACTAAAACACACAACACCACAAGGAGGGCCAGTAAATGTTACTAGGGGTATGCTAGAGGAAACAAAAAAAATGCTGGCAAAATACACCTATAAAGGGAGAGAGTTGCAAAGTTTTGGTGCCATGACCAAGAAGGTCCTTTCTCAGGTTGCCACTCATCTTGATACAGATAGTGGGAGCAACTGCAGCAGGTCCTCCAAAGAAGACATGAGTGTAATGGTATATGGGCCATCCTTAAACTGTGCTGTCCCCCAGCTGCTGTGTTACTGATAAGTGCTGTCAAGTCACAGCTGATTTATGGTGACTCTGCAAGCTATTCAAAGCAAGGGATGTTTGAAGGTTTGCCATTGCCTGTCTCTGAATGGGCTGAGAGAATTCTGAGAGAACTATGTCTGGCCCAGGCAGGCTTCACATGGAGGATTGGAGAATCAAACCCAGTTCTTCAGATTATAATCTGCTGTTCTTAATCTTAATCATTACACCATACACCATGCAGGTGTAAAGGATTCAATGGTGTTGATGGTGAAGTAACCTTGAGTGCATTCCACAGCCCGGGCGATGGGCCAGATGCATCGGCGGAGACTTTATCTTTGCGCGGGAGATGAAGACTCCGTTCCCATGGGAAGCAGGAAGGGGGGGGATGGGGTGAATGGTGTTATAACCTGTGCTCCTGGCGGGAAGTGCCATTTCCACTGCCACTCGTGTACTTGAGCTTTCTAAGATGTCCATAATAAATGGACTTTTTTACTCCCCAAAAAGCCTTTATTTCTGCTTCTATGGAATTCCTTACATTGTGGCAGGAATCCTAATTCATCTATATTCCTGTGTAGTGGACCTCTTGTCTTGCGATGGAGAGGTTGAATGTTACTGCGGAAGGTGGTAGCCCCCCAAAGGGGCTCCGACCTTTCCCTTCTGGATCTGGAGAACCCGGCAGGAAGCGGGCCTGCAGCTGGTGGCTCTTTCCGTACCGTATCAGCATGAGTCTTCCTTTACTCGTTGGGTGCCGAGGGGCGTGGCGGCGACCATGGGGACTTCCATGAGTCGTTTGGAAGCTGTCTATGGATCGGCGCCTATGGATGGATCTCTACCGTTTTCGTGTGGATTACAAACCTCAGATGCAACCTGTCATGGAGGAGGCGGGCTTGACCACCTTTCATCGCGGCAGCAGGAATCCATTGAGCGATTCCTGGACTTCGTATTTTTGGTGATGCTCCCAAGGAACCCACCGTGGCACAGCACTGGGGCCGATCCAGGACACGGGGACTAAACACCTGGAATTGGGAGGGTATCCGTGCAGCTTCCCAATCGGACCCTAATCCCATTGCTTGACCGCACCAGAGGTGCCTTTCGAGGAGCCACCGGTGGCCTCTGATTGTCTCCGATGTCACCGGCTTCCAGGCGGCGAAGAGTCGAAGAAAGCCTGCATTCCCAGCAGGACGGTTCCCTCTCCCATCGGCGAGAGGTTGGGATGAGGAAGTGGGGCGACTACGAGATGCCAGCGGCATGGAACCGTGAAGCGCCAGCTATGGGAGGAGGAGCAGGCACAGTTTTTTTAACAAGGCGAAACCTGCAGAGGGACGGGAACAGCAGCGCCAAAAGTCAACGAGTTGGTTGCGTGCCAAAGATCGCTCCAGCGACAATATGCCCAGAATCCTGTCAGTCCATGATAAAGTCCTGGAACATTCCAGACTGGATTTGTAACCTTGTGGCGTTCAGGCTCTCGCCGCATAGCGAGCTCACTGAAGCCTTAAGCGGGATGAGCTGGCTGGTGGAGCGAAAAGCTGCTTTGCATGCGCGCCGGATGCGATGACTGCGCCAGGAGAGGGGAGCTGGCTGCGTTAGAGAGGGAACTAAGGAGGCAGCAGACCAGGAAGCCCAAGAAAAATTGGAATCTATGCTGTTACTGATCAGGCGGTGCCAGGGGCCGCGTGCCTAGGTCCTGCCACCCAAAGCGCCAGCCCGCCAGCGCCCGATTCCGCCCCGTTACAGCAGCTGCCTGCCCAACCTACCTGCTCAGCAGCGCAACCACCTCCCCAGCGAAGCCAAGAGCGTCGAGCAGGGGCTACTACGGCCCCGATACCAGCCGTTTTGATGGGACGCTTCCAAACTTCCCTACTTCATCTTGCAACTCAATGCCTACTTGGGGAGACTATGATGATTTACTTACGGTCTGGCTAGCGAAAAAATCACGGAGTTGCTCAGCTCCAGTCCTGGATGGGAACAGCAACCCGACTGATTCGTGACTCTTTTGGATTTGCAGGATGAGACTCTTTCGCACAGTGCCCGCCATTCCTCAAGCCTTAGGCGCTTTCAAGATCGAAACGAGAATGAAGCTATCCGCACCATCAAAACCATCCAGCAGGCAACCGCCGGTTTGCAGAATTTGCCGTGAATTTCGTCTTGTGACTGCTTCGACTTCCCTGGTGGCCTGAGCGCTGAAATCTGAATGCTACCGGATGCTGTGGGGCGGCAAGCTGAAAGCGGTGTTTTTAATTGGGGTTCCTCATTACTGTGCAGATTGGATCAGTTGGGGTCTGGGAAGTGGCGTCGTTTGGAATCGCGGCGCTTCGTCAAGGAGGCGCCCGCCCCAAAACCACTACTGTGTCCACCAAAGTCAAGCCCAGCCGCCCTACGGTACCTCTGAGCATGCGTCGCCCGACTAGGATTGTGTCTTTACTGGGAGGGCCAGATCATCTAGCCAACTGTCCCAGAAACAAAACCAACGCTCCAGCTCCGGCCTCCGTCTGCCAAACCACGCGGGTCAGGACCGCCTCCCACTGAAAGCTCGTCTAGCGGTTACCCGGCGACAGAGGAGGGGGGAAGCAACTGTTGCCTTTCTTCAGCCCCATGGACATGGGCCCGACTCCTGGCGGTGAGTGAGAGGCAGTGCTCATTACTGTTCAAGCATTTCTGGCCAACCCAGCTAAACACACTTTCGCATTATAGCCCGGCCCTTGTGGATTCCGACCACTGCTTAATCTCTTTAGGTGGCAGAGGAGCTAGGTCTGGATCGAATTCCCCTGGCTAAGCCCGTACCATTCACCCAAATGGGCGGCAACCCTGGGAGCGAAGGACGGCCCAGTACAAAGCACAGCCGGTTCTCCTCCGTTCGCCGACCATTGGGGAAAATTAGTTTTATTTTGCAGAAGCCAGTGGCTGAGCTTACTCCATAGTTTTGGGCATGCGCCCGAAGTTATTGTTACATGAATTAAAGTTCATTTTGGAAAGAAAGGATCCTAGGTACGGCCCTCCCTGCGGTGAACATGAATTGGGAAGAAAACCCAGCGATCTCCTGACTTTTACACCCCTCCACAGCTTACTCAGTGATTGCTCGATTCTATTGGCATCCACCTGCATATCATGATCTAGCCAGAGTTTTTTCAAGGAGCAGGAATGCGATCAGTTGCCACCCACAGAGACACTGACTGTAAAATTGTCATACAACCAGGCACAACTACCCAAGGGTAGAATCTACGCATGAGTCAATGAGGAGAAAGGAACTCCGTGCCTTAGACAAGAACCTTGCTTTCAGCGGAGTTCATGCAGTGACTACCAAACACACACCGCTGCTCAGTTTGTTTGTCAAAAGAAGATGGGTCTTCTGACTTTGCACAGATTATCGAGGGTCTCAATCACGGTCTCTGTCAATAAATATCCTTTGCCTTTGATCAAGGACCTTTTAGTTTTCGGCAAGGGCGCGTACTAAATTGGACTTGAGAGAAGCTTACTACAGAGTCAAGAATTGCTGAAGGATATGAACACCTGACTGCGTTTAACACAAAGTTTGGACAGTTTGAATATTTAATAATGCCATTCGGGTTAAGTGGGGCCCCGGGCTTTCGCTGGCCCTTATCAGCGAAGTTCTCCATGATTTACTGTACAAGGGAGTTGTTGTATACTTAGATGGCCCGTTTTAATTTACTCACAAACTATAGAAAGGCATGAAATATTGGATTCGAGAGGTATTGAAGCGGCTTGCTTGACAACTCTCTTTGCCAAACTCTCCAAATGCTGTTTTCATCAGACCTCCATTGACTATTTGGGTTACGGATCTCGCCGAGGGCTTAAAATGGATCCTGCTACGGAAATTAGTAGCAGTCCTCAATGGCATACCCCACCAACCCGCCAAGAACTCCAATTCGTTTCTTGGTTTTGCTAATTTCTGCTCGTGATTTTTATACCCCAATTTGCTGAACTGACTCTCCCTCTCACAGACCTCTCTTACACTAAGGGTAAAGATCCACTGTCCGCCAAGCCGGGGCCCCAGCACCCTGGTCTGAGGAATGTCAAACAGCCACTCAACTGTAAAATCTGCGTTTACCACCGAACTATCCTAAAGCACCTAACCCAGATCTCCCGTTTGTGGTTCCGCGTGGGCCTTTCGGACAAAGCACTTTGGGGCAGCCTGTTGCAGAAAAAATAAAAGGTAGTAGACTGGTTCCGTGTGCTTATTTGTCCTAAAAAAATTCTCTGGTGCAGTCAACTGGACTGTAGGAGACAAAGAGACTAGGCATCAAAGTAGCCTCTCCACTTGGCCACTGGCTGGAGGGCTAAAGCACCTTTCAAGATTTTAGTGGGATCATAAAAACCACAGCAGCTCTTTCCACCCCTCAAGATGTCCGCCAAAACAACCGTTGGGCGATTTCTTTCGTTTCTCTTTACAGTCCATTTTCAGGAAAACCAACAAACTGGCTGTGGCGGCTCACCGGCGCCTACCGAGGGTGGGGCTGCCTTCTGAGACATTACGCACTGTTCTTTCCCCTCCAGTTGGGGTTGGCTGTCACCCGATCTCAAGCGTCCACTTCTCCTCCACCCCGTTCCCGATCTGATCTCTCCTTTCCCTGCGGGAACTGGAGGAAGCCCGAGGGCTGCACCACGAGCCTCAGCTGACGAGACTCCCAATTGCGTTTGGAGAATGGAGTTTGGCGGAGGAATGTTGAGTAGTGCCTCCCCTCCGCCAAGCAGGTTCTTGAAACTTGCCCACGATACCCGTTCGGCTGAACATTTTGGCTTTTTTGAAAACTCTACTGCATTTTAGCCGCGGCAGTTCTGGTGGCGCAATGTATAAAGGCTGATGAGCGCTCGTTAAAGGCTGCTTCGGTTTGTGCAGAAGCCAAAACCATCGGAAAGCCCATGGACTATTGAAACCTCTCCCGGTAGCTTCTCCATGCCCAGGAAGTCATCTCCATGGATTTTATTACAGATTTGCCCGAAAGTCCTTGGCAACGGTTTTATGGGTGGTGGTAGACTTATTCTCTAAACACGCCCGTTTTATTCCATGTGCTTCCATCCCCTCGGCTCCTAAGTTAGCGCGGCTGTTTTATTCAACATGTTTACGTCTCCATTCGCCCGTTAAGGTGATCTCCGACCCTTTGACCCCAATTCATCTCAAAGTTCTGGAAGCGTTTTGGGGTTGTTGGGGGGCAGCCCTCGCCGCCCTACGTTCAGAAGTGGCGAGGCGGGAAGAGCGAACAGAACCCTAGAGCGAGTCTTTACGTAGTTACACCAACTACCACCAAGACAACTAGTGCGAGCTTATTCCGTTCGCGAATGCGCCTACAATAATCGCAGTTCATAGTAGTACAAAGCCCCTTTGGGGGAGTTGTGTCTGAATTCGCTCCCTTCCGCCCGTTGCCACAACTACCGCGGCAACTTTGGACCCCAGAATTTCAACAATAGTTTCATCCTAGCCGAGGGATGGAAGTCGGTCCAGACATGCCCCACAGCAAACAAGGACTCCCAAAAAAAACTGCAAAGCCCGGATAAACACCTTCCGGATTTTCCTCGCGTGTGGGCTCCTGGGTGTATTTATCTACAAAACCTCAGAGGCGTGCATAAATATTCCAAACTTGGCAAGAGATTTGTGGGACCTTTTCAGATTACTAAAGTGATTAATGATGTCTGCGGCAGATTTTGCTAACTCTCTTGGTAACATCCATCCTGTCTTCCATTCCAGCTTGCTCAGGAGGCTCCCGCTTCCGATGCCTGGCGACCAGCCGGAGAGGCCCCACCGACTATTGATAGCACTTTCACGGAAATTGGCTATCCTGGACTCTGGCTTTGTCGCAAAGCGCTTGCAATATTTAGTCTCTTGGGTGGGATATTCCTCTGGGTATAATCAATGGGTTTATTCCGAAAATATTGAAGCCCCCACCCTTATTTCTGCTTTCCACAGCACTCGCGCGCGCATAAACCTGGGGAAAGGTCTTCTTCGAGGGAGGCAGAGTGTAAAGGATTCAATGGTGTTGATGGTGAAGTAACCTTGAGTGCATTCCACAGCCGGGCGATGGGCAGATGCATCGGCGGAGACTTCTATCTTTTCGCCCGGAGTAGAACTCGTTCCAGGAAGCAGAGGAAGGGGATGGGGTGAATGGTGTTATAACCTGTGCTCCTGGCGGGAAGTGCCATTCCTGCCACTGCGTGTACTTGAGCTTTCTAAGATGTCTTAATAAATGGACTTTTACTCCCAAAAGCCTTTTATTTCTGCTTCTATGGAATTCCTTACATTGTACAAGAACAAGAGTTGGCAAGAACAAAAGTCCAGCACTATCACTTCCTCGGTGTAATATAATACAAGGGGAGCCATAGATAATTTAACATACATAAGCCTTTATTGGCATAGTCAGAAACAAATACATAAATCAGGAGCAAATGCATGAATACATGATAGATAAAAAGGCCCCACGGGGAGCACAACAAGTACGTTCTACTGAGAACTCTCAACTATCTCCACAATGAAATTGGCGACCTCTTCACAAAGACCAGGGTTCGAGTTGTTTAACAATAGAGATAACCAAGTCAGATCAGGCAGCCCAGATTGGAAGAAAAAATGTAAGTTGGTATATTTGGATCTGATGTTATCAAATCTGGTGCAGTGCAAGAGTTGGTGAGTCAGGGTTTCAACCACATTAAGTTTGCAACTGCATAGCCTTGCAGATTTTTCTAAATTGCTGAACCTACCCTTTAATAGGGCAGAGGGCATAATGTTAAATCGCACAATGGTAAGGGCTCTCCTTGCGCATGGGTTTGTTAAAGTATGGAGGTAGTAGGCCATACGTCTCTGCTCAAATGGAATTAAGAGTTGTGTTGGAAAGCAGGTTCGTTTGGATGCTAGATGTAAATTTGCAAATTCTAGAGCCATAGATAATTGTTGGCCTTCAATTGGTCTAGTTTAGTTGAGCCACATGAAAACTGCCTGGGTTCACAGTCTGTCACTTCTCCTTAGAAATCAAAATACATACCAAGAGCCATCTGCTTCAAGAATCAAGTGGCAGTGATTGGACAAAAATTTATATTAAACTCATTAAAAAGTATCTGCTCTGACTCTGATAGAAGTATCACTCTGTAGGCTCTGACTCTGACAGAAATATCACTCTGACAGAAGTATCACTCTACAGATATCCATCATATTTGATGCTGTAATGTTTTGATTAAGAAATTTTAATTAGAGAAACTAGCCTTAACTCTTTGAGACAAAACTGTAAGTGTGGATGAGTAGTCAGTGTGTTGGATCTGGGAGACCAAGGTTTGAATCTCCTACTGCAGAGGTGGTGAACCTATGGCAAGGATGCCAGAGGTGGCACTCAGAGCCCTCTCTGTGGGCACGCATGCACAGAGTTCATCATGTGGGAGGGAATCGTCCCCCCATCTAGGCTGGCCTGGGCCGCTGGACTTGATGTGCGTGCACCTCAAGGAACAGGGAGGACTCGGCTGGCAGGCCTGGTGCCTGTGCTCCAGATGGCTGCTGCCCGGGGGGTGGGGGCAGAGGAGGCAGAGATAATAGAGAGGCGCAGAGCGACACATGTGGGACTTGCTGGAGGCTACAGCAGGCTGGCCCCTGCTCGAGGGGGTTACTCAGGTTAAACTGCTGCATTGGCAATTTGCGATAAATCAGTGAGTTTTGGGTTGCAATTTGGGCACTCAATCTCGAAAAGGTTCGCCATCACTGTCCTACTGTCATACACTCTCAGCTTAACCTACTTCACAGGATTGTTGTGAAGAAAAATGGAGAGGACAACATAAGTCACTTCGGGTCATCACTGGGGAGAAAGCTGGGTTATAAATGAAGAAAACAAAATCAAAGTGAAATAAAGTGAAAAAAGCAAAGTATTTTAAAAAACTAATTATCAACATCGCATATGTCCAGTACCGAATTAGGAGAGAGGAGAAGGGAATAAAAACTATAGCCACACACTGTGACAGTCAATACAGCAAGTTTCCTATATCCAAGACTTTGCGCACCTATTCACTCCCACAAAGATGTGCGTTTTGTGTGTGACAGTGACAAACACAGTTCGCCTTCATCTCAACCCTCCTCGCTAATTAATCTGTGAGTTTCCCACGTTCCTCACGTTCAAAATCACTCCTAGAGCAGCACAGAAAATTTCCTCACCTCTGAATAGCATGCCAATAACACTCCTGGGCGCCGCCATCTTGGACAGCCGTGTTGGGTCACGTGGGCGCGACGACTCCGTCCTCTTCGTAAGGGCTAGGGAGGAGACGCGGGCGGGAGGTTGGTAACGGCGAATTGTGGTGAATTATCCCCAGTGCTCTGCCTTTGCCTGAGCTGCAGATGAGCACCCCTAAGCAGGACAGGCGATTCAAATCATGCCCCGTTTAAAAGAGAAACGTCTTAAGCTTGCTGCAAACCCGGAACGGTTTCAAGTATGTTGCAAAACCTGACGTTTGTTCCCTTCTCAACGCCGAAGCCGTAAAAAATAAAATAAGCCGAAATAGGAGCCAGCACCGCAGGATGCTGAGCCTTAGGCAGCAGAAGGGAAGGATATGTTAAGAGTAACGACCAGCATCTCTTACGTGCTTCAGTAAAAGCGGTAGAATCATTCAGCTGGGCAGTGTGGTCCTCCCCCCCCCCGCCCACCTTGAAAGAAATGCTTATATTTTGGGGTTTTTAATTTTTTTGGCTTGTTTTTAGAATTAGCAGAATGAAAACTCAGGGAATTGAAGCAGGATCTGCTGAACGAGGAGAGATTCACTTGCTTTTCGCAAAGAAAATGGTTTGGTAGGTCAAGACTGAGTATTTCACATGCCAAGTCCAACTGCTTGGTGGGAGTGGATTTTCACAATCCTGATGCAGCTGTCCAGATCCAAATACAGGTTAGCTGCCTCTGGCAAACAGTCTTTCCCCGGGGATCCCTATGACCCCCTCTCCTCAGTTGAAGCCCTGCATGATCTGGGACCTTTGTACTTACAGGACTGTTTCTCCCCCATACCCACCAAAGAGCATGATGCTCTGTAGGTAATAATCTGCTGGTGGCCCTTGACCCTAGAAATATGCATCTGTCCTCACAAAGCCACAGCTTTTTCGGTCCTGGCCCTGCCTGGTGGAACGCTCTGCCCCCTTCCACACATGCAGAATAATTCACTTTCAATCCACTTTCAGTGCACTCTGCAGCTGGATTTTACTGTGGGAAACAGCAAAATCCACTTGCTAACCATTGTGAAAGTGGATTGAAAGAGCATTGTTCTGCATGTGCAGAAGGTCTGTCGAACCGGACCTGGGACTTGTGGGACTTGGTCCAGTTCTTCAGGACCTGCAAGACAGAGATGTTGCGCCAGGCATATGGCTCAGGAAGCGCTGGTTCTATCATACTGGTCTCCCTGCCCTGATTTTGGTTGCTGTTTTCAGTTATTTGTTAATTATTCTGGTTAAATGTTTCCTTGAGTTCTTTTTCTACTTTCCCTCCTTCTCTGGCTATTTCCTGTTAGAGTTTTGATTTTATTAAGAGCGCCGCCGCCAGGGAGATTCAAAGTTAGAATTTTAATGATAGTTTAAATCATTACTGATTCACTTGTACTGTTTTAACCATGATGCGACTCACTTAAGCTTGACTGTAGTTGGGAAAGGATGGGCTGTAAATCTAAAAAAATCTTTTAAAAATCATAATTCCAAACAGTTTGAATGTGGTTTTCTCGTCGGTTGTGGAGAAGTTCCCTCATTTGTGTCACGACTTTGGCCTGTCGGTGCAGGCTAAGTGTTTAACTGTGGTTGGTTAGTCTCTAACCCTGGTACTTAAACCATGCTTTGATATAGGGTTTCTAACTTCCTGGAGGAAAAAAATACTCTGCCCTTTTAATTACCTCAGTGCCTTGAAAAGCTTCCTCTGCCCTTTCTACACATTATGTCTCTACTAAAGAAACAGGACATTTTGTTTCCAGCTCTGTTGCTAGCCTTCTTTGCCCAAAGACTGCTGCGTAAAACCATGGTTTTAACTGGAGATGTATTAACCAAATAAAATGCAGATATTGAAGTTGTTCCACGTCTCTCTGCTTGCAATGTTTTATTACTGAAGTCGCTATCCCTGCCTCCAGGGGTAGCATTAAGCTCAACTATTTAAGCTGTTCTGTCGCTGTAAATTTGGGATATTACCTGCAGTTATTTCTGCAACCCATGTTGAGTACTAACTATGATTAAATATTATGGGCACACTTTGGGGCACATCAAGACATTAGACTTGCCTAATATGATGGTGATAAGTCTGCTCTGACATTTGTTGAAAATTAATAAATGGTTATAAATCTTACAATGTCAGCTTAATAATTATTTGTCACAGACTATGCTAAGCTCCTGCGCTTCATTGTTAGGGTTATGATATAGTGACCATTCATCCCGCTTTTGGCGGGACCGTCCCGATTTCTACCACTTTCTCCCGCGTCCCGCGGCATTTTAAAAAAGTCCCGATTGTTGCCCAATCTCCCCCTCCTCCCTTGCCCTGCCAGGGAGTCCGAGACAGGGCGTCCGAGAACTCCTCTGCCGTCTGGGACGTTCTCCTTCTAGCCGCTGCCACCACCAATGCTGAGAGCCGAGAAAGAACGAACAGGGGTGAGGAAAAGCAACAGGGGAACCGCCCAGAAGGCAGTGCAGCGGCAGAAGCGGAGGCTGTACCGCAGCCCTGCGGCTAAAGGCGTTCCGCCTGTACTCTTCAACCAAGGCAGGGCAGCCCCTCCACGACTAACTTGCACTAGAAGCAGGGGCATAGGGCCAATGAGGACATCTGGGGACAAATGTCCCGGGCGGGACCCCATCATGGCATGTGAGGGGCGGAAAATCGCCCCTCGCCCCCCTCTTCTAGCCTGTGTTGGTCTCGGTGAAAGCGCCGTGCATGTCTGAGGGGTGTGTCCAGGCTGCTGCCCGAGTGACGGGGAGGCAGAGGGGGCGGGCGTTCAGCAGATGCAGCCCAGCCCAGGAGAAGAGCAGTTGAAGACTGAAACCGAGAGAGCCTCTGACCTGTAACGACTGAGAGACAGAGCAAAGCCTGCAGCCAGGGAGGAAGGAAGCTGGTAAGCAGGCTGGCCGCGCAGGCAGGTGGGCAGTGGTGGCAGACTTGGTTTCCCCTCCTGTGGCTGCTCTCAGCATTTGAACCGGCTCAGACGGTCCAGGCTGTTAAGCAGCTTTTGTGCTTTCTCTTCTCCTCCTCCGGCTGGTGGATAGGGGCAGAAATCAGCTGGATCCTAAAACTGCCAAGTTGGAAGGGAATCCCCCTTGCATTCAGATTTACTCCCAAGTATTTGCGCCAGAAACGATGGCAGCTGCTGGGAGGGGGGGTGGGTGGGTGGAATTGAGAGAGGATGCAGAGGGAAGCCCCAGGGGCTTGCATTGTGTTGATTGATTTGACTAAAGACTTCCCCCTTCCCCGTCTTGCCTTGCTGGGCATTGTTTTTTTTTATTGCATGTATGCTACTTGCAAAATGCCCATTTTTGTGCCTTCAACTTCCAAAACATCAAGTTACATTGGGTATACGCGTGCAAAAAATTCCAGGGTTGCACCATGTTGCATGGTGGGGGCCCCTCCCTCCTTGCAGATTTACATTATGTTTTTGCATTTTGTTGCAGTTTGCAGAAAGGTTCCCGGTTTACATTACTGCGGTGCACATTCGAGAAAAGACCAGCTTTTTTTGCCTGGGAAAAAAACAGGGAAGGATGAGTGCAATGGACTTCTTGCATGTGGTGATGCAAAATGAAGCAAAGACTAATTTGGAACCACGGTTGTTACCCTTGGCTCTCCTCCTTCGCTTTTTTGCAATAAGTTATCCTTTTCTCAGCTGCCTGCCCTCCAGCTCCTCCCCTCCCCTCTGGTGCCTCTGCGATAGCTTGGATCCTTTTTTGGGCAGAGACTGGAACTCAAAAAGCATGAAACTCGGGGCAAAAAAGCAAAGGCTAGGTGAGGGGCAAAGGGCTTCAAAAGGCACACCACTTTCTCATTGGAGGCATGTGTGCGTAAGGTTTTGGCACGTTAACTCATTTGAATGCTTAACTCAAAGAAGGGGCTCTGTGCGCGAGAAGCTGCCAGAGTTCTACCAGATCTGGAGTAACGCTTTCGGGGCAGGAAGCCTCCCAAAGCTGACCCACAGCATGCCAGCAAAGCGGTTTCCAGGTGGAGGACTGGAAACAGCCCGGAGCCTGCCAACAGCCGTCACTGGAGCAGCGGATGGAACTCTCATTTTTTCTCCAACAGGCAAGAATCTAGTCCAACGCTGCATTGGGAGGGCGAGCAGGGGAAAACCTCTGTGTGCATCTGCCCAGCCTCGCCTTACTCGCGAGTAATCTCGCTACCTGGCAAAAGTGCCTCCCGTGCTGATCTTGTGGAGCTGCTTGGGGAAGGTGATGAGGGACGAGATTCAAAACTACCACCATTTGGGCATGGGGTGTTCAGCTGCCCATCCCCCCCAGATCTTGATGTAAAATCCTCCCCAGGCTTTCCAGAGATCGTACAGGGATCCCTTATGTCTCTCCCTGAGGAGGAGGGCAGCTGCAGTGAGGGGAGAGAGAGATCCAAGACCTCACTCAGCAACCGGCAGAGCTTTTATGGAGGGTAAGCAGTTGGTCCCACATCCCCCCTCCCTTTATTCTTTCACTCTATTCATCTGGCAAAAAGTTGATCAAGGATACTGGTCTCCATTGCGGATTGCTATTTCTTCTGCAAAGAGTGTAAGGGGGGGGGGGGAGTTGCATTAGCCCACCCACCAGAATATTCCATAGTGTGCCTGGGGCAGAAATAACGCTGTCCTCGCTGTGCATCTTTTGAGTGTGTGGTGTGTGCGCATGCCTCCTCCCTCTTTTCCCTACTGTGGGCAGCAGTAGTGTCCTGCCTTCCTCCTCCTCATCCTTGCACACACAGCCAGAACCAGTAAAATGGCCTTTGAAAGCCTGTTCTCCAAGCCTCCAAACCCAATTCTTGAACAAATCATGCCTGACTCTGACATGAGGGGATGAAAGGTTGAGTAACGTTAAGAACATAAGAAAGAGCCTTGCTGGATCAGACCAGAGTCCATCTAGTCCAGCACTCTGCTACTTGCAGTGGCCCACCAGGTGCCTTTGGGAGCTCACATGCAAGATGTGAAAGCAATGGCCTTCTGCTGCTGCTGCTGCTCCCGAGCACCTGGTCTGCTAAGGCATTTGCGATCTCAGCAGACGTCTCCTCTCCAAACCAAAGAGTCCCAAACGCTGCAGCGCCTCATATTCTCATGCTGTCTCTCTCTGTCTCTCTTTTCTCTGTGCTACTCAATGATGACGATTATCCGTGATAACTAAGAATGATGTAATGTGGGATGATGGGAGTGATAATGATGTGTGTGTAAAAATGATGCCCTAGTTTGGTTTTAAAAAAAGAAAATGGAAAAATATTTCTGTAGCATTGTATGGGTAAGTCACCTTCAGGCTTATGATGGGAAAGCATTTTTAGCTATTTTGGGAGGGTGATCTTTTAGAGGTGCATTTTGCATTTTAGTTTTGTGAACCTCTTTTATTGTTCTTATTTAAATATTAACTTTATGAAATAATAAACTACTGCACTTCGGTACATGTCATTTTTTAATATTTAAAATGGTCATTTAGGGCAGCGAACCAGTTGTTATATTATTTGAATCCGACCACCAGAACTGGTTGTTACCAATTATTTGAATCCCACCACTGCTGCCGGTCTCTGTGTCTGGCAGCTGGGGCTAGGAGAGTGGCTCTCCTCTCAGAAGACCAGAGAAGCAGGAAGCAGAGGCAGAGGGGGTGGCAGGCTAGGCTTCCTTGTTGCCCCAGCTGCTCTGTTTGTTTTTTCTCTCTGCTGCACCCGTCCTGGCAGTGGATCCTGCCAGCAGAGTCCCCATCCTGACTTGCCTCTCAGCCCAGTAGGATGGGGGGGGGGGAGATCCCCTCCTCCCTGCTGTTTCCAGTCTGTAACTCATCAAGAGATGGAGGAGGAGTTTTCCCCTGAGCTCCAGCTGTATCACTGGCAAACTCTTTTAAAAAACACTTCATGTAGGAAAACCTATTTTCAGCAAGACTGGGAAGGAAAGCACACTGTACATGTTCAATAGTTCCCTCTCTGATACTTCACCCCCCCTTCCCACCATCCCCCACCGCAAGCCACCCTTCTCATCTCCCCACACTTCCTACCTATCCCTTGCCACCTTCTCCCAGCATCCCTACCAACCCTTGCCTCCCTCTCCCCACCCTAGGTGAGCTATGGCATCGTTAACATGCCAGGGGTGAGGTGATTTTTCAGGTGACAGTGCAAAAATCATGAGGGATTCATATTTTCCAACGCAGGTTTTTGTGCCACTGTGGGTCGCCACAGAACATGGAATGCAGGATTATTGTGTTCAAACATGTGGCTAGGAGTTTCAGCTGTGCCGAATGTACTAGTGATTTTTGGGGGGGTGACCAAGAGTGCAAAATAATCATCAGGATCCCATAAGGATCCATATCTTTTCAAAGCAAAGGTTTTGTGTTTGAATGCAGATAGATATTGTAATATATTTTTTTTAACAATTTCAACATAATTACCAATTTACAAATGATATAATACATTAAGAATATGTAATAAGTATTATTTTATTCTTTTGGCATATTTCTCATTTGAGTGAATTTTTTTGGTAGTAGATTTTCATGTCGATTCGTTTAAAAGGTCATGAAATTTTTCACAAGAATTTGTTAAATTATATTTCACACATAAAATGGCTTTCAAAGTCTCAACACTTAATTGTGATTTTTCTGATGTCCCACCATTTATTTCCTGCATTACATAATCCACTTTACTGAGCTTCAACTATTTTTTTGCATTTCTATTAAAATTTTTGTTGCTCCATATAGACCAAATTTTTTTGAGAAAATCCAAAGACCCCTTCGGTCAATGAAGATTGTCCCTCTTTACCAATGTTAAAATCTGGTCACCTTAGGTTATGAAGATGATTTTTAATAATAACCAGAGGTGGGATCCAGCAGGTTCTCACCAGTTCCCGAGAGTGGGTTACTAATTATTTGTGTGTGCCGAGAGGGGGTTACTAATTGGGTCTGCTTTTCCGTTAGAAATTCCATTAAGGATCCAGAAATGCACAAAAAAAGGAATCCTGTTGTTGTTTCCTATATGTGGCTGGTTAAGCGAAGGTAGAAAAGCCGGGATAATTCTCCCTGTTAGAGAGAAGCTGTTTTAAAAAACATGTTTAGAAATATATGGTAAGAGTTCTTTGTTTTATCAGGAAAGTAGCCTTCTTTTTGATTTCTAGAAACAAAATTAAGTATTGTGAAAGTATTAAAGTATTTGACAGGCAATCAATTAGAGGAGAAGTAGTTGTTTCTGTTGGCAGTAGACGATAGGACTTGCAATAATGAGTTTAAATTATGGACAGAAAGATACCAGCTGGAAATTAGGAACTTTTTTTTTACAGTAAGAGTTTTTTACAGTAACAGAGAAATTATTAATGCCCTGCCCCTGGAATGCCCAGCCACGCCCCCGTCGTGCCCCGCCCAGCCGCATTGGCGCTACGCCACTGTTTGAATCCCACCACCATGGGAACCTGTTACTAAAATTTTTGGATCCCACCACTGATAATAACCCCTCAGAAACGTATTGCTATAGAATATGTTGGTGTTTACCAACACACTGCTGTGAAGTTTTTAAAAAATTATTTATTAAAACAGAAGTCCAGTGGCATCTTAAAAGATAACGATTATCCCAGCAGAAGCTTTGGTGAGCCAGCCTCACTTCATTCTGATACAATGAAGTTTCTGATGGAATAAATATTAAATCTTTAAAAGCCACTAGGGTGTCATCATGCGTAGAGTGCCAGACTAGGATCTGGGAGATCCAAGCCGGAATCTTCTTGCTACGGAAGCTTGAAGTGTGATTTTGGGCAAATCACCCATTTGCCTCACAGGGCTGTTGTAAAGATGAAATGGAGGGACAAAGTAAATTACTTTGGGTTCCTGCTGGGGAGAAAAAATGGCACAAATACCTAAGTAATCTTTTATTTTACTAACATAGCTAGCTGTCTGGAATTATTTATAGTTATACATACATTATGTATGTTTAAATTCTATTCTAGATCTTTTTACAACCCATCTTCCGATTGTTCTTGTTTTTCACTTGTCTCTGATTTCTCCAAGTGAAATATGAGGATTAATATATTTGAAAACATGCAGGAAACCAAGGGAAAATGTACCCATGGAAGTTGTTCTAATTCATACAGATTATCCATTTTTTAAGTTTCCAAAGCTCAAAATCAGAAGCTATCAGGGTCTTTCAGACCAGGCACCAATGAAGAAAAAATAAACATGAATTATGCTTATATTTTAAAGGCTACATCAGTGTGATGAAGCACAGTATAGTTGAGCAGATAAAAATTATTTTAGGATAGCAACATTTATCTCCTGTTTGTATATTGTCAGTCTGAACCTATATTTATTTACTTCGAAGTAAGGCCCACTAGGCTTAATGGGAATAATAGTACAATGTCAAAGATTTCAGTGCTGCTATAAAGTTTAACTGAATGTGCAAACACCTATTTGATTAACTTCTCTAAAAATGTGAGTTTTTTCTGTTTCTACACAACATAACATTAAGGCCTATGTTATGCCAAGAATCTAAGAAGCTATTCTGGGCATATTCAGTTGCACCTCCCCCTCCCCTTTTTAACCATAGATTTCCGTGCTGCACCACAAAATAATTTTAAATTGATTCCCTTCATTTAAAAATGTGGGGAGGGGATATTGCTGTTTGAGCAGAGACTTGTGGTTGTGGCCTACTTTGCTATATGGAACAATTCAGGCGTTTCTTTGGATCTTTGGGAATTCCTTCCTGGGCCCAGATACTAAAACTTTCCCTTAGTTTACTATGATGTTATGCTTTCCACTTTGTAATTAATTTCTATTTTGCCAGCTGAAAATAAGAGAGTATATCTAGGCTCCTTAGAGACAAACTAGAGAGAGGTTGTTACCGCCAGGAAAATAGGAAAAATATTTTCCTGAGCCTATCGCTGAACTACACTGGCTAAGGATCAGAGCAAAGAGACTAGTATTGTCCGAAAGCCTCCATAAGGCCTGGAAAGGACGTGTATATGTGATTGAGCCAATGTTTGACATGGTTTCCCTCTTGCTTTATCCCTTTCAGGATTTAAATGTAAGCCCCTCAGTGTTAGATTTATTATTTGCCCAATGTTTAAGCTTATACCTTAGCTAGGTTCTCCAGTTGACTTAAGGTTTATTACTGTTAATTTAGGATACCCCTGCTTATATATGTGCTTGTACTGTATTGGAAGTTCTTTAAGATTGCCTCTAATGTTTAAGTTTAGATATGTTATTTTAGATATCTGTATCTGTTGGTAAAAGCAAGAGCTTGTAGCAGCTGATATTAAGAGCCAAGGAAGCTAGCCTTGGAATTCAGTTTGGGCCAACACCTGGTAGATCTCTTTAGCAAAAACAAAGACCCCTTTGGAATTCTACAAATTGAATCTGATAGGCGGCACTCCAGAGTGTTCCCAGCCGTTGAAGGAAATATTGCCAAGATCACCAGCTTTGGACCATTTGAACTTTTCTTTTGTTAGCGGGACTTCGGGGTGGTGGGAGCCTTCAGGAAGGAAACTCAAGGAAACAGCCCATCTGATAACCAGATACTTGGGTGCTTTAACAGCCTCACCCAGCTTTATGAATGGACACTCTCCGCTCTCCGTTTCAGCACTATCGTAAAGTCTTGCAGGAAGATGCCTGACAGCGAGATCTCATGGTCCCCATTCACAAGAGTTGTAATTGTACCTTTTCTTTTATGTGTTGATGTTTCCTTATTGTTGCAAGGTAAGGGACCTGCCCCCTTGCCCTTTTTGATATTATTGTGTGCCATAAAAGTTCTTAGCGGCAGCTCTGGCTACACAATGCTTTGATTCCCCTATACCTGAGCTGTAGCCACCACTTTCGAATAAAATACTTTGCTTTTGAAGAACACCGGCTTCCTGTGCCTCACTACGTTGCCTGAGCTGAAATTGCTTAATGTTACCCGAGCAGCAGCGGTAACAAGGTGAAAGTAGGAGTAGTGAAGCATATATACCAGGGCCCGCAATGTGGAGACCATGGTGTCAGCCAGCACTTTTTCTGGTGCCAAATGTTTTTTAGAACGTGGGTGGGGCTCTTGCCCAGCAAAGTTGCTGACTGGTTGTGCAGGGGTTTTTTTAGCATTGTTCTAGCTGTATGGCTGACACCATAGGGCAAGGATTCTTACTCTGTGCTTGAATGTAAGCTGTGTGGCAGTTATTTTGTGGTTTGCGCCGTCTCTCTTGGCAGCCATTTTATGGTTGCACCTGTCAGAATTCCAAAGGTCATTGCAGTCTCTAAAAGTTGGAAAGCCCTGATATATACAGTGGGTTGATCCAATCCTTCAACAGATTGCATTGACAGAAGAGGTTTTTGCCACATTCCCCTTCCCACGACGACTTCCGTGGACTCCCTTAAAAATCGCTCATGAGGATCCCCTCTGACTTCATCCACACACACATGGAAAGACTGGATCTAACCCAACATGTGTCAGATTATTAAAAGCGGTAACAAATTTAGAACTGGTGTTGCATATTTTTCATTTTTCCACTGAATTTCTCCTTCCTGCTGTGGTGAACAATACTGGCTTATTCTTTCCATATCTTCAGTCTCTCCCTCCCCCACCCCCAAGTCAGGTTGAATTGCCAGGATAAAAACTGAAGTAGATAAAACTTCTTACAAGTAATTTCCATAAACCCAATTCAGCCAATGGCTGTGGGAAACTGCATGCTCTCTGTTTACTGCGGTGTTATTTCTCTGTTCTCTTGCACAGTGTCTAAATCAAATTCTCAAAAGGCCCAGAGAGCCTTCCCTAAATCAAGAAATAAAATTGTTTCAATTTCCCCAGAGTGTAACAAAGATGCTCCAGCTGATTGTGAGCTTCTTTGCACAGCAGCACAGATATAAACTGATCGCAGGTGGAATGCTTTTTAACCAGGTGGCACAAAAACAATTGCAATTTAAATTGTCTCTCTCCAGGATGATTTTGTAACCCCCCTGGTTGCAAATATTCACATTCTAGCGCCTCCTAGTTCCTACTTCTGCCATCTTTTTAGACCCGGAGAGGCCATGCTGTCAGGGAGAGGATTTATGGGGCTCTTTTTTTTCTGGAAAGCACTAATGATCTTGTTAAAGACTACATCCATTCATAAGAAAGAAAAAGAGTGAATTATGATGGTAAATTAACCTTCCAGCTAGGTCCTCAATCAATGTAGAACCAGTCCCTTTCAGATAATAAGATGACAGCAACAGATATATGGCCCGTATCCTGCAAAGCTGCTTCGATTTCCTGCATTCGTCCCTTGCAATCCCTTTTGACTCCTGGGAAGATTCTTCCCCCAAGGGTTACAGGAAAGTCATGTGAGTTGGCTGCAGTGAGGACAGGAAAGGAAGTAAAATCTTCTACCTTTTTTTCCTGCTTCCTTTGCAGAGGCCAGAGCAGCTCACGTGGATTCTTCCTTCTTCCAGTTTGTCCTTTGGCTGAGATAGAATGAATGGCCCAAGGTCACACTTACAGTGGTGTTTGGAAACTTCTATGACACTATAACCTCTATTCCACACTGTCTGCTTTGGCCCTTAAGTATCAATTCTATACAGGTGTTGAGATAGGCTACAGCACTAAGCACAAGGGAGAAAGCAGCACCAGTGACTTACTCCCATAAACATGCGTACAACTGGGCATTCTTCTTACATCCTGAGTCACTTCTGTCTCATCTGACAATTCAGTTGAATAGGTATACTTATATAATATTGTATATCCAGCCTCCAAGGAAGTCATCCATATGGTTCCTCCTTGCATCTTCATACACACACATCATAAACTAAGTTTATGATACTATTTTCTTACTGTACAGGAATCTATTCTGTTTGCTAGTTTGGTCTTGTCTGCTAAGCATTCTGGTGTAGGAAACATTGTCAAAAATAAGAGCTAACAATTGGTTTCCCCTTCACTGTTCATGGCAGCTAAGCCTTGTTTTCAAGGGAGCTATCTGGCAGGGCTACCATGAATAAAGGGTCTTCCCTTATGTTGATTCTGACAGGAGGCATAAGAAGAGTCCTGAAGGTCCAGGGGTCTGCAATCTGCAGCCAATTGGCCATGCTGGCAGGGGCTGATGGGAATTGTAGTCCATGAACATCTGGAGAACTGCAGGTTGCAGACCCGATTCTACTCCATTATCTCATTTCCCAGAGTGGCCAACCAGATGTTCTGAGGAAACCCACCAGCAGAACCAGAAAGCAACATTCTCCCTTTCTATTACTCTCCAAATACTCCAAAATACTCCCTTTCTATTACTCTCCAAATAGTAATTGTTTTAATTCAGAGATGGGATCCAAGCGGCGGTTCTTACAGGGTCCCGAGAGTGGGTTACTAATTATTTGTGTGTGCCGAGAGGGGGTTACTAATTGGGTCTGCTCAGAGGCAGTGGCATATTTGCCTAGGGACAAGGGGTACCCCAGGTCCCCGGGCGCATCCATTGCAGTCACGTGGGGGTGCCAAAATGTCCCCCCCCCCCAACTGCTTTTGCAAGCCCCAGCAAGCCCGGAATTGAGGAAGCCGGCTGCTGCAAGAATTAAGGAAACCTGACATAGCCCCGCCCACTCTCTACGGTGGCCCTGAGTGTCCAGAGGGCAAGGGAGAAATACCACTGTGCTCCCAGGATGAGGACTGGGGAGCTCCGCCTCCCCTCCCTCTCACCCAGAGTGCAGTGCCTTATTCTCCATTAAGTCGTTGCCACTGCTCTCAGTCTCAAGCCTTCTCCCCAGCAGACAGGCGCCGGCCAGCACAGGAGAAGTCCATAGGCCGGCTAGGGAGGCAATCTCTGCCCCACCTGCAAGGTGTTTATAGTGGGGAGAGGAAAAGGGGGGGCGTTTGTTAGCTGTTTGGAGACTCCTTAAAGCAAACTGCACCTGGTGTGCACGTGCCCTGCATCCTTGCCACAGCCCCGCCCCATAATCCCCCGCCCCATCATGCCCCCCCCAGTCCCATTGGGGCTACGCCACTGTTTGAATCCCACCACCATGGGAACCTGTTACTAAAATTTTTGAATCCCACCACTGATAAAAAGGATTGGCCAGGAAAGGATCAACAACCAGCTATAAACAAAACGGGGGGCGGGGGGGGGATTGAGCGGGCAAACATGGGCTTCCCTAATTGCCTTGTGTTTTATTAAAAAAAAAACCCTAAGGCATAATCACAAATAAGGACAAATACTGGATTTGTGTCTCTGTCTCTTCCACCCCCAATGCCAGAGGGACTCCCTGCAGGTTTGGCTAATGTGGTTCACCCCCATGATGTGGCAGGAGGGCTTGAGGCTGGAGTCTTTTCTGCTAATATCCATTTGAGGACTTTCCTACCTGCCATGATGAGCTCAAATGAACAGTAAGACCAGTCCTAACCAGACCATATGGCCAGTGAGGATGACCCAACAGAATATTGTGATTGTTCACTGTCATCGTTATGGTAACTGTCATCGTTATGGCCTAGACTTGGATAGCCTCAGGTTAGCTTGATACCCCCCCAATCACATCCAGCCATCTCTGAAGCCAAGCAGGGCCGGTCCTGGCTAGTACTTGGATGAAAGGCTTTCAAAGAATACCAGGGCAGTGTCAGAGAGGCAGGCAATGGCAAACCACCTCCAAATGTCTCTTACCTTGAAAACTCAACCAGGGTTTGCCATAAGTCAAATGTAATTGACAGCAAAAGTTGCGAGGGGGAATGGGTGCAAGCCTCCCAAGCCAGCTGACAGTTTTTTGTGCCACCCTAGATTGTTTGGAGGAGGGATTAGGCCAGTGGTTCTCAACCTTCCTAATGCCGCGACCCTTTAATACAGTTCCTCATGTTGTGGTGACCGCCCACCCTAACATTTATCCATTTTACAGATGGAGAACACTGATGCAGAGAGTCTTAGGCGACCCCTGTGAAAGGGTCGTTCGACCCCCAAAGGGGTCCCAACCCACAGGTTGAGAACCACTGGGTTAGGCCCTCTTCCTGGGGTGGTCTTGAAAGTCCTGTCTGTAAGATGCGCTTCATCTATAAAGGGAAAAGAAAATGGATTGGTGGGACATTGAAGTGGTAAACCTTCAAAGGACCCTCAGCAACACTCGGCTGACAGATAAATACCAAGCCGCCTTAATCTCTTGAAGCTGGGAGGGCTCTCACTCTTGACCTCCACACTTCACACAACAGTAGATTTGGCTAATGTGGTTCACCCCCCCCCCCAAATGATGTGGCAGGAGGGCCTGAGGCTGGAGCCTCAGGGAGGAATACTGGATTTCTGTCTCTGGCTTCCACCCCCAACGGCAGAGGGACTGTCTGCATGAAGGGCAGAGAAGTCTATGAACTTCTCCTTGGAGGACTTTCCTACCTGCCATAATGAGCTCAAATGAACAGTATGGAAAGTCCTAACCAGACCAAATGGCCAGTGAGGATGACCCAACAGAGGTGTTGTGATGCAAGATTGTTTACTGCCATCGCTATGGGACAGACTTCAGTAGCCCCGGGCTAGCCTGATCTCCTCTGGAGCTAAGCAGGGCCAGTCCTGGCAAGTACTTGGATGGACAATGTCAAGTGTGCTAAAGGTGTGAAGTTGCGAGGGGGAATGGGTGCAAGCCTCCCAAGCCAGCTGACAGCTTTTTGCGCCACCCTAGATAGGCTGGAGGAGGGGTTAGGCCTTCTTCCTGATATGGTCTTGAAAGTCCTGTCTGTAAGATGCACCTCATCTATAAAGAGAAAAGAAAATGGATGGATGGGACATTGAGGTGGTTAACCTTCAAAGGACCCTAAGCAACACTCAGCTGACAAATAAAGACCAAGCCGCCTGAATCCCTTGCAGCTGGGAGGGCTCTCACTCTTGACCTCCACACTTCACACAACAGCAGATTTGGCTAATGTGGTGCCCCCCCTCCCCCCGATGTGGCAGGAGGGCCTGAGGCTGGAGTCTTTGCTGCTGATATCCATTTGAGGACTTTCCTACCTCTCATGGTGAGCTCAAATGAACAGTAAGAACAGACCAAATGGCCAGTGAGGATGACCCAACAGAAGTATTATGATGCAAGATTATTTACTGTCATCACCATGGTAACACCTAGACTTGGATAGCCTCAGGCTAGCCTGATTACCCCCCCGCCCCCACCACCCCTAGTCATCTCTGAAGCCAAGCAAGGCCAGTCCTGGCTATTACATGGATAAAAGGCCTTCAAGGAATACCAGTGTCGTGCTGGAGAGGCAGGCGATGGCAAACCACCTCCGAATGTCTCTTACCTTGAAAACTGGACCAGGGTTGGCATAAGTCAAATGTGATTTGGCAGCAAAAGAAACATTTTTAAAACTATGAAGAAAACATAACTATGCCATTTGCCACAAGCATGTGGAATTTTTTGCACTAAACTAGAAGAGCGAAGTCAGGTAGATCTAATGCTCTAGGGGCACATAGTGGTATGACAAACTAATTTACAGAAGACCAGAAGCCACTGGGAAATACCAGCCCACAACAAGGTCCCACCGTAGAGGGGAGGAGGCATCTGAGATAGCACCAGCTTCCAAAAGGAGGCTCAGATTCCAAAGGGGCACCCTAAGAAAAATGCAGCACTTAGAGTACTGGAATGATGCACATTCGCTCTGTCTCAGGAAGAAATAAAAACTAATCCGGACACCCCCAAAGGGTGACATGGACACCTAAAATGAAATTCTCTTATGGTGTCACCTATACGCATGTAAAATACCAGAAATGGCAACCGTGGAAGCCAAAAAAGCTAACAGTTTTGAGAAATAAGGACTCACTCAAGAAGGCCAAGGAAAACTCCATCCAGTATAAAAAGGGTCGGCCTGGAAGCAGAGGAAAACAACAGAGCAGGTAAACATGGGCCTCTTTAATCGCTTTGCATTCTGTAAGAAAGCCAAGGCATAATCCCATACAAGGAGGAATACTGGATTTCTGTCTCTGACTTCCACCCCCAATGGCAGAGGGACTCTCTGAGGGAGGGCAGAGAAGTCCATGAACCTTTCCTTGGAGGACTTTCCTACCTGCCAAGATGAGCTCAAATGAACAGTATGGAAAGTCCTATCCAGACCAAATGGCCAGTGAGGATGACCCAACAGAGGTGTTGTGATGCAAGATTGTTTACTGCCATCGCTATGGAAACGCCCAGACTTCAGTAGCCCCGGGCTAGCCTGATTTCCTCTGTTCTCTGGAGCCAAGCAGGGCCAGTACTGACAAGTACTTGGATGGAGAATGTCAAGTGTGCTAAAGGTGTGAAGTTGCGAGGGGGAATGGGTGCAAGCCTCCCAAGCCAGCTGACAGTTTTTTGCGCCACCCTGGATAGGTTGGAGGAGGGGTTAGGCCCTCTTCCTGGGGTGGTCTTGAAAGTCCTGTCTGTAAGATGCACTTTATCTATAAAGGGAAAAGAAAATGGATGGGTGGGACATTGATGTGGTGAACCTCCAAAGGACCCTGAGCAACACTCAGCTGACAAATAAAGACCAAGCCGCCTGAATCCCTTGCAGCTGGGAGGGCTCTCACCCTTGACCTCCACACTTCACACAACAGCAGATTTGTCTAATGTGGTTTACCGCCCCATGATGTGGCAAGAGCAGAGGTGGGATCCAGCCGGTTCTCACAGGTTCCCAAGAGTGGGTTACTAATTATTTGTGTGTGCCGAGAGGGGGTTACTAATTGGGTCCGCTCAGAGGCAGTGGCATATTTGCCTAGGGACAAGGGGTACCCCATGTCCCCAGGCGCATCCATTGCAGTCACGTGGAGGGGGCACCAAAATGTCTTCCCACACAGACAGTTTTTGCAAGCCCGGAATTGAGGAAGCTGGCTGCTGCAAGAATTAAGGAAGCCTGACATAGCCCCGCCCACTCTCTACGGTGGCCCTGAATGTCCAGAGGGCAAGGGAGAAATACCACTGTGCTCCCAGGATGAGGACTGGGGAGCTCCCTCTCACCCAGAGTGCAGTGCCTTATTCTCCATTAAGTCGTAGCCATTGCTCTCAGTCTCAAGCCTTCTCCCCAGCAGACAGGCACAGGCCAGCACAGGAGAAGTCCATAGGCCGGCTAGGGAGGCAATCTCTGCCCCACCTGCAAGGTGTTTGTTGTGGGGAGAGGAAAAGGGGGTGCGCGTTCGTTAGCTATTTGGAGACTCCTTAAAGATAATGTGCAAATCCAAACTGCACTTCTTTCCCTAAAATCTTGTTTGCAATTGTGAACGGCCTTAATGGGGGGCGGGGGGATGGAGCACCTGACTTCTTAACTTTTGCTGTGGGGCTGGGCTGTAATCTGGAGAGCTGAGTTTGATTCTCCACTTTCTCTGCCCCACCTGCTGCCCCACATGTTTTTTGTTGTGGGGAGAGAAAAGGGGGGCGGTGGCGTTTGTTAGCCGTTTGGAGACTCCTTAAAGCGAACTGCACCTGGGGTGCATGTGCCCTGCGTCCTTGCCACAGCCCCGCCCAGGAATGCCCCGCCCCATTATGCCCGGCCACGTCCCCGTCATGCCCCGCCCAGTCCCATTGGGGCTACGCCACTGTTTGAATCCCACCACCATGGGAACCTGTTACTAAAATTTTTTGATCCCACCACTGTTTTAATTGCTGTTCTTTTCTGACCCTGTGATACTTTTGTTGGCAATAACAGAGACCAAAACTGTACACAACATTCCCAAGAATGGCTATGTCATGCTATAAGGCATTACGATGCTGCCAGTTTTATCTTCAAATCCCTTCAAATTAAATTGGCACTTTTCCCAACCACTGTGCACCGAGTCAGTGTTTTAACAAAGCTATTAGTCACTATGACTTCAGACTATCAACATACACATGAAAGCAGACTGTTGGGATCCCCAAAAGTATTTTAGTTACATTGAACCTCATTTGCTGTTCCTGCTAGTTGCCTTCTGGACGAGCTTGAAGAGATCATTTTGGAGTTATTTAATGTAGTATTAACTGCAAACTTGGCCACCTCACCTCTGACTCCAAATTACTAATGACTACATTAAATAGCACCATTCTTAATGAGCCTTAGCAGACTACTTTACTTACTTCCCTCTATTGCAAGAGCTCCTCTTTTTCTTCTTTAAAGCCATCTTCTTTAAAATGGATTTGAAAGGGAATTAGATAAATTCATACAGGATAGGTCAATCAGTGGCTAGTAGCCATGGTAACTAGAGGCAATGGACTACTGAATACCAGTGCTAGAGCCATTGACTTCTATGCTGTTGCTGGCCTTCCAGAATAACTGCAATACAGACCACTGATCTGATCTGATCCAGCAAGATTCTTCTTATGTTCTTTGCTTTCCCTTATGTTAGGTCAGTGATCTAGAAAGGCAGGGGTGAAAAATATCTTACCAATACACTGTTGGGAAATCTCAAAGCAGAAGATTTGTGATACTGGCTTTTACAGCATTCTTACTGATACTGTGTAGTAGTTTGCACCAGCTTACTTTCACCCCTGCTGGGAGACCCCAGCAAGCAAGAGGGAAGGAAATGCTTCTTTATTAAAGCAATGGAGATGTCACCATCACCAACAAAAGGGCAGCTGAGGACAGCGGAGGAAACTGGTAATTCCAATGACAGCTGCAGCACAAGTAAGTGATCATACTCCACGTCTCTACCTAACTCCGCTCTGTCTCTTAGCCATGTTGCAGCCCGACCAAGAGATGCTCATACATAAACACGTTATACACAAAGATAAATACATAAAGATAAAAAGAACACAACAGCAGTTTCTTCACTGCTCTGGTAACAACTGACTGAATTTGTTGCAGCAACATGCTGTTTTCTCAAAACGAATTGCAAGCTGCCAGAAGATGGCAACACTGCATGCCATCAGGATAGTAACTGTGTGCTAAAATAGCATCACATAAATGTCATAATTTTCTGAAACAAGTTCAGGTTAGTAAATCGGCCCAGGATCTCTCCTACATTATTTACTGATCCATCTCAAAGACTCTGATGGAATACACTATCTGACAACCACCTCACTCTTCTCTCAACATGAGATGGCAACAATATAATGGGCTAAGTTTCAGCGACTCAGAATCCCGAAACTGATCTGCAGGTGTGCATTAAAACTACACTTATTGCTGTCTTAGCTAGAAAACTAAACATGTCAAGAACTCTACAAAATGCCAGATCTTTTTATGTAAGATGCTAGGTTATGTACTGCGGTTTTAATAGTTTTAATTTATGTTAGTCTATATGTTGTTGTGTGTCAATTTGAGTCCTGCTAGACAGGAAGATGGGATATACATATAAGCAAATAATAATAATATAAAAAACTCAGATAATATTACTGTGAAGTGCATCTCAGTCTACTTTTATTTCAGCAGAGTGCCCCGGAATCTAAGCAATTTTTAAATCTACAACACAAAAATAGAAAATATTCAGAACGCACAGAAAACCAGTCAACTTGAAAGTGATCAAAAATGTCACGTGAAATTCTGCAGTAAAAGCTGTGATCATGGATGTATTTCACAACACTATGTGGAGAAATCTGCAAGTTTGCTTGTAGGGGAGGCAGAATCCTCAGACTTGAGCGAGCCGTTCTAGGACTCTTCGATAATCTGAAACAAGCTGCTGGAAAGTCTCGTCTAGTTGTTTGTGCTGCAGATTTAGATCTATTTGGTTCAACTGGTTGGTTAACTCTTCTGGTCTCAAGCATCTTCTCATCTTCGCAATCTCTCTCTGCTTTTTCTAAGACAAAACACAAAATTTAAACAGATGAAGCATGTTTCACTGTTAAGACTGAATTGCTATTTTTATATATTTATATTAAGCTCAGAAATCCAGAAAGCCCAAGAATGGATCTTTGTCATTTCTTTTTACACACAATTGGCACCCTATAACCAAAGACAGCCACAATTAAATCCTACTGTGCTGTGTTCAATTAAAGTAATTGGTCCAGGAGGATTTACAATGTATTGATTCAATACCTTACTTTAATAGAAAAAAACACAATGCACAAAGATTAGAATCTATGGCAGCCAAGCCAAAATGCTTGGAAGAAACAGATGATGGCATAGACATGCCCACTCTTTGTCAGTTGCTGTTGGCACTCCTTTGATATTATATTTAAGTGAGTGCCTTCCATTTTACTGGAGTCCCCAGTCCCAATTGGTTGTGGTGGGTTTTCCGGGCTGTGTGGCCATGGTCTGGTGGATCTTGTTCCTAATGTTTCGCCTGCAACTGTGGCTGGCATCTTCAATGTGATACACCAATGTGATACACGATCCCCAGGCGTGAAAGCCTTCGACAATACATTCCCCAGTCCCAGTTTCTTCAATCAAGGACATTATTTGATTGCCTTCCACCACACTCTGGACCTTTCAAGGTGCCCTCCACTTATACCATTAAGTATGAGGTACTTTAACAACTATCAAACTTTACGTTGTTCCTCTCTGGTATAAAAGTACAATCCGGCAATAAGAAATCTCTCTATTTCCCTCTCCATTATCAAGCAACAGTTTGAGAATGAAGGCCACTGTTGACAATTTACAGGTACTTCGAGGTCTCCTGCCATTTTTGAACAGAAAAGCTGCAGCAGAGGTTGCAATTGGGAATCAAACAGAAAGGAAGCAGATGCTTAATCCTTTCCCTCATTGCAGTTTTTCTGTTTGTTTTTAAACTACTACTACCATGCTGTTTTTCCACCTGTACGCCAAAAAACCCCTCTACTTCTTTCCACCCCCCAAAAAACAGCTTAAGAGCAGTAATGGTAAAGAGAGGATGAAAGGATTAAGATGCTCCCTTTCTCCCCACCGCTAGGACCACTTGTCTGCTTAAATCAGCAGGTCATAATGGCCCCTTTTCAGTTTAAAAAATATATAAGGCACACAATATGAGTCACTCCCTTATTTTGAAACTGTCTAGTGTTTTTGGGACAGCCAGGAGCACAATTGATTTCTTCCTGTAAGGAAGGAAATGTACTTGCTTCAAACATCAGTGGCAGCTACCAAGTACTGCAAAACATTCAGTGTAATGACTGCTCCAGCTCCAGGCTTAATCCTAATAAACTGTGGAGCTCTCCTCTACACCTTTTGGCCCTTCCTCCTTTTTACTCTGGCCCCTTGCCCCTTCTCTGCTGCTAATCAACAGCTTTTGAGTGTCATTTTCTAGGACAAATCTGCTTTTGAACTCAGTTACTGGTTGGGAACCAAAGTACTGCATAGAATATCCCGTATATGCATTGGGATTGTGAGCGTCCCTTTTCCAACAACAGCTCCCCATCCCCTGGCCTAAACTCCACAGAAGTGCCTGGTGAGGCACTTGAGCCAGACAGGGAAAATGGTAGTCTCTTTCATGACCCCGCTGTGGGAGTACATATGCCTCTCTGCATCATGGCTACTGAATACTTTTTCCTCTGAATAAATGCAATACACTCCATGGCAAGATAAATTTCCCTGCTAAAAAGCAGTCCTTCCATCCTTTTACAGAGCTTTCAACATGAGCTCTGCTAGAAGGATGGTGTCTTTCTAAATGCTCACTCTGTATCACACTGCTGTTAATACTCAGATTTTAGTGCCACAAGGAGCAGAAGACCAGAAACTGGGCCATGATTCTATGCAGACCAAGTGCTCATGCTTTAGACCTCCAGTTTGTCATAAAGGTCAGAACATCGGTTGGCTGGTATTTCAACCCAAACTCAAAAACAGAACAATGGGCTAGTTCCAGACTGAAGTTCCCATAAGAACAACTGAACTTTCTTGTCTTGCCTTTCCTGCTGATCTCCACAAAACGTTGCCAGGAGACCCTGCAGCAGGAAAAGGGAATTGGAGGAAATTAATAATTTAGTCTGGATCCAACCGAACAAATGTAAAGGTAATAAATATGAACCTGAAATATAAATAGAGGTGTAGCAAAACAAACTGCACAAAATATTGAACATCTTAAGAAACTTTTTAAAAGTACACCAGAGTAAAAAGACACCTTGTAAGGACCCATTAGTCTTCTTTTTATATCCAGTCTGTAACTTCTAGACTGCTCTGCATTAGCCATGTCTGTTGCACGTAACCGGAGAATTTCATAAACTCGTCTTGTATGTTGCTAGCAAACAAGAGAAACACATTATCCAAAGGCTTACAATTATTTTCCACTCTTTACATATTAAGAAAACTCCCTCTCAACTCTACCTTGTAACTCCAGCATATATTTCTCTTATGCTAATATTATTTCATAGTTGCATGAGCACTAGCATGCTATGGTAGTTAAGAGTGGGAGACATTAATCTGGAGGTTTGTTTCCCCACTCCTACACATGAAGCCTTGGGCTCATCACAGTTCTCTCAGAACTCTCTCAGCCTCACCAAACTCACAAGGTGACTTTTGTGGGGAGAGGAAGAGAAGGAGTTTGTAAGCTGCCTTGAGCCTCCTCAAGGGAAGTGATATATAAATCCAAACTCTTCTTCTCTTTTTAAAAACTGTTTTCTCAATATTGATCCCATTGGCCCTTATTCAAAAATTCCCAAACACTAAAAAAATTAGCTGATCTGTTTTCATGTCTGGGGGCAAAAGAGACTTGGTGGTGAAAGAACACATTTCCCAGTGTGGCGAAAACTGACCAAAGGAGATTCAGTTCCTCTTGCAAACTAGGTTTTCCACCCCCAATGGTACAATGTTCTGTGGAGATTTGGTAGCACATTTTAGCCAACAGAGCCAGTGGGCCAAACAGAGAGGAAGAACACATGCCATTTTGTTGATCTAACTTATGGATTCTGAGAGTCACTGTGCAAAAGTCCTTCAAAGCACCAAAATGTCACTCAGTTCCACAGCAGATATCCTTCAGCTGCTGTGACAGGTACAGAAGCCTATTGCCAAACATGAAACATTTTTTCCTATGAACAAAAGTACTACACTACTAAGAAGCAACAAAAAATTTTTTATACTCAAACAGTAGTTCCTAGATGAGGACAGCTGTAATTCCCTTTTACTGTTTACTTTCACACTTTAAACCTCAGTACTCATTATGAACAAATGCACTCTGAACACAGCAGCTTCAATCTCTTTAAGAACATACATTTGTCCTTCGTTTCCCTTTTTAGGAATGCAATGCATTTACAGGTTTCTCACTGACTGGCGGTTCTGGTCTCATCTCTTTCCAGTTCTATATCCTACTTTTGACGCACAACTGGAAAAAAAAAAAACCCACTAACCATAACCTCACACTGCAAAGCTACATGCTTCACTTTCTGAAATCCACTGTCAGTTCTTTGCGTTGATTCAATGCAATATTCAGACCCCTTTCTTGTTTTCTTACACATCACCCAGATATCCTCTTTAATGTTTTCAAAACATTCTAACCAAGTTATCCGTGAGACAGTCAAAGGGCAACACCTCAATATACTGCCATAATGTAAAAGGTGACCCTTTCCCCCGTCCTTCCTATAATGTTTTTGCTGTCCACATATTCTCGAATAATCTTGACAATTATTTTTCTAGAAAACTGATGCCCTAGATTCTAAAATGCTTTACTGAATTAATCACCCATCAGTGGCGTCTTGACACAGTGGATTATGAATACAACGCAGTGGATTATGTGTACTACCTACACTCAGCCCTTCTAGACAACTGACATCAAAGCTCAAAGACAGGCTGAACTTGTCTAGTCGTGGATCAAGATATGGTGGTGGGCATGTACTAAAACCAAGTGGTGTCTTCTAGGAACACTGTCTGGAATCCAAAGAAATAGTGACGGTCTTTTGGGATTCTGCCCACCTAGAATAAATGTGTTGTTTATGGGTACTTTTAAATGCTTATTCCTTAAACAGAAAATGTGCATTTCATGTACCTTATTCACTTTCAACTTCTGCTGAGCCTCGGTCACCATCTCTTGGCTGAAACCTTGCTTCAGCTTCTCTGGGGAAAAGCAAGGCAGGTCTTGGCAAAGCTTCACTAGGACAAAGTCTCGTAGTTTCACGTAATTTTCAGATGGGTCTTCCGCTAGAAGAAAAAAAGTGTTCGCATCTTGAAGACTGATCCTTTTTCCCTTTACAAACAGTGTGAGGCTCCAGAAGTCTCTTAAAATGCCAGTGTTTCATTGTGGATAACCCAGTAAATATTTTTAAAAGTTCAGACAAGAACAGAATGTGCTTTAAGACAATATAATGTAGTTACTCAAATCTAAACCCATCGAAATCTACATAGGGTTTGCCAAGTATGTTGCTGGGAGACTGGTTTACCCCTTGGCTGTTTAGCCATCGGGCCTCTAGAAGCTAACTTCGGTGAGGCTGTTTTTCATTTTCTAGCTGCAGCATTCACATTGATAGTGCCTTCTGCCTTCCCAAGTTTTGCTCATTCTGACCCCATACAACACAAACCTGAACATTAATTTCCACAGTGAGATTTAAGCATTCTTCCCTGTTCCTTTCAGTCCAACATAAAGAAGTCAAACTAAAGAGCCGTTTGCTATAGTAAAACCAGAGGCTTTCCACTGACTCAATAGGCTTTAAGCATTGCAGCCTTTAACAACCATACTTCAGCTCAGAAAGTGGGAGTCTTCTGCAGGTTGCATACTAATGAACGATCCCTGCCAACGTTTATAGTCTGCAGCGTTCTTGTTTCCATTTCCCTCTGACACTTGGAAACACAAAAACTTCTTTTAATAAAATGAGATAGTTTTAAAACACACGAATAAACATTCAATCACAGGTTACAGGACTGGGATTTCAGCATAAGCTTAACTTAAAAAAAAATTCAAGTAAGCCATTACTAGAAAAATTATTCCAGACGCTGATTCTACATCTATATATGTAGTCACCTCATACTGAGTCAGGCCACTGGTATTGTCTACTCTGACTGGCAGCAGCTCCCTGAAGCTTAAGGAAGAGGTCTTTTTCATCACCTGATACCTGATCCTTTTTTTTCCACTGGAGATGCCAGGGAGTGGACCTGGGACTGTCTGCATGCCAAACAGATACTCGGCTACAGAGCCCACCCCCCCTCTCTCTTATCTGTCTAGCTTTGTTATCTGGCAATCATGGGGAAAGAATTGCAGGGTAATACAGCATGATGCTGGCAGGGGATGATGGGAACTGTAGTCCACAACATCTGGAGGGCCACGAGTCTGACACCTATGCCTAGCTTATTGCTCAGACCTGCCTCCACCCAGAAGAATCCACAGCAACCAAGACCTACTTCATTGAGAACACCATGCAGACAGTTCTCACATCTGGCAGGACCTTTCACTGAAATCATCCTATGCAGCAGGCAGGTGAGAGAGCCCAGGACCCTGCCAGCACAGCTGAGGAGAAATGAGGCACCTGAGGATGACATTAGCTGGCAGCACCAGTTGTCAGAAGCTCAGCAATGGGCAGAGACATCAAGCTGGCCAGCACGGAGGTGGAAGTGGGTTGTACATGTGCCCCACGATACATGAGCATGGCAACAGAGGGGGAGAAGCTTGCCTTCTTGGCAATGCCAGTTAACTGAGTATTCTGGATAATCAGGCTTTTACTGTACCACTTTGTAGACAAGAAGTTCACAATGTGGCTCCTACTGAGGACAAGGCTTACAAAGACATAAGAGAAGGGATAGTTTTAGAAGATAGCCATGTTGGCCTGCAGTGCAATGGTTAAAGAGCAGCAGTGGCATAATGGTTAAGAGCGAGTGCACTCTAATCTGGAGAACCGGGTTTGATTCCCTGCTCTGCCACTTGAGCTGCGGAGGCTTATCTGGGGAAATAGATTAGCCTGATCACTCAAACACACGCCAGCTGGGTGACCTTGGGCCAGTCAAAGATCTTCGGAGCTCTCTCAGCCACACCCACCTCACAGGGTGTTTGTTGTGGGGGGGGGGGGCGGAGGGAGGGAAAGGAGATTGTAAGCCTCTCTGAGTCTCCTTACAGGAGAAAAATGAGGGATATAAATCCAAACTCTTCTTTTTCTAAGTGCAGTAGCACCTTGAGACCAATAAGAAAGGGGAAGTAAAGTGGATAAAAGGTAAATCAAGATTATAATCCCGCTTATTTAATAGCTGTTTACGAACCCAAATAAAAGTTCCATAGCTATATTTGCATGAAAGTTTCCACACAGTAGCTATTTTAATAAATGACAGCAACGTTTAATGCAGTAACGTGAAGAGATCTGTTCATAAAGTTTTAAACATTGTTTGGTGCTTGCCCTCCTACAGTTGAGGGGGTGCTTCTATTTTTCCTAATCACAAGTGTACACTGGGGATTGAGGTAACCCTCAAATTGCTGACTGAACATACTGCATTATCGTATTGTGTAATAACAACTATGAACATATCAGTAATCAGACTATGTCCCCTTACAGAATGTTCTTCACTGGCAGAGCTAAGTCAGTACAACCGGTAACCATTACCAAAACTAGTTTTTTTACAACAGCCCCTTCTTTACTTTGCAGTAGCCCAAGCACATTACTCTGAATGAGGGCTTATCAGTTCTGAAGCTATGAACGTGTTGAATTGCTTACACAGATGCAGCAAACTTGCTTGTTATGACAGGGACTGAGCATCTCCCATGGCAAACATGCCATTATCTGGAGCAGGAAACAAGGAGACACCATAGTAAACCTGAAGACCCACCTGAGTAGCGAAGGAACAGGCATGCTAGGGGAAATTTTCTCTGCACACTCACTGGATTCCTTTCCACTAAGCTAGATCACATAACTCTCTTCCTCTAACTCTTCTTTCAACAAGAGAAAGACATCTTTCACTAAAAAATGACCTTTTCTGATGGAGAAAAAGGGCTGGAAAGGAGTCATAGGATCCAACCATACATAGTTATTCTTTCTTATGTATGGTTGGATCCTATGACTCCTTTCCACAGATCTGAACACGGCCACAAAAAGAATAAATATGTATGGTTGGATCTTGTGACTCCTTTCCACAGATCTTTCCACGGATCTGAACACGGCCAATAGTTAAATGCATTTTATCTCACTTATTCAGAAGGAAGCGTGTCTGGAGCAGTTTACAGGAAGTGCCTCCAGTTGGAATCAGTGGGTTGAACCCAACTGTTCATGAATTGTTGTTCCACATGTTTTCCGCAGCAAGGATAGTGATTGCACAACAATGGAAGTCCGTGAAGATACCGAACTTAGAGGACTGGAGAAATAAAGTCCAGCAATTATATATCATGGACAGAATTTCTTTTAACCTAAAAGACCGGCCAGCGGAGGAGTATTACAGAATCTGGCAGCCATGGATTAATTACGTAGCAATAGTTAATAAAATATCGACTAAAGTGTTAAGGTTTAAACAATTTTTTTTCAGATGAATCCAATCTGTATTCTTACATATTTTATTATTACAATGTTTACTATATAATGGTAGAGGGGAAGTCAGTAGGGGATATAAGTTGGGTGTGGGGAGGATGGGGTGGTGGTAAGGGAAAATGAATACATATTAAACTGAGAAGCAATGTCTAGATAATGAGTATTATAACTTTATTATGTAATCTGTTATTTTTGAATGGACAAACTTGCTCTCATTTGTAAATGAACGAATTAACGATTTTTTCCTTACAATTGTGGAAAATGCAATAAATATACTTATTAAAATAAAAATGAATTGAATGAATGAATGTATAAAACACGCTTTGCCACCTTTCCGTTCCCGACATAGCCGTCTGCATCCTCCACAAAGCTGTTCTGGAACCCTCAGGAATGGAGTGAGAAATCAGCAATAATAGCCTTGTGCCAGAGTTCAGGGTGTGAAGGCAGAGTTACTGCCAACGCAGGGACAACTTTTTGGGGAATGCAGAGGAAAGAAAAATCCACCCCTTTGTTGAAAGAGTAATAGAAATGTATGTGAATCAGAATTGCAAATTAGTAGTAAGTTTCCCTTTCGTGAAAAGAGACAGGATTGGTCCCGTTCACAACCGTCACCGAGATTAACCACTTCGGGCTAACTCTAAACCAACAACTATTTTATAAATCCAATTATCTTGCAGCTCTGACTCAGTTTGATGCACCGTTTACGTAGCTAACGTCACTTTCAATGCCATCTCACTCTCATAATTTCCTATCTCCCTTGTATCTGCCCAGCACAATTTCCCCTAACAGCAGCAATGAGAAATGGATGAAAGAGGAATTCATCTCTTCTTACCCTGCCTTTCAAGCTCCCTGTTGAAAACAGCATGTTCCCTGGCAGATTATTCTACAGGGCAATTTAAAATCTGTTTTAGAGTACTTCTGCTGAAACACACACGCGCACACCACACTCTGCACACTGATGCAGAGAGGCCTGCTGTCCATCACTGTATGGCCTAGCTCCATTTCAATGTGCTATAAAGGGGGAGATGATGTAATGCGTGCCCTTGCTGTAAAATGCAGACAGAATATTCTGCTTACAGAGTTGTATGTTTAAACAGACTTTTGTCCTTAGTCACTATGGCCCCTTCCACACATGCAGAATAATGCACTTTCAATCCACTTTCAAGCTGGATTTTACTGTGCAGAATAGCAAAATCCACTTGCAAACAGTTGTGAAAGTGGATTGAATGTGCATTATTCTGCATGTGCGGAAGGGGCCTATTTCTCATCAAAATGCTTACATTACTTGTTCTGCAGATGCTGGAAACAGTCTGGAAATTCCATGGGACTTTGCTGGACTCAGCCTTGAGTAGCAGATGCAGTAGTATCGAGCTTGCAAAAGATGTATAAACAAGCTGTGTTACTTTGCAGCAAAACCGGGGCTTTATGTACCCACACAACTCCAAACTGCAAGCAGTGTTTGCAAGTCAGAGGATTGCTTCAGACAGTTTGAGAGACAATGGGAAGTGCTGTTGCTAAAAGAAAACTACTCCTGGCCACACATACAGACCTTGTTGGTTGCACAACGGAGCTCAGTAGATTGTGGTGATTAAGTTTTTATTGGTAATGAAACTTATTGTATGTATCCTTGTAGCACATTTAGCATCTTATTGTTCCCACTAGTTCAGACTGCCTTTCTCTGAAATGCAGCCTCTTTCCCATGGTTTCTTAATAAGAAATGAAATGGATTTCCCACACCCACTGTTCAAAATTTTGCTGGAATAGACCTACATACTGTAATTCCAGAACGCCTCAAAACACACAGCTAGTTCCATGTACTTAAAGAGCTGCCAGAGACAGTTTGTACTGCGCAGGGATAGCGTTCAATGAAATGTTTCAGTAGGTGGGAAAGCTGACATCAGAGACGCCTAACTCAAGCCTGTGACTCATTTCCAACTTGATAGAATATCGCAGTGGTGGCGAACCTATGCCACTCCAGATGCTCATGGACTACAACTCCCATCAGCCCCAAATTGGCCATGCTGGCAGGGCTGATGGGAATTGTAGTCCATGAATATCTGGAGTGCCATAGGTTCACCCCCACTGGTATACCTCCTCTCCTTCAACTGCCCACACTGTATTGTTCTAGAGTAGCCTTCTACCATCTCAGTGCTGATTCTGATAATTGTTTCTAAACAGACTTGCCAGTGCTATGTGGAGTTTCATACATTTCATTCGTCGAGTCAAGAATGCTGCATACAGTCCTGGTGTTTATAAAAAAAACTATCTCCCCCCCTCCCCACATATTCAGTATGTGTTCTGATTTAGTGCTTTGTAGAAGCAAAGAATTTCAGAAACCTAATCTCTTGTCAAGTCAGCTGCGCAAGAAAAAAAATGGGCTAATTAACTGGTAATCCTTTCACGCCAGAGATTGAATTTCCATAGCGTCCTGTTCTCAGTAAGGAAAGGATTTGAAGAATTACATGATACACAGTCCTGCTATAAAGAAGGATAGTATTTAACCTTGCCCTCTTCTTAAGTCAGTCTTTGAAAGATCATTTAATTCTGACAGATGAATTCAGAAAGTTATGGCACCAGCAGCCAGCAAAAGAACAAAGTTTCACATACACGAATTCCCGTCTCCCAACAAAAGCCTCATTCCCGTACCTGTTATATCAAGCACTGTAGGGGACAACATATAGTATCTATGAACTGTTTCTAAAAGCTGAGCTCCATGACCTTCTCCTTGGAATGGAGGCAATATCAACATTTGGCTGCGGAAAGAACAAGGGGGTGGGGAGAAGAGAAATGTTTACCGAAAAAGGACTACAGCCACTTTGAAAGCAAAGCTTTTTACTAATACTTATTTACAACGGCTTACAAGTTGCAGCAATATATTACAAACCACAAAAAAGCCAATATATTCCAGTCTGGGTTTGAGCTCTTTTCCGTGTTTTTTTTTAATGCAAACAAACAAATAAATTCAAAGTCAAACAAGAGACTTTTGCATTTTTTTTTAAAAAAACAAACATTATCAAACAAGGATTGGGAACTTCCAACAGTTCTCTCGCCCGAAATAAAAGGCAAGGCACATGTTACGTTGTCAATTACCTTACACGTGGCCGGGTTTTGTCTGGGTACACATAGTAATTATAGACTGTCATATAGCCTACGGTCGCAAAGAGCGTCGCTCCATCCTTATTATACTTCTCAAATCTGCAGATAAAACAGAAAGCCAAGCAGGTCAATTACAGTCGCGCTCCCATGCAGTGTCCATTTTCTTTTCCATTCTCTGACTGAATTTTCAGTGTCAGCAAGCTACTCTGTGAGGGCCCAATGGGTACACCTGCTATGTTCTGAATGTACAATTCACTTAATTGGTGTGCAGCAACTTGGATAAATCAGACCTCTTTACAGCACTTCAGCGCACTTGCCTATTATAAAGATGAATAGGTGGCAAGTAAAAGAAAACACAGGCAAAGCTCATTTTACTGTTTAAGCCCCACATTCAGGGATCCATTGGACAACAGTATTTAATTTGGCTCTATTCTCAAAGGCCTCAAAAAGCATAATGGGTGCAAACTCCAGCCTGATAAACAATAGTTTTCCTTTTCCTGGGAAAAAATATCGTTATACTGTCCCAAATAATTGGCCAGCCACAATTAAAAATGCAGCCCTTTGTAGAGGTAATAAGGTCCGCTGCCGCTTTAGGACTGTACTTACACTAGAAAGTAGTTCCATCGCTCGTCGTCCACGTCAATAAAGCTAGCAGTTTCAATAAACCACATCAAGAAGGTCTGAAGCCTTTCATGATACTCTCGAAAGCCTGGGCATGTCATGTCAGCCTAGGGAAAAAGTCAGGTGAAACCCTTCACAGAAAGGAAGGCAGTGGAACATCATGTTTCTGTAGGGAAGGACTTAAAAGTTAAGCGACTTTTGCAAACATAAACATTTTTCAAATATTGCAAGAAAACTGCATAAAAGCCACGAAAACTGAAGTACAACAACTATATCATTTGGTGTCAATGAGCCTTTTTTTTACCTTGTATATCTGATAAGTGATATCTTCACCAGCTTCTCTGTTGTGCACAGAATATGTATGCAATAATATTCCAAATGGCTTGAAGTTCACATCCTTTTCCAGCAGACACGCAAAGTCATCTATACTTCTGTTAAAACCTGGTGGAATAATTTCTCTGATTTTATTCTCTATGTCATCTGCCTGGAAGTCAAGAGGAGAAAATCACAGTGATTTTTTTTAACAAGTCCACAGAAAATGTATATATACACCTTCATTCCTCTGGGATAACAAGAGGATCTTTATTCACATATGACATAGTTAAACCTTTGGTTTGTTGACTCTAGGTGATCTTAACTTCCCATAGTTCTGCAGAAAAAGTTGCTGTGTAGATCCAGAAACAAAAAGCTGTAGACCTTACAGACATGAGTCTCAGTGCTAGATGCTCCACTGTGGTCCTCACCAGAGTTCAGAGCACAGCCCGCCCTTCAAAGCCATCCACCAGAAACACAAATGGTACGAAGGCATTCTAGTTTCCCCAATTTTCAACGTTGTGCTGAAGGAAGCTATTTGCCTCATTCCCAACGGAGGGGGGTGGAAACAAGGAAGTGCCTGACCATTCAAATAATCACAGTTACTTAGGAGGACCACACATATATGAACTACAGCTGTTAGCTGTTCCTTAGCTGGCTTCCACAAATAACATACTGTATATACTCATGTATAAGTCGACCCGCATATAAGTCGAGGCACCTAATTTTACCACAAAAAACTGGGAAAACTTATTGACTCGCGTATAAGTTGAGGGTGGGAAATGCAGCAGCTACTGGTAAATTTCAAAAATAAAAATAGATACCAATAAAATTACATTAATTGAGGCATCAGTAGGTTAAATGTTTTTAAATATTTATTTCAAAGAAAAATAGTAAATTAGCTCTGTAAGTGGAAAAGGGAGTCAACAAAAACAATATGGTCTCAACAATAACTTTAAAAGTACAAAAACCTTAGCTCAACCAGCAACCAAGCTAAAACACAAGAGTTAAAATCCTTCAAAACTAAGTTTTTTGTCAGGGGGCAATGTTTTATAAGAGGCATAGTGCACTCAACATTTCAGACTATCTTTAGGAGACTCTCCTGATGATACCAGCCAGGTTTGGTGAAGTTTGGTTCAGGGGGTCCAAAGTTATGGACCCCCTAAACCAAACATCACCAAACCTGGCTGGTATCAGCAACGGATTATCCTGATGATACCAACCAGGTTTGGTGAAGTTTGGTTCAAGGGGTCCAAAGTTATGGACCCTCAAAATGTAGCCCCATCTACTGTTAGCTCCCATTGGAAACAATAGGGGATGATGCACCCTCTTTGGGGGTCCATAACTTTGGACCCCCTGAACCAATCTTTACCAAACTTGGGTGGGATCATCAGGAGTGTCACCTGATGATATCCTGAAATTTTGGTGCTGCTAGACCAGGGGTAGGGAGCCTGCGGCTCTCCAGATGTTCAGGTACTACAATTCCCATCAGCCCCTACCAGCATGGCCAATTGGCCATGCTGACAGAGGCTGATGGGAATTGTAGTTCCCGAACATCTGGAGAGCCGCAGGTTCCCTACCCCTGTGCTAGACTAATAACTGCACTCCCTGGCGGCCAACAAAGTAAAAACCCAAAAATATTTTTTAAAATACAACTGACTCGTGTATAAGTCAAGGGGGGCTTTTTCAGCACAAAAAATGTGCTGAAAAACTCGACTTATACACGAGTATACACGGTACATGGCCAGGCAGAAAATATTAGTTCAATGAGTTAAATGTAATGCGATTAGGGAGATGCTAAATTTTCTGATTCACTAATGCCGCTTTCCCTTTAACTGAAGATTCCCGTTCACACTTATTCAAAAATGGTATTTTATCAGAAATCAACTAATCACCTCCCATCAATTAAGAGAAAAATTCAAGACAATGGTTGGATCATAAACATGTGTTTTGGAAGCTGTGGTGTGGGATCATGGAACCCCCTTCTCATTTCACCAATCCCAACACTGTTCCTGAGAATCCTCAACCCTCAAAGCCAAGACTTCATGGGATGAAGGTGACAGAAGAGTGGGAACGTTTCCTTTTATGATCCAAACTCCACTCATGCTAGAAGGGATCCAACCCAATCTCCCCCCAAACCTGCCCTCTCCTACCAACAGTGCCCAATGTCTCTATGGTGACAAACCACGGGGGGGGGGGGGGGGGGATGGGGATACCAATTCAATTCTTCCATCTCAAAGGCTCATTTGTAGCCTTTCCTTGATGCCAATATGACCTGGTCAGATACCTCACCATCCTTACTAAATGCAACTTTGACTCACATACCATTCTGCTAGGAGGGTGCAAAGAGTCTTGAAAGCTAGGAGCATTTTAACCACACTTCATACCTATCACTCAATATGGAGTTCTGTAGTGAATAAACTTCTTGCTTTTTCTGAGCATGCTGGACACAATCTCACATTCTGAGCCAAGCAACAGCACCCTCTCAAAACGAGGGCACTTAGGTAACTAATTGGCAGTGCCAGAATAAAGACCAACTCTTTTCCCACCTGTACGTGCAAGCCAGAATACAAGAATCCAAACATGCAAGTGCCAAGGAAACACAGAACAAGGATTCTGAGCCAAAAATACTCTTAACCATTAAGGAGGAAAAAAAACCCCACATTAAGATGCAAGAAAAAAGGCCCACACGACTGATTGTTCAATCTTAATTTAACCAAAGGGTCGAGAAATGAAACACGTGCATGTCCCCACCAAAACTGAATCAAGATTAAAATTAGACTTGTTAAAGAGCTGAAGTGAACATTACAGACTATCAGCTGAGCAGACAGCATAATCCTTTTCAGGCCCCCGAAAAAACCACTTGATTGAATACATTTACTACTTCTCCTTAACCATGAATATTTGATGAAGTTTCACAATAACGTATTGCTGCTTCTCACCAGGCAATAAAACTTAATGAATTGGTCTCAACTTAACAAAACCCCTAAAACCCCCTTAAAAAGCCTGACATTACATTCAACAAAATGAGCTTACGTCCTATTCAAGCCTCGGGCTTAACAAAGAGCCCAGGTTTGCACTTAATGGAGTTTGCCGTGAGTTCAGCTGTAATGTTTGTATTGTATCTATTTCCATAAGGACTGACACAAGAACACTTTGTGTTAACTTGCTAAGCAGCTCTTTCACACCGTTTACATGCATGAGTAGTATTAATTCTAAACAAGACCCTTGCTACTTAGCATTCAAAACAGGGAAATTAAGACGCTTAGGACAAAATACACTACAAAAGGCTAATGCAACATACTACCAATTCTGTCCTTTCAACTGTTCTCCCTCCCCCTCCCCCACCCAGTAGAAGCAATGCACCTGCAAATGAATAATACTTTACCATTAGCTATATTTTGGGGATGTAGAATATGGATGGCATTCAGCCCAAGCGCACTTCATCCTTAAATGCTTTGCAGCTACCCATGTTCATATTTAATCAGCTTTATTTTCCTAGAGACATTACGTAGTTTTGGGATATGCCTCTACAATGCTTGTTTTAGAGCCCGTTTTCAAGAACTTTAAATTCTCAAGGAAGTGCATTTGGAATGTTTTCTCTTTTTCCCCAATACATTTAGCACACACACTTTGGCACTCTACTATTGAGTAAGCTGATTTGAACAATAATTGATATATTTTCTTAAACTAGAAGCATCCTGATTAAAAGTGTAATAAATATGTGCCTGCAGCCATATCACACTGCCAAGCTTAACTTATAAATCATCTCCAGTTGGGGATCCCCAGGTGGTTTTGCACAGTTAAGAACAATAAAAAGACACTTAGCTACAATAAAAATTCAACTAAAAACAAAGTCTATAAAATACAACAGAAATCAATATTTACTCATTTAAATTTATAGGTTGTCCTTCCTTTTATGGGCTCAATACAATACAATAAGAATGTAAGAACGAGTCTGCTGGATCAGACCAGAGTCCATCTAGTCCAGCACTCTGCTACTCGCTGGTCCACCAGATACCTTTGGGAGCTCACATGCAGGATGTGAAAGCAATGGCTTTCTGCTGCTATTGCTCCTGAGCACCTGGTCTGCTAAGGCATTTGCAATTTCAGATCAAAGAGGATCAACATTGGTAGCCATACATCAACTTCTCCTCCATAAATCTGTCCAAACCCCTTTTAAAGCTATCCAGGTTAGTGGCCATCACCACCTCCAAACACCAATCACGCGTTGCGTGAAGAAATGTTTCCTTTTATTAGTCTAATTCTTCCCCCCAGGATTTTCAATGGATGCCCCCTGGTTCTAGTATTGTGAGAAAGAGAGAAAAAATTCTCTCTGTAAACATTTTCTATCCCATGCATAATTTTATAGACTTCAATCATATCCCCCCTCAGACGTCTCCTCTTCAAAGTAAAGAGTCCCAAATGCTGCAGCCTCTCCTCATAAGGAAGGTGCTCCAATCCCTCAATCATCCTCATTGCCCTTCTCTGCACTTTTTCTATCTCTTCGATATCCTTTTTACTCCATCACTGCCACCACTCTTGATGTACCATATCTTGCAGTTCTAATTCAGAGGCCCTTTGGAAAAGGCAGACCTTCAAACCAACCTGGAAGGCCTTTAGGGAATCAGCTGCTCTCAACTCCAAAGGTAGAGAATTCAAGAGACAGAGGAAACAGTCAAAAAAATTCATCCACCAAGTTCCCAAGCCTCTATGGTTGGTTTCTTACAAAGAGTAACAATTTGTAAGTTTACACAGGAATACTGGAAAATAACAACTGTGAGCAGAAACTGGAAAGAAGTCAGTCATATTTTTTTTGTTTATTGTATTTCCTCTGTATTACATATCCCAATATGTAGTAGGCTGAAGTAAGCCAGAGCAATTAAAGGAGCTTCATGCTGTCAAGAGGCAGTTAATTAAGATGTGTGCTCTGACTTGGATGGCCCTGGCTACCCCAATCTTGTCAAATGGACCATGGTTAGTACTTGGATGGGAGACCACCATGGAAGTCCATGGCTACAACACAGAGGCTACCTACACTATCTGTGAACGTCTCCTGCTCTGACAACCCTATGGAATGGCCACAAGTTTGCTGTGACTTGGCAGAACATTCTACCACCGACAACTGAGATGTCGTTATTTGTCCTTGTGGTGAACGACCACTGCCTATTGCAATAATCATAAAGAGGGCTTTTAGGTGCTTATAGGAGATGGTAGAGATCTACTCTATGGATGGGTAAATATAATTTTTGCAAAGTTTTGAAGAGTCAACAAGATTATTTAAGAGCTAGACTGGAGAGCAGAACCCACAGAGACCCAAGTGTGCTAGTGGCAATCCTATTTTCATCAGTGTATTCTGGTCTGTCTCCACTTCACTCCTTTAAGTAGTTCTCATTTGAACCGTGGCACAGTTTACATGGAAACTATAAACTCTGGATTAGGAGACTTTCCTCTAATAAGTTTCTGCTGGACACAATTCACAATAGTCACAGAAAGACATTCTGCTTCATGCTCAGTCACTCATTACCAGGGCCAAGCCCTGGCACATAAAAGAGGTTCTCAAGAAGTGCTCAAGGTTCAACTCATTAAATCCAGTTACCAGAACTGGGCGTGAAGGGAATAAAATAAGGAAATCTTCTCTGAGATAGCTGAAAAATAATGGGACAGGGAAGTAAATATGGACTGAAATAGAAAAGAGGAGAACCAAGTGTTTGGATCTAAAATAGGCATAAAGCAGGAGTCACTGGGGGGGAGGGAAGGGAGAACTGTGAATTTCCTGCATTGTGCAGGGGGATGGACTAGATGACATTTGGGATCCCTTCAAGCCGTATGTTTCTATGATATATGAAGAGAACAAAAACAGAGAAAAACAGGAATGGCAATGTAGGGATGGAAGAGACAACAATGGAAAAGGTTGGGTTGGGGTGGAAGAATGGAGAGGAACGCATGGGAAGAAGAACAAGAATAAATGGCACACCATCATCACCTGATCTCCAACAGAGGCAGCTAATTACATCCAGACTAAGAGGGAAAGGAGGCCATTAATTCTAGTGCAGTTCAATCAGTGGTGTAGCGCCAATGGAGCAAGGGGCGCTGCGGCAGGGCGCACACGTGCCCCGGGTGCAGGTCCCCCTTGCTCCGCCCCTGAGTTCAATGCTCAACTGCACGAACAGGACAATGCAGATGAGAGAGCTACTTGAGCCAGTAAGGAACGAAGCCAGAATCAATGAAGTGAGAGGATCCCAACAATTAGGTCCTGCGAACAATAGCATACAGAAAAGAAGCCCATTTCCTGGGGTCTGTAGCAATTCACAAGCTAACTGGTGGAAATAACCTTTTAAAGCTGATGGACGCCTGACATTTCAGATCCTGGGCTTCACATTTTTTCTTCTTTATAAACAAGTTACCAAACTTATTGCAAAGAAGCTACATAAAACACTTTCACACATAAGTAGCTTAAGTCTTTGGAACAAAGCCTCTTTGAAAACAGAACTAACAGCAGCTAGTGAGGCTGGCTTCAAAGTCTGACTCCTACTCTGGAGTTCATTTAAGAGAACCCAACTCTACCACCATGTAACATGTTTTGACAGTTATGCCAGCTGCTCCTTTGCTGGACTCATACCTATTTTGTCAATTCCTTCTTTTGCATCCTTATGACTTATCAGCCCAAGAATAATCATTTATACTATTTAAGAAGATAACCAGAACCGTATCACTGGACATATGACATTTCTGAAATGAGAGCAAGCAATTTAGAATTGCATGGAGTGTTTTCACAAAAGTTTATGGAACAGCTAAGCACCACCAGATACACCATACTGGTTTACTTGACCATTTATTCAGCTTCAAGAAAATTGGAAGATGTCTGTGCAATGTGGCACTGCTCTTGTAACATGTACTTCTAAAACAATACCAGGGTGGGGAAAAAAATCAATGATTTTTTTAAAAATCAATTTTTAATTTTTTGAATAAATACTTTTGGTGGGGGGAAAAATCTGTCTAAATATACTGGTTGTGGTGGGTTTTCCAGGCTGTGTGGCCATGGTCTGGTAGATCTTGTTCCTAACATTTCGCCTGGATGTGTGGCTGGCATCTTCAGAGGTGTATCACTGTGATACACCTCTGAAGATGCCAGCCACAGAAGCAGGCGAAACGTGAGGAACAAGATCTACCAGACCACGGCCACACAGCCCAGAAAACCCATCACAACCAATTGAATCTGGCCGTGAAAGCCTTCGACAATATCTAAATATAGTTTAAATGGTTTTCTATATAAGATACGTTATAGTCCAAAGGTTATTTATTATATGATTAGGATTAGTATTTAATTATGTAACATGAGTCTGTATGTTTGTGCAATGTTTACATTGGGGGGGGGGGGGTAAATGAAACCCATTAATCCATTCACAATGTCATGCTCTTCCAGAGGTTTTTGAATTACTGTTTTGGGCAGTTTTTCTATTTATAAGTTATTATCAGAGATACTTGGTTTTGCAGTTCTCAAAACTGTCAACTTGCAGAGATAGCATGCCTTTTTTTCATAGTAAAAATGTTATAAAATACATATGCAGAGTTGAGAAAAATACTTCAATCCCATTGTTCCTTTCCAGATCACTCCCTTACCTAAAGCGCCAAGTTTCAAGAAGCTGAATGAACAGAAGCTTGTTTGGGGTGGATCTGAACAAGCAGATGGGTGTAAGGAGGGAGGAGCAAGCAGTACAAATGAAAGTGAAACCTCTTGAACAGAATACAAGTATTGGCATCTAGGTTTATATAGAATGGGGTTTTTCTCTTTAAGAGAGAATCTATTGTAGTATACTCTTTCTCACCAAAAGATGACAGGAGATTTAATCCAGTGAATTAATCCACTAGGTAAGCACTAGGACCCAAGCAGAGCATTCTAGAACAAAGAAGGTCCAGGAAATGGTGGATTAATTCACAAATCTCCTGTCATCTTTCGGTGAGAAAGAGTATGGCAGGCTGTAAAAGAGTCCCAGTTTGGGAATATTTGAATGAAGTTCCTCTACCTATGGGAAAGGAAAACAGGCATGCAAAAGGCAAACATTGCAACAAAGAAATGCAAGGCCTTGTGGCCCGAATAAAACCAAAGATAGTCGTCTACACCAACGTGGTTAACATCTATTTAATGAAGAACACTTACTTAAAGAAACTTATTTGGGCATTAATTATAATGGCACCACCCATTTACAAAACATTCATACATACAGAAGAAAAGTGATGGTGCTGCTTTATGTCTAGACACAAAAAGACAAATACAAGCCCAAAGTGTACCTGCAGCAAATAATCTGATGCAGGAAGCCAGCACTGCAATCTTCGGCAAAGCTACTCTAATCTGAGCCCAAGAATGTTTGGTTCTATATGAACTGTTAAACTTGCAGGTGATCCCATCTGTGTATTTAGCAGTAGACTGTATTCAAATGCATCTTTGCTGGCCTTCCGCCCCCAAACCCATGCCTTTTCTCAATTGTTGTGCCCTGCTATCCTATAAATACAATTGAACCAGTGAAGGCAGAAGCAATAGATGACGGGAGGATACCGTCTGTATCACATGGATAAAAATGAAAGCTTAACACCCCTTTTCCTCTCCCCACTTGAAAAGTACAAGTATTCATTCGGCTGAACAAGCAGCCTCACATTCAGGCAGACACTTGAGATGTTTCAGGGGGCTAGTCTTAATTTTGAATGGGACAGTAGAATGGTTAATTCAGGACACAGCTGTAAGCAAAGGAATTTGACCACAAAACACAAGACACAAATAAGAGCACTGTGTTATGCAAACGCAAATGTACAACCTTTGCATCTGTATCACATAAGCAAAGCTTCCTTCATGATGGAGTTCACCCTGTATAAAGGGCACCAATGACTAATATACGCAGCACTTTAAAGACAGTCTTAAATATATACATGAACATTTGTACTGAGAAAACACTTTTCCGATTCAAGTCTAGAGCTGTATGTTAATTCATAGATACTTAAGAGAAACAAGGAGGGAAGGATGTGGTGACTCAGCCGTCTCAACCTACCCCACCAAATGTAAATGTGTTTCTAAAAAATCATGTAGCATGAATGGAAGGTTCACTCGGCACTTCTGGGTAACATATTATTTCCAGGTGTCCCCTTTCACACATGGAAGCTGCTTGGGAATCCATTTATAAAACATAAAAATTTCCTTGAATCACGAGGAAAGGTGGATTATCAATATTTCAATAATGTTCTTTTCCATTCTCCATAACAAAATACTGCTTTAATTGTTTTTATGTCTTTGTATGTATTTTAGGTCTGGTTTTAATTGTTTTAATATTGTGCTTGTTTTAAAATATTTATTACATATGTTTTTATTTGATTGGCTACTTTGGTAACCCTTGTGAGGGCAGAAAGGTGGAATATAAATTTTGTAAAGTAAAATAATAAAGGTATTATAGTCACAACAGCAACATCTAAGATTTCCAAGGGTTGCCAAAAACAGAGAGCTGTACCCAACACCTATGAATAATCCATTTGCTCAGGGCAAGCAAATCTGAACTACCTGCTCAGATGAACGGCTAACGTTGTTTACATTGCAGTTTCTACACACATCATACAGCATTAAGTTAGAGTGAAACATTTGTTTAAACTTCTATTGTCTCTGCTCATTACATACTGAAACTGGGTTTTACTCTGTGCATGGGGAGGAAGAGAACCACACTTTTGCTCAATCTTTACATATGATTAATTCCAAGTAGCAATTTTTGAAAAAGTTTGATCTATTTAAGGTAGGGGTGGGACTCTGGAGCTGCACTGGAAGTGGCTGAAGAGTTGCTCTGGCATCTGTGCCACCAGTGTGTGCAAACTGGCATGGACACTGGTGCTGAGGTACTTGCCACAGTGCCCAAACCTGGAAGTTGGTCCCTGCGGTGGCTAGCTGCTGCTGCAAACATCCACGTCGATCTGAAGGGGGTGTTCGAGGGGCAGACCAACTTTAGTCAGCTCTCAAAGGTCTTTTGGCCCAGGAACATCCTCCTTCAGAGGTGTAAATTTATGCCACCAAAGAAAGGTGGCATAAGTATTTTTCACTATGGCTTTCCTAGGGGGAAAAGGAGTTTCTCATTCTCCTCCAACATCTGTGTCACCAATTGCCTCTTTGGAAGCAGCACGGCAGCACCCTCACCCCCAGATTGGGCTGCCTGTGTTTTCTAGGTGAAAGTTGTTCTGAATGTCTTGAGATGTCTCACATAACAGAACAGCAATACAGGTTCTTTCCTGGTACCCTTTTGGGAGAAGGAATTTAAAGGGGAAGAGTACATGCAGTAAAATTCAGAAGAGGCTTTACCAAATGCTTTCGAAGCACTAGACAAGGCACCTTGATTGTAAGAACAGTTGAAGGTGATGGGAAGAGAGAGGGGACCAGAATCACTCTCTCTCAACCTAACCTATTTCACAAAGTTGTTGTGAAGATAAAACAAGAGAAGGAAGAATGGTGTTGTGAGTCGCTTTGGGTATCATTAAGGAGAAAGCAGAGGAACAGCAGAGGAACAGATGTAAATATATCTGAATGGAGCAGGTTCAATCATTTATTTGTTTAAAATAGTAATACCCAACACTTTGCATAAAGGTATCTTCAAGGCAACTAGAACATCAGTGTTAAATGCTGAACACTAAACCTGATGTCAGTTTTGATTAACACAATCGTGCAACTTTGTGGAGAGGTGGTCTGTCACCTCTAGCCTTGCAATAAGAAGAAATCACACCATTAACTATTTTCATTCACAGAATTTGCATCCTGCCTTTCTTCCCGCACAAGGGCCACTCACACAGCTAAACATTTAAAATGAACATGACAAAATAAAATTTAAAATCCATTAAAACCAAATCCCCTAAACAAACATCATTAAAACAATTTAAAATAGGGTTACAAAACATAAAAAACATAAAAAACATTGACTAGGAAGCAGAGATTATTATTATATCCCCACAACTGCTCATTGGGAGCCAATAACTGGGGTTCAACAGTGGAATACACAAGACCTTCCCTGAATATGCAGTTTTATTTGTACAAAAATAACAGAACTTTCCAACCTAGAAATCTGAGTGTAGCAAAGTGGAAGGGCCATCAAATGTCATTTGGTTTCAAGAAGTAATTAATCAGTTCTTATCTAAGCTGTAAATTGTAGTAAGAGTAGCGAGAACAAACACGAACTTATCAAAAGAAATAGGGAAGAGTTCATATAAGGTCACAAACTAAGATGACATCTGAGCCTTTGACTTTACCTCCACGCAGTCGAAGTTCTCATTAACTTTAGATGAGTAATCAATGCGAAACAATGTTGACAGGTTACCAGCAATATAGTACAAGAGGATCTTCAGTCCCTTGTAACCAAATGCAACCTCACTACAAAAGAAAAGGAGATTAAAGACACACTTTTATATTTTAATTACTAAATCAGTTTCACTAAAACAACGGTGTTGACACAAAAAGAGCAAAGATATTACTCCTCTCAGATATATGAAGCTTTTACCATGTATGCCTAAAGATACAGTTTCCTATTTGTTAGAAATTCTGTCAAAACACAGAATTTACCTAATTATATATTTTGCTTCAACAGTGTCACATGAGATAAAAAAGGATGATCCTACACACTTAGCAAAGGCAGACAGCATATATAATTTGTATTGTTACACAGGTATTATAAAACTGTGGAAATCTAACACAGCGAAGTAAACATTTTTATATCATTCTACAACAAGTCTTACACGGTTATTTTGGGCATTTTAATCCCATTAAAACCATCCTTTAAATACCCAACTGCATAGAAAACTGCAACAAACTATAACCAGGAGTACTGCTTGCAACACTTCTGGAAACTGCACACATTACATAACTTGTCGCAAACTGTATCTGTACACTTCTAATTCGAATGATACCTTCACTACATATACAATCCTTATTTGGAAAAAAGTCAGCAGCAAAATTCTCTACCATGGTAAAAATGGTAAATACATATGTAAGCCAAGATGTACTACAAGTTAAATCCTGTCTGTAACCCGCGGCTCCGGAGCCACATGCGGCACTTTCAGCCTTATACTGCGGCTCCACACGGCCTGGAGGTTGGAGGGTAGCATGGGCGTGTCCCTCCAGCCCTCCAGAGCAGTGCTGGAAGGAGAGGTGAGCGGAGGGGCCAAACCAGAGGTGGCTCCATGTGGAGCCGCCTCTCCGGATCAGTAGATCTTTGGGGCTGTGGAAAAAGGGTCCAAAAGGCTCTTTGGGTGGTAAAGGTTGCCGACCCCTGGGTTAGACAAAGGGGACCAAGAATACTGGCAAACTACTGGAACACGATATGTGAATATATACTCAAACAGACATGTCTTTCTGTGCTGAGCACCCCCTCTCAAAGACATTCAACTTTATTGCAAATGAATTCCTGTTCTCCAATAGGTCGTTATTTAAGTATACCAACCCTGAAGTCAGACAGCTGTGCACGCACGTAGCCAAGGAATTTTACAATTCTTGATTTTAACATCTATTTCTCTCTTATGTTTGGGGAATCTTGATTGGCAATACCAGACGCTGATGAGTATTGGTAGCAAATTATGTACACAAGATATGAACCCAGAGCCCTTCGGGGATAGAGTGAGATATAAATCCAACAGAAATAAATAAAAACTGATGTGCAACTACATTCTGTCTTAATAGTAGAGCTAATTTTAAGTTCAGTAACAATGCTGTCAAAGGAACGAAAACGAAGAATAGGATGGGAGTTTTTTGCTAGCTTGGTTCTTGGGTTATGGACTGAGATGCCAGATAAGCTCATAGTGGCACAGAAAATCCTGACATCCCCTGGCAACAACAACAGGCCACATTTAAGCCTAGTAGTCTACTGACATCTTTATCACTAATATCAGAATAATTGTATTAAAGCCCTGTTAGTTTTAAACAAACATTGCGTACCACTAAAAGTTATGCAAGTAATGGATACAGATATTTTATAAGGCCAAACTTATGCATGCCTTTCCATAAGTGTTTATTTTGTTTTTATACAGAAATTTTTAAAAGACACCAGTATAAAATCCAACCTCTAAAAATTCAGCTTATTTTTTACATTTTCTTGCATCACTTACTCATCTCCAAAAACCTGATGACTGAACTCTGGATGAAACGTCATGCTGTCATCTTCCAAATCCTCTTGAAAACGGACTGATGATAAAACAGCTGAGTGTAAGTCAACAGCTACCATTAATTTACAAACATATTAGCTCACTGGCAGCCGGGGCAGAGAGAGGGGGAACGGCGCCTGGGGCAAGCGTGCACCCCATGCCCCTGCCACATCTACACTCTGGCGCATGTCCAGGGTGTCCCACCCCCCCCACTTCCCGTTGGTGCTATGCCACTGCTGGAAGTCCAAAACAGCCAATGCATTCTTACACTTTTAATCTACAGCGAGTCCTGCTTTTAAAACAATTAGTCTGTTGTTGCCCAACTCAGGAAACAAACCACAATTCAGATACTTGCCAAACAGACCTGCAGCTTACCTCATTTCAGAATTTTAAAAGAAAATTCTGACTACTTTATGCACTATGTGATCGTAACACTTATTTCCTGATTTCTCATTAAATTTTCCAAGACATTTCCTGTACTTTTATGAAGGAAATGCATCTTGGATAAGGCAGTAATTAGCACAAGATAAAATACTTTAGGATAATTACTTTCTCAAAACCTGCAAACTGAACACTGAACAGAGATCTGCCCAAGAGACTCCTTATGCTAGTTTAGTCATTATAAGAGCCATGATATTTACTTAGATAACACTGCAAAGCACTCAGCAACAAATTGGGATGCTGAAGGGTGTACACTGTTCTGTGCGCAGTCCCTGTTCTCATTCATGTCTGCTCCATTGCAAGGAACTAAGCTGCAGGAGCAGTTATATACTGATGTGTTCAGGTTATAAATTGCATAGGAACCAAAAGAAACAACACAGTTTAACAGTGCTGTACTAACTTCAGTACTCCAAAACAAGAACTCAAAACACTATTAAGTCTCAAAGCCACATTACAAAATCTTACCTAATTTTAAGTGAATTGCTTCATTTGTATTACATTTGTACTCAGCCAGTTTCTTCTCCATAGCAGAGAGACCTAGGGAAATAAGTTAGGGAATAAAGTTCTCCAGCTACAATTCAAAACACATCTAAGTGAAAGGTCCTGCTGGCTTATCTGACATGCACTAATTTACTTCTCTCCAAATGACTCAGTAGTTTTCAAACCAAGCCACATAGATGCAGAATGAGGAAACAGTGCCTTGCATCATGGTCTGATTTAAGAATGTATACAAATACAGCAGGATCTCGCAGTAGAGCCAAAAAATTTACATAAGGCGACAGCCACTCAAAGGGAAGAGAAACTGTTTCCATGTGACCAAGCAGAGAAGATTTATGCAAGATGGGGGTTTTTGGTCACAAATTACTAACATGAGTTAAAGCTAGTAACTGTCATAGACCAGATAACAAAGCTAATATAAGTACAACTGATCTCTTCTGCCAGACACTAAGATCTGACCCCTTGACCTAAGAATTCAATCAATAAAAGCATCAGTGATGGTTTCTCTTGCATGGTTCATGCCCAGACCTTTGCAGAAGGATGCCAGGGATAGTCAGAACAGCAGTGCGATTTTAAGCAGAATTACGCCCTTGTAAGCCACTGACTTCAGTGGACTCAGAATAATGCAATTCTGAGTAAGCTCACGCTGTAAATTGACTCTCTGTAGTTTCACTGTTTGGTGGTGGGTTGTTTTTTTTACAAATACACATGAAGGAACATTAGTCAACTTCAGCGGGAAATAAGACTGTTGCTAAAGGAATTTCTGAGAACCCACCCTATTTTGGCAACATGACAACTCAAATTACTTTAACACAGATAAAAGACAGCAAGTTATAAATGTTCAGCTAACAGGTAAATTAAGAATTGACAACACTAAATCAAGCTACAAGACATTTGATGACCTCAAAGGGAAATAGTAGCTATTGCATTTCTCTCTCTCTTTTTTAATCAGTGACCTCCTGAGTCATCCTCTTTCACTTTCCATCTAGGAGAAATAATCTGCAATTGCATCTTGGAGTCATAATGAAAAGCGAACCTGGACCAGCAGACTTTAATGGCTGCTACTATGCACTCCACTGTTATTACTCCTCCCTGTCAGATGTGGAATACTGTAGTTGATTGTTTCTTCTACAGCTTATATTATTTCATTATCATCCTCTCCTGTACACAGTATACCAAAGTAGAATAACACACACTGCTTCTGAGAATGCTAGTTATGGCACTTCTATGTGGATCACATATTATTTTGGCCTTGTCAAAACTGTCTAGTGTCCAATAGGTTTCTGGAATCATGCAGTGATTTCAATTTATTTACTTAATGGTTATTTTATTTGCTGCCTAAATTGTTTGATTTCTTGTTTATTGTAGTTCTAGTGCCTCGTCCTGTAGTGGCATGGGGACATTTGATGCTGTATCAGGAAAGAGGATCAAAAGATAATCATGCTCCACAGATGGGAATTCCTTTCCATCTCCAAAGCTCCTCCACAGAACCCATCCCAATAAGCCTTAAGTGGTCACCAAATCTCAATATTTTAGTACTAACAGTCCTCATGTTTAGAGCTAGTGAACTTTTCAACAAGTCTGAAGTATGAAAATGTACTTCTCCAAGATATACTGCAACGCAGTATGCATATCCAAGAATCACAGGAAGGAAGTTCTGATTTCACCTCTCAGCCCATCCTGTGAGATCCTGCCTGTATGTGCCAGGTATGCCTGAACTCACACTCTACAAGCTGGCCATCTACCTTTTAAAGCATCTCACCTGCAAGATGCACTATTAACTTCTGGCATATTAACCTGTACAGTCAAGCCAATTCCATGGGTAGGACTAAAGCATAAATAAGTTAATTTTTCCAAGCCAACTCACTCAAGAAAGTGTTACATGTTCTCAAATGTAAAAAATTCAAGAAGGTACAGATTTTATCAGGATTCACAAAGTGTTAGCAGGTAGAATTGTCACATATAATGACTATACTCTGCTAAATAATTGAACAAAAGACAAATACACCTTGGAAGACCTCATGGATTAGTATATGTTGACAGGAAACTCCCCAACTCAACAGCCACAAAACCCATGAAAATTCCACTAAGATACTACTCTACAATTTTTAAACAACAAATTTATCTCAGTTTAGTTGAGAGCCAGCATGGTGTAGTGGTTAAGAGCAGGTACACTCTAATCTGGAGAACCGGGTTTGATTCCCTGCTCTGCAACCTGAGTGGCAGAGGCTTATCTGGTGAACCAGATGTGTTTCTGCACTCCTACATTCCAGCTGGGTGGCCTTGGGCTAGTCACAGTTCTTTGGAGGTCTCTCAGCCCCACCCTCCTCACAGGGTGTTTGTTCTGAGGGGGGAAGGGAAAGAAGTTTGTAAGCCCCTTTGAGTCTCCTTACAGGAGAGAAAGGGGGATATAAATCCAACTCTTCTTCTTCTAACTATCCTTAAAGTGTGAACTTGTCTCCCCGGTTTGTTGCCATGGGATTAAAAAAGATAACCATCAGACCAAGCTCACATTATTCTGCTACATGGCATCCCCCCCACCCACATGACATTCAAAGGGTCGGGTCACATGTCATAGGTAACTTGCCTAATAATGAAGAAGAATTCTCTATGAATGCAAGAGAAGCCTCTTTGGTAGGGCTTTTACCAGCCTTCTCTGGCAGAGTTAAGGGAGCCTCTTCCCCTTTTCCCCCTCCCCCAACTCCAACATAAACCAAACCCAAGAAGTCTGACAAGCAAAACCCACTTTCCTGGAATAGAGGCAAAAGTGTGAGGCCGGGGAGGAGGTCGCCACCTGGGCTGCTTCTGAACCGGCAACCCCCCAGAGCCAGCTAGCCTATCACCTACACACAACCTAGGCCAGAGAAAAGACGAAGGAAATGGAAAAGAGCCGGCCAAGCTGGACACGACAGCGCCACTTTCCCACCGTCACCCCGAACCGCTTACCCGCCATTTCTGAGCAGCGGCGGCCTCGGCGCCAAAGACGCCCGCCGAGTCAGAGCGAATCAAGCCCCGCGCGCACACGCCGGAAATGACGAAGGGCTGCTCTCCCGGACGCACTTCCGTCCGCTCTAGGATTTATGAGTGGGGAAGCGAGAGAAACGTTAGGCGACTTTAAAGCCACGCACGCACGCGCACTGGTCTCCAAAAGTTTGCTCTTCCTTTTCCGCGTTCAAACGCAACGCCAATTCCTGCTGATAAATTTGCATAACCCCGCCCACCCCTTTCCCTTCCTGCCTCCTCTATGAGGTCGCAAGACCCAAACACAGCAACGGATTCAGCAAAGACTCGAGGATTGTACTATGGAAACTAACAAGGGAATTTTATTCTAGCAGAAACCTTCTTAAATTTGGGCGAGCCTAAAATGTTCATGGTCTTTAGACTGTATGAACAGTTCCTGTTACATATTTTTATTAGGGAAAACAGTCCCATTCAATAAAGTGGGATTTCTGAGTCAACATTCTGTGAGGTTGCGACTCTTAAGGTTGCAGTACGCTTACTAAAGGGAGTTCCTAAGCTGGTCCACTCAGTGGCAAGAGTAAGGACTTCCAGGTAGACTTTGCTCCCTATATATCTTAGCTCAGGCATTCAAGCTTCAGGCTTCTTAAAGACTTAATGAGCTCCATTGTTCATTTACTCTTCGGGGGTAGGGCGTTCTACTAAATAATAATAATAATAATAATAATAATAATAATAATAATAATAATAATACTTCCATGCAAGTGGCTTGCAACATTCTCCCTTTGTCCATTTTATTCTCAGCTGGGCTCACAGTGTATGACTGTCCCAAAGTCACCCAGTCAGCTTACGTGGCAAAGTGGGGGAATCAAACTTTGGTTGCCCAGATGTTAGTTTGACCCTAAGAACTGCACAATGCTGGCTGTTCTTCTGTGTAAATATGTTTAAGATTGCCTTGAGAAGAGCAAGTATTGGTTAGGTCAGAGTAGGATTTGTGAAACCTAAGTTAAATGCCTCTGCCTGCCAAAAAAATCTCAAGCTATATCACAGGGTTGTGAGGTAAGAGTGATTCAGGTACAATGTCTTGAGTTCCTTCGAGGTAGGGAAGGATAGAATATACTACTTATATATAAAATATAAACGTACTTGAAAGTTCCTACTTGAAGGAAAGTTTTTCCTTCCCAATGCATCAAGGGCTGAGGAGAATGGTGTCCAGGTGCATGGCTATAACAAAGTCCTAAAGCAGCCCCCTGCCTTTTTGAACTCTGTATTTATTCTTCCTTTATGGCTCAGTTTTAATGAGACAAACTTCATGACAGGTATTTTACAGATTTCCCACACACGGACACACGAAGCTGCTTTATACTGAATCAGGACATCATTCCCTCAAGCTCAATACTGTCTACTCTGATTGGCAATAGCTAACCAGGGTGCCTCAGGATAAAGTGTTTCACATCACCTGTTTCCTGGTCCTTTCTACGGAAGATCTGGCATCTTTTACAAGCCAAGCAAATGTGTGATTCTGCCATCAAATCACAGCTGATTTATAGTGATCCCATACAGTTTTTAAGATAAGAGATATCCTGTAGTAGTTTGCCATTGCCTGGCTCTGTGCAGGTTGGGAGTTCTGAGAAAACTGTGACTGGCCCAAGATCACTCAGCAGGCTTCATGTGGAGGAGTAAGGAATCGAACCCAATTCTCCAGATTGAAGTCCTATGCTTTTAATCAATACCCCTCCCTGACTCACAAGCAGATACTCTGCCACAGCTCATTCCCAAATGTGCTTTAGCACCAAAGCAATCATTTGAACTTAATGTTAATCCGATGAATTTTTACAGGGACTTACTTGGATCACAGAACACATGCTTAAAATACCACTTGAAAAAACCCTCAGCCACTAGATGTGCCCCTTTAATAGAAGTTTTATGGGATGTTATTTACCAGTTGCTGTTATTTCCTATATGTCATAAAAAGCTTCAGCTCCTAGCTTGACATATTAATCCTATATTAAAGGGGCAGGACATTTTTCTCTAGGCCAGGTGGCAACTTTAGCCTGTGCCTTTAGGTGCCAGGGGAGGTGGTGTTGTTCTCTGAACCTTATAATGGGTTGCCACTTCTATTTTGCCAGTTACTTGCTGTTTTCATTATTCTTTATTTTTAATGGGGTTTATATTTTAATATTTTAGTGTCCTAGATCAGACCTGGAAAAACGAGTTACCTGACATCCAAAACTCAATAAATTTAGCAGCAAGCAAATATTCATAGGGTTGCCATTGCAGAAACACGGTGCCATAGTACAAAAGACCCTGTCACATGAGCCATGTGGACAACTTCCTGGTCTCAAGTAAAGGAGACACACACAGAGCAAGCTCCTGAAGACGAACTCAGATGACAGCAGATTGATAAGAAGAGAAGGTGGTTGGAATATCATTCTATTGGACATATTGGGGCAGGATGAAGCTTAATCATACCATTGATTAGTTACATACCGTATATTAAACAGCGTTGTCAACAATCCTGAAGAAAAATGTCCCTTCCCTTTAATATTTATTTATTTATTTATTATTTGATTTAATATACCGCCCTATCCCCAAAGGGCTCAGGGCGGTGAACAATATAAAAGCATATATAAACATAAGCATATAAAAGTTTAAAATTTTCATTCTAAAACAGTATCCCACGAACCCATATGCAACCCTCCCAAGAAGAATGATGGGTCCCGATGATGTTAGGGACCCTATACAGCAGGGGGGGAGGATGAAAGCAGGGCACCCTCAGCGGCTGGTCTCTCCGAAGGCCCGGTGGAACAATTCGGTCTTGCAGGCCCTACGGAACTCTCCAAGGTCCCGCAGGGCCCGGACAGCTGGTGGTAGAGTGTTCCACCAGGCAGGGGCCAGAGCCATAAAGGCCCTGGCCCGAGTGGAGGCCAGCCGCATCATTGAGGGGCCAGGGATCTCCAGTAAATTGGCCTCTGCTGAGCGCAGAGGTCGACTCGGGACATATAGGGTAATGCGGTCCCGAAGGTACGAGGGTCCCAGGCCGCGTAAGGCCTTAAAGGTCAACACCAACACCTTGAAGATGATTCGGAACTCCACTGGGAGCCAATGCAGCTGGTGCAACACAGGCTGGATATGATCCCAGATGGCACTGCCTGTGAGCAGACGTGCAGCTGCATTTTGGACCAGTTTTAGCTTCCGAATCGTTTTTCCAGGTCTATCCCACACCTGGTTTTGTATAAATATTGTTAATCTGGACCTTCACTTATTGTCCTTTTGTTATTTTAATACTATTCAATAATATCTGAGGATTATCCCAACTGAATTTATGGGCAATTTTGAATACTGCTTGTTTGTTACTCCTTTTAGTGCATAATGAGTCTTACTTATCTACTTTAAATGGGTATATATTGTCTTTATAAAATGGCATTTGTTGTACCCTTCAAGTACATTCTGACAACTTTGCTCATGTCAGCAGCAGCTTCTGCAGGTGCCAACCTGCATATGGGCAAAAACAATGTTCTTATATGCACTTCCTGTACTGTGGCTCTTGCATTGTGGAATGGCCTTCTTTTAAAAAAAAAAAGGTCAAGAAAGCTCCTATTCTCTTGGCCTTCCACAAACTTTTCAAAAGTGAACTATTCAAGAGGGCTTTTCTGGTCAGATAATATGGTTGCTCTGTATAAACTGGTTCACAAACTTACCTGCATAAATGATTGGAATTGTGGTCTATACTCCTGCATACAGTGTATTGTATGTAAGATACTATTATGTAATGCCTGTACCACATACAGCCCAATCCACAGCCTTGGGGAGGCCAGGGCAAGAACTGCTGTGGCGGTGCCCTCCCACCTCCAGATGGCTTTTCGGTGGCACAGGGAGGCAAAACAAAAAAACCCCCTCTCCGCTGCCGAATACCTCTCCATTGGGCTCAAAGGGTGGCATAAGTCCAAGTCCTGGGTACCAACATCCCAGGAAGCAAAGCCAGGGGTGAGGCCGACTGATATTGGGTCCACCCTTGGTGAGGCCTCTGGAATGCCCCTGCTACACTAGCAGAGCAAGTGGCGGTGCAAGAGTGCTCTATGCTGTGTCTGGCTATCATGGAGAGGAGGGTAAATCCACCAATGTAGGGCCCTGCTGCCTCCACAACTCCCTTTGTGCCCTCCCACCCGCCCTGGATTGGGCTAATGTGTCATGTTAATATTTGTACTAACCTTCAGTTCTTTCTGGTGGTTCTAGAATCCTAAAGCATTTGTTACTGAATATCTCATTTTGTACTGACTTAACTATGAGTAATCCATTTTGAGTCCCTATGAGAAAGGAGGGCTATAAATAACAAATAAATACTGTGCTTTTGTGAATTAACTAGGGAATCTATGAAACAGAAGTAGGGGACAACATCAGAAAATAATAAAATTAAACAAGAAACATATGTGGAAAATTGAATGTGGCCTATTTCAACAGCAAGTTAATGTGGAATAAATGGCTTTTTAAAAAAGTATGTGAATAATATTTACTAAACTGGAAAATGGAGTATAAAATGTTTTTTATATTTCTTAGTTGCATAAACTCTCAATGAAACATGTCCTGCGTGGTCCTAAAGACTCGAACAGTGAGATTCTTTTTCTTTTTTTAAAGTACGGTATGACTCAAGTCAGTGCTTTTACTTGGAATTGTATATTACTTGGAGGAAAATCCATATTCTCAAATTACGATTTCACTCCCACAGAAACAGGTTTTGTTCCCTTGTAGGTATATCTGGGATTGTATGCTAGGAGAATGTCTCTACATTCAGTCTACAATCCTTATTTGACAGTAAGTTTCATTTAGTTCTGTGAGACCTCCTTCTGAGTAAACATATATAATGGTCTGTCAATCTTTCCTCTGATCCTGTAACAAACTGATGGTTGTTAAACCCTACTTGCGAAATAGGGAGTTAAACCACTTGGCAAATGTTACATGATTGAAATGATTCAGCTTGTTCAGGTCAAGAAGCCCACCATAGGTGCTTAGTGTCCTGCAGTGCAATCCTAAACTGAGTTAATACTATCCTAACTCCACTGAAGTTAATGGTATTAGAAAGGTATAACGCTGCTCAGGACTGCATTGCAAGGTTCATTGCTTCATAAGAACGGCCCTGTGAATAGAATTCTCAGCAGTCTCGTCCAAAGAAGGATGCACACACCGTTACCGTACTGGGGGGAAAAAACCATTTGAAAAGAACATCAGCCATAATCACAAACTTATTTACCACATATGGATATATATTTTCCCCAAATGTATTTGATTCTCCATCTAGCCAATAAAGAGAATGCTAAAAGTATGTGTTTGTTTTAAAGCTGTGAGAAATAGCTTGGAAGTGGCAAAGAAGGGCTGATCTCGTTTTACAGTTCAGAAGTTTCCATTCATTAGCTACTCACTCTAGCCAGTGATCTGGCAAACTTAATGAACTGTGATAACAAAAGGAGACAGCTTTGGCGAGTTGAGTTTTTGCCAAATACAAGGGAAAGCTTGGGCAGTAGAAACATTTATAAGGCGGGAAACATTAATGGTATGTATATGGTAAATAGACACCATACACACTTAAAATTAGTATTCCTGTACTGAGTTCAGACTTGAAAACTTCACTTTCAGTCTTCAGCAGGCAGTTGAAGATAGTTTTATTTAGGACTGCCCAGGGTTCCTGATGAAGCCTGGAGAGCTCCCGGAATTACAACAGATCTCCAGACAACAGTGATCAGTTCCCCCCCCCCCCCCCCCCCCCGAGAAAATGATGGCTTTCAAGCTTGGATTTTCAGGCATTAGATCCCGTTGAGATCCCAGTCTCCCCATATCCCACCTACCCCAAGCGCCAATCCCAAATTCTCTAGGAATTTCCCACCCTGGAGTTCGCAACTCTACCGATTCAGTTTTTATTTATTAGCCCAGGGTGGTGTTATTAATAGATAATGTTATTTATCTCCATGCTGCAACCCTACTAACTTAGTTTTGATTTATTAGCAGTCCTAATTGATATTTTAAATTGTGTTTTAGGTGTTTTTCTTAATAATCATTTTATTTACATTGTACGCTGCTGTGAGCTCCACAAGGTAGAAAGGCAGCTAATAAATGTTTTAAATAAAACGAACAATGCTCTGGGATGATTAAATCCATTTCCATGTTATGGAATACACAAGTTGTATTTGAGATCCTCACTCTGCATTAGATGTGGCAGTCTCAGACATGAATTGTGGGTTCTTTCCGTTTCCCTGCAATAAGTGCCTAATTCAAAATAATGAATGTGGTGCATGTAGAGAACTGTACAAGCTTCATCAGAGTTCAGGGATCAGAGTTCCTATTTGTTGACTCTCTCAATAGCAACTGAGTTGCATTTCAGCCTTCCTTCTTCCCTGGGGTACCTGTTTCCCAAAATGCAATGGTCCCAGTAGTGCACTATTTGGTCTGTTGGCAATATCCACGTCTATCCTAGGGAATTAGATGATTCCCTTAAATAGTTCCTCTTGGAAATGTTTCAGGCTGTGAAAATTACTCACAGGAAGGCTGAAGACCTTTCTTCATCTGTGCCATGATCATGATTTGAATCGGCACCACACGTGCAAATTAGGAAGAATCCACAACTAATGTCATATCTGGCATAGGGTGAAGACCCCAGTTCATTTCAGTAATGTTTGAATCAGCCTAAAGCAGTGGTTCTCCAAGCAATGGTTGTCCAGGATTTAAGCCAAAATTCTCCAATTCTTGTGAGATTTTAAAAAAATAAATTGCTCCATTTATTTATTTAGTGCATTTTTATTCTGCCCTTCCTCAATGGAGCTCAAAAAAGGCATTCACAATTATCTCCCTTTTATTTTCCCCTCACAACCATCTTGAGCGGTAGTCTAGGTCGAAAGAAAATTATTCACCTAAGAATACCCAGCATGTTCCATGACGAGTGGGGATTTGAGCCTGGGTCTCTGGAGGCGTTACCCTGACCTTGATGTCCCAGGCTAGCCTGATCTTCTTCTTGGTAAATATTTGGATGGGAGACCACCAAGAAAATCCAGTGTTGCCACACAGAGTCTGGCAATGGCAAACCACCTCTGAATGTCTCTTGCCTTGAAAACCCTACGGCAGTGGTGTATTCTTATATCTCCAGAGGCTATATGGACTTCATATTTCATTAGCCCCTGCCAACATGGCCAATTGGCCATGCTGGCAGGGGCTGATGGGGATTGTAGTCCAAAACATCTGGAGTGCCAAAGGTTCGCCACCACGGCCCTACGGGGTCACGGCAAGTCAGCTGCAACTTGATAGCACTTCTGGAGGCATACTTTAACCAGTACATCAAACTGGTTCAGTCACCCATTATATACTAGCCAAGTATGGCCCCTTCATGTGTTCCTATCTCTCTCTCTAACTAAACTCTGTTTCCAGCAGTGTGGCCAGTCTGGGAAGCTTATAAGAAGGTGGCCACAGTCTTTCACTGTAGATTGACTGCAGCATCTAATGATGTGGAAAGAGCAAGGCTGCCTTTAAGCCAATTGGACCAATTGCTCCTAATTGGGCTCTGCACCCAAGGGGGTCCCACACTAGGGTCTTGTCAAGTATACAACACATTGCAACATATGCCTAACACCACATGGCAGGTTGGCTTTTATAGAGAACAGCAACTATTATAATTTATTTTGAATTCTTAAAAAAAATCAAAAGTGTTTGTTTATACTGTTTATATTTTCAATTTTTTTCTGCACTTGAATTAAATAATATGTTGATCACAAAGGGACAGCTACTTTCACATGTAAAATGGTCAGCCGGGTCTGGTCCCAAGTAACCTTTATATATTTAATGTATTTTTGCATCTGCTCATTTCATAAACATAGTGTTACATTTAAGATGTTTTAAAACTGCATTTGGAGGAACACGTGATATAGAAATGAAATTCACCCAGTCCTTAAAGTAGATGTACATTTGTTTGGTCCATGTTTGGTCACATGCACTTTTAAGCACACATTTTGACTGCTTTCCATTCTATCATAGATATATAAAGTTTTAAATGTACTTTATTCATATCTCTATGATTCTACAGACCTTGGCTGTGAACCTAGGGCCCCACCAAAAAAATTCCCAATTGGACCCCGCAGCAACTAAGGCCAGCCCTAATAAAAAGGATGACAATTGGGATGCACCGGTTCCTTCTGAGTGACAGGTGGACATAACTGAAGCAAAAGGGACAGTATGGTGATTCCCCCCCCCCCCCAAATGTTAGATCTTGATGAAAAATTTGAAGGATTATGCATATGTACAACTCTGTCATTCTTAGAGGATTTAAACATTACAATAAATAAATACATGCATTCAACACATTTATTCTGATTTAATCACCGTGCATGGGTAACAAGCTCAGTTTGCTTAAATATTTTCCTGCAAGTCCTTAATCAATGTACCAGAATATTTAATGTCATCATCCCCCATTACGCGGTTGGATAGTGGATCAGAAAATGGTTTGCTTTTATTTACATATTTACTTCCTTTTTAACCGGCTTTTCTCTCCCATGTGGACCCAAAGTGGCTTCTCTCACCTTCGTTTTACACTCACAACAACCCTGTGAGGTAGGTTAGACCGAAAGTGCATGAGTGGTCCAAAGTCCCCTAGCAAGCTTCCATGACAGCGTGGGGGTTCAAACCTGGATCTCCTCATTCCTAAACCCACACTCTTACACACTGGTTCAGTTTCAGCTGCTCCCAGGAGGGCGGAGCTGGGTGGCCAAATCTAAGGGAAGGTGGGCTGAGAGGGGCTTGGCAGGGGACTTCTGTAGCACCCCTAATTGAGGGTCAGGCCCTTCCCCACCCTGATGGGAGTCTTCTACCTTCATATTTGTTTGCGGTGTGAAGTTTCCAATTTCTCTACGCGGTGGAGGAAGGGCGCTGGCGCTTTTTTACGCGCTGCGCTTGGGGGAAAGGCCTGCTCTGCACCGCGCCTGTGGATCCTCAACCTGGGGAACGACCTTCCGGCGGGTCACGGCGGGACAAGCGGCGAACTTGGCAGGGGCTGTGCATTCCCCTAAGGGCCGGGCAAGCGTCGCGGCGGAGGCGCGGCTGGCTGGCCGGCTGGCTGGCTAGCGGGCATCGGTTCTAACGCGGCGAGGCTCCTCCTCCTCCTCCGCCTCCTCCATCCACTTCCCCGAAGTCAGCATGGCGGTCAAGGTGACTCTCCTCCTCCTCTGCTATACGCTTGTTGCATAAGAAGCCGGGCGGTTGGACGGGTGGCTCTTGGCAGCGGCCGGGCAAAAGCGCTGCTCCAGGAGCCGGGCGGCTGCGCGCAATGTGGGGCAGGGCGCACGAGGGCAGCTGCGCGCAGTGTGGGGCGCACGAGGGCTGCTGCAGCTGTTACTACCGCGCCCGGGCAGGCTTCGTCCCCGCTGGCGGCCCAGAGGGGGCAACGGGGAGGGCGAGAGCTCGGAGGTTGCCAACCTCCTGGAAGCAACAAAATGTTGTGTTCCTTGACTAGAGAGAGGTTCAGGGCGTTGTAATGTTGTCTGTCCCCATACTCTTGAGAAGCTTCAGCTGCCTGTTTCCAGACATGAAGCGTGCCTTAAAAGGACGGGACGGTTTTTTTTCTCCAGGCCTCTTAGCAACCTTAGGGAGGCAGTTAACAATACTAGACGCCTCAGAGTGTAAAGGTGCCCCTCGTGGGCGGCGCACTTAATAAGGTTGCTAACCTCCAGATGATTGTTGGAGATCTCGTGGGAAAAATGGCCACATTGAAAGATGGGCTGGATGGCATTATACTTCTCTGAAGTCCCTGCCCTTCCTCCGACTCCATCTCTAAAAATCTCCAGGAATTTCCCAACCTGGAGCTGGCAACCCTACATAAAGTAAATAAAGCTAGGAAAGGAGGGTTTGGTAGAGAGTGAGTCTATGCACAACTCTGGGCTCCCTTCATTTGGATTACCATTTGCCTTGATCTGCCTGGTTGTGTTTATGCTCGGGGTGAAACATGGGTTGCAGTCTGCATGCTAATAATTGTAGCTGTGTGTGCGCCTGTTGTAGCAGAACATAAGCAAGAGTCTTGTGGCACCTTAAAGCCTTAACTCAGTTTGCGTCTTGTTAGTTATTCCAGACTGGTTAAAGTGAAGTACCTAGTATTGTGTGGGATCGGTAAGAGAAAAGCCAGTAGGCCTAGATCGGCTGGTGAATTCACTGAAAGTAAGACCAGACATTTCCACTCTGAATAAATTTAGCTGAGAGCTCATACTTGGCATAAATTAATGAATTATTTCCAAAGACTCTTTAATTCACCTGTCATACTGGCAGAGATGGTTGAGGGGAGGGGGAGACTCATATTTTTGGTAGGGATTATGAATGGAGCATGAGTTCGAATCTACATTAGAGATTTATGAAGTGATAAGGCTGCCTAGATGTACTCCCAAGGCAAACACTCGAAGTTTAAGATGGGAGGGGGGCAAGGTGAATAGGAAAAATTCTTGCTTATGTTCTGCTTATAAGCCTGGGTGTTTTCAAACGATCATTAAAAATGGGAATTGATTAGTTGTCTCAACATTTAATTGCTTCCTGTGTTGCATTTCCTGAGACTTGTGGAACAGGAAAGGTAACCATTTATATTCCAGCTTAATGCAGACCTATAGAAAACTTAGAAGAAAGGACGTTCAGAGTTTGAAAGATCCTTGGCTGGGTGCTGCCTGCTGTGTTTCTTGTGGAGGATGCCTTCAGTTTTGAGGATTCTATACAGAGATGAGCAAAGCAGTCACTTAAGCAAAGATGCACCTAATTGGATTTCTTTGTGAAGGAAATATACTTGCAGAGGAGCTCCTGGGTGTGCCATTGCTAGGTTATGAAATTCTTGGAGATTTATTTATGTATTTATTTATAACCTTTAATAGCATAGGTAGAAAAAAGAACAAAAGAAATTGAATAAATTCCTGGAGAATTGAAGGTGGGATCTGGGCAGGGAAGGGATTGCAGCAGGATCTGATGCCATACAGTCTACCATCCAAAACAGTGATTTTTCCTCTGGAGAACTGATCTCTGCTGTCTGGAGATCAGTTGCAATTCCAGGAGACTGGCAGACTTCACCTGGAGGCTGACAAACCTGGCTCCTTCCCACACGTCGTCATTTGGATAATAGGCAGCACAACAGACAGTTGTGTGAGATAAGAGGCCCTTTTGTGGGTTTGCAGAGTTGTAATTCATCTGGGAAAAATAAACTTGTACAGTAATATACAGTAGTTGTACCGTGCATATAAAACTGCAGTCACCACCTGATCTTGTTTGCACAGAGAGGAGGAGGGAGATAGTTTATTTGTAGATGCCTACTTGAACTTATTGGCATCCACAATATGTCCTTACCCTTGTTTGTAGCTTGCGGTGACTTCTGGGGACACGGACGGAAGTGTCTTCTGGAACACTTTGACTTCTACTGCTTTACCCTTGGCATAATGCCATGTTTCTCTTCTACCAGCAATGGGTTTAGTAGTAGTATCTGTACTGTTTTAAAGTTAAGCAACACAAACATGCTTCTAGTAGAATTTATTTTATCAGTTAGATAAGAGGTTTGATGCTTATTACCCTTATCAGTGCTGATGTTTATTACTCTTATCAGCATAGATTGCCTTCTCAGATTTCCCTGCTTGGTAGGTAGATGAGTAACTCAGTGAATTAAACACCAACTCTTTCTCTCTTGCTCTCTTTTTCCCTCCTGGCTTTATAGGTTCAGACAACCAAAAGAGCTGATCCAATCGAACTACGTAACATTTTTTTGCAGGTAAGAAAGCTGTGCTTATGGTTGTTGTGAGAGTTCAATATTTTTAACAATTTTGTCACTTCCTGTCATCTGGTGTCATGCTGGAGAAACAGGCCGTTTGTTTCTGCAAACTAATGACTCAGAAAGTGCTCTAATTGTATTGAGTTAAACTGGGGTGCTGTTTTGTGCAGTAGTTACTTACCACGGTAGTGTTATTAAGGTTTCTCAATGTTGGGAGAAACAACACCTCGTGTGTGTTTTCCCTTTTGCACATCGAGCAGAGCGCACAGAGGCTAAACACAGCGGAGCTTACCTGGGCAACCTCGTGGGTGAGCTTGGGAAAGAGAGAGAGCTTAGGCACAAAAGAAAGTCGGAGTCGTTTGTAGTTTCTAATCTATTAAAAAGAGTATTTATTAGTGAACTCCATTCTGGATAGAAAGGTGGAGAGATAGGTTCACTAACTATCCTATTCTAGCTGGATAAAGACAGATGCGCAGGAGACACATCCTCTCCCTAGGCATGGTGAAAGTAAGATGGAGAGTTCTGAGAAGGAGGCGGAAGCAAGGGAGGAAGTCCCTAAGAGTATCAGTCTACATCAAAGGATAGGACCAGCATGATAGAATAAAGGTGACAAATTCCTAGGTCCCTTTCTACTCACTGGCTATCTAGTTTTAAAAAAACCCTCTATAGGTTGAGGCAGGAAACAGCGTAAAATCCCTTTCTTCCAACACTCAATAGATGTATGCCAATCAACTATAATAATATTTGACTGAAGAAATACCAGTGGTTCAAGATCCATGTGAAATTTCCATGTGTGCTAGGGTCCTTGCAGACACATGAAAAAAACACACCCTCATGCTGGTTCCTGGAGCCAAGTTAAGCATGGGGATTTTTGAGTCATTTGTCTACATACACTAGACATTGTGCAGGTAATTTCTGGGTGCAATAAGATATAAAGGGGAAAGCTCTGGTTGTTTCAGGAAACCTTGCACAAGCAGAAAAATGCCAAGTCTGTATTTGTTTTTTCATTCTTGTTTTGCTGGATTTGGTCCATGGATTGGTAGATCACATGAGTGGAGCCATGCTACTGTTACTGCCTTAGTTCATGGAATTGGCAGCGCTGATAGGGTTGCTTCGTACATAATCTACTTGTCTCATGTGACTAATTCATCAGGCACTACTGGTATAATATGATATCTAACCACAGAGAGGCAGATGCCTTTCTACCAGAGTTACTTATCATATAGGCCTAAAGTTTCATAATTTGTGCTGTTATGTCTTAAGACTCTTGTGGATTGTGGTACCACAGGTCAAGTTGATTGCCATGATTCCAATCCTACAGCTTATGGTTTAGAACGGGGTGTCAAGAATGTGGGCCAGGGGCCGAATCTGGCCCCTTGAGAGTGCTTATGAGACCCACGAGTCAGTTGAGGCAACTCGAGCAGGCCACATTGGGAGTAAGTGTGGGCCTCAGCAGACACACACCTGATAAGCCCTCTCAGGGGGTTCTGATCTGAGCTGGTGAGCTTGCTGTGAGGTTTCTAGCTGAAGTAGTCACCCCACCTCCCAGTACTGATCTGGTTTGGTGAGCCTGCTGAGGTAGACACACCCTCTGAGCCTGGCCTGTCCAAGTCACAATTATGTCATATCAAGCCCTTGTAACAAATCCTCATTTAGAGCAGTGATGGCGAACCTTTTCGAGACCGAGTGCCCAAATTGCAACCCAAAACCCACTTATTTATCGCAAAGTGCCAACATGGCAATTTAACCTGAATACTGAGATTTCGTTTAGAAAAAACGGTTGGCTCTGAGACACATGTTACTCGGGAGTAAGCTTGGTGAAGCAACCGTGCAATGCTTCGAATGGGTGAATCATGACCCTAGGAGGGTTTACTCAGAAGCAAGCCTCATTGCCAGCAATCGAGCTTACTCCTAGGTAAAGGATCGTGCCCAGGTTAGCCTAGATATGCGTGTGTGTGGGGGTGATTTTCCGCCCCCCCCCCCACATGATGAACTCTGTGCACGTGTGCCCACAGAAAGGGCTCTGAGTGCCACCTCTGGCACCCATGCCATAGGTTCGCCACTGCTGATTTAGAGGATTGGAACCATGTTTGACCTATCCCATTTCTGATTTCACCTCTGTTTTCCTTGTCCCTTTCAACACACATTCCAAACATATATTTAAATCTGCTGTATTCCTAGGGTTTGAAAATAGGTTACAGTGTTACAAAAAATAAGCATAAAATAAAAAATAAATAGTGTAACTCTGGCTGTTAAAAAAAGTCAACGCAAACAGAAAGGACATGCTGCATTTTTCAAGAAGAGAATGGATTTATTTGCCATCACCCTGCATTATTTCTGTTCTTTTTCTATTGAACTCAATAGTGACAGAACACGAAGCAGTCATACTCCCGAGCAATTCGCAGTTCACACATGTTGAAAATTCCCAGGGCAGGTAGACCATGCAGTCTGGATTTTGCTGGCTGGGGAATCAGTCGCCAGTTTTAAACATGCCTCTGAATTCAGGGAGAGGAGAAGCAATATTTTACAACTGCTTATAGGCCATCTGCTTATAGGCCAAAAAATCTTCCACAAAGAGGAAAGAATGTTTGGGAATTCCTCCAGAAATAGTCCGGGAGAGCATTGTAATCAGCCTGCGGGCCTGTCGTGCTTGCTTTCTCCTATGTTTCTGCTGACTGCCCATCTTCCTACTCTAAGTCTACCTCTCAAATATTTATTTACTAAATTTATATCTCCTCACAAAGGCCAAAAAGACGGCTGACAAATTAAAACATGCATAGCAAAAGTCACATGCCAATCTGCAATCTGCAGAGGCAAATTTGTTGGTGGTCCCCAGCCCCTCAATGATGCGGCTGGTCTCTAGCCAGGCCAGGGCCTTTACAGCCCTGGCCCCCGCCTGGTGGAACACTCTCTGTCAGGGCTCTGTGGGACATTGGACAGTTCCGCAGGTCCTGTAAAACGGAGTTATTCCACCAGGCCTTTGGGGAGGCCGGCCTCGGATTGCCATCCACCCAGCCATCCGCTTGCCCACGTATACCATCTCTGCGGGCTGCAATTTATCGTGCCTGGTCCTTTCCCAGAGTGTCTTTTATGGGTTTGCTGTCCAACATTAGATTTTGAATTGTATTGCCTCTGTTTTTTACATCATGCTGTTTTAAGTGTTTTTATATTTTGTTAAAGTGTTCTATTGTACATCGCCCAGAGCCCTTCGGGGGTGGGCGGTATAAAAAATTAAATAAATAAATAATAGTGCTAAACCCCTTAAAAGTACCGTTAAAACAATTACAAGCAGAACTAAAATATTCACAAAGACATTAAAAAGTTAAAACATTTTGTGAGGAAGGGAGGGATCATTGAGGGAATGCCAAACCGAACAAAAACGTTTTCGCTCGTTGGTGGAACACGGCAACAAAAAGGGCTGACAAATCTGCCTGGAGAGAGAATTCCAGAGGGAGCTGGCGCCTCACTCATCTAATCTCAGAGGGAAGGGGCACCCAAAGCCAGTCCTCCAAAGAGGACCGTAGCAGTCAGTCTTTCAGATATGCTGGTCCCAAGCCATGCAGGGCTTTAAAGGTCAAACACCGGCACCTTGAATTAGATTGGAAGCCTGTGTAGATGGGTCAAGAAGACTAGAGCGATACTATCCCTATGACTCACTCCAGTCAATATCCTGGCTGCAACCTTCCACACCAGTTGAATTTTCCAAGCAGTTTTCAAGGGCAGCCCCACATATTGCAGTAGTCTAATCTAGATGTAACTAGGGCATGTATCACAGTGGCCAGAACTTCCCTGCCTAGGAAAAACTGCAGCTGGCTAACCTGTCGTAGTTCGTAAAAGGTACTCTTGGTCACAGCTGCCAGCTTCTTATCCAGCAGTAAATCCAGATTTACAGTGCACTCCTAAGCAGAGTGAATCCTGCTGACTTCCATGGATCTAGAACAGTGTAACTTTATCCAGAGTTGGGGTGTTGTGTGGTTTCCGGGCTGTATGGCCGTGTTCTAGTATGGCCGTGTCCTAGTAGCCATGCAGCCTGGAAACCACACAACACCCCAGTGATTCCGGCCATGAAAGCCTTTGACAACACATTTATCCAGAGTTGCTCTGCTAAGCACATGTTTAGTTCTCCATTTGAACATGAGAGGACTTAAAGTTGATGGTTGCCCTGATATATTTGTGTTTTGTTCATAGAATTTAATTCATCACTGGGTATAGTGGGCACAATAGCAGTCTCTTGTAAATTTCTTTAAGTTAAAATACATAGCACCTTGGACTGAAATGCTGTTACTGTAGCAGCAGGTTTAACGGGTCAGGTGTCTTATGCTTTTTTAATTAGGCAAAGCTGTGATGCATAAAGGGTGCACATTCCTGCCTAAAGTTGGCTACCCTTGGAAATGGAGACCAGGGAAGGTGAAGATCATTGAGCGAAATAGGACTCAGTGCTACCTTCTCCTTGCGGAACCAAGATGGCTATGTCCTTTCCTCTCTTTCTGTGATGTGTTGTACAGTTTATGATACTTTTTGTCTGTGTGTGCCTGGTTAGATTATACATTGCAATCTTGATAAGGAGCGCATGCATTTTGGGATGGAAATTCCTACAAAAAGAACAGAGAAATGACAAAGGAAAAAGTGATATTATTAAAAGTGTTTATTTATTTATTTATATTTATAATCATTTTTATATACCGCCCCTTCCCCAAAGGGCTCTGGGCGGTGAACGACACAATAATAGCAATTCAGCAATTCACATTAAAACCCCAGTTAAAACAGCGGATTAAAGAAATTTATTGGCATCCAGCATAAAACTTCATAAAACTTCATAGGCCCACCCTGAAAAGAACAAACCCAGAGAGTTGGGCCCATTTCTTGACTGGACTGCATAAATTAAAGTCAGTGGGATTGTGCCTCCATGACTGAGGATTTTGTTTATAAACTGCTGAAACAAATACCCTTTTCTGGGCATTCATGTAGTTGTTAGATAGATGTAGGTTCCGTTGAGTCTACACTGCAGGGGGGAGAATTTTACCACTGATGGAGTGAATTCCACTTATAATGCTTCTCTGTAGTTCCTTTATCAAGTTATTTCTGGTTGACCTTAGCAGCCATGGTAGAACATTGGGATAGAAGCAGTCCATGAGGGTCATTTTCTTGTGCTGCCATGAGAGTCATTTTCTTGTGCAAATTAAGACCAATTTTGTTGTTGTAGATTTTGCCAACTCTTCCAGGGAAGATAACATTGTTGTCCAATTAGAGGGAAGCCCAAAGACCTCATAATGTTTCATTTTTTAATTACACTAACCCTCAGGATTTTTTTTTCTTACCTCTACATTAAATCCCCCAAGACCTATTCTAAACAAATTATTTGTAGATTTAAATAATTTTGAAGAATCTCTCTTGAAGTACTTATACTTCTGTGACATTGTATTCATTCTACTGATGTGAGTATGCATAGTAGAGCCAGTGTGGATGAAGTGGTTAACAATGTCCGATTAGTATCTGGGAGACACAGGTTTGAATCCCCGCTTGTGCCATGGCAGCTCACTGTGTGACCTTGGTCCAGTCTCTCACCCTAACCTACCTTACAGGGTTGTTGTGATGATAAAATGGAGGAGAGGAGAATGATGTCAGCTTTTTGGGTCCCCATGGGGGAGAAAGGATGGGTTTAAATGAATTAAATAAATAAATAGTACTGTTTAACTTTAAGCAAACTTTACATTAATTTGTATGTTAAGTTTTTTTACCTGTGTTTGTTAATAAGGTGTTCTATATGTCATAGTGAGACTTTTGCTATAATTGTGTAATCCTTCTGTATGAAATATTGAAGTGAAATAAATAATTTCTTCTAAGCAGTTCAGACTGGGGGCTTGCATCACAGAAGGTATGCAGTGGAATTCATCTGCTTGTTGCTTTGTCATATCTTCATTGCCATTAAATCAACATCTGGCGTTTGCTTGCATAGTTCCATACATTTTTAAGACTGTCATGTTCAGTAAATTAGATCTTTTAGACAGGTAGGTTTCTAATAAACCAGTTTAGAAAGTTGCATTCTTCTCTGTCCTCCAGAGGGTTCTGGGTGACATACACAGCTCTCCCTTCCCAATTCTATCCTGACAGCAATACCATAGAACCCTCAGAGGGCTTAACTGGCCCAGAGTATCCCAGCTAACTTTATGTCAGGGTGGAAATTTGAACCTGGATTTCCCTATTCTCAACCAGCACTCTGTCCATCCCACTTTCCTGGTAATTCTGTCATATCCTGATTATATTAAACGTTTTCATTGTATTTTGAAGAATTATTTTTATGTAACTTGTTAATGAGATGATTTAAAGGCTGACTGAGTTGAAATCTGTGCAAAGCGTGTCACGGACAAAAGGCTTAAGTATTTTCTTAAGCTCTGGTCATTTGTCTTGCTGCCAATACTACTCTAAATATCATGACCTTCTTAACTGTTTTGTTGCTTAACGGTTCAAAGTTTTGTTGGGGCAAACAGAAAAGGACTTGCTTTTCAGCGAGGACTCTGCAAATGCCCCTGCAGGCCTGGTTAAGTATCCTTAGAACTGCTGCCATCCAGACTTCCCAGTAGTAAGAATGTCTGTCTCTTTCTGCTTGAGCAGACTTGAGCAGACTTAAGAGCCTGGCCTGCCATCAGAATCTTTCAGTAAAGCCTTTCATTAAACAGATTCCAGTGCTCTTTTCTTCAGTCAAAGTGGCTCATGGAAACTTGGAATGTAAAATCAAAGGTTTCCGACTGTTCCAAAGCTTCCTGGGATGCAACTTGAGACTTGCTGTGATATCAGAGCAGCTGAGCCAATATTGGACATTGGACTTCTCAAATTTTAAGCAAGATACTTTCCTTTAAGGGAAACCATTACTCTTGGCCCAGGAGCTGTTTACATCTTCCGGACATGAAATGTGAAATTTATCGTGGAAGCGGTGTGGTTTGTCAAGCCACCCATAGCAATTACTTTAATTACTTATTGGTATTTACAGTTCCAATCTTGTCCTGATTTGGATAGCCCAGACTAGCTTGATCTTCTCAGAATTCCGAAGCAGGGTCAGCTCTGGTCAGTATTTGTATGGGAGACACCCAAGAAATTCCAGAGTTGCTACACAGAGGCAGGCAATGGAAAAACACCTCTGTTCATCTCTTACCTTGAAACCCTATGCAGTGGTGGCGAACCTATGGCACTCCAGATGTTCATGATGGGAATTGTAGTCCATGAACATCTGGAGTGCCATAGGTTCGCCACCACAGCCCTATGGGGTTGCCATAGATTGGCTGCATTTTGATGGTTGTTCCCAACACTACCATATGTTTAAAATTCACCACATTTCTGAATGGCCGTTGGTAAGACCTTGTCAGATCTCAGAAGCTAAGCAGAGTTGACCCTGGTTAGCACTTGGATGGGAGAGTGCCATGGAAATCCAGTCCTGTTGTGCAGAGGGAGAAAATGGCAAACCACCTATGAATGCCACTTATTCTGAAACCCCTATGGTGGTGGTGTCATACAGCCCAGGGATCAAATTCGCCCCCTTGAGAGGGCTTATCAGGCCTGTAAGCCAGTTGAGGCAATACTCCTCCTCCCCCTTTGCTCCTGATATGGCCTGATAATGCCGGGCAGCCACCCAGCTGCTCCCAATCTGGCCTGGTGAGCCCACTGTGGGCTGGCCAGTCCAGGCACCCATCCCATCCCCAATCAGTCCTCTTGAGCCCCCCCCCCCCCCATGCCAATCTGGGCCATCAAGCCTGCTGCAGGTTTGCCAGCCAAGGTAGTTTCCCAACCCTCCCCCACCTGACCAAGGCTCATTTATATCATATCTCGATGTACGATCAAGTCTTGATTCACCCTTTTTTACTGGCAAGGAAAATACAGCTCTACTTATGCTGTACATTTTCTTTTACAGGGCCATTCTTTTGATGTTACTTGTGCAGTTGCTTCCTTCCTGGCCATTATTTTAAAACGATAGCTATTGTCTTTATTTGACTGTTGCTGCTGATCTATATCTAACCAGTCATTTAAACTATTTATATATGTTGTTGTTATACTATGCTAATAAAAGGCATTGAATTGAATATCATATCTGACCCTCTTAACAAATGAGCTACTGTGTCCAGTTCTGGTCGCCACATCTCAAAAAGGATATTGAAGAGATAGAAAAAGTGCAGAGAAGGGCAACGAGGGTGATTGAGGGACTGCAGCACCTTCCCTATGAGGAAAGGCTGCAACGTTTGGGACTCTTTAGTTTGGAGAGGAGGCGGCTGAGGGGGGATATGATTGAAGTCTATAAAATTATGCATGGGGTAGAAAATGTTGACAGAGAGAAATTTTTCTCTCTTTCTCACAATACTATAGAACCAGGGGGCATTCATTGAAAATGCTGGGGGGAAGAATTAGAACTAATAAAAGGAAACACTTCTTCACGCAACGTGTGATTGGTGTTTGGAATATGCTGCCACAGGAGGTGGTGATGGCCACTAACCTGGATAGCTTTAAAAGGGGCTTGGACAGATTTATGGAGGAGAAGTCGATTTATGGCTACCAATCTTGATCCTCCTTGATCTGAGATTGCAAATGCCTTAACAGACCAGGTGCTCAGGAGCAACAGCCGCAGAAGGCCATTGCGTTCACATCCTACATGTGAACTCCCAAAGGCACCTGGTGGGCCACTGCGAGTAGCAGAGAGCTGGACTAGATGGACTCTGGTCTGATCCAGCTGTCTTGTTCTTATGTTCTTATGTTCTTATGAGCTTGACACCCCTGCCCTACAGGGTCACTGTAAGTCAGCTAACACTTGGTGGCATATTACACAAACACACACATAAACTCCCAGGGTTCCAATTGCTGGCATCTCCAGTTCAAACTGAATCTTTGTGCAGACTATTTGGCCACAGGGTTGAAGGTTCTTCTTAGAAGCTGTGGGTATGATCACTTCATTCACTATATGTGAGAGCTTCCTGTGGATTTCCCTACTTAGGAGGCCTAGTACACAGGGGGAGATGATGGTAATGCAGGAAGGATATTTAGGGGCAAGGTTTTCCTACTTCCAAACTAGTGTTCTAGCTACTATAGGTAGAATAAACAGAGGGGACTTGCTTTTACAAGACTCAGGCTTGGAGATTTACTGCCTATTTTGTATCTGTAACTGCTTGCCAGCTGCTGAAATCCCGTATGTTGAAAAGACAGAATTGCCTGCCACAGATTTTGAAAAGAAATGAATCATTCTCCAGGCATGAAGGCTGTTTCTAAACGTCTGCATTAATTTAATGTTTAAATTGGTTGTTTAGTCAACATACCACAAGTTACTGAGAGGCAGCAGCTCTATCTGTATCTAAACCTATAGAGTTGCTTATGCAAGCAACCCTAAACGGTTGTATTGACATTTTAAAGAGTGGTGCTGATCAACTTAAGACAGAATGGTACCAGTGGAGTAATATCTGCCATAATGCATTAAATGCAAACATGGATGAAAATGAGATCTTATAATATAAATGGAAAGAAGGCTGCACCATGGCAGCTGGTTTAGCAACTTTTAGGGATTGGATGTGTGTGTGGGTTTTTATTTTTAAATGGGCTGCTATCATGGAATCATAGAGCTGGTAGGGACCACATAGGCCATCTAGTCCAACCCCCTGCTCAATATAGGATCAGCTCAGAGCATCCCAGACAAGTGTTTGTCCAGCTGCTGCTTAAAGTGCCATCGAAGGGTAGCTCACCCCCCCAGCATCTGATTCCACTGTTGCACAACTCTTACTGTAATTTTTCCCCTAATATTCAATCAGAACCATTCTCCCCATAATTTATACTCATTATTGTAAGTCCTATCCTCTGCTGCCAACAGGAACAGCTCCCTGCCCTCCTCTAAGTGACAGCCTTTCAAATTCTTAAAGAGAGCAATCATGTCCCCCCTCACCAGACTAAACATTCCCAAATCTTGCAACCTCTCCTCATATGGTTTGGTCTCCAGGCCCCAGCAGTGGTGTAGCGCCCAAGGGGAAGGGTGAGCGACATCCTGGATGGAGCTGCGTCAGAGGTGTGGCCGTGGCAAGGGCGGGGCGTTCCAGGGGCAGGCAGTGTTGCAGCAGGGGCGTAGGGTGCATGTGCGCCCAAGGCGCAGTTTCCCCTCGCTTCGCCTCTGGGCCCCAGTCATCCTCGTCGTTCTCCTCTGCACCCACTCCGTTGTGCCCATATCCTTTTTGAAGTGAGGACTGACTGGCCTATGGTTTCTTGGGTCATTCCAGCTTTGGGATCCAGTCTTCAATATCTTTAATTTTTGCCCCTGGCAAGCAACTCTTGGACCAGGGAGTCAATCCTAGACACATGACGTTTCCTACTCCTCAGCAGGGAGTCACCCATGACAAACACTTTTCTATTCCTCTCAGAGACATTTCCTCTCTGTATTTCTTGAATTTGTGATTCTTCTACCTATATTTAAGCTGCACTGTAAGTCTGTCACAGTTGGCATCACATGCTTTGAGTGGAAGCCCCTCTCCAGATACTCAGGTGAAACAGGTGATGTCTTTCACATCCCCTGCTATCTGTATCCTTTAACTGGAGATGTCAGAGATTGAACCTGGGACCTTCTGCATGCTACGCTAATACTGTACTATCGAGCCATCGCCCCCCTCATCTTGCACTTTTATTTCCTTATCTTACTAACCATTGTGGTGTCGTGGTTAAGAGCAGGTGAATTCTAATCTGGAGAACCGGGTTTGATTCCCCACTCCTCCACATGAGTGGCAGAGGCTTATCTGGAGAACCAGATGTGTTTCCACACTCCTACATTCCTGCTGGGTGACCTTGGGCTAGTCACAGTTCTTTGGAACTCTCTCAGCCCCCCCTACCTTACAAGGTGTCTGTTGTGGGGAGAGGAAGGGAAAGGAGGTTGTACGCCACCTTGAGTCTCCTTACAGGAGAGAAAGGTAGGGTATAAATCCAAACTCCTCCTCCTCCTCCTCCTCTATCCTGTACTGGAGTATCTAAATGGGAATTGTTATCACAATGGTATATGCAGAGACTGAAATTCATGTTCTGAAAAGGCTCTCATCTTGCATGGCATCTTCTGTATGGCGTTTTGATGGGGAAAGCCACACCTGTTGATCTTTTGACTTTTGTGCAGCTGTTAAAAGGCTTGGAAGTTGTGATGGATTGAAGTAATTTTCATAGTCATGCGAGTGAAATGCAAGCAAATTAGTGCCTGCAAAGGCACTTTGATGGCAGGAGAAGTATTCAGGAAGGGAGGATGAAAGCCAAAGGTTGGTAAGAATGGCGTATGCAAGCTTCCTGCGCAAAGACTAAATAGAAGTTATTTGCTGTGCTGTTTTAAGAAAAGTAACACTTTCCTAAATCCACTGACTGGGCTAACTGGATCTCATGAGATCTTGAAAAGCTGAGCAGCGTCTGCCCTGGTTAGTGCTTGGATGGGAGATTTCCAAGGAAGTCCAGGTTTGCTACTTAGAAGCATATGATGGCAAACTGAGCATCTGTTGTCTTGAAAACCCTATGGAGTTGCCATAAATCAGCTGTGACTTAATGACAGAAAAAATATTCATTGAAGTGGGCTTAGAAGGGGTCAGACTATACAGATTTATAGTGTTTTATTAATTAGAACATTTATATCCCACCTTTCTTGTGGCTGAAGGCAGCACACAACCCACAATTTAAAACAGACAAAATAAAGCCCCAAATAACTCCCTTTCCCTCCAAAAGATGCCTGTAGTTTAGATAGCATGAAAAGCCCTGACGAACAGAAAGGCCTAGCAGCACACACTGGCAGTTTCTAGAGATGGTGCCTCCCTTATCTTGTAAGGATGCCCATCCCACCAAGTGGGAACTGTAATAAAAAAGGCACCAGCTCTAGTTGATGGCAGGTGGGCCACTTACAGCGGGGGACCAGCCAGTAGGAGGCAGTCTGAGGGCCATAGTTTGTGCATGGAAGACGTATGAGGAGAGATAGTCCTTTAGATACGCAAGTGCTGGTGGAATTCCTGACAGTGGGAGATGCTGAAAATCACCTCAGAAACGTGAGTGCTGTCGGTGCTTCCTAGCGCTGTGACATCCTACTGATAGAAGCTCTCTCTTTAGGCCTGAGAAACCTATGACCAAACTACACATTGTAGGGTGTGTGTGTGTGTGTGTGGGGTGTGTGATAAGTTGATAAGCAGCAGCAGAAGTGTGATCAGCAGCAGAAGACCATTGCTTTCACATCCTGCATGTGAGCTCCCAAAGGTATCTGGTGGGCCACTGCGAGTAGCAGAGTCCTGGAATAGATGGACTCTGGTCTGATCCAGCAGGCTCTTTCTTATGTTCTTAAGTTCGATCCAGATTCCCCTGCCTTGGCTCACTCTCCCTGCAGTCACATGGCAGCTGCCGGGAAAGGCATTTTTAAAGTCCCTAGGAACCTGACTGGGCTCAGTGCAGGGAGGAGGGCTTGCATGACTGAAAGCTCCTCTGTACAAAAAACAAAACAACCGCTCCTAGCAACAATTCTCCATGTAGAATGGTAGAAGTATTTTTCTGTAAGGATAGTCAGGTGAGCCCACACCAGCAGGTCTGAAGCAAGGTACCTGGTCATGGGTTTGCTATCTCAGTGGAGCCTAAGTGTTATACATTTTTTTTCCACTTTCACCTTTGCATAAGGTACAATTTTAATGTCAGGTAATCCAAAGCAACTTTGAAGAAGCTGTCTTAAAACCTGCATTTCTACTTTGTTCCTTCACAGTATATGTATCTACATACTGATTGTGGATTAGACAATCGGAGCTAATTAGTGGAAGGAACCTGCAAGATTACTGTGGCCTCCTCCAGTTCCTTCTGACCCCAGGAAAGGTGATTGTCAAAGATGTGAACAAATGGCCATAAAGTTCTAGGGGCTGCAGTGGAGAGCGGAGGTGAAATTGCTCCCTTTCCTCTCCTGCAAGCACAGTTCGAATGACTGAAGAGCAGAGGCGTAGCTGGGCCAAATTGTGCCCTCGGTGTGCAAGCAGGAGTGTTTTTCTCCTTACTTCCATGACGCCCTCCCACAGCTTCAATCTCATTCTTTTCTCCCTAATATCTTGCATTTCATGTTCCTTTTCTATTTTCTAGTATGAGGGTTGAAAAGCAGCTTTTCACATTAGGGCTCAGGGGAAAACTGCCTGATGAACTATAGCTTCCCAGGAGACCTTTGTAGGGAGCCCTCCCAAGGTCTCCTGGGAATCCTCGTAGTTCTTCAGGCAGTTTTTAGCCTGAACTGTAAATAGGCCGCTTTTTTCAGCCTCAAAAAAGCAAGTAAAAACTCAAAAAAAGAAAAAGGAATCTAGGGTAAGTGTGGGAAGGAGAGGCGTGGTGTGTGCTTGCCATCGGGCGCTACCAGTGGCGGGTGTGGGGAAAAGGGGGAGGGGCCGGGGCGATTTTCACTTCTGTCTGCAGTGCTTCGTGCCTCGGTGCAATCTACACACCCTTCTGTCCCTCTTTGGCACTCCGCCACTGCTGAAGAGGCAGTAGGGTGGATGAGCAACCAACAAAGGTACTTATCAGTAATGCCTCTCACTTCCAATGTATCAGTTGTCGGTTGCCTCCAGGAAGAAAGGTATCAAGATAGAGATGACTGCACAGCCTGATTCCTGTGCATGGAAGTGGGTAGGGGTTTTTCTCACTCATTAATATTTTTTAATTTTTTTTACTTAATCTCAGGGTTAGAAGGGTCCCATAGTATAACTTTGAGCTGGCTACCTGCAGTCAACCCAAACAGAGCTTTGACTGCAGTACTGCAGTTTACCACTCTGCACCACAGAACTCTAACACAGGGACTACAACTATAATATTAGCTGGCAGAGATAAAAATCACTTAACAATATTGTCTCTTACGAAAAATAAGTGACTTCTCAGGTTTGGAGCCAGATGAGCAGTTTTCCTGCTGAACTGCTGATACGGTGTAGCAGTGAAAGTTCTGTACTAGAATTTTGGAGTCAGAGGTTCAAATCCCCACTTTGCTATGGAAACTTGCTTGGGAGTCTCACAAGTATTGTACTGTTTATATGTGTCTTGAGGATAGAATGATAGCACCCTGAATTCCAGGAAGGAACACACATAAAGCTTCTTTATCCTGACACAGACCTTTGGTCCATCAGTTGTCTACTCTGACTGGCAGTGGCTCTCAAGGGTTTCAAAGACAGGTTTTTCCATCACCTACCACCTGATCTTTTTAGTTGGAAATGCTGGAGTGGAAACTGGAACTTTCTTCATTCCGAGCCGATGGCCACTGAGCTGTGGCCGCCTTTCGTACTCCGCCTTTTTCTACAGGATTCTCAAGGCGGCTTACAAATTCCTTTCCCTTCCTCTCCTCACAACAGCACCTTGTGAGGTAGATGGCGCTGAGAGAGTTCTGAGAGAACTGTGACTCACCCAAGGTCACCCAGCAGGCATGTAGGAGCGGGGAAACAAATCTGGTTCACCAGATAAAAGTCCGCTGCTCATGTGGAGGAATGGGAAATCAAACCTGGTTCTCCAGATTAGAGTCCACCTTCTCTTAACCACTACACCATGTTAAATAAATAGAAGTCTAGTACAATTGCATAATGATACTAGTTGTTTAAAGTTATATGGTCAAGAAGTTTCACATCTAGCCTTGAAGTTCCCCAGACTCACACTTTTGTGTTGAGGCAAAATTCCATTGATTGTTGCCTGCTTCCACCAAATACCCCGGAGGATTTTTATTTAATTTACTTGGCTGGGTTGTGTTGACCTGGGGTTTGCGATAAGAGAAGTGCATGTGCTGAGAACACATAAAATAATGGGACTGGTACACTATAAATAGTAAATCCCCAGATCTTTAACAGCCAGAGGTTTGGCAGCACAATAAAAAGTGTAACATATACTTACTGTGCTGTGTAACCTGATTTTTTTCCCCTGAATGTATGGTCTGGATGTTATTGATGCACTGTTTAGATTACTTTTGTTCAGAGTATTAATACCCTGAGTACATTACAATTTTCTCAAAGCATTCCAGAGCTCATATATTATTATCTGCTTGCAGGGAATCTTCAGCTTGTTTGGGTGTAATTATCTTCAAACTGTCAAAAGACAGGTTTGTCAGAGCCTCTAAGAAAATGTGAAAAAAATGCCATGGTCTATCTAGAGCAACATTTACATATAAGCACTATGCACTCTTAATAGCTGGAAATGCATTTAAATGGATTGAATAATGCTGTCTCCCCTTGGGGAGGGGGCCATCGCTTTGTGGTACAGCATATGGTTTGCATACAGAGACGTCCTAAATCAAATCCTTGACATCTCCTGTTAAGAGAATCTCTGGAAGTCCGACTGGGAAAGCCAAGACCTCTGAATTCACAGAGCTGTTGCCGGTCGGACCAGAAATAGCGAACTACATAGTCCCTGATAGCCTAAAGCCTGCTGGGCTGCCCTGAGTCCTTCGGGAGATTGGCGGGGTAAAAATGCTATAAATAAGCTAAATAAATAAATAAGCCAAACAAACAAACAAATAGATAAATAAATAAATAAAGCAGGTACATATGTGAAAGACACTTGCAGTGGCCCTGATCCAAGTCAATTCAGACTTCATTGTGCACAACCCCTGTGGCAAGATTGAGGTGAACGTCCCTGCAGATGTGTAGCAAGGTGGAAAAGCGCCCAGTGCACCAGTGCGTCCTCCGCCCCTGTCCTGCCCTCGGAACGCCCCTGGAACACCCTCACCACACCCCCACAGGGGTGCGCACCCAGTGCATCGCACCCCCCGTCCCCTTGGAACTATGCCTCTACATCCCTGTCGGTATCACATACATCTGTTATGATAGACAGGAGTTGGGTGAGCATGTGTGGCTTTGCCTCGGCTATTAGGGCTTATATATAAATGATTGAGAATCAGTTCTAGAATCAGTCAGCAAAGCAATATTTCTGCAGGCTGCAAGAACATCTCTTTCTAAATGTAGTAATTATTCAAATGTTCAACTGCCGTAACCTGAAATTTTTCATTGTGTCACCTAGTTATGTGCACTAAAAGACACAAAATAGAATACCTGTTTGTTGTTGAGTTACTCTTGATTATTTATTAGATGTTTTCAGTTACTTCAAGTCAGGGTCCATACATTTTGGCTCTGCAGTTTGCCAACTATTGTTTGTGGCTGCCATCAGACTCAATGTAATTTCTCTCCCTCAAGATGAGTCTTTGCAGGAGGGACCAGCAGGGCCTCATTGTTGGTGGCCACATCTTGTAAAATCCCAGCAGGAAGAGCATTTTGTGCTGGTTGCGAGAGATGAGTTATCAGTGTGCTTGCTTGGATGGCCAAGCAAGTGGGTTTATGGAATCTAGCCATGAGTAGATCATAATCTCATAAAATGTAATAGAATTTGGCTCAGAATCACTTGATTGAATAGTCAGAAGTGACTAGATCAAGGCAAGATCCATGGGCACATTTCTGTGGATGGAAAAATGTTCACCCCAGAGAATGACACAATGTCCTTCACGCTGTAGTCCAAAAGTGCACCTGAAATACTGACTCTGGGGGACAAGGGAGCCTTTAAGACCAACGTTTAGTGGGGTATTTTTGGCTACAGAAGATGATGCTCTGATGTAACCCCCCCCCTCGCCCCCCAAAAAGCATTATGCTCAGCTGGGAACAACTTGCCAGTGGTCCCTGGCCCTGGAAGCATACAGCTGACCTCAACCAGAGCCAGATATTTTTTAGCTTTGGCACCAGCCTGATGAAACACTCTATTGATGGAGACACAGCTGCAGAATCTTGCTCAGTTCTTCAGGGCCTGTATGACAGAGGGGTTCCACCAGGCCTGTGGTTGAGTCATGATGGTTACTTTGCTGCTGGCCCCCATCCCTATTTCTGTGTTATCCTTATTGTATTATATTTATATCGGTTTAGACATGGATTGGATTTGGTTGATGTTTTGTATTAGGTTCTTCCTTCCTTAGTTAGTCACCACTTGGTGAATGAGGTGTTTCTAAAGTGCCCGGTGATATTGTTATATTGTAGTTTTAATGGGAGAGCCAGCGTGGCATAGTGGTTAAGAACAGGTGCACTCTAATCTGGAGAACTGGGTTGATTCCCCACTCTGCCACTGGAGCTGTGGAGGCTTATCTGGTGAACCAGATTAGCTTGTGCACTCCAACACATGCCAGCTGGGGGACCTTGGGCTAGTCACCGTTCTTTGGAACTCTCTCAGCCCCACCTACCTCATAGGGTGTTTGTTGTGGGGTGGGGGGAAGGGAAAGGAGATTGTAAGCCCCTTTAAGTCTCCTTACAGGAGAGGAAGGGGGGAAATAATTTAAACTCCTCCTCCTCCTCCTCCTCCTCCTCCTCCTCCTCCTCCTCCTCCTTCTTCTTCTTCTTCATATGAACTTTGATTGTTTTAATATTTTAAGTTGTTAGCCATCTTGAGCTAACACCATTCAGGAAAAGGTGGAATAGAAGTCTAACAAATAATAATAAATAAATAATGTTCTGCAGGTGGAAATCCTTTCACCTTTGGAAATTTTTCAAGGGATCCAAGCCGGAGGCTGTCAGGTTTTAGTTTAAACGAGAATTAACTGTGTGCATAACTGTGTGCAGTCCTGTAGCCAGTTCTGGAGAAACATGGCCTCTGAAAGGTGATGTCCTGAGAATATGAAGGGCAAATAAAACATCTATATTTTAAACACACAATCAAAACATTTGCTGAAAAGGTGTTAGGCTATATGTGTAAAGTGTGGTGTCCTTTTAAACAATACACATGTCATGTCTTGTAGTGTTTTCACTAGAGAATGTCAACTTGTATTGTCTTTTTCCAACATTTTTTCCCTCCATATAAAAACAGTGCCATGAGACAGTAGATATTATAATGTTATATCTCTAATAATAAATTGTTTTGACGTATCTAAACTTTACAGAAGTCCATAGGGCAGGATCCATTGGGCTGTGCATTGAAATCCATGAGTGTTAAGCTGACATTATGGTCCTCCAGCTCTCTGCACCCTCTGAAACAGTGTCCTTATGGGTTGGGAGGTCCTCTGGACTGTCTTGTCACTGCTACTGGAAAAGAAAGTTGGTATACACATAACGTATAACCCTGTATGCGTGTGGAAGCACTTTGTGTGCATCCCAGCCTTGTTGCATTAACTCATGCATAATATGTAATTTTTTAAATCTTTCCTCTAGTATGCCAGTGTTGAACACGAAGGCGAACGTTACATGACACCAGGAGATTTTGTGCAGCGATATCTGGGACTGTACACGGACCCTCATTATAACCCTAAGACTGTGCAGCTGTTGGCAGGAGTAGCTGATCAGACAAAGGATGGGTAAGGACTTTGCCTGCTTGTGGCCTTTGGTTGGGAATGATGACTTTCTTCCTATAGCATTGAGATATTTTGTAACATAAACCTTAAAGGCAGCTAAAGAGGCTAGCCGCCATTGGATTTGAAAAAAGTGGCTTGTGTCTTCAGCTAACAGAACTACTACAACCAAAAATTATAAACTTGAGAGCTCCTTGGGTGTGCAGTTCACACCCACGGACCTGAAACTTCAGACTGTTGCCTCAGTTTTCATTCCAACGTGTCTGTTTTTATTAATACATTACTTCGAGACCAGGGAAAATATAAGTTTGTCAGAAGCATTTTGTACTGGCCTTTAAGATGACGTTGAGGGTTTGATTTGTTGCACTTACAGGAAGCTGAATTGCAAGTAAGTAATGGATATATTTTTAGTTGTAATATGTTTACCTGTTCCTTTACTATCGCTGAGAAGAAATCCTATTCTCTGTGTGTGCAAAGTGAAAGACTCTGGGGGTTTTGGTGCCGGTGGTCAAATGCACCTTTTTAAGCAATGGAGAAAAGACATGTGACCTTTGTGGCGTGAGGTCTATCTAAGTCTCCCGTATGACACCACCTAGAGCCCCTCAAAAATTCAATCTATTAGATGCTAATGGCTATTTGTGGCAAGCGCACTGTTTGCCTAATCAACATAAGGTCATAATATGCAGAGCTTTTAAAACATATGAACAATAAATATTCTTTTTGTGAAATCGCTTTCTGAAACTAATTTACACAATGTCCAGTTGCCTCAAATGTAGCCTTTTAACCCACTCTGTGAGCCGCTGCAAGTGCCTACTCTTGTCTTCTCTTTATGTAGGTCTCCCAATTTATTAGGAGGGGGAGTTCAGATGCTGTTGGACAGTAGCCAAGAAGTTGACATTATATTGGGGCAGAGGTTAAAGATGCCATCAGAGAACAGTGATAAAGAGGTGGTGAAAGGTGACAGTTAAAATACAAAGCAATATTTTGGGGGAAAAGCCATTTTTGGGCAAATGTCTTCATTCATTTCAAATTAAAAAGCCCTTAAATCCTCAAGGGTCATTATGTGTGCAGATATGACCTTTGATATTCTAAATGCTTTTATTTTCCCTGTCACGCTACTTTAGTTTTTTTTTTTTCCATTTGGTGTACTTTCTAAATGAAATTCCAGTTAGTGTTACGGCAACAAGAGCCAGCATGGTGTAGTAGTTAAGAGTGGTGGACTGTAATCTGAAGAGCCAGGTCCAATTCCCTACTCCTACACATGAATCCTGCTGGGTCACCTTGGGCCAGTCACAGTTCTCTCAGAACTCGCTCAGCCCATGTGGCGGCAGGCAATGGCAAACCACCTCAGAAAGTCTCTTGCCCTGAAAACCCTGTGGGGTCACAGCAGAGGTGGGATCCAACCAGTTCTCACCACTTCTCTAGAAGTGGTTACTAATTTTTTCTGAGTGCCAAGAAGGGGTTACTAAAGCAACCTCCCTGCCCAGTAGGGACTGGAGGTGCGTGTGTGCAGCGGCCCCACTGTTTGAATCCCACCACCATCGGAACCTGTTATTAAAATTTTTGGATCCCACCACTGGGTCACAGTGAGGCACTTTCTACCCCCATAACAGCAAATTACATTCTTACTTCTCATAACTAGTCACACTGCTTTCCCAGAGACTCTATCAGAAAAACCAATAATTATTTCTGAAGGCATAAAAATACGTGCCGAAATCAGGAGATGAAGTGAAACAGTATGCAGCCAGAACTAACAAGAAAACCCCATGCAGAAAAGCCCAAGGATGGGAACAAAATCAGTCCTGGTGGTGCCCAGCATATGTTGCCCATACCCTAGCAGCCCCACTGGACACCAGCCACCCATGCAACCAAGCATTACAAATTTCAGACTTTGCTTGGTATTGTATATGTTCAAGGCCCTATGTTGCCTGCTTCCTCACTCTCTGCTCTTTTGGAGAACAGTGATTGGTTGATTTGTGGCATCAGAGAAAATATGAAATAGACACTGTTCATCTCTAGTTAAAGTCATCAGTGTTAGGCAGCTAATGTTTGAATGGACCTGTTTGTCTGCAGATAAGTACACTTCAAAACTAACGTATTAATTAAGTTAAAAGAACAGTTGTAAAATATGGCCATACCTGATGTAGCTTAATTTAGTATTTTTAAAAAAATAGTACACTGAATACTTACATATTGATTGTGGATTCAGATCTCATTACTAAAATAAACATTATGTTGTTATTCTTGTTATGTATTTAACTTTTTACCCAAAATAACTATTATGGAATTGTAAAGGGGCACAATTTTTTAATTCTTGCATCAGGCGCAAAGTTAAGTAGTTACAGCTCTGCAATTGCTTTCCAAATCAGTGGGGTGTTGTTGTTGTGAGAATGGCTTGGTTTATAGAGTGAGAGACAGACAGACGGAAACTCTTCTAATTCTTCTGTCTCCTAGCATGGGGTGCTGTTGTACCAGAGGCCTTTTCCTTGCCTAGGTTAAGGGTTCTTTCTAATAAATGTAGGTGGTCAAAAAAAGCTCAACACAAATATACTTTAACTGCAGACAAGAAAACAAACCACAATATACATAGAAGAGGTTTCTCACATCGCCTTAGTTGCAGCGGGCTTCTTACAGCAATAATGGTTTTCAGCAGATTCAGGTTTGCAAGCTGGCTTTCAACTATTGACTCTTCTTCTTTATATCCAGCTTAGGTGCAGCCTCCTAGCATGGATATCACCTGGCATTCCCTTATTAAAAAGGGAACTGATTCTGCTGCCACTTGATAGTGTACTGAAAGCTCAGATAAGGTTCCCTGTCAACACTATTTCCTACTCCTCCTTAAGGGGTTCTTCTGTAATGGTTCTATAGGTGCAAAAATCAAGGATGAACTTGGTTTTCTTCACCAGTTGCCTTTCTGCCCTTCTTTTGCTGGTTCTGAGAAAGATTTTGCTGCTTTATTCAGAAGCAATCCTTGCCAACAGCCAGAATAGGCAGTGCAGCGACTAATTTTTTAAAAATCTGCATTCACTGATTAGGAGAAGGATGTATAAATTGGCTTATTGTGAAATTTTTGCACACAGCTCTGATTACTCATCGTAGTTGTTCCTTTGGCTTCTGGTGATTTGTTAAAAAACCTATCCATGTTCTTTACAAGTATATTTTTATGTAAAGAAGGAATTACTGCATTTATTCCTTGCAAACTTGATAGAATCAGAATTATTGGTTTCCTGGGCCATCAGACTGTGCGTAGATAAAAACTGCACGTCCCTCATGTATTTCTGTCTTATCCCCTCCACCCATGTTAACTGGGGAAGAAAGACTCTTTGCTTATACCTACTTTCTTCCCGTTCTATGTAGGAACTAAACATGAGGGAATGGAAGGAATTAAAAAAGCTTCTTTAGTATTGTCAATGGCCAAAAAAAACCCCCCTACCTGGACTGCAGGTTTGGAAAAATCCAATTGATTGATTAAATTCGTAGATTTGATTTTGGCACATGGGAATTTTAAATTTTTGCATGGTGTTGTACAGAACCCAATACATTTACTAATTTATTTCCTTTAGACTATTGTATTGTATATTTAATTTATGTACTGCCCTTCCCTGAAAGGCACAGGGCGGTGCACAACAATATAATAACAACACCAGTAATCGTAACATCATATAACAAACACCAATAAGCATAGCATCAATAAAAATACAATCATAAGCATCACAAGCATAACATCAGAAACATAGCATCATAAACATAACATTGTAAGCAACAATAACATAGCATTATAAAACAATATCATTGTTGCATTATGAGCCACAATAAACATAACATTATAAACAACAAACGTCAGTAGCAACATATAAGTAAAAAACAATACAGCAATGAATAAGCAATCAAACATATGAAATCAGCTAGACATTGCATCTCAGATGGCAGCTACACACAAACTTCTAAACATTATTAAATTTCTAGACATATTAAACCTAATGGTAACCTTAGCAATAATAGCAGCAATTAACTGACACTAAGGCCCCTTCCTCACACGCAAAATAATGCGTTTTCACAACTGTTTGCAAGTGGATTTTGCCATTCCGCACAGCTTCAAAGAGCACTGAAAGCAGTTTGAAAGTGCATTATTCTGCATGTGTGGAATGAGCCTAAGAAACTTTACTAATTTAATAACAGCTGCTATCCTAAACAGTATACCCCAACAATATACAAATCCCCAACAATATACACAAAAGGAGTTAACTAACTTAACCCTCCTTCTACATTCCTAATACCTATCTACCTGTTCCTGATGCTGATCACAGGGCAACAGATCTTCTGGGGCAGTCTGCTTTCCTTTGGTCTCCCTCTCTGGGACTGATCACCAGCACCCCTTGCAGTGGCCCAGGCTATCATTTTCCAGTAGTCCCAGCTTAACGACAGCTCGCACCTCTATCTCGGCTTGCACCTCTATCTCTATCTATGCTAATGATTGGATTTCCACAGCTTGGAAGTAAATTGAGTTTGGATGCAAACATCTAAAGTCTTGTTTTTGTGTGTGTCTGTGTGTATCTGTGTGCGCGCGCATGCCTGTGCACGTGTTAGTGGAACCTTCCTAACAAACCTAGTAATCTCTTACACATCTTGATTTTTAAAAATTCATTGCATCATCTCTTTTCTCTTACTGTTTTTTTCAGTGACACATAATTTCCAATTCCTTTTGCTGATGGGCACTTAGAAGGACTGTGTCAACACATGGCAGAATTTTCTTTCACTGCTGTGCGTGCAAGCACATGACAAACAGTTTCTTATATTTTGCTTCGTGTGCCTGAAACTTGTCTTTTTGTCTTTTTGTTTTATTTGTAGATTGATCTCCTATCAAGAGTTTCTGGCATTTGAGTCAGTTTTATGCACACCGGATGCGATGTTCATTGTTGCTTTTCAATTGTTTGACAAGAGCGGCAATGGAGAAGTGACCTTTGGTAAGAACGGTGCTAGTGTTGTGGTAAAGATATCTCACCAATGAAGAAAAGGCAGGGAGAACAGTTCCAGTCTATTTCAGAACTCTCCTTTAAAATGCGGGTAATGTGTCAAAGTGTGAGTTCTTCATAGATACTAGTCATTTACCTTGAAAACTGCTTTGCTTTTTCTTCAGGAAGTTGGCCATTGCATGCATGCCCGCACATAAAGATGTGTGTAGTCAAACAGTTTGGTTACTGTAGCTTAGATAAAATTTGTGGTTCCAATAGGGTTGCAGTGCCTGCAAACACTGTTTTCTAGGGGGTTGAAATAGCATTTCTTAGAGCCGGGAAAGGATCAGCGTGTTTTGCTTCTTTGATGTCATTTTGTATCTTCTTATCTTCAGGAAATGATCCCAGCAGTCAGGGGGCCATGTGGGCCAATCCAAGCTGGTTAAGGGGCCTTCATGCAAATATAGCTGGCATTAACGCAAGGTCATTGGTTGTTAGGGTGGAGTTCTGTTGCTATATTTAATTATTTTTTAAATCCACACAGTAACAAGATAGATTAGGTTGAGAAATGGTAACTTCTGTGAGACCACCCAGGGGAGACATGAGGGCCATGTAGGGATTTTAAACCAAGCGTCTGAGTTCCAAGGCCAACATTTGATTCTGCTACATGACATTTGTTTAGTGTACATCGTGCTGAACCCTGTGCGTGGGTGCAATGTGCCTTTGCAGAAGTCTCAGCCGTTTTCTCTGCATTTCATTAGGCTACAAGGAGCTTAGGGGCGGGAAATGGCAAGGCTGAGACATCAGGTTTCCAAAAGCAGGGTTGTTCTCCGACTACTCTGGCAACAGTCCCCTGCAATATTCCCTGTAGGCCACCCAACCACTGTGTTGTTGCTGCACAGGTTGGGCAGCCACCCAGCAGGGAAAGCTCTCGCTGGTGGCTTAGTTTCGCTCAGTGAGAGCGAACTTCTGCACAGTGGCAAGGAAGCCTTAGGCCCCTTCCGTACATGCCAAATAATGCACTTTCAATCCACTTTTAGCACTTTGCAGCAGGATTTTACTGTCTGGAATAGCAAAATCCACTTGCAAACAATTGTGAAAGTGATTGGAAGTGCATTATTCTGCGTGGGTTGAAGAGGCCTTAGATGGACTATCTGTTTCATTTTTAATCCCCCCCCCCAAAAAAAGATTGCCCTAGGGTAATTTGTAGGGTAGATCATTTGTAGGGTAGAGCAGGCTCTCTTTGCCGAAAACTATTGCCTGAGTTTATACTGAGATAAATAGCTTCTTATTAGCTATTAGCTAAGTGTTTTTACTCCCACAACCAATAAGTTAACTTCTGAGAACACTTTGTGCCAATAGTTAGAGGAAGGCCTTGAAATGCAAAATTAAACTGTTTCGACTATAAAAAAAGTACATCAGAAAACATAATCTCATCTCACTGTACAACACCCACACATGGAAGATTCTCATACAGCTTTATTGAACCCTATTTCCTTTGTCTGGATAACACACCAAGATGCTGTAACAATCAGAAAGTGTGCGAGAAAAGGAAGTGTGTGAGAACTTCCTATCTGCTCCCAGCCCTCCCTGTGAAATTTTAGTTATGTCAGTCAAGGAAAAATATTACATCACAGTTCTGACATTGAACACACTGACTTGACTGCATTCACCCTTTTTTCAATTAAGTTGCCTGGAGAAAAATACTCAACTTATTACTTGATATACTTTTTGAAAGTTTTCTTCACGTCACACATTCTGATTTCCTTGGCTGATCATCTGGTGCTGAATTACTTCCCCTATGACTGGCTAAAGTCTTTTGCCTGAGACACATAAAAGTCCCCATTATGTGTAAAATTTAGAATTCATAGTGGAACTATCTTTATTCTTTTCAGGGGGTGCACATTGTTGTAATAAAAGCCAGTATAAGAATGTAATTTGTCTTTATACATTGGAACTTCTCACAAAGTCCAAGTACTCCCTAAATCCATATTGCACTGTGAAATTCTGCATTTCTGCAGGTCTTGGTAACACATTGAAAAGCAATATACTTCCTTCCTTAAATTACTACATCATTTGCCTTGATGGAAGGCACCTTCTACCCTGCTGCAATATAGAGGCAATGAATATCTGGAAGTATTAACTGCTATCAAAATAGGAAAGGTACCTTTGCAAGAAACATTTTATGTATGCTAGCAAGTAATATGGTAGAATTTTTTTCATTATGCAAAAAAAAGCGTAGCTTTGTTTCACAAATCCATTGGAATTACAGCAGCATTACTATGAATGCAATGGACTATTGGGCGAAGGCTATAGACCAGGGGTCTGCAACCCGCGGCTCCGGAGCCACAATGCGGCTCTTTTGTTCTTGTACTGCGGCTCCGCATGGCTTGGGTCCTCTCAGCCTCCTTCGGAGAGTCGTCCTAAGGGTTAATGGGAAAGAGTCCCCGTTCCTAGAGAGGCACAGCCCGAGACTCCCACACTCCCAAGAGACTCCCAAGCCACTTCCAGCTTTCATGTCCCAGCTGCCTGGTTGGCTGATGATGGCGATGTAGCACTTCATGGATTTCATAACACACTATAATTGTTTATACAAAGCGTAAAGGTAAAAAAACGATATATACAGTGTTATCTCCTTTTTAAATGTCAAAAAGTATTTGCGGCTCCAAGTGTTTTCTTTTCCGTAGAAAACGGGTCCAAATGGCTCTTTGGGTGTTAAAGGTTGCTAACCCCTGCTATAGACCTAAGCATATTTACTTGGGAGTAAGTCCTAGCTAATTCACCTGATAAACATGCATTGGGTAAGCTTGTTATTTTGGGGAGGAGATCCAGAGAAGTGAGGATACAGAGCAAGATTTGTCAGTACCCAAATGAGGAATTCCAAAATATTGTTCATCTGTATGCAGTTTTCAGGTCTCTTGGATTATTTGTAAGCTAATAGGAATCTCTGGAGACCATGTATACCTCTACCAGTGTAAGAACTTTAAGAAGGGAGGGGCAGGCAGTAAAAATGAAAGTGAAAAATTTGGAACAAAATACTGCACGAGTCTTGGGATCTTCTTGTGTATAGCCTGAGGTTTATCATATTATTCTCTTGTTGGAGGAGAAACCCCATAATGGCAGCAGGCTGTAAAAGAGACCAAGTTTGGGACTATTTAATGAAGTTCCTTAACCTATGGGTAAGGCTGGCATGTATGCAAAATGCATGTGTACAAAATGGCCCAAATTATATTTGGGTTATATTACAGGGCAGTTATATTAATTTTTGTCCAAAAAATGCATTAGGGCTTATTTTCAGGGGATGTCTTATTTTTTCCATGATTTTGCACCACTCATGTGACCAGATCAGCTGCGCTGGGGAATCTGTAACTAGGACTTATTTTTGGAGTAGGGCTTATATTTCAAGCATCCTCCAAAAATCATGAAAAATCATGCTAGGGCTTATTTTCGGGATAGGTCTTATTTTCGGGGAAAGGCAGAGGTGGGATGCAGCCTATTCGCACCTATTCAGTAGAACTGGTTACAAAAATTTTCCTAAGTTCGGAGAACCGGTTATTAATGATTAACTCCACTAGGGACAAGGAGGTAATCTCTGTCCCTGGGTACAACAAATCTCGTCAAGTGGGGGATGCAAAATCGCCCCCCAGGGCCCCCTGCAGCCCCCCTACCCCCCATGGCACCCTTCCACATGTGTATGAACTGTATGAAATAATACAATATATAGTAATTCTGTTTTTTTTGTTCATTGGTATAAAGGTTGGGAAAGTATTATAGGTAAAGATTTTTCATTTTCTTTTTTTCCCTTGAAATTTATATTGGAAAGAGAGGACTTTAACTACTCTTTTAGATTAAGGATTTTGGATCTGTTAGTTTTATTTCAAGTGGAATAGATAAAGTAGTTATAGGAATCTGAAGGAGAAGTAAAAAGTAGGAAGGGAGGGAAATATGGGAAGGAGGGAGGCAATATAGGATGTTTTAGTTTGGAGGTTGAGAGAGATAGACAATTAGATATGTTTGTAATACGTTAACAATTGTGAACAGTTTTTGGTTTCTCTCCTTACTTATGTTATTATTTAAAATCAATCAATATAATTATATAAAAAAGAAATAATACACTACCTTCGGTATATTGCTTTTTTAATACTTTAAACAGTCATTATTTGAATCTAGAGGCGGGGCGAAGGGGAAATGCGGCACCTTGGGCGACGCCTCTGCGCCCTGCCACAGCCCTCACTTCCAGGAATGCCCGCCACCAGGAATGCTCTCGGCCATCGCCTGTCGTCCTCACTTCAGCCTACCATTGGTGCTACTCCACTGTTTGAATCCCATCACCATTGGAACCTGTTACTAAAATTTTTGAATCCACTGGAAATAGGGGTATGTGGTACAGCTTGGAATAGATGCTATTATATATGTACAAACACTCTCCTATTTAAAAGAAACGGTTTAAGTGCCCCTGAAGCAGCCATCTTGATTAAACTAAGAAGTACTGGGTCTGGTTACTATCTAGATGAGGGACCATGTGGTATCTCTTGGTAGACCAGCTTAAGTTCACCAGAAGACAGTACCTTGAACTGTATGTACTACAATTATGTTACAAGTATATTTTTAACCAAAGCAGCAAATGATGGAGTATACACAATTAAAGAATAACTGAATGTAGCCTACCAACTAGAACTTCCAGCAGTGTGAAAGAAAGGCATTGTTAACAATGGGGTTCTACAAATGAGCCTTGTTATGACATGACAATCATGTCCCCATTTTCATTTGTGAAATGCTGTAGGGTATATGTTGTTTCCCCCCACTCTTGGTAGGCAGCAGATAAAAGAAATGCACTCTTAGCACACTTACCAGGTCACTGTTATCTATTGTCTGAATATGCCCAAAACGGCATCCTTGACATTATTTTAAACATTACTATAATTGGACACTTTACGTGGTTAAAATGTTCTCCATGAGGGTCATGTTTTTGGTCATGATCTTGAAATAGTTAATGTATTTTTCTGTGATGATAATGACACTGCTTGGATGGTATGTCGTATACCTGCCTTTAATAGTTGCATTCAGACCAGAGTGAATGTAATAATCAAGTCTCAATCACACTGTGCGTAGTCTGAGGAATATTGTGTTATACTGAAATGTAGGCATTCATTGCCTTTCAATAAGGCCTTAATTTGAAATGTTGTAGAATCAAGAAACACACCACTGATTTTATATCAGCATGCAAAGTATCAGGTATTTGTAATGAAAGAAAGAAATTGCTTCTTAATTAAAACTGAATAAGGCAAAATCATGGATCCTGAAGACCTACATAGTATTAATACAAAAGTAGAATTAAAATCTATTCTATATAGAGTGCGTGTGTGTGGGGAAGGGGGGTTGCGAAACGAACGGGACTCTAACGTAAAGGTTTATCTGTTGGATGGGCTTTTCTTCAAGTATATGTTTTCCTGTTAGAAGAATTTGAAGCAGGACAAAAATATTTTCATTTTCTAATAAACTTTAATTTTTTTTGTTTCATTCCAAAGAAAATGTAAAAGAAATATTTGGGCAGACCATTATTCATCATCACATACCTTTTAATTGGGACTGTGAGTTTATCCGCTTGCACTTTGGACATAACAGAAAGAAACACCTGACATATTCAGAATTCACTCAGTTTTTGCAGGTCAGTTATTCATATTTTTTGTTATGATAATGATTCTCTTTCTTGTTCTGCCTTAATGCTGTTGAACCCGTTATAAATCGATTTATGTTTAGCTAAGGAACTTGCTGAACTGATGATTGGCCAATTAAAATACAGCTGCAGTTGCTTTCCCTGTGTGTCTTCAAACCACACATTGTATAGCTTAATGTATGTATTTATGAAGAGTTATTGTGTGGATAATGTGGTCTATTCCGCAAGGCCGTGGCCGGGATTGCTTTCTGACACCCTAACCCTAAAAATAAAGATTTGCATGCCTGAATCTATGTCAGAAGATCAGGTTTGTTCTTGTGGTGACCAGCTTTACAAGATTTGCTTGCCGGGTACTTTTACAGCGTATTCAAGAACAAGAGGCCACATGAAAGAAAAAGAATTGCCCAAAGCCATTTTCCGTTCCTCGCTGACTGGGTAAACGCGTTCAGTTCATGCAAGATAAATGACCTGGAAGTAGGGGTAGGTAGCGTGGTGGCCAAGTTTGCAGATGATACCAAATTATGTAGGATGGTGAGAACCACAAAGGATTGCGAAGAGCTCCAAGCGGACCTTGATAAATTAGGTGAGTGGGCTCAGAAATGGCAAATGCAGTTCAATGTAGCAAAATGTAAAGTGATGCACATAGGGGCAAAAAATCCAAACTTCACATACACGCTACAGGGGTCAGTGCTATCAGTCACAGACCAGGAAAGGGATTTGGGCGTCTTAGTTGATAGTTCCATGGGAATGTCCACTCAATGCATGGCAGCTGTGAAAAAGGCAAACTCTATGCTGGGGATAATTAGGAAAGGAGTTGATAATAAAACTGCAAGGATTGTCATGCCCTTAGCCATAAAGCGGCGATCATCAATTTGAGTACTTTCGTGTTCATAGTTCTGGTCAGCCACATCCTCAAAAAAGGATATTGAAGAGAGATAGAAAAAGTACAGAGAAGGGCAACGAGGGAGGTGATTGAGGGGCTGGAGCACCTTCCTTATGAGGAGAGGCTGCATGCGCTGGGGACTCCTTTAGCTCTGGGATGAGAAGACGTCTGAGGGGGGATATGATTGGAAGTCTATAAAATTATGCATGGGGTAGAAAATGTAAGCTGACAGAGAGAAATTTTTCTTTCTCACAATACCAGAACCAGAGGGCAGTGATTGATTATGCTGGGGGGAAGGATTAGGACTAATAAAAAAGGAAAACACCCTTTTTTTCACGCAACGCAGATTGGTGTTTGGAATATGCTGCCACAGGAGGTGGTGATGGCCACTAACCTGGATAGCTTTAAAAGGGGCTTGGACAGATTTATGGAGGAGAAGTCGATCTATGGCTACCAATCTTGATTCGCCTTGATCTGAGATTGCAAATGCCTTAGCAGACCAGGTGCTCGGGAGCAGCAGCAGCAGAAGGCCATTGCTTTCACCTCCTGCATGTGAGCTCCCAAAGGCACCTGGTGGGCCACTGCGAGTAGCAGAGTGCTGGACTAGATGGACTCTGGTCTGATCCAGCAGGCTAGTTCTTAAGAGAAACAAAATTCTCATCTGCTGCAAATGATTATGCCTGTGAGCATTTGGTCGTAATGCCAGTAGAGGAGAGAGGATTCTTAACTTGAACTTGGTCTTGGTGTGAGATTTATATGTTGTTATTCCAACTGGGAACAGTGATCTCATGCTATTGGGTTTGGCATTTATGTATATGGAGTTCTGTGTCCAGTTCTGGTCGCCGCATCTCAAAAAGGATATCGAAGAGATAGAAAAAGTGCAGAGAAGGGCAACGAGGATGATTGAAGGATTGGAGCACCTTCCCTATGAGGAGAGGCTGCAGCGTTTGGGACTCTTTAGTTTAGGCCAATTATTTACAGTGGATCACCAACCCTAAATTAAGAAGAGCTTTAACACTGGCCAGATTCAATCTAATGCCTTCTATGCTGCTCTATGGCAGATATCAACAAATTGATAAACAGAGGAGGCTATGTCCATGCAATATGGGTCAGGTGGAGACACTCGATCATACCCTCTTTCATTGTGTAAGGTTTGCAAAAATCAGAATGTCACAATCTGCACTTATCCCATTTCTGTATAACAATCTAACTGATGCTCTTAAGATACCTATGCTTTTGAACAACATGGACCCCACAGTGTGTGAGAATGTAGCAAAATTTCTGCTAACAATAATAGATCTAGTGAAAGCCCAGATCAGAATTGTGTTTTCCTTAGATGTTCAGGATCTTGTTCTATTTAGTTTTTCTTATTAGCATGGCCACAAATGGCTACATGCTGAGTAGGGGCTGATGGGAATTGTAGTTCCTGAACATCTGGAGAGCCAGAGGTTCCCCTACCCCTGGTCTAGATGAATACTCAACCAATGTCTATGCATTAATGACCACATACATAGCCAGCAGTAATTTCCGGCTAGCTTCGTCAAGTATCCCATGATCGCTTAAGTGAGTTAACTTATTTTCGAAGGAATGTCCTATAGTTACAGAAGGACCATGTATATATTTTTCTTAGTGCATTTAGTATTTTAGTACCAGTGTCTATAATTGTGAGCAATAATGGGCAAAATTTGTAGGCTGATTTTGTATGTTTTATTTTATGCCAATAAAGGCTTGCTTAGACTGACTGACTCTTTAGTTTGGAGAGGAGACGCCTGAGGGGGGGGATATGATTGAAGTCTATAAAATTATGCATGGGGTAGAAAATGTTGACAGAGAGACATTTTTCTCTCTTTCTCACAATACTAGAACCAGGGGGCATTCGTTGAAAATGCTGGGGGGAAGAATTAAGACTAATAAAAGGAAACACTTCTTCACGCAACGTGTGATTGGTGCTCTTTCTAGGAATATGCTGCCACAGGAGGTGGTGATGGCCACTAACCTGGATAGCTTTAAAAAGGGCTTGGACAGATTTATGGAGGAGAAGTCGATCTATGGCTACCAATCTCGATCCTCCTTGATCTGAGATTGCAAATGCCTTAGCAGACCAGGTGCTCAGGAGCAGCAGCAGCAGCAGGCCATTGCTTTCACCTCCTGCATGTGAGCTCCCAAAGGCACCTGGTGGGCCACTGCGAGTAGCAGAGTGCTGGACTAGATGGACTCTGGTCTGATCCAGCAGGCTAGTTCTTATGTCCTTATGTTCTTATGAAAAGCAGCCCCAAAATTCCAGCACAACCATACTTGGTTTCCAAAGATACCTTTTCAGACATGAGGATATTAGTCAAAAGGAAGCTGATAAGGCGGGTAAAGCTATTTGTCTCTTTTCAGGATGGTTGGAAATGTTTTAAATCTACTCTAATTGACACTCAGATAAATTATAAGACTCAGATAGGGAGTATGCTATTGAATTTAAGAGGATGCCAGCAAGGTTAACTATAACAGTCAAGAAATCCATAGAAGGCAAGAAGGCTTTCTTTTAAAAGGAGAAGAAAGAGGACCGTTTCTGGCAAATCCAATGTAAGATGACAAGAAGACAGGCAAAAGTAGAATGTAAGTAGCGTATTGCTAAAAAAAAGTTAAGCAATAATAACAGAAACAAGAAACTGCCTGGACAGTAGTTGAAGTTGAAATGCTTTGATGACCAGAAGCGTAGCTGGAGAAGGATTGTTGTCTGACAAAGGGCACTTTGACTCTTGAAGGTTTATAGCTCCAAAATCTTGTTGTGCTCTGAAGTACTACTGGCCCTATATCTAGCTCTTCTACTCCAGACAAATATGGCTATCCTCTGAAAATAGGGGACAGTTGCCCATGTCAGAGAAGCTGTTTTCAAGAACATTGAAGAACTAAAACAAATACAGGTACTGAGAGCTGAAGTTCTAAGGTTCCAAGTTGCTGGATCTGGAAGGCATATACTTGATGGTTCTTAAGGAACTCGAATGCAAATATATACAATTTGTTGCTAATGTCAACCTGCCTTTCAGAAGAGTGGAAGGTGGTGAATATAATGTTGATTTAAAAAAAAAAGATCCAGAGGAGATTCAGGAAATTACAGGGCAGTTAGTGTAATGGCTACCAGGTAAATTGGAAACATTAAAGACAGAATGATTAACCCCATGGAGGAACTATCAGTACTGAGGAAGAATCACCATTGTTTCTTTACAGGATAGTACTGACTAACCAGCCGTTGGACTTCTTTGAAGGGGTTAACAAGCATGTGGACAAGAGTTATCTGGAAGAAGTTTATACACCTGGACTTTGGAAAACAAAAACATTTTAACCAAGTCCTTTCCCCCCACAGGAGCTGCAGTTAGAGCACGCACGGCAAGCATTTGCACTGAAAGATAAAAACAAAACCGGCATGATTACCGGTTTGGATTTCAGCGACATCATGGTCACTATTCGCTCTCACATGCTCACTCCTTTTGTGGAAGAAAACCTAGTCTCAGTAAGTGACAAGAAACATGTCTCAAGTTGCCTATGGCTGTTGTTCAATTGGAAATGTACGTCCTCCAATTTTGGGAGTTTAGGATTGTCTGTTGTATGGGGATGATTTTGCTGTACTTCTAGGAATTTCCCAAGGGGACCCATGTAAATTATTAACAATTATAAGCCAACAGGGAGAAGCAAGGTTATTTTCCCATATTTAGTGAGAACTTTACTTTCAGTAATTTTATCCGTTCATTAAAACTGCACTTAACCAAAGTTTCAATTCTGTTTTGTCCACTACAGAATGAAATAAGATCTGTTGCTTGCTCTCTTCTGAGTATAATGATGCCCCAGTTCAGGGATGCTTTAAGGCCCTTGAAAAATGTTGAAAAAGTCCAGTATTGCTGGACATATTTACGATGACAAATGTTTTATACATGTACACTCTTTAAGAGATGCAGATATATCCTCTGCTACTAAGGAAAAAAATGTGAGCAATTGGAGTCTCACTGGATTTTTTTAGACAGTATTCCAGAGCAGAATATTTGAGGGTCTCTTCCAACCTCAGAAAACTTGTCCCCTTTTTTGAAATCCTTTGTGAGAAGCAGATCAATTAAAGCGCGTGTGAAATTATTTGAGTGTGTGAAATTATTTGAGACTGACTGTACCTGATATGCACTAATTCAGAGTTGAGGAACCCAGTTGATTCCTCATTATCCTAGATCAGTGGTGGCGAACCTTTGGCACTCCAGATATTATGGACTACAATTCCCACCAACCCCTGCCAGCATGGCCAATTAGCCATGCTGGCAGGGGTTGATGGGAATTGTAGTCCATAACATCTGGAGTGCCAAAGGTTCGCCACCATGGTCCTAGATGCTTAGTTATTCAATAATTCTGGTCATCTCCTGTCACTGCTATTCTGTATGCATCTCCTGTCTGTGATACTTGCCTTTAATCCCAACCTGTGCTGAAAAAATCTGCCCTACCTGGTCATCTGTTTCTGGGCACAATCTGAAGTGGTGATTCTTACCTTTCAGACTCTTAGTGTCTTGGGGATTAGAGTACATAAACAACCACCTCTCTAATGCTGTCCAGCCCACCAGCTAAGGTCTTCCTCAGAAGCCCCTCCTCTCTGTGCCCCACCTTCTGGGATGTGTTAGGTAGTAACCAGAGAGAGGCTTTTTTAGACTTAATGCCTGTATGGAATGCCCTCCCCTTGAGACCTGCCTGATATCCTTTCTACTCTCCTTTAGGAACCGGGTCAAACTTTGTCTTTTCACTCAGGCTTGATCTTTTAACATTTTTATTGTTTGATTCTTGCCTGAGGACTATTTCTTGAGCTCTGGCTGAGTTTTAGCAGTGAACAACTTTTGGGTTTGTTTTTTAATTGTATTTTGCTTTTTAATATATGCTACATATGGATTTTCTAAATGAGTAAATACATCCCTTGTCTAAATGTCTTGATGCTCTGCTGGCCAGTCAAATAAAGGAACCAGGGTAGAACAGAGCAGGTTGTCTTTATTGTACTGCTAACTATACTTTTCTTCTTGTAGTGGAACTGAGTGAACCTTATAACAAATTCTAACTCTGTAATGAAGCCTGTATAAAAGCTCTTCCTATTTCCGTTTTGTTTTTCTCCTCCTCCCCAGGCTGCAGAGTATGATCTATTTCACGCCACCCAATGTCAGCTTTTCCTATTTCAATGCTTTTAATGCCTTGTTGAACAACATGGAGCTTGTTCAAAAGATATACAGCCTTATAGGAGGTGCTAGGAAAGATGTAGAAGTTACAAAAGCAAAGTGAAAAGTAGTGCGCCTTATTTACTTTGTGATCACTAAAGTTGATGATAGTGGAGTGGGTTCAACCTTTTTGTATGTTCTGTATGCCAATAAAGTCTTATTGAAATTGAAATTGGATTCAACCTTTCTCCCAGAGACCTGCCTCCCATCTAGGGTTACCGACTCCAGGTTGGGAAATACCTGAAGATTTTGGGGATGGAGCCCTAGAAGGGCAAGGCTTGGGGAGGGAAGGGAAGGGACTTCAATCAGTGCAATGCCATAGAGTCCACCTCCTCCAGCAAGCAATAGCCATGTCCCTCCAGGGAAAGAAGTGCTATATGTTCTCCAGATCTCTGATCTGATCTCTTTCACCTGGAGATCAGTTGAAGTAGTGAGAGATCTCTAGCCACCACCTGGAGGTCGGCCACCCTGCTCCCACCTGAGTGGTTTTTCCTCTAATGCCAACTTAAGTGGTTCTTCCTATAATTTCTTCTCCCCCAGGGGTCCTTTGGAGCTATTAGGGGTTCGGCCCTCATGGTTCTCCAGATACCATAGACTACAGATTCCTGCATAGAACTCTACCACACTTAGGCCATGCTGGCAGGAGGCTACCGATGGGGAATTGTAGTCCATGAACATCTGGAGGGCCATAGTTTGAAGACCCCTGTTCTCCCCAATGGAGCTACCTGTTCACTCTGGTCATCTTTTTTGAGGCTCTGCTTTGGGTGTCCCTGCCATCGGAGGTTAGACAGGTGGTTCTTGGTCATCGCACCAAAAATATGAAGTTTGTTCATCAGGGAGATTCACTTGCCTCTCCCTATACGTGTCTTCTGCCAGCAGACGTTTTTGTTTTGTTTGGCATACCCTCAGTAAGAGCTGTTAGCCCTTCTCCCTGGTTCTTGTGTTTGCTTACATGTTTTCATTGAATTATTTTATAATTTAATTTTAAATGTTTTTAATTTTTCAAAAGTTTTACTGTTTTTATAGGTGCTGCCTTGGAGACGCTGATCAGGTGATAGGCAGCATAAACATGTTTTAAATGAATTAAAAGTTGGAGAAAAGTTTCAAACTTTGCTCAGTGGAGTAGGATAGGGGATGGATGAGATTTGGACTTATTGTCAAGCCAAAAGCACTGGTGTGAGCAGTTTTCCCATTCACTTTCATGGTAGAGGCAACCCTTCACACATGTTCCCATGATATGCTGACTATAGCAGTAGTTGTGGAAAACTTACAGACAGAAGATATGTGCACGATAATTTCCACATAGTCCAAGGCTGAAGACTGACCTTCCACAATTCAGATTTCAGAAACATTTAATAGGCATTAGAAAAACCCCCAAAACAGTTAAAACTAAATAAAGTTACAGTTAAAAGAACATTATTACAAGGCATGGAAAACACTTATTAAGAATGTGGCTACAGCTTCGGATCCTTCCACAATTCAGAAAGGCCATTGATGTAAAAACAAACAAGGGGTTATCTTCTTGCTGTAGTCATTTTACTTCCTATTTAAAATAGCAGCACCCACTGCCTGGTTGGAACCTGGCTGATTGCCATATACAGACCTCTATTGGATCATGCCTGTGACATTGCTGAGAACAATTGACAGAGTGCCTTCTCCTACCCATCACTAGATGTTCTGGTTGTATAGTGACCTCACCACTACCGGTAGTACTTAACTGTTAAAAGTTGCAACTCTTGTAACAGACTCCAATTTCGGCTATTGCTATCTTAGGAGAAGTAAGGGAAAATACCCCTTGCCAGTGAACATTTTAAGAGTGTAATGTGTCACTCTTTTTGTTATTGTACAATATACATTCTGTACATGATCACAAAAATAACAATTCAGTTTAACTGTAGTTGTACCAGCTTGTTTTGGTTTGTTAATATAACTATAGGTACTCTCCATAGGAGTTCAAATATTACACAAATTACGATGTTTTAATTTATGTAGGGCTGTATAACAGGAGCTGCCTTTGAAATAAGAGATGTACGAATCTAATCTTTTTTAAAAGGTACTGAAAATTAATATTGTGGGCCAATAACCCTAGCTAATCAAGCTTGATATGTATTTTAAAAACTGTTCCATTCATCTTTACATTTTTTTCTACTAGGCTTAGTTTGAATCTGTGTTCAGTCTCTTTTTTTCTGAGGAGAGGGTTCAGTTCTGAATCTTTTGGATTACAAGTGCCTCTGACCATGTGTAGAAGGCTTTTGCTCATTGCTGAAGAGCTGCAGTCACCTTCTGTCCACCCAGGGGGATGTAATTGAAGATCCAAAGTCCTCCTTTTTAGAGCATAGTTATTCTGGCTCTTTTAGTAAACAGTGGACTAAATACATTTGGAGCTTTTTATTTATTTATTCAAACACTAGCAGAATACCCGTGCTTCGCTATGCATACTTCATCACAGCCACTCTATGAATTTCAGGGTGACATTCAGCATACCTTCTTTTACAGCCTGTTTTGTGGAACTTCTTTGGGGTGACATGCAGCATATTTCCTCACAGCCTGTCTGTGGACTGATGGGTTGGTTTTCGATATTTTGCAAGCTAACCTTCCTGTAGCTGTCTTTTTCTAATGCAATTTCTAATGCTAAATTCCTCTTCTCCTTTAGTGAATGTTTCAGCAGAAGGAACAGGTTCATATGCGTTGAGGAGGGTTGTGTTAGAATGCAGTTGGTGCACCATTGGATCAATCATGCTTGTTGTTTGGTGGGCATTAGCAGAACTTGTCGATGCAACAAATGGAGTTAGATCTTCAAAGTGCCCTCTTCATTAAAATGAAGTTCCTGTGAAACGGGTTTTCATATATAAACGCCGAAATACACTCTCACTGAATGAATGAATGAATGACTTAACAAAAAGAACTCAAAACCATCTAAAATACCATATGCTGGAAGGACACATGAAATTCGGTGTGTGTAACTGTCACCCTAGAATGTCTATGCAGATGGCCAGAGTTGAACAGTAATTATCTAATAAGTCGAAAGGGAAGGAATATTTTGAAAAATCCTTTCTTGAAGCGAAAGCACCTGAAGCACATAACGGTAACCAGTGTGCCAAATTCCTCAACTTTAGTAGTTTCGTGGTTTTGAGCTCTTTGATAGAGTCAGTCAGTCAGTCAGTCAGTCAGTCAGTCGTATTTCGCGTTTATAGATATAGATTTGTATCCTGCTTTCCCTCTTGGTTCAAGGCAGCTTTGATGATAGTTGTTCATTGCTTAGCTAAAAACCAAAGATAAAACTTTCTTCTCCCGAAGCATACCTTGTTCTTTTCACCTCTAAGGGTCTGACTTTTGCTTCCTTAATGCTTTACCTATGATGAATTGTGTATTAAAAATGTACAAATCTTTATGCGAAGTCCTTTTCTATCCTTTTCATTAAAAACAGAGGAATTCTCCCAATCTGCTATCAAATTTGGGCAAATTACACCTTTGGAAATTGATATCCTCTATCAGCTGGCTGATTTATACAATGCTACCGGGTAAGGATAACCTCCCTTTTATATTAATATTGCTCAGTTATTCTTCCTATATGGATTTTTTTTAAAAAATGCTGACAACTCTGAGACTGGAAATGTGAATATGTGACTCCAGGAGTTTATATATATTCCTAAAGCGCTGGGTCTACTGGAGCATTTCCCTGTGGTGGCAGTATCTTCCCTTCCATAGGACCGTGGACTTTCGCGGAACTCCTTCCCTCTAGTGGCATCCCAAAAATGCCTCCAGCCAAATCCCCATCACTTCTGAGGAAATAAATTGCTCGGAAATGTGGGATTTGTGGGAGCATTTTGGGATGTGGCAGGAAGAACCGTGGAAGTCTTTGTGCCTGTGGAAAAGCTATGCGGGGGTCCAGCCCTGGCAACCAGCATAAGGCTGTTGAAATGGGGACCGGATGAAACAGCGTTGTGCAGTGCCACAACTTGACTTTCAACTGTGTAACGGAAGTGATATAACCATGTCACCTGCAGCTCTAAGGTTTCCCACAACAGTGGTAACACATTAGAGATTGTAAATTTCCCAGAGTGTCACTCTGATGTCCCCCCCTGTTGCTCGCTAACTGAATACTTGGTGCGGAATGGCTGGTGAAAGTACAGCCATAAGTATTCTGGATCCTAGCAGGCATTTGGCAACCTTGAATCCCACCCTATATGTCTGTACTTGTTCATCAGCTTTGCGCAATCATTTGCCCTGCGTATTACATCTAACAAAGCTTTCTTTTCCGTGATCTTGCATACAGACGCTTAACGCTGGCTGACATTGAGAGAATAGCACCCTTGGCTAAGGGGTACGTTGCTTACACCTTAGCAGAGAACTTTCCAGAGGCAGGTAGGTCTTTTCAGCAAAAATTAAAAACAACTCGAGCAGTTCTAATCTAGAAAAGGTGCAATAGATGCTGAAAATCAGGTCTCCTGAAATAAGAAAAATTGCAATTTTCCGCAGAATGCACATTTATAGTTGTTTTGATCCACAGATAGGATTGCCAGCACCTGGAGATTTTGTGGGTGGAGTCTGGGAAGGTAAAGTTTGGGAAGGGAAGATCTTTGCAAGCGGTCCAGTGTCAGAGATTCTGCCTCTAAAGTTGCAGCCTTTTCTCCCAGGAACTGATGTTCCAGATCATCGGAAATCGGTCGTACTTTGGGAGACTTTGGTGTCTTCCTGGAGGGAGGTAATTCCCTATTCACTGGCCTGTACGGCTCGTGCTTTGCTATGCAAACTTCCTTTCAAAAAAATCTGCTGCCTTCAAACCTCTTAAATTTTATTTTCTCGCTGGCTTCAAATAACAAAAATTGGTGTTTTTTGGCTTCTTGAGAGTTGGTGAAAGGAAACTAAGTTTGTTTTTATAGAACCATACAGCTGGAAGAGACCACAAGGGTCATTTCAAGTCCAACCCCCCTGCAATGTAGGAACACACAATCAATAAAGCATCTCCTGACAGATGGCAATATGCAGCCTCTGCTTAAAGCTCTCCAAAGAAGGAGACTCCACCACACTTCTAAGGTAGTGCATCTCCACTGGTTACAACACCCCTTACTCGTCAGGAAGCTTTTTCCTGGATAAGCTTAGGTGGGAATCTCTTTTTCCTCTCATTACTCCTGGTTCCACTCTGGTGAGCTATAAGCAGAACACAAGCTTGCTCTCTCACCAACATGACATTCCTTCAAATATCCAAACACATGGCTATCATGTCACCTCTTAACCTTCTCACCAAACTAAACATGTACCTGTTAACTCCTAAGTCTCTCCTTGTAGGGTATGGATTCCAGACCTTTTACCATTTTGGTTGCCCCTTTCTGGATCCGTTCCAGCTTATCCTTCTTGAATTGTGGTACCCAGAACTGAACAGAATATTCCAGGTGAGGTCTAACCAATGCAGAATAAAGAGGTACAATTACATCCCTCGATCTAGACACTATACTCCTATTGATACAGCCCAGAATCATTTACATACATTCCTACCCCCTGCCATGACCAAAAGTCTTTAAGATAGAAGACTGTAAAAAAAGGTGTTTCAAGGATTTGGTAGGAACAGCTGCCTAAAGGGAAGATCAGAAGACATTTTGGTGCACATCTGGATGATGGAGAGCAGGTCTCTCGGACTGCAGCCGGAGCAGTCAAAAGGTCACTCCTGATCATCAGAAAAAGAGTTCGGTCACTCCCCGACATTAAAAATGGCTGTGCTTGTTTGCATTGCTGGTGCTATAATCAACAACAGTTTTAAAGAGTTTCCATTAGAATCCTGCGCGCCCAGATAAATTATTCATATTTCATCAAAGCCTTCAGCATGGCCAATTGGCCATGCTGAAAGGGGCTGATGGGAATTGTAGTTTCTGAACATCTGGAGAGCCGCAGGTTCCCTACCCCTGGTCTACCTGAAGCAAATCTAGGCATCTGCAGCATTTAAATCAACCTGCCAGAGATTGATGGTTGTGGAAGAAAAAACGCAGCCTTCTGTCAAATTATTTTATGCGTCTGTGTATTCAGATGTCAGTATTTTGCAAATGATGACATTATCTGGATCGTTTTGTATTGAAGCTCCTCTTCAGAATTAGCTTGTCTGGGATTTCAATATGTCCTTTCTGTTGCCTGATAACAGTCTTTCTTTGTTACTTTTTTTTTTTTTTAAACAATCAGCACATGAAAGATTTGTTAAGACTAATTATTGTTCATGGAGATTGACCAGGACGGTTTGGCTAGACTGATTATTGAATTTTGCCTCTTTTGTTCGATTGTTGGTAGGCCTTGTTTCCATGGTAGCCGGAGGGTGATAACCCCGTCCCCACCCCCATTTTGATGTTGGCTGTTGGAAAATATTGCATTAAAGTAGTCCTGTTAAAGCAAATGGAACTTCTGTGGCAAATTCGTTTTCAGGGAGTAGTACCCGCCCCCACCCCCCGCCCAACAATTGTAAATTGCTGTCTACTGAGAAGCTCTTCCTGGAAACTCTTGTTCTTTGAGGAATGATTAAACATTTAACATGACTTGGGCCTGACTCAGCTTTCCCACATAGGATGATGTCAGTCACATGGAATAGGAAAAGACATGTCCAGCAAACATTTAAATTAGAAACTCAGCAGAAGCTCAAGGAAAGAGGTCCTTCCTTTGATGCTACATTAACAAAGGGGGGGAGGGGAGGATTTGTTTTCTGCAACCTATAATGACCTAAAGATATTCTCCGCTAAAAGATGTGGAGACGGCTATTTGTTTGTGTGTGTGTGTGTGGGTCTGTACACACACCTACATATATTAGAGAGAGAGTGTGTATCTCTAACTATATCTATATTATTATTATTATTATTATTATTATTATTATTATTATTATTATTATTATTATTATTATTATTATTATTATTATTATTATTATTTATTTACGCACGCACGCACGCACGCACGCACGCACATGTTAGTTTGGAGTTGGTTTGTCATTTCATGGCTTCATGGTCACAAGCCTGGTATTCCTGAGAGCCAGTGTGGTGTAGTGGTTAAAAGCAGGTGGATTCTAATCTGAAGAACTGGATCTGATTCCCCACTCCTTCACCTGAGTGGCAGAGGCTTATCTCCCCTCCCTTGCATGCCACCCCTCCCCCTCCCTCCCTTCCCTCTGCTAGGGTGGGTGGGCCATGTCCAGATGTCGGGCTTCCTCCCCTCCCCTCCCCTCCCTTTCATGCCACCCCTTCCTCCCTCCCCCTCCCTCCACTCCCCCTCCCTCTCCCTCCACTATGGTGGGTGTTCCCACACTGTGTTCCCACACTGCTACATTCCTGCTGGGTGAACTCTCTCAGCCCCACCTACCTCAGAAGGTGTCTGTTGTGGGGAGAGGAAGGGAAAGAAGTTTGTAGGCCACCTTGAGTCTCCTTACAGGAGAGAAAGGTGGGATATAAATCCAAACTCTTCTTCTCTTCTTCTTTCTGGGAGGTCCCCCATTCAAATACTACTCAAGGTCAGGGTTGAGAGTGTGTGGCTGCCCAAAGTCACCCAGCAAGCTTTCTCGGGGCGAGTGCAGATTTCAACCTGGATTTCCCAGGTCCTAGTCTGATACTTTAACCACTAAATCTCTCTCTCTCTCTCTCTCTCTCTCTCTCTCTCTCTCTCTCTCTCTCTCACACACACACACACACACACACACACACACACACACACACACACACACACACACAAACAATACTCCCCGGTCTACTCGTAAGATCCTGCTGTTCACATCGCATTGGAAGCCCTGTAAACAGACACTTTTGCAGCATCGTTTGAAGATCTCCAATAAGGGGGCGATATTAGTTGGGAAGGGGAATCTGAGGTGGTTGCCCCCCCCCCCCCCCCACTTTGCAGGCCTGCTGTGCTGCTGAGCAGGAGGAAACGGAAGCCTCTAGGAATTCCTGTGCCAATGTGAGGAAGCAACTAATTGCTACCATGGTCTGTGCCATCAGAGGGTGCTCAGCCCCTTGGAACAGAAGAGCAGGCCGTCCGCCTGATGGAAGGCGGGGGTCTCTGCCTGATGGAAAGTGGACATACATTAATTTTTAACTTTTTATTAGCACCTTACTTTTGACCGTTTTAGCATTAAAAAAAAAGCCAGCCTTTCAATCACATTTGCTGCTGGTATTTAACACAGGAAGATTTCCTTTGTCTGGTACCCAAATGTCTGTGTTCATTGGCTTCATGGAGAGATGCCAGTGACAGTAATTTTCTATTTATAAATATTCATGCTCTGAAAGCCATAGCATTAATTATGCTAATTTACATATCCGAACTCAACACAGGCATGCTACCAGCTGTAGGAGGCACCTTCGTAAATAGGCTGAAAGTTATATTTCCATTACTGGGAAAGAGAAAACAGACATAGAGCGACAAACTGTTGGGACATACAGCAGCATGCAGTTTGGGACTGGGATTACTTGAGGATTATAAAGAACTGAACAAACATAGAAGGATTAAGGGAAGAAGGCATATGGAATGCAGTAAAAACTTTAATGGAGAAAAACTTTGACTTTCTTCCATTTCTTTATTCTGTATATTTTTTATTGAGCCACAAAACTCAACAATAGTTTTAAATACTGGGGTTACTTTTGGACACAGCTGGAATGTTCCCCAGGAAATAAATGAAAGGCCACACAGACAGAATGCCTGGAAGATTATGGTATAGGTTTGTCACATCAATCAGTAAAATAAAATAAACTGTAGAACAGTGATTCCCAACCAAGGTTCTGTGGTACCCTGAGGTACCATGAGCATGTCTCAGGGGTACCATGACAATGCTACCGCCTGCCCCCCCCCCCCACACACCAGAATCAAATGTTTAAATGTTTAAACAACATTGAAAAACGGCATTGTTTTATTTGCCTAAATTTGGTGTGGATTGGGGAGGGTAGATTTAAAGGGAGCTCTCCCTTTAAATCCCCCCAATCCATGCCGAATTTAGGCAAACAAACAACACGGCTGTCAACGCTGCTTTCCCTCCCCTTTCCTTCTTGCCACTCCCCCCACCTACAAGCCAAAAACGGGAAAAAACCTTAAAAATGCAAAAATCAAATGAACCTCAAGGGTACACTGCGATATGAAGAGCGAGGTCAAGGGTACTGCAACGTTGAAAAGGTTGGGAAACACTGCTGTAGAAGTATGTCCCAGTGCAGGAATTTGCTGTGAGTGTGGGATTGTGGATGAACACACAGAACTCTTCCACATGAAAGCACCACCCCGTTTGCTTTTTTTGAATACATGACACAGCTTAGTATGCACATTTTTGGTGCAGGTGGTTGAAGTGAATGGGGTAGGAACTTTGAGTGTGCATCAGAACATACCTGGAGCAGAAGACTGAGGTAGTGCTGTTGGTCTGGTCATGAACTTCCAAGCATCCTTTCTGAGGCCCCTTCCGCACATGCAGAATAATGCACTTTCAGTGCACTTTGAAGCTGGATTTTGCTGTGCAGAATAGCAAAATCCACTTACAAACAGTTGTGAAAGTGTATTGAAAGTGTATTATTCTGCATGTGCGGAAGGGGCCTGAGGAGCAGCAAGACACTTATGTTGTAACTTTTTTCAGACGTTACATCCATGCGTACCGTGCGGGAACCTCTTAACCAAACGTAGACCTCCATGGATCAGAGTTTCACATAGCATGTACCAAAGATATATGTGCATACAAAATTAATCTGTTACCCTCTTCACACAAAATAGGAACTGTGAATATCAGGATTACCTCAGAGAGCACATACACCTATTGGGTGAGAATGCTTTGCACCAGGTATAGGTAAATGTAACATCTGAGAAAATGCTTATGTGTAATGTAAAAGTAGGTTGAGTGGTCAGTACCTGCTAGGAAAAAAATACACTGTACATGTATTAAAAAACCAACCAACCACAAAGTCAAGGTTTTCCCTGTGTACCTTGACAAAATAATTTGTTTTTCATTCATAATGTCTTCAAAATATCGGAGATCTAAATTTTCACTTTAAACATCAAACATATTATTATTATTATTATTATTAATCAATTAATCAATCAATCAATCAATCAATTAATTAATTAACTGTTTAAACAATGACAGTAGCCATCTGTATGAAATATGATACATTATACATCAGAGATACTTTTAAAAAATACCAAGCAAGTACAAAAGCAAACAGATACCCATGGAAATACCCTAAATACATGTGTACAGCTGCTGTCATGTGGTACAAAATGGATTTTCCTGATCCCAATAGTTAATAAAATGTAATCAACAATTTCTGCATTGATGATAATATCTGTGTCCACATTGTAATATTATTCATAATCATTATAAACCAAACATTATTCAGATACTGCCTCAACACTGGAATCTTTTGCTGCTCCTACATTTGAGCCAGTCATTCTGGTTGCAGTAATTAAACGCTTGAGGAAAGCACTGTGCTGTTTTCCCATTCCATGCAGTACCTGACCCATTAGAGGTGTTATTGGGGACAAATCCAAAGAATGTCCCAGAATCGTCACGATTTCCAAATGAACCATATTCCGAGATTTCTATGCCAGTATATTGTCTGATGTATTTTTATTTTCAGTTTTACAAAAGCACAGCTGCGTTCAGTTCTTGTACAGCTTTTTTCCACATTTGTGTGTGTCTGTGTGTGTGTCTGATTCTTTCTCTTTTCTTCCCTTCGTCTTGGCTCACAGCAATCTTACAGCAATCTGGGCAGACCCATCTGGCTCCAGGCAGCTGAGTCTGCTTACAGGTTCACTCTGGGCTCAATTGCTGGAGGTGAGTGACATGTCTGTATGCCGTTTTCAAGCTTGGGCTGAGGTAACATTATCTTGCTGTGCTGGCGCAGATCAGCCTAAGATGCTGTTCATTGTTCCCCAAGGTAAGGATGTGAGGGGGTCTGAAGAGAGCTCTGTATTGTTAAGGGTTTCCCCCCCTCTTCCTTCAACCCTTGATCAGAAGTCCTGACAGAATACAGCCCTGGCGCTGCTGGCTCCAGACGGGCTTCAGAGCAAAACTTGCAGAATGATATAGACAGTCTTCTCGGATACAGTAGTTGACTCCCTTTTAATTATATTCGACAGGACTGATACCAAGAACAAAACAGAAGTGAAAGAAGGGATGGGGGGAAAACATGAGATCTCTGCCTTCTAAAATCACAGTTATTAGTGATCGTTCAATTACTAACTTGCTCCTTAAACAGGAGGTAGTAACACATCCGCTCATGCTACAATCTCTCTTCCTTTTCTACTGGAGCTTAATGTGAGCCGTTGACTTTGGAGGTGAATCGTTCTTATTCTGGCTGTTTGGGCTGAAGGTGAATAGGGAATTCAGTTTTGTTCTGACCCAGCTCACATCCAGTTAAAGGGACTTTGGTGAAAGCCAGAAGGCCAGAATCCATCTGTTTCCTGATCTTTTGAGACATTAAGAATGATGTGATCCAGGCACCCTTCTATCTTCAGCAAGAAAAAAAGTAATCAAGTGGTGTTTCCAGAAAACAGAGCACCTGCTTTGGCATGCAGAAAGCCTTCCATTCAGTCTCCAGCACCTCCACTTAAATGGATTGGGCAGTAGGTTGTATGAAAGGGAACCTGGCGATCCACTGCCACTAAGGCCCCTTCCACACATCCAGAATAATCCACTTTCAGGCCACTTTCACAACTGTTTGCAAGTGGATTTGGCTGTTCTGCACAGCTGCAAAGTGGATTGAAAGTGCATTATTCTGCATGTGTGGAAGGGGCCTTAGTATTGACCAGCCCCGCCCCCCACCTTTTTAGACAATCGATCCCTTCATGGAATCCTTGATCCCTCATTGACCCCCAGGCATGTGAAATAGATAAATAAATAACATCAATAATAAATTGTAACTTAAATGTATTGTGTCATTGTACGTATTTTTAGTCCTTATACAAATGTCAGCCTTTGACTTCAAGAAGTTCATAGTTGACCCCGGTGTTGATGGACCCCCTTTTGACCTTTAGGCATTTACTGGCCCCTTGGATAGTCCCAGAGACCCCCAGGGATCAATATCAACTACTGGTATAGACAATACTGGCCTTGATAGACCAGGGTCTGATTAGGTAGAAGGAAGTTTTACTTGTCCGCACTTTTGGGATTTGAGGTAAGAATGTCCTGGGCTTGTCTTGTATCTTTTTGTATTTCTTTTGCCCAAGGTAATAAGGTTCACTTCCCCCTCCTGGTCTCCATTGGACCTCTTGTGTATGCAGCACTTGGTGCTGCGTCTGCAGGAAGAGTCAGCATTATCCACAGTGACATATTTTCATGTGCGTCCCTAACAAACTGGAGTTTAAGATTTGATGCCATTTCTTTTACAGCTGTTGGGGCTACTGCTGTGTACCCCATTGATCTGGTGAAGACCCGTATGCAGAACCAACGCACCTCTGGGTCAGTCGTCGGAGAGCTGATGTACAAAAACAGCTTCGATTGTTTTAAGAAAGTGTTGCGCTATGAAGGCTTTTTTGGACTTTACAGAGGTAAGTGAACTTAAGTCACATGTCAATTAAATTCAATATTACCGTATATATTCGAGTATAAGCCGACTTTTTCATCACATTTTTAATGCTAAAAAGGCCCCCCCCCCCCGGCTTATACTCGAGTATATACGGTAATTCCAAGATGGCAGCCGGAGCTGGGTCTGCTGTGGGAATCTGGTAAGCATGTTGCTGCTTTTTTTCTCACTCACCAGAGAGCTGTAAAAACAAGCTGTAAGGAGAGCCTGCATAGCATTACAACTAGGGTGTGTGTGTGTGTGTGTGTGTGTGTGTGTGTGTGTGTGAGAGAGAGAGAGAGAGAGAGAGAGAGAGAGAGAGAGAGAGAGAGAGAAAAGAAACTGAGGCATTTCTCTCCTAAGGGTTTGGGAAGCCTTTTCTTCTAAAGGCCGACTATCTGCCATGCCTTTAAAGAATTAATAGGGACTGCTGAGGAAAGCAGAATACAGGAAAAGATCTGTTCCAATCTTGTTCTTGTGGTCAATCATGAATGGCCTAACTTAGCCTGAGCTCATGAGAACTTGGAAGTTAAGCAGGGTTGCACCAAGGATGTCCAGGGTTGCTGTGTGGAAGAAGGCAATGATGAACCAACTCTGCTCATCTCGTGCCTGGAACGCTCTGTGGATGGGGTCACCATGAACTGGTTGTGACTCAACTGCACTTCCTTTTCCTTCTCTTCCTTTTCTTCTTCCTCTTCCTCTTCCACTTCCTCCTCTTCTTCCTCTTCCTCTTTTTCCTGGTTTCCTTTGTTGCTTTGGCATATTGAAATGCCAATTTTAAGATTGCATGAAGTTCAGGCTTACTGTCTGCGTGCACGCATGCGCAGAGTATTTAACTGCGTTAATGGCTGTGGGAAGTGGGCCTCCAGGTGTGTTTGTCTATTAGTTCTTTTAACTTGCAGGCACTACTGTGCATAAATGTTCTCCTCGCAGTAGATCAGGGGCTCGGGCTGGGTGAGCAGCATCTCTCTTTGTTGTTGTCAGCCACCCTTTGTGTTTTAATCACTACCTTTCCCCAGCATAATAAGTCTGTTAAGCCTCCGACAAAAAAAAAAGAGAGACTATGCTGAAAGAAACTAATCAATGGCGTGCATTAGCTGCTGATTTGTGCGTGCGTGCGTGTGTAGATGCATGCCTGGTTTGGGTTTGATAAGAGGGTGGAACGGAGTATGGAAAGCCAATCCTGCCTTTCTTTTAAGAATGACTGAAAATGGTATGCTGTCTTTTCACAGAGTGGCAATGGCTCTGTCGCGTAAGACCTGGTCTCCTTCTGGCAGTCGGCTAATAGACCGGTTGACAGATTAACTTCATCGCCATTAAAATCACAGGGCGGGCGGGGGCGGGGGGAGGGGTGGAGGAGAAAATATTCATGGGAATGAATCAGCACTTTATAACAGTTCTGTAAGCTTTTGTGGAAGTTGGAGGGCTTGGGGAAGAAAGAGGCAACCCCTGAACATAATGTGCCGTGGTGGAAAGAGTGGGATCAAAAGTGGCCGTGTCTTGTGTTAGAAAAAGCAAGCAAGTTAAGGCTGCCCTCTGCTGATCTGTTTGCTGAAATCAGTCTGCTGCTAGGAAGGTGTCTCTAAATTACTGTATGGCTAGAAGAGAGCTTGCAGGTTATTAATTCCAGACTGCTGCTAGAGGCAGGAGTCTTATCTAGAGCAGAGGTCTAAAACTGGGTATTAAGCTGGAATAGGTGGTCCTCTGGTCAGTCCTCCTTCCAGGAAAGTTGATGCCTTTTGCCTAATATAGACCAACTGGTTGCAATTCATCTGCCTGCGCTGTTGATTCGTATGACTTCAAAGATAAAAAACAGGAACAGCTTCCGGCTTTCAGTGATGCAGGAGAAGAAGGATCAGTTTCTTCTGTTTCTTGGCTCCTCCAGAACACCTGACATGGAAAACCTCTGCTCTCCTTCATCGTGAAATCTGCAAGCTGGTGGTGGAAATGCACACCTTGTTAGAGAGAGTATGAGGTTCCAGGCTGTTGCTCTTATTGTTCCTGTTGCATCGCTGAAAGCCACAAGCGATTCTGTTAAATGGAGGCAAGGACAAGGAAATGGGGAAACAGGATTCTACAAGAGGAGCAGCAGAGGCATAGTGGTTAAGAGCAGGTGTAATCTAATCTGGAGGAACCGGGTTTGGTTCCCCGCTCTGCTGCCTGAGCTGTGGAGGCTTATCTGGGGTATTCAGATTAGCCTGTGCACTCCAACACACACCAGCTGGGTGACCTTGGGCTAGTCACAGTACTTCTGAGCTCTCTCAGCCCCACCACTTACCTCAGACCCACCTACCTCACAGGGTGTTTGTTGTGAGGGGGGAAGGGAAAGGAGTAAGCCCCTTTGAGTCTCCTATAGGAGAGAAAGGGGGGATATAAATCCAAACACTTCTTTTTCTTCCTGTGTCCTCTTCCTGTCACATGATTCTGATGTCACTGGATTTCCTGTCACAACGGTCAGTGGATTCCATGTTTATTGGATCCTGGGTCTAGAAAGTTGAAGATTAGTGTATTTTAAGACCAAACTATAGCTTGTATTTATTTTCTTTTAGGTAAATATCTTCTGGTTTTTTTTTAATGGTGGTAAATCTACTTTGTTTTTTTAAACACAGGGTTACTTCCACAACTTATTGGCGTTGCTCCCGAAAAAGCTATTAAGCTTACAGTAAGTTTACCATTTTAAAACAATAATTGAAATAACTTGTCACCTTTCATTCCTTTCTATTGAAAATTTTACATTAGCGAAATGCGTGTTTCTCAAGTAATCTGTATACTTTAAAAACTGCCAAGCTCTGTTTTTTTGTTTTTTGCCTTCAGATGTTTTAAACATGTTGCCAGAAGTGCGTGTGAGGAGAAAATGGAAAGTACCTGGAGGGTATTAATTATGTTTTTATATTAGGTTAACGACTTTGTCAGAGACAAATTCACACAGAAAGATGGTTCCATTCCCCTGTTTTCAGAGGTCCTGGCCGGTGGCTGCGTAAGTACTGCCCTTGTGGAAAGCAAAGAGCACTTCAGTGCATATCGGTGTTGGAGCGACAGGCCAAGTATAGCAATTTACAGCTGTGTCGTGGGAAGGTCTGCCTCAATTTGAAGACGAGGTTGCCAGTCATCCCTTTCTGTTTACACACTGGAGGGGTGGAAGGGTTGAAGTTGGCTGCTGCTCAGATGTGTCTACAGCAAAGCAGATCATACCTTTGTGTTACCAATGTCTGTTGTTAGAAACACCAGCCGTTCTGATTATAAATACTGGCTGACCAATACCTGGGGGGAGAAATAAACCTTTCCTGCTTACTTTCCAAGACCCCGGACCACTTAGCGCTTTAAAGCGCTTTAGAATCAGAACTTCGAACCTGACTCAGTGCTCCACTGGTAGCCAATGCAGTCAGCTGTGTCAGCTACCTAACAAAAGAGCAGAATGGCCTCAGTGGGTGGTGGTGCCCTCCCCTTTCTCCAAGATTAGTTTGTTGTCCTCCAAGAGCCCTGGCTTTCCTCATGCTCTCGTCTGAGCTGCTATGCCCCATGCTGAGGAGAGAACTAGAAGGCTGAGTGGGAAGTCCTCCTCCTCCCTCTGGATGCGTAAGGGTTGGTTGAGGTTCACCAGTGGTGTGGAACGGCAACCCTACATCCTCAGAGGTACTCTGGCAATCGAAAAGGTTACACTTATATATTTAATGACTTTATGTTATATTATTTTTTTGTCTGTGTGATTGAATGGAGTTCAGGGCACAGAATATTCAGCAGGATCTTTTGGTTCATGACCGTTGTGAATGTGCCCTGACTTGAAGGCCCAGCTAGCTGGATCTCACCAAATATTTCAAGCTAAGTCCTGGTTGGTACTTGAATGGGAGACCCTCAGGATGTCCAAGGTTGCTGCACTTAGGCCCCTTCTGCGCATACAGAATGATGCACTTCCAATCCACTTTCAGTGCACTTTGCAGCTGAGTGGAATAGCCAAATCCACTTGCAAACAATTGTGGAAGTGGATTGAAAGTGCGTTATTCTGCATGTGCAGAAGGGGCCAGCGGCAGGCAATGGCAAACCGCCTGTTTATCTCTTGCCTAGATTACCTTGCAGGGTTCCCATAAGTTGGCTGTAACATGACAATGCTTTCCACCATCACCAGTTTTGAATGTGGCTCTCTGCAAGCTGCAGAGTGAATGCCACGGCTCTAGGGCCCCTTTCGCACGTGCAGAATAATCCACTTTCAATCCACTTCCACAATAACTTGCAAGTGGATTTTGCTATTCTGCACAGTAAAATCCAGCTGCCAAGTGCATTGAAAGTGGTTTGAAAGTGCATTATTCTGCATGTGCGGAAGGGGCTAGGGGAAAGAAAACAGCAGAGGGTAAAAGCAGCTAATGTGGCTTTTTCCACTGCAAAACCAGCAACAGAGGAAGGGATTTAAGTCCCCACTTCCCAATAATATTCTCCTCCTTGACCAAATAGTACTGGAGTCAGAGGTGGGATCCAGCAGGTTCTCACAGGTTCCCGAGAGTAGGTTACTAATTATTTGTGTGTGCCGAGAGGGGGTTACTAATTGGTGATTTTGCCACTTGATTTTTGCCTTAGTTACGCCCTCCTCTCAGCAGTAGCGCTCAGAACTTGAAGCAGTCTAGCAGGAGGTGCACTGGCGTGCGTGGCAGCCTTCATTCGTCAAGTGCAGCATTCAAGTCGTTCCCACCAAGGACTGGTGCAGCAGCTGCGTCCTTACCGCAGCTTCGCCCAGGAATGCCCTGCCCCCAGAATGCCCGGCCACGCCCCTGTCGTGCCCTGCCCAGCCCCATTGGCGCTACACCACAGTTTGAATCCCACCATCATGGGAACCTGTTACTAAAATTTTTGGATCCCACCACTGACTGGAGTCTATATTTGCTGAAGGAAGATGTTATTTAAAATAGACATGAGGGGGAGGGGGGACATGTATTTGAGCCTCCAGTAAATAGCATCGTAATACTCCTGCATCCAGATCCTGGGAGAGTTTCTTTATCTGTAAGACTTTGATCAAAGAGGCTGTTGGATATGTTTTCTCACATCATGGCAACCAAGTGACGGGCCAGATTATGCCTGGCAGCATCTCCCTCCAGAGCCCCTCACTGGGGGGCAGGGCCCAGGAGCCTCCATTGCTTTCCATTGAGAAGGGCTGGACTCCAATTTCTTTAGCCTTATCACAAAACCTTGGGCCGGAAGGCTGTTGACCTCTTCAGTTTCTGCGAATGGAGAGGCAGCTCCGGAGCAATCTACTTTCAGCTTTGTCTGATTAAGAGTGGCAGGGTGGCAGAAGCTAGAGTTCACTCCTGTCAGAGGAAGGGTTTACATCTGGGAAGACAGTAAGTTGGGTATTGAACAAGTAAGCAAGTTCTGTTCCCAACTCAAAGAAAACCTAATCTTGTTCTTCAAGGTCTATTAGAAACAGCTTCAGATATATCTGAGAAACCCTTCAGTGCTGGGAATGAATGCAGCTTAAAGGTTTGACACTTCGGGTCACTTTTTTCCCTGCCTTCTAAAGACTTCTGGGATCTGTTGTGGCTTTATGGGGAATTCAGTGCAGCCTGGAACAGTATAATTCTTTATGAAAATATATGCACATTTCAATTAGACTGGGTACCCTTTAAAATTGCTTGAGGATGTTTTCAGGTATGCATTCATTAGGATATTTCCCCCCCTGCTGTGACATTTGTTCAGGCAGGAATGTTTGTAATTTCTGTTTGGTAATGAAATCTAAATAATCAATGTTTCAATATAGTTTTGTACCAAAATATATTTCATGAGCTGCAAAGCCAGTGTTAAATACTACCTCCTTTTTTTTTCCAAGTTGCTGGAGACCCAAATGTTGCAATTGCTACACTGAGCATTTTTGGGTTACAGTCTAAGCCAGCGGTGGCGAACCTATGGCACGGGTGCCAGAGGTGGCACTCAGAGCCCTTTCTGTGGGCACACATGCACAGAGTTCGTCATGTGGGGGGGGGGCAGAAAATCACCCCCCCACACACACACACATCTAGGCTGGCCTGGGCACGATCCTTTACCTGGGAGTAAGCTCAGTTGCTGGCAATGGGGCTTGCTTCTGAGTAAACCCTTCTAGGGTCATGATTCACCCATTTGAAGCAGTGCACGGTTGCTTCACAAAGCTTACTCCTGAGTAATGTGTGCCTCTGAGCCAACCGTTTTTTCTAAACTAAAACCTCAGCATTCAGGTTAAATGGCCGTGTTGGTACTTTGCGATAAATAAGTGGGTTTTGGGTTGCAGTTTGGGCACTCGGTCTTGAAAAGGTTCGCCATCACTGGTCTAAGCCTTTCCTCATGGGGACTCCTGCTCTCCCCCCACCTTCCTTGAGCATACAGGACTGAGGCCCCTTCTGCACATGCAAAATAACACACTTTCAGTCCACTTTCACAATTTTTTGCAAGTGGATTTTGCTTTTCCACGCAGTAAAATCCTGCTGCAAAGTAGATTGAAAGTGCATTATTCTGCAGGTGTGGAAGGGGCTTCATGGAATGTAGAGGCCACAAAAAGCCTTCCTCAATAACTGGGCCAGACAATTGCCTGTATAGTGAGTAAAGGGAATTCTGGCCAGGAAGGATCCCACGCTACCTGTTCTATGCTATCTGCTTTGTTCACAGTTGCAATAGGGAAAGGGAGATTAGGAAAGTTTCTGGCTAATATCTGTTTTATTAAGTAGAAACACCTAGCCATGAATTCGACTCTTGTTATTTACATCTAAATGTTCCAAGTGGCCAGCATTGTGGCTTTGATTAAAATCCTTCATAGCTTTAAATATGGTTTCATTTTATAGCTTTTTGACGCAGGCACCTGAAAGTTGAATGACTTTAATATATAATTGTGTGAGAAAAATTCCCAAAGCTAATGTGTGTAGTGACTTAAAAAAAAAAAACTAGGGCCAACCTAGTTTTTTGAATTAGGGCCAAAATATGATCAAATGGCAAACAGGTTTTTGAGTCTCCAGAACTCTTCACCAGGCAGAGCTGTTCAACACAACCCCCACCCACTCAAATTTCAGGTCATTATGGAGTAAGCTCCTTTGCTCTGCAGTTGTTTGAGCTTTCCAATGGGATGCAGGATATGTGGAGTTGTTTTTTGTGATGTTGGGAGCAGAACAGGGTTTAAGATGCATCAGAAGGTATTTGGGTGCAGAGGCAAAAAAGCCTGGCTTGTGTTTTCTCGCTCTGGGAAGCGTCTTCAACACATCTTGGGTACTTCCCAGTCTGCAGACTGGGAGCTCCTTAATCACATCCCTGAAATAGCTTTCTCTCTCCTTTCCCTACTATCCTTATGTTCGTGTTTTGAACATCCAGCCTGATAAATTCTGAGAAACTAGAATGCTGAATGGGCTTTGTGTGTGTGTGTAAGATCTGTCTGTCTCTCTCTGTCTCTCTCTCTGTCTCTGTCTCTCTCTGTCTCTGTCTCTGTCTCTTTCTCTCTCTCTCTCTCTCTCTCTCTCTCTCTCTCTCTATCTATCTCTCTATCTATCTATCTATCTATCTATCTATCTATCTATCTATCTATCTATCTATCTATCTATCTATCTATCTATCTATCTTATCTATCTTACCTATCGTCTCAGACACACATATGTGTCTCACACATATATATACACATACACACACACATATACATAGATAGAGAGATAGAGATAGAGATTAATAGATATAGATATTTTGGTTGCCCCCAATAGAAAAGAGTTTATATTACTGTCATGTTCTGAATTTTTTTTTCAATGAATCAGGAATTTTTTCCCATTGAATTGCAATATGCTGAGGAAGTATAAATGCAGGTACGATGAAAGTCATTTTGTTTCTTATTCTTTTCTTTTAAAAAGTGATGTTTTTTTATCTTTTTAAAAGTGAAGTGTTTTTCTTGCAGTCACATGTGTGTAAGCAAGAAGTTTTGGTTCAGGACGTCTCTGTTCCAAGCAAGTGAAAGCAGAACAGGGGCTGGCAGTTGGTGCCCCCTCCCCCCCTCCCCCAAACCGGTGGCCTCTGCCTCACGGGTGGAATTGGAAAGGGCAAGAGGTTTCCTGTTGTGGGGTCACTGGTGCATTTCCTCCTGCCTCTGGCGTGTCAAGAGGTGTTTGCTGTGGGATCTCCAACCGCATCTCTTCTCTCATAACCTTTGCTGTCAGCTTCAGGTTTTTTTAATATTTGTTCCTCGTGGAGACTTTATTTTACATGACGTTAAGGTTAAACAGGAGCTCAAATAGTTCATACTCCTGAACTTGTATGAATAACCTCCATTCAGATTCAAATTTGTCTGTGTTGCTGTAAAGATGTCCGTTACAATTTAGGAACGTGTTTTGCCATGTATGACAAATAGCTGAGGGTTTTTTTTTTAAAGGATGCATTGTTGTGCAGGTAGTTGTGTATTTATATGGCAGCAGCTGCTGTTTCCCCCCCCACCACCACCACCACCAAAAAACCTAATATTTTTGTTCTCCTCTTTGACAACAACTAAAATCCCTTCTCCCTTTTCCTCTCTTAAATATTTTTCAATCCCTAATGTTGTGCTGCTGTTGCTCACCTCTGCAGTGTGGGCATTCATGAGGTGCCACTGTTGTGTTGGTATGCTGTGGAACCCAAGAGCTTCATGGGAAATCCCCAGAAGCTTATAATGACACCTTAACAAAAATATGTTTGATAGTCGAGCTTGAAATAATGTTAAACAACCAAGCCTTCAGGAAATATTTGGTCCAACTGATTTTGTGATCACCTTTTAGGGGGAGTAGGATAAATCTATACCCTCCTTGATAAATTGACTGGTATTTTCAGAGTAGATAGCAGTTCCCCATGTTAGACGGTCCTGCTAGCGCAGATCCTCACAGCATGCTGCTATATGCAAGACATATTTAGAGATGTATATATACAAGTGCATTGGAAGTTTTCCGAAGGGAGTCTGCAGAGTTCCTGCCAGTCATAGCAGTCTGCAATGATCTCAATAGACTAATAGTCTGACTCGGTATAGGTCAACCTGCTGTGTTTCCCCTGATTAAATAAGCAAGCAATTTTTTCCATTCAACAGGCTGACTTAATTGAGTGACTTACTGTAGTAAATAAACTTTCAAAGTCTGCCCAGACTCGCATTGACTTCCCTTTGCCTATGCATGTAGCTGGAGCTGTATGTGCATCTTTATTTCATTTCTACCTCACCCTTCTTCCAAGGAACTCGACCAGCATACACAATTCCCGTCTCTTTTATCCTCATTCGACTCTGTGAAATAGATTCCGCTCAGAGGGGGAGGGAGAGACTGGCACTGGCCCAGGGCCCCTCAGAGAGCTTCAGAGATGAATTTGAGCTTTGGTTGTTGTATAATGATTGTACAAGATGTCTGGTATAAAATATGAGCTACATTAAGACCTCCTTGAGATGGCATGAAATGAAGACGTGCACAGACCTGGAAACGAACCACAACCTTTTGGGAACTCAGTTTCCAAGTGCATGGAACCCAGTTCCATTTGAGTCCACAGTTCATATGGGGATGGGACTTAAACCCTCCTTCAGTGCCATTTCCTGACCTGAAACACTCCTGTTGGGAAAACACACTCCATCAATAAATACAGAGCCCTCTGCCGGCCAGTTCTCTGTCTATAGAGGGAGTCTGCAGCTAACCCAGCCTTCCGCTAGTCATCAGTTTGTACCTGGGCTGATCAGTCCCAACACAGCTGGGGTAAGGGAACCTATTCCTTCTCTTGCAGAACAGATAGAAATCTCATTCCAGTCTTGGAGGCTAACAAGATTTATTGCCCACAAAGTCTATTGTCAAGACAGTGACTGTGTCACAGCTTGTCACAGAGAACTCCTGTTGTGGCTTTCACGCTTTTCCCAGAGGACACACAACCCAAAGGGCCCACTCACCCTCCTGAGATTTTACATCAGGATTCTATTCATGCTGACACCAAACACACACAAAACATAGAAATCTCACCCATATGTCAGCTGGTTTGTGAGGGGATCACGCAGGCGCGAGAGCTTCCCTTTTTGGGCCCTGTGCCAGGTTATATATTGCCAATTATAGTTTTCTACACCTTCCTGGTCATCAGTTGAAGTTGTTTAGGAGAGGGCTGTTCTACCCTTTAAGGCAGGGGTGTCCAACTCTGTTGCTTCAAATGTTCATGGACTACAGTTCCCATCAGCCCCTGTTGGCATGGCCAATTGGCCATACCAGCAGGGGCTGATGGGAATTGTAGTCCACGAACATCTGAAGCGACAGAGTTGGACACCCCTGCTTTAAGGCATTTCTCAGGAGTGGTCTGCTCCCAGAATTTCCCCCTGATGTCTACTGTAGCTCCATCTTATAGGACAAACTGCCTTGTTGCTTCCGTCTTCCCCCCTGGTACTGACTGACCACAAGGAAAGAGGGCTCATCAAAACTATGTGTAGCTGCATCTTCTCCCTATGTCCCTATGTGTAGCTGAGGGCACTGTGTCTTTTAACATTGAAACAAGCCTAACACAGAGAGAAAACAGAACAAGTAAATCAAAGGATCGAAAATGGCTGTGAACCAAAGATGGTTTGTTGATCTAACTCAGTTCACAAAACCCAAGTCGGGGCTGTTGCTAACACCAGTCCCAGTCTGAATTGGCGTCTCATTCGCTTGGGAAACTTGCAGGGTATATCTGGTAGAAGTCCTTGCGGTGGACCTGGATATAGACATGAAGACTGTGTAATGTGTAGTTAGGCCTTTGAATTCACATTTATTTATCATCTTGAAACATTTGAGGTACATTCCCTCTGCCAGAGCTACATTTCCCCACTATTCTGTTCCTTTTAAAGAGCTTACTATTGATGGAGTACAAAACATACAAAAACATTTCAACCACTTCTCCACAAAGAAATGGGGAAATTAAGTGGACCGAAATTGGCTTCTGTTTAGAAAATAAATATATGTTTATGAATTAGTCTACTTGATTTTCCATACTGTGTTATTTTTGCCAGCCCCACAGGAATTCTAATTTCTAAATGATTAAAAATAAAACCTAAACAAATCATACGATCAAAGCAAAATTTCCCTGGATATGTAAGCACAACAGTCATCTTGTCTTGGAGAACTGAATTTCTCTCCCTGTTAAGGATTTTTTTTTCCAAGCAATTATTGAAAGAAAGTAATGGCAAGGTCTATGCACGCCTAATCAATTTCGTTTTCAAATAGGATGGGAAGAAAAATCACTGACTACTATTTTTCTAAAACTTGCAGTGACAATACATTATCTGACTCTAATTGAACCCCTGACAATCATTTACCTCCCCCATTTTTGCAGAGTAATAGAAGTTTCAGAGGGGGAGGGGGCTTAGGGTCGGATCCAAACCATCTGCCACTGATGGAAGGCACTTCATTCAAGAGCAGAGGTGTGTGAAGTCTCTGCTGACTCCCCCCTCCCACATTGTCCCCCAGTGTTCCTGAGGGCCCCCTGTCCCCACAGAAGCTGTAGTTCAATATTCTGGTACTTGCCTAGGAAACTATTCCTCCAAGGGCTCAAATTCTTTCACATGTTCAGCCCTTCCTCTTGATGACTCATGCTTGATTAGGAACTGTTACCAGGTGTTATCTGCTCTGTTGCTTGCTAATGGAGACTGTTCCACTTTGGGCCAAGATCTTTACCTGCTCAGCCCCCTACCCTTTGACTGCTTGGGACTGAAATGAAGCTGCTACCTGTTGCTATCTGTCGTGCTCCTTGCCAAGGGAGACCGGTCCACCATGGGAGGCCATTTAACCAAGGGTTATGTTCTTCCATCTTCTCCACCCCTCTGTTGGTTGTTGTTTCTGTTTTATTAGTCTACTGGGGGGTGGGGGTGGGGGGGTTGTAAGCTGCTTTGAGTCCTGCTTTGCAGGAGAAAAGCTGAAGAAAAGTATTTAAATAGATAAATAAAATGTGTCACTGGTGGAGACAGGATTACTACCAGTACTGTGGATCCAGCCCATTATTTATTAGACTACGACTTTGTCATGTTACACTGCATTAACGTTCCATTGGGTATGGGTGTGTCCCTTACATTTTTATCCTGTCTTCCAAAAAGCCGAGGGCAGCATCCATGACTCTCCCCTCCCCTCCTGTATCTTCATAGCAATCCTGTGAGATGGACCAACCACGTTATTTCAACCTAATCTAAGGTCACCCAGCAAGTTTCTGTGGCAGAATCGAGATCTGAGCATTGCTGATCCTAGTCCAACACTATATCTCAGGGGCGTACCGCCCAGGGGACATATGGGGTCAAATGTCCCCGGGTTGCAGCCATTTAGTCACGTGGGGGGGGCGGAAAATCACCCCACCCCCCTCTTCCTTCCCCTCGGGTCCATACACTGACTTCAAGACCTGGTGCAAAAAAATTGTAGTTTGGTCATGGTGGGGGAGGGGGGCTGCCCGTATGGGGGTGCCCCTCAGATTTTGCACCGGGCTACATTTTCCCTAGCTACGCCTCTGCTATAACCACCCTGGTTCCAAGTACAAGTCTCTCACTCTTTTAAGAGTTTTGCAGCCGTTCCCCAACTGTAGGTTTTCCCTACTGCTGTCTCTTCTCTGATAGTCAGACCTGCACAGATTGAATGTTCCTTTTCCATGAAGTGTGGCTCAGTGGAAGAAACTTCGCCTGGCATGCAGAAGGCCCCAGGTTCAACCCTCAGCATCTCTAGTCAAAATGACCAGGTAACAGGTGATGTGAAAGACTTGACCGCCTGCGACCCTAAGGAACTGCTGCCAGTCTGAATAGGCAATATCGATTTTGATGGACCAAGGTTCTGATCCAGTATTACACAGCATCATGTGATCTGCTAGTGCCCAAAGCAAATCCCACTTCCTCATAAAGAAGCAAGTAGAACCCAAATACTTCCTTTGCCCTCTTGGAAGGCATGGGATTACTTTGTACCTCATATCTTCATCTTCAGACACTCCTGTCTTAACAGGAAGTCTTCCTCTTCCAAATGGCATTGTGTTATAAGGGAATGGGGTAGTGCAGACTCCAGCTAGGGATAGCTTGCCCCTAAAAATAAAATATCTTTTTAAAATATCTTTTTCTTGTGGTCTGCAAAGGCTCCAGGAAGGCTTATTGGCACCTGGGATCGCCTTTAATAGCCCTGGCAATCTTCTTCCTTTACCAAGAGAGCAACGTAAGAGTATCTGACATTCAGGTTGTTGTAATTATACTGCCGAGTTTAACGTTCTGGCTTTGCTGAGGCAGCTCATGTCTTCGGACTGTCGAGGGCCTTTGTGTCAAAGTAAAGATGCTTCTCTGATGCACAGAGGAACAAGAAGTCTGCGGGTAGAAGGGTTTGATGCTTGCCGAGCCCTCAAGGGTGAGGACGATGTTGATTCACACCATCATTTATGCCACATCTTGCGAGATGACATTGTGGAACAGGTCTTGCAGATAGCAGTACACCCAGAGTGTGTTTGGAGCATTTCTGTGGTGTGTATAAAGCACTCAATTTGACCTTATAGCTTTCTTCAACACATTCTGGCAGCAGTTTGGCAGTCCTAACCAAGTAGATTTTCAATTTGCGAAGTTCTTAATGTTCCTCTCTTCCCTCCCTCCCCTTATTGTTAATCTACAGCAGGGGTTTGCAACCTGCTGCTCTCCAGATGTTCATGGACTATACAATTCCCATCAGCTGATGGGAATTGTAGTTCATGAACACCTGGAGAGCCGCAGGTTGCAGACCCCTGATCGACAGTTTCTGATACCTTGACGCTTTTGTAAGTTCTTTATTAGGAAGTAGCCCACACAAATTCTCACAATAAAAATATACATAGGAATAACCTATGCAAATACCGTAGGCTTTTGACATAACTTGCATGGGTTGCTCTTGGGTTACCGGTCACCTCCCTCATTTTCCTTTCTGTAAAGCCGCCCATTAGTCCTAGTGAAAATCATTGCCTGTCATCTCTTTTATGCCCTGCCTCAATAATTGGCCCTTTCAAGTAGACTTTAACCCTTCATATCACCAGTTGAAAGGAGCAGTAGTGGCGTAGTGGTTAAGAGCCGGTGCACTCTAATCTGGAGGAACCAGGTTTGATTCCCCGCTCTGATGCTTGAGATGTGAAGGCTTATCTGGGGAATTCAGATTAGCCTGCCTATTCCAGCACATGCCAGCTGGGTGACCTTGGGCTAGTCACAGTTCTTTGGAGCTCTCTCAGCCCCACCCACCTCACAGGGTGTTTGTTGTGAGGGGGAAGGGAAAAGAGACTGTCAGCCCCTTTGAGTCTCCTATAGGAGAGAAAGGGGGGATATAAATCCAACTCTTCTTCTTCTTCATTCTTGTGGCTGTTGTGGTTTTTCTGGGCTGTGTGGCCGTGGTCTGGTAATGTTTGCCCCTAATGTTTAACCCACACCTGTGACTGGCATCTACAGAGGCATGGCAAGGATGTACTATAGTGTGCAACGAACTATATGAAACATGTGCAACGCCTACAGTTATCCAGGAGTTATAGTATTTGAAGTGTTTCTTTACTCTTCTTGTCCCTTTGGGAGATTCCACTCTTAACGTGACTAGCCGGAAGGGTTACATTTTCCAGCAGCATTGGATTATCGTAACAGCAGGTGCGGCTCATTACGCAAGACACGTTTCCCATGTTTGGAGGATTACAGCCGCCTAAAAACCTCCGATACAACCACGGAATGTTTGAATGAGATATTTCCAGTTTGGGACAATATGTAAGATTGACAATTGTGTAGTATCACATTCACGTGTGTAAACAGTTGCTTGTATATATTGCACCCGGGGTGATGGTTGTGGGTTTATAGAGAATCTTACACATTGTTATTGTTCTTGATAAATAGCCAATAGCAGCTTAGTTTGCAACGTTTTTTTCCTTCAAGCCTCTATGTTTCATCCGCAGAGGCATGTCATGGGAAGAGAAACACATCTTACAGAGCCATGCCTCTGAAGTTGACAGTCATGGGTATGGGCGAAACGTTAGGTGCAAAACCTGCCAGAGCTCGGCCGCACAGTTCGGAAAAATGTAGTTGACCGGCCGTGAAAGCCTTTGACAATACACTTTATTCTCATTTTTGGTTGTTTTCTGAGCTATGTCAGACTTTAAATCCATAGGTTACAGGCCCCAATCTCAATAATACTTCTATCTATGCAAATACCACAGCATTCTTCAGCTTTTAGTTGAAGGATTCCAGCATCTTCAACGTTTATGGACTAGGGCTGAGTTGATTTGTGCTTTTGAAGATGGAAAGAAGGGCAGTGCCCTCAATGGGACAACCCTTGCTTTTCTCCACATCTACTCCACAATTAACCCTTCTTATCACCAGTTGAAAGATTTGTGGGAGCATCATCTTCCTAAGGTTGTTTTGCTAGTTCTGACGTAGACTATTGGGATGACCTACAAGAACAGAGGAAGTTTGAAAGGACAAAGACTTGGAGTCGGTCTACAAAAACAGTAGATCACTTGTGCTAAAGGAGAATCTGCACTGTGCAGATTACAATTTTGGAGGTTGCATACTTCAGAGTTTCCTATGGTGAATCCTTGTGGTTTGCAGGAGCAAGGAGGAGAGAGGGGGGCAAAACCTCTCAACATAGAAAATTGTCATGAAGATAGCTAAGCTATAATCCTTTTTGCTGGCTATTCGTTTTTAAAAATGAGCAGAATTTTGGCCACGGAGTCTCCCCCACTTCCAGTATGATGTGATTTGCTGTTTCTTCTTCACGCAACGTGTGATTGGTGTTTGGAATATGCTGCCACATATTGGTGTTTGGAATATGCTGCCACTTCGTCACGCAACATGTGATTGAAGTTTGGAATATGCTGCCACAGGAGGTGGTGATGGCCACTAACCTGGATAGCTTTAAAAGGGGCTTGGACAGATTTATGGAGGAGAAGTCGATTTATGGCTACCAATCTTGATCCTCTTTGATCTGAGATTGCAAATGCCTTAACAGACCAGGTGATCGGGAGCAACAGCCGCAGAAGGCCATTGCTTTCACCTCCTGCATGTGAGCTCCCAAAGGCACCTGGTGGGCCACTGCAAGTAGCAGAGAGCTGGACTAGATGGACTCTGGTCTGATCCAGCTGGCTTGTTCTTATGTTCTGTAAACCAGCCTTGAAATTCTAGGGGTGATGCAGGAAGGGGAGTGTTCTCCACGGCTTTATTTCTCTCCCATTGAGACAAATTAGTGTGGGAGAAACTGACACATTTTGAACTGCTTCAGAAGAGGGTTAACAAAACCCAGCCATATTTTTTTTGTACATCTTTGCACATGGGTTGAGTTTTAGCCGAAACAGGCAAGCACTTCTAAGTCGTTGGCAGAAGTCAAAAGCGATTTGTTCTGTGATGACCCCTGCACTTTGCCATAAGTGAGGGGTGGTACCCGTAGCACACCAAGGGAAAGTCTAAACATGTCACTTCCCGGTACGATTACATGCTCCTGGAACTAAACTGTCACGTTAAATCTCTCAGTGAAATGTTGAAATGCGGCTCTTTCTTTTGGTTGAATGTCTTAGGTTAAAATGCACAACTCGGAGCGAGAAGCTTATGCAGCCGTATCCTGTGTGGGGTGACTCTTCTGCTCTGCTAATGAAATATAAAACAGCTTGACAGCTGTTAAATTTGTGTCATGCCCAGGCTGGAAAAATGGGTAATGTCAGTCTGTTTGTTTCCGTCTCTCCCCCCCCCCCCCAGCACTGTAACAGATGTGGTAATGGAGGTTGCGTCCATTATTCACTCTTAAACAATGAATTTCCAGTTAAAATGGTAAAAAGCTCTCCTAGGCAAGCCTAAGAGCTCTGCCAATTATTTAAAATCGCTAAAACTAATTTTCATTCAGCTCACCTTTCCACCACCCCAGCAGAAGCGTTAAAACACTGACAAACGCTGGCACGGTACCTTGATCGCTTTCCGCTTCTTCCGACAGCCGTTTGGAGAAACCAAGCACGGCTGCACATTTTAAGGGATCGTCTGTGTCTTAAACTGCGGTGTGCGGTGAAGGAGATGGGAAGGTGCCAGCGTGGTGTGTCCTACAAACATTTAGCCGTTGACCCAGATGTCAGTGTGTGTTTTTTTGCATCAAACTGGAAAATGTGCTTGGGATCCTGGTACCTGCAGGATTGCATTTTTACGGAGCCTGATACTGGGCTGCGCTGGGACTGGTCAGCCTTACACCCAGGGGAAGCTGCTCGATCTACGCTTTATTTTCCCGTATGCCAAGCAGTGGGGCGTGCTAAGAGTGGTCGTGGATCATTAAGAAAATTATTTCTGGACTTCCAAGTTCTCACTGCCCAAACAGCTTCTGCTGAGAAGCTGTTATGGAAAAGAAAATAAATAATAACACAAATAAAGAACTTTTCTGGCTTCTGCCGGGTCGTCATGAATAACTAGCCAATCAACATTTCTCCAGGCCGAAGGTGCAGGGGTGGCCAAATTGTGGCTTGTGAGCCACATCTTTCCAACATAATGTGCGGCTTGCATCCAAGGGACAGTTTACTTCCACATCCGGGTACCTCTGTTTTCTTTTTCTGTCTGTGATGTGTGTACCTGTGCATGGGTATCTTCCAGGGATGTAGCCTGGTTTCTTGAGGAACACAATGGGGAGGAGGACAAGGAGAGGGAGGAGGGAAGAGCCAGAGGGCAGGATGCTGTCCAGGCAGGGAGTTCCAACCAGGCAGCCGCAGCTATGGCTCTGGGCCAGACTGCCCAGGAAACTAATGTTCATTTTGCACCTTGTCTCCCCAGGGGAAGGCTGCAGCGTTTGGGACTCTAGTTTGGAGAGGAGACGTCTGAGGGAGGATATGATTGAAGTCTATAAAATTATGCATGGGGTAGAAAATGTTGACAGAGAGAAATTTCTCTCTCTTTCTCACAATACTAGAACCAGGGGGCATTCATTGAAAATGCTGGGGGGAAGAATTAGGACTAATAAAAGGAAACATTTCTTCACACAACACATGATTGGTGTTTGGAATATGCTGCCACAGGAGGTGGTGATGGATGCTAACCTGGATAGCTTTAAAAGGGGCTTGGACAGATTTATGGAGGAGAAGTCGATTTATGGCTACCAATCTTGATCCTCTTTGATCTGAGATTGCAAATGCCTTAGCAGTCCAGGTGCTCGGGAGCAACAGCCGCAGAAGGCCATTGCTTTCACCTCCTGCATGTGATCTCCCAAAGGCACCTGGTGGGCCACTGCGAGTGGCAGAGAGCTGGACTAGATGGACTCTGGTCTAATCCAGCTGGCTTGTTCTTATGTTCAAGGCATCAGAACAATCCCAGCTTAGGGATTGTGTGGGCAGCTGGTCAGGATCGGTTCTGCTCAACCTCACTGGTTATTGCTGCTCCAGTCTGGGATGGCAGAGAAGATGCTCCCCCCGCCAGTCAACTCTGAGAGGCAGAGAGTGTGGGATTGTGTTAATGGAGCTTCTGAGGGAGGCATAAGAACTGTCTGGTAGGGGCAGTCGCAGTTTCTCTCTCTCTGCTCTTGCCGTTACCTGCCTCAAGCCTGTTTTGGCCAGGAAAAGAGGTCTCCCTTGGCCAGAGCCGTAGCAAGGGGGAACTGTGCTTATGACACGCATGCGTCCCGCGCCCCTGCCCGCCCCCCACGCCCTGGAACACTCCTGCTGCGCCCCCGCCACGCCCCACCCAACCACCTTGGCGCTATGCCACTGCCCTTGGCTCTCTCCTCACACTTGGAACTGACTGCAGAACCCTCACAATATATAAGATTGGGGGAGCGGTGTGTGCTGCTGTTGTCGCTGAGTCCTGCATTCAGTTTTCCACCACCTGAATTTAATCGCAATGACCCATGTCTTCCTCCTCCTCCTTTCTTTTTCCTGCACGGTCCATCAAATTTCCTCTCTGCTGGTGGTGATGCAGCCCTTTGTAGGGGGGCTGTTCCTTTCTTGTGATGGCATCCTTGGGTGCTTGTCCTAGCTCAGGGATAAAGGCTCAGAAACTGAAAGTCTTGAGAGATCTTCCTTAAATTTCTGTTTTTGCATGTTGGTAGATCATGTGGCTTATGTGGGAATGGAAGAAGGATGCAGAACTCTTAATTTGGATCTGGGCACAGTCTGGGCCCCTGAACAAGTAAAAAGCATCTATCATTGCCAGGCAGAGGCGTATGGCCTATAGGGACATGGGGTCACCCATGTACTTGGGCGCACGCCTTTTGGTCAAATGGGGGGCCCATGTGACACCCAGCTGCATGTCACCAAACCCCGCCCCCCACGTCCATGCAGTGAGGCAAGGGGGGTGGGGCTCGGCAGCGGGTGGCTGTGGCACCCGCCTGGGCCACCCGCCACAGCCGAGCCCATCCCACTCCCCCTGGCCTCCATGCAGGCTGCCTTTTGGGCAAGCCTGCCTGCACTGAGGCTGGGGGCAGGGCTCAGGGGTGGGGCCACACCTCTGAGCCCCACCCCTGATTGGGTTGGTGCAGGGGGCACCTGGAAAAGGAGTTGTCTCTGGATGCCATTTCCCCCAATACACCTCTGTTGCCAGGAGCTGCAATCAGCTCATACATATTATTATTATTATTATTATTATTATTATTATTATTATTATTATTATTGTTATTGTTATTGTTATTGTTATTGTTATTGTTATTGTTATATATGTAGATTTCACAGCTGCCAGATCTTTAGCTGGTTGTTGGCCTTCATTACAATCTGAGCCTCACCCAGAGGTCTAGGAAGTTGAAATGTATCGGCTTAGTATTCGTGAGGATCCCAGCAGGGCTGCCTTCTGAATTTGACAGATGTTAATTTTGTCAATTCGGAGATGTTTCAAGTGCTGCCCTAGTGTTTTCGGGATGGCGCCCAGCGTGCCGATTACCACTGGGACAACCTCAGCTGGTTTGTGCCATAGACGCTGAAGCTCGATTTTCAAATTGCGGTATCTAGTGACCTTCTCGTGTTCTTTTTCAATGACCCTGCTGTCACCAGGGACTGCTATGTTGTTGTTGTTGTTGTTGTTGTTGTTGTTGTTGTTGTTGTTGTTGTTGTTGTTGTTGTTGTTGTTGTTGTTGTTGTTGTTGTTGTTGTTTACATTTGATAGACCGCCCAATCCCCAAGGGGCTCTGGGGATTAAATATATGGGTGAAGGGACAAGGGCATTCAAGTCATCCTTGAGTTATATCAGATATGTTTTGGAAATAGGTTTTCAAACCATGTGGTATTTGGGGGAAAATGTTTCTTAATATTTATATGAAAAGTCTGTAACAAAATGTGCACGTTGTGATCAAGATGTGGGTGTGATATTTGTCAGGTCTTGTGTATCTCAAAGATCTGAAGTTTATTCTTTGTGGTTCTTATATTAAGCAAGTTCGGCCACCGCCGCTGGTATAGGTGCTGGTAAGCTGATCCCTGGATTTTCATCTGTCATCTTGAAAATATCCTAAAGTATTCCATAAGGCAAATTAAAATGCATAGTATTTTGAAAGTTACTAAAATAACGTCAAAGTGTATAGTGACGTTTGACATTGATTTTTGCAATGACTGAACATGCTACATCACCCTACCCAGATTACTGTGCTGACTTTGGGGCCAGCCTGGGGCTGCTAATGGGTGGTGAATCCAACTATCTAAGGAGACTCCAAAATAAATCCATCCCAGGTATCGTTGTGTGTGTATTTTAAGTGCCATCAAGTCACAGCTAACACCAAATAAATAAGGCTTTCAAGACCAGAGATCAACAGAGGTGGTTTGCCATTGCTTTACTTGAATAGCAGCCCTGGTATTCTTGATGGTCTCCCATCCAAGGACCAACCAGGGCCGACCCTGCTTAACTTCAGAGAGCCGACGAGATTGGGCTAGTCTGAACCATCCAGGTCATGGCCCTGGTGTCCTTATTCTCTTGATTTTTGGTGAATTATCATAGTTCTGATTTATCTAGCACTTCAAACTGTTTGAAATCTGTAGCCACTGCCTCTGGAGGTATTTTGCCTGGAACTGAATGTGAATATAGGTTCATTATGATTTAAAAAAAACGACACAAGCCTAGTCTATAGGCTGGTGGTAGTATGCCCGGGGGAAATGCCTTGATTTTTCCCTCCTTCGTGGTCTTTGTAGGCTGGAGCTTCACAGGTCATCTTCACGAATCCCCTGGAGATTGTCAAGATTCGGTTGCAAGTAGCAGGAGAAATCACAACAGGGCCCAGGGTTAGCGCCCTCACTGTCCTGAAGGACTTGGGAATCTTCGGTCTGTACAAGGTATGTTTCCACTTTTCAGCACATACACCTGCCAGTCTGTTTTGTGTTATGTGGGTAGAAATCTGTTCAATTTTGAAAACAATCTCTTCCTGCAGAGTAGCTGTACAAGTCAAAATGGAGAAACACCCACATTTCCCGTACTGGCAGCAGGAACACGAAAAATCGCTCCCTCGCTTTCTTCCCTCAGGCTTTTATAACAAGCTGCAGGGATTCCAGTGCTGCTGGTTTGTTTCATTTGTGGGGAGTTAAGGGAGAATTCCCCACTCACCCCCCTTTTTTTTGCTTTCCTCCTGTATTTGTATAGGGGGTCCAGCTTATCTTGTGGTTTTATTCCATGTCTCTCGTTATCTCTATTTTTACGCTCACAGTGAGCTGCTCTCCTTCCCTCAATAATTTGACGACCAGGAAACAGTAACAGGGTCTAGTGGGAATCGGATCTTTAAATAATGAAGCATTGGTGTTTGTCAATAATGAATTCAGTTTAAAAAGAAACCAAACCAACCTGTACCTTGCCTGAATACGCTTGCTTCCGTCATTAAGCGATTAGTTTTCTGAAAACTGGGAAGAGTGTTTCTTCCCACACCCTTTAGATTTTATGCGAGGGGCTCATTTGTACATTCGGTGTATTCAGGCAGCGTATTGGCTTGGGGGCCCAGGCCAGCTCCTCAAGAAGTAGTTTCATCTGGAATTCAGTTGTTTCAGAATTCCACTGCTGTGCGCAAAATGAGAAAAATCTTGTGGCATCGTGAAGATGAACACTTAAGTCGTAGTGGGCTTCGGCTCACTTCGGCAGGTGCAAGAAATGAATCTTTGGTCAGCAGAGAGAGAGAGAAGAGGGGAACAGAATTGCAAACGGTGTGTTAACAGGTCTGGTTTGTGACATTTTTATGCCAGATTCTAAATTCATAACAGCTGAAGCTGAGGGTGATAATACAAGCTCATTCATTAGACTGAGCAATTTAATATTTGCAGCAGCTGAGCAGATAGTTTGTCAGATCTGCTGAGTTCTTAGCTAATACCATCAAACTATAAATGTATTCTGTCAGCAGTTTCCCATTGGAGAGTCTTCTTAAAGTTCCACTGCCGAAGAAGGCAGACTTCCAGGTCCGCTGCATTGTGTCCTGGAAGACTGAAATGTTCTGCTTGTGTTTCAACGCTGCCATTGCCCTGTGTCAAAGCTGTGTGTGGCTGTTCTTTTGTCACTGTAACAGGTTGTTCTTTGGCACTGTTCTCTGCAAGCCACAGAAAGGCATTGCTGACTTTTTTCTTCCACTTTCCCCTGCTGCTTTCCTGGCAGCAGGTAATATTCATGCACCCCCTAGCATAAGATGAGGAAGAGGTAAATGAGCCCATGGTAGTACGGCTGACCTGGTCAGGTCCTGCAATTAATGCTGCCCAGGTGGAGACAGGAACAGTTAGGGTTGTGGCCAGAGCTGACTGCTGTGCCAAGGTTTTTGTTGAGCGTTACCTTTAGCAGTGGTGTAGTAGGTTAAGAGCAGGTGTACTCTAATCTGGAGGAACCGGGTTTGATTCCCCGCTCTGCCGCCTGAGCTGTGGAGGCTTATCTGGGGAATTCAGATTAGCCTGTACACTCCCATACACGCCAGCTGGGTGACCTTGGGCTAGTCACAGCTTCTCGGAGCTCTCTCAGCCCCACCTACCTCACAGGGTGTTTGTTGTGAGGGGGGAAGGGCAAGGAGATTGTAAGCCCCTTTGAGTCTCCTTGCAGGAGAGAAAGGGGGGATATAAATCCAAACTCTTCTTCTTCTTCTTCTTCTTCTTTAGGTTTAGTGTCAGTGGCCAACTGGTTGAGATTCAGAGGTGGTTGTTAGATGCAGCTACTGGAACGATGACAATATTTCCCCAAAAGCATTCTTGTGCACAGAGAAAGATTTCAGCACAGAGAAAGATTGAGGGGAGATTGAGGATGCCACAAATTACAAGATGTAAAGTGAGACGAATAAGCCATGCTGCCATCTTAAAACAGGCTAATGTAAATTGATAAAAAGACAGCCTAAGCTAACTTAAATGGATTGGGGCGGGGGTACTGCTTATAAACCCCTCCCCCATTGTAGGCTTCCACTGATGTAGAACTCCCCTTTTGATTTCCTTCCCCATATCTGAGGAAGTGAGCTGAGACTTAGAAAGCCCCCTACTTTACATGTTGCTAGTCTTGTTAGTGCAACTGGACTTCCTTTTTAAATTGTATAAAGGTTTTGGCCATTGGAAACCCTCCTCCTCCCAAAAGAAACACCATAAAGTCTCCAGTAATTGCATCTTTTAGACACACGTGCCATTCACTGCACAAGCAACGCCGTTGAATTAACAATAGGAAGGGAATATTGGGAGAAGTGTAGCGATTAAGGAAATCTGCACTGGTGTCTGTTCTCAGACAAAGAACTGAGAAAGGCTACTGGACAGGACTGGAGCCCAGAAGCTGTGACACTGTGTGACACCCTCTTCTGCTGTCCACCTGGTGCCACAACACAACATGATCTTGGATGGTTGTTGCTGTTTCTCCCTCTCCCTTATTTTGGTCCAGCCAAGCATTGTAAATGTTGATATTTGGATGGCTTCAACAGCCACTCAACCAAGACCCCCAAATATGCATCAAGAATATGCGTCAAGGACATGCATCCTTGTATCTCTGCTCAACCGCCAAGAGCCACCTTGAATTTCTCCCGTGTCAGTGACTTTTCTTGCCTCGCGTCTTCTTTTGCAGGGTGCCAAAGCGTGTTTCCTCCGAGACATTCCCTTTTCTGCAATCTATTTCCCTGTTTATGCTCATTGCAAACTGATGCTTGCAGATGAAAATGGCCACGTGGGAGGGCTTAATCTCCTGACGGCTGGTGCTATTGCAGGTAACTTTTTAAAAAATAATAATTTGTAAAAGATTTCTTCCCCCCTCACTTTTTCTTGGCAGTAGTTAATATTCATTAGATTCATATATAGGAAGCTTAATATACTATTGTACCTAACTTAATCTAAATTTGATCACTTTTTTCCATGGTGGGAGGTGGTGTAATTTTGATGAGAACTAATTACATTTGCATAATGTGGATAAACAGCTTAATGCAGCTCAGCAACTTGTAGTCAAATTTGACTCTTGGTTTCTGTAGGGAGGGTGCAGCTGTTTCAAAGTCCCCCAACTTGAGGCTAACTTTACATGTCACAGAAACACACTGAGGAAAGTCTAATCTGTGAGTTTCTCCCCAACTGAAGGAAAATATTAGTCTTGGAGAGTTAGGATTGAAACAAGCTTCTAGAAGATTAAGATGCAAGCTATTAATGTTGGAGAGCTGTCCAGAGAGCAGCGGCATCCTGAAACGGTGCGTTTACATCCTGGGTGCCTGAAGATGTGTGTGTGACATCCAGACCAGAGAGAGACTGAAAACTGGCCCTAGTGTTTCTTCTGCATGTCAGGGCTGCAAAATGTTTCATCACACATCCAGTTAGTGAATCTGTGGTTTCCTGCAGCCTGTTGCCGTGCTTCAAAATGGATCTTTAGCACAAAAGGCAAAGCTGCAGAGTAGCCGAAAACTTACTTTTTGGGGCAAGTTACTTTTTAGAAGCCTAATGGTTGTAGATGGATTATTTGAAGGCCAAGATGTGTCTGCCTTTCTGGGGTGTTTGTCCTTAACTTAAACTGTTCATTTCTCTCAAAAGGTGTGCCTGCAGCTTCCTTGGTAACCCCCGCTGATGTCATCAAGACAAGACTGCAAGTGGCCGCTCGTGCAGGTCAGACCACGTACAACGGCGTTATCGACTGTTTCGGGAAGATTCTTAGAGAAGAAGGCCCCATTGCTTTTTGGAAGGGAGCTGGAGGTAAGGAAAAGGATACCACGAACAGTGTTTGTGCATTGGGGCATGGAACTACCTTGCATGTATTATTTTTAGTGAACTACAGAGAGGACCACATAGCGCATAAAGGACCAAGTGTTACAACTGTGGGCTGTTTTAGTTAGCTTCCTGTGATAAACAGTTTTGTTCATTTTATTCAACAGCACGAGTGTTCCGATCTTCGCCCCAGTTTGGTGTTACTCTGCTGACCTACGAACTTCTGCAGCGATGGTTCTACATTGATTTTGGAGGAATGTAAGTGCAGTTCATCCCCCAATTCTGTCTGACTTTAAATTTCCGTTCCATAAGAAATTGGATATAAATGTATTTGAAGAAGGCAAGGTTGCTCCAAGTCGATACACTAGCATTCTTGTATTGACGTGTTGCTAAATAGAAAAGTACTGCAACAGAGCATTTCAATAACCTGGTTTTAAGTAGCAGCATATAATATTGTTACACAGCATCAGCTAAGGACTATACTCAGTGGTGGGATTCAGTAGGTTTGCACCACTTTGGCAGAACCGGTTGTTAAAATGGTGCTTGTAAACAACCAGTTGTTAAATTATTGGAATTCCACCACTGGAACCGATTGTTAAATTATTGGAATCCCACCACTGACTATTACATGGTTACTGCTTCAGGAAGACTTGGCTTCAGATAGTGATATAGAAATCAAGGGCCACCCTAAAAACAAAGTTCATTCCAGCATAACCAAAATCACAGGAAGGATAGCAGGGGAAAGGTTATAAATGCTATTGTAAAATCATTCAAGGTAGCTACAGATCCATCCTGTTTGCTTTTCTCCACATTCAAGCATCAGGAACTAAACATTTCTTGTTTAACTGCCAGTTAATCTCCTTTTCTGAATGTATTATGAAATTTTAGTTTAATGGTTCTGAGCTTATGTCTGAAGAAGTACTAAACAATGCTTTCTGGGACAATGTTCCCATCTTGATCCAAATAACATTTTGAAAATGTATTAGAATTCTAAATAAGGATCATAGTTCAGCATGGACAGGTACAAACTGATTTCAGTGTGTTCTTAACCCTTGTATTGAGCTGTGGAAAAGACGTATATGGCATTCTAGAGATACTAAATGACTGTCAAGCAGATGTGAACCTGCTTCTGTACACAAAGATGTTTCCAAGCGTTTTTTTTTTAAACCCTAAACAATCCTGCTCCTAACAGGGTTCTGGCTAGAGCAGATCTTTAATGAGTAACTGGCTCTGATCAGCTGACCTGGGATATGGGTTCATTCCTACCCTTCCAAACAGGTGATCAATATTGCTGAAACTAAAGATCCTGGTGCTTTCTGTTCAGGTGTTCAAATTCTTATATGCGGCAGTTGATTCTCTTCAGCCAGAGGCATAGCAAGGGGGAAAAGTCCCCAATGCACTGGGACGTTCTCCACCCTCGTCCCGCCCCGGAATGCCCCTACCATGCCGCCCACAGGGGCGCGTGCCGAGTGCGTCGCCGCCCCCTTGGAGCTACGCCTCTGTCTGCAGCTTTTAATCCATCTTGAGCTACCAAAGCTACCCCAACAATAAGAAATAAACTGTTAGTTTTAATCACCTTTGAAACAATGCACTTAAAATGTACTTTCGCTGTAGTTAGCCAATGGGATCTTCCCGTTTTCACACTGCATGTGATTCTTTAACTGTCGTTATCCAACATATGTGAAAACAACCAATCAAAACCAATAAAAACTAGAGGAGGTGGCAAGGGGTAAATGTGTTTGGAAGCTGCAGCCTGTCAGAGCTATTGCCTGTGAACCTTTGATGCTGCTGGTGACATTCAGACTTTTCCCTTTTATGTTTGCCCCCAACCAGCAAACCTTCCGGGTCAGAACCTACACCCAAGTCTCGGATCTCGGACCTTCCTCCTGTTAATCCAAATCATATAGGTGGCTACCGACTTGCTACAGCTACCTTCGCTGGTATAGAGAACAAGTTTGGCCTCTCTCTTCCAAAGTTTCGATCAGCTGGTACCGCTTCAGTACAACCCAAAGCAGCAACTGAATCCTGAGCTGGTCTTTCAAGCCAAATCCAAATGGTGCAATGGACATCTATATAGGTAGTCCTTTCCCCTTCCTCCTCTGGCCAGTTGCATGATACTCTAGCTGGACAGAGAGTTTGACATCAAATCACTCCTTTCTATACAAAACGTGATTAATTATTTGCACATGGGAGACTGATTCAAGCTTTTAAGTTCTATGCATAGACCCTCTGCCCAGTGGCATGAATTAGTAACCCAAGGCTTGGCTTTGCACAGCTGTTTTGTTTTTTTTTGCACTCCATGAGACTGTACATATTGTACATCTTTGTACAGAGACATCATCATGGCATTGAAATGCAGTGGCATTTATCAAAGGCATTGCGGTTCCAAATGGTTTGAAATGTACAGAATGTTTTGAAAGTGTTTTATTAAAAATCATGTGGAAATAAACTTTATTTAAAACCACTGTGCAGTAGCTTCATTGCCTTAGTTTTCTCCCTGTTGGGCAGCAGTCGTTTATACAAGAGATTGATAGGCCTTTTGGCACCCACCATTGGAGGTAAAAAATGCAAAAGCATAAAAACTGTGAGACAGCAGGAAAACCTATGCCAACTAGACAGTCCCTTTCTTACTGTAGTATGACATTAATGTATTTAAAAATGTATATGCTACTTTTGTACCCGAATGGGGTTCCCAAAGTGGCAAACATCAAGGCGTTTGGCCAAAGAGAGGCCAAAGAGACATTAGGAGGTGGTTTGTCATTACCAGCTTGGTGTTTGGGCCGGGGGGGACCCTAGGTACTATGATCCAATGGGAGTATTCTGCAGCAAAGAGGTCCAGGAAGTGGCGGCAGATGAATTCAAAAACCTCCTGAGATCTTTTGGTGAGGCAGAGTATTGCCAGCAAAAGCTGCCTCAGCTACAAAGAAAAGAGATTGGGCTTCAAAGAAGTACAGAGTTACACTTACCTGTAACTGTAATTCATCAAGTGGGCTTCTGTGCAGGCACACATTGGGTCTGGACATGTGTTGGGCCAGCCACGGTAGATTAGCAAGCTTTAAACATCATTAGTTGCTGTTGCCATGCAGAAAAAGGGACTCCCACCCTTCCCCCATAGCTGTGAGGGAGTTTTCCTGGCCAAACAGTCACATAATGGGAAGGAGAGGAGTGCCATCCCCTCAGTTCTCCTAACGTTGCCATGACTGAGATAATAAATGTGCCCAAGCCAGAGAGCAAATAAAGAGACACAGCGAGGTTGTGGGGAGGGGGGATGTGTGCCTGCACAGAAGCCCACTCAATGAATTACAGTTACAAGTAAGTGCAACCCTGTATTTGATCATTGTGGTCATTCTGTGCAGTCCCACACTGGAAAGACTAGCAAGACACTACAGGATGGTGGGTAAGGATGTTTATTTGAACTTGCAAAAGAGCCTTTCCAGCAGTTGTCTCCCTGTGGGAGTCTACATCAACAGCATAATGTCTGATAAAAGTAGTAGGAGAGGACCAAGTGGTTGCTCTGCAAATGTCCACAATGTCCACTCTGGATGCCCAGACCGCCACTGAGACCATCGCTCTGCTTGAGTGAGCACGGAGTTCTACAGGGCAGTCCACACTGGCAGTTCAGTAAGCCATCCAGATTGCCTTTCATATCCAATGGGGCAAGGTTTGTGTAGAAACTAGATGTCCTTTGTGAGGCCCGTTGAAAGCCATGGACAGGTCATTGCTCTTACAGATGCCTGCTGATCTGTTAAGGTAATACAATAAAACCCTACAAATTTATAGGGTGTGAAGTGCTTCCACTGGTGAGGTGGGTTTGGAAAGAAGACTAGCAACAAAATATCTTGGTTAACATAAAACTGGGAGACGACTTTCAGGAGATGGGATAGACTAGGCCTCAGAACCACTTTGTCTGGGTGAAATTTCAGGAAGGGGGATCAGGCCTGAGGGTCTCCTACCCTCCTAGCGGATGTGATGGCTACCAAAAAGACGGCCTTGTAAGACAGGTAGCCAAATCACATGAAAAAAGAGGCTCAAAGAAGACCTCCACAAGGGATGTAAGCACAAGACCAAGGCTCCATTGGGGCAGCGGGTGTTTCAAACAGGGATGCATGTTCTGCAGCCCCTTGAGATATCGTTTCAACGTGGGATGGAAAAACAGGGAAAAGGAAGGAAAGCCCACAAGGAATGCTGACATTAATTAATTGATTAAACTAGTTATACCGCCCACCCCCGAAGGGCTCTGGGCAGTGTACAAATTAAAAACCATATAATCCTAAAAATTACAAACAAAAAAAATGAAAACAAAACCATCCATCAAGCACAGCACAATTAAAACCTAAGAGATGCCGACTCAGACGTAACCTCCTTCGCTCCCCTGCAAGGGGTTCGGACACAATGATGGTAACGGTCAATGGTATGCAGGGGATGGCAGAGAAGTGAATTCTAGTGGAGGAAAAGGATAAAGCAGAATCTAACTGCCACATATACTCACATTCAACCAACAAAGAACATGAGTCAGGCATGATAAACCGGCAAGTAGCCCAAATACAGAACCTCTTCCATTTATTCAGATAAGCATAGGTGTCAAACTCAGGCCCTCCAGGTGTTCATGGACTACGATTCCCATCAGCCCATGCCAGCAGGGCCAATTGGGCATGCTAGCAGGGGCTGCTGGGAATTGTAGTCCATGAACATCTGGAGGGCCTGAGTTTGACACCTAAGGAGTAGAGGGATTCCAGAGGCCAATAAAACACACACACACACACACACACACACTGGCAGATTTGGGGCTGAAGGAAACTGATGAACTATTCCCCCTGGACATGTGCTAAAGGATGGGAAACTGCACTAAAGAGGAAAGGAGCAAAGGCAAGCGAGAACTTTGGGTGGCTCTCTTACCCATGGTTGAGAAAGCAGCAGCATTACTGGGCCCAGACTACACAGCCTATTGTTACACTGAGGAAAGGAAATATGTTAACAAAAGCTCCTTGCAGTTGTGGGGCAGGTGGTTTGGAAATAAAGCATCTTACAATCATAATAAGTGGGTATCCTGGAGAGGGGGATAGGCTAGCTGCCAAAATAAACCAAAGGAAAGAGTTGCAATGGATACTTGAGGGGAGGATCTTGAAAGGAAGCTGTAAGATAATGGGGCTGTTTTTGACAAAAGCTCTTTGACTGAAGTATTTTTCCTGGTTTCCACCACCTAGCTTCAATAGCCAAAGGGAGACAGTGAGTGAGAGAGAGAGAGAGAGAGAGAGAGAGAGACTGAACATAATGCAAGTCAACTGAGCATTCTGCTCAGCATCAATTTCTATGTGGGCAATGAACAAACGTGGGCAAGTGACATTTGAACTGTATCTGAATCGGTCACTGTTCTCAACTGCTGTAGTGACAGAAACACAGGAAGCTGCCTTATACCGAATCAGACCATTGGCCCATCAATGTCAGTAAGTGGCAACAACAACACAAGTTTCATATCACCTACTGCGTGGTCGTTGCCAGGTCTTACCTACGCCAAGCTCCGGATCTGTAGCAATATTCAACTCAGTGATTTCAATCAAAAGACTTTATGGACAGACGACAGCATGACCTCAGAAGAAGCCAGATCTAAAGAATGGCTTCCCAAGCACCCTTTCTTATGCCCATCAAGATGCCCCCTTCCCTTCACCCCCCCAGAGATATCAAAGCAAAGCATTACAGAACAGGCATGTGAAATCCAGTAATTCTCAAGACCATAAAAAGTATCAGCCCAACTGGCACTTGGGCGCAATCTACAGTACTATAGGTTATAAAGTATGAAGGTAGCAGGAAATCAACAACAGAGGAGACCCATTACCATGACTGAAACCAGAGCCCCATTTCAGAGGCATAGCTCCAAGGGGGGGGGGGTGACACACCAGGCGCGCACCCCTATGGGGTGTGGTGAGGGCATTCCGGGGGCGTGGCAGGGGCAGAGTGGGGGCGTTCTAGGGCAGGATGGGGGCAGAGGGGGCACCGGGCACTTTTCCCCCTTGCTACGCCTCTGCCCCATTTGATGTCAGGTATGCTGCCTGACAACCTGGGATCTTCTCTATGCTCCCAAGCAGGTGCTCTACAGCTGAGTAATGATCCTCTCTCCCCATACAGATACAGCTTTAAAAAAATGAAGATGACCACAGCAATAAGAAAACTATTAAACACTCTAAGCTTTCTGTAGCTGTGGAAAGGTCTACATAGGAACCACAAAACCCAGCATTCAGACCTGTATTAAGGAACACGAAAGACACTGTCGGCTTAACCATCCTGAAAAATTTGCAGTTGCAGAACATGTGTTAAACAAAACTGGACATAATATTTTATTTGAGAGCACTGAAATTCTGTACAATTCAGAAGCTTACTATGTCAGACTGCACAGGGAGGCCATTGAAATTCACAAACACCAGGACAACTTCAATAAGAAAAAAGAGACGTTAAAGATTAGCAAAGCCTGGCTCCCAGTACTTAAAAAATGGACTGATAACCCCACCCGCAATACAATGTACTCAACCACACCTTTGCATAGCAAGTTATTTATTTATTCATTCATTCATTCTTTCTATTTTTATACCCCCATATCCCCGGAGGGCTCCGGGGATTTTTATACCGCCATATCCCTGGAGTTCTACCCAAACACTTAATGATTGGTTCCCCACCCTGGGACATGGACAATATACCACTCTAAACTTTCCCTTCTCACTTAGACACAGTGTGAAACAGACTTTTCTCTGTGATACACCTCTGAAGATGCCAGCCACAGATGCAGGCGAAACGTTAGGAACAAAATCCACCAGACCACGGCCACACAGCCCGGAAAACCCACCAGAACCAGTTGAATCCGGCTGTGAAAGCCTTCGACAATACTCCCAAGCTTGGTTCATCAAGCTAATGTCTCAACCATTAGATTAATGACCCAACACCTCAGGTTGATGTCTGTCTCTTGTCTCTCCCTGGAAAGGCAGGATTCCCCTTTGTTCTGGGAGATTACGTTTTCTTAGCATGGTTAGAGGGCCCAATCTCCCTTATAAAATAGGCCCTTGTCCAACAATTAGTGTTCAGTTTGTCTGGACAGCTGATCTAGCCACACTGTTCTGCCCAGTACTTCTGAGCTGGCAAATGCTTCAGTTGCTGCTGCGTGCCACTGGCTTTCTACCCTGCTTCCTTAAAGCCCAGTGCAGAATAAGGCACTTTCAATCCACTTTCACAATTGTTTGAAAGTGGATTTTGCTATTCTGCACAGTAAAATCCAGCTGCAAATTGCATTGAAAGTGGATTGCAAGTGCCTTATTCTGCATGTGTGGAAGGGACCTGACTTTGTCAGGTTCAATAGATATCAGACACAGCCTCATATTCAGTTGAAAGGTGAGATGTGGAGGTGGTAGGTTTGTTTACAGTAGACCAAGACTGCTTCCTAGGAGCCGTGTTGCCTGTGTTGCCACTCTGCAGACGATGACAGTGTGTCCTATTGATCACAGTGAGGCATATGCATTTCAGAACGACAGCCTCAAGGATTCTGCCACAAGCACCTTGCACAAAGTCCTGGTGAAATGAAGAAGTCGCACAAGATCTTTCAGTGTGCAGGGGCACCTCAAAGACATCCTATCCTAGGAATGTGATAAAAACAATCTTCTCCTAAATAGTGAAGGAGTCCTGGGGCAATTGAAATGATGTGGGCTGAAATGATGTACAAATGGGCTTCTGTCAGAGAAAGACACTGAAGGCTGGGTAGGTCCAGTAAGAATGTGTTGTTCCAGCACTGAAGATCAACTCCACTGAGATTTCGATGCTTGGTGCTGAAGTAGGCGTTCCTGGCATCAAGGTGAAGATTGGTATTGAGACTATGTTGTCTCTTGACACTGAGGGGATCTCAATTGATGCCGAGATGTACCTCGATCTCAAGTGCACTGTGGTGAACAGTGTCGAGATGGAACAAGAGGGGCTTGATGGAGAGGCATTTGGCACTGAAGTGATACTGAGATGGTAGCGAATTGTTCCTAATATCCAGGAGACTTTAATGTTATGGTCAACAGTGCCCCCAGATTCTTAGCCTTTTTGTGAATCTTTATTTGTGAAAGATGCTGCCCTTTCAACTACAGTCAGTTCCCAAGTGTGTTTGGGGAAATCTGAAAACATGCAGGAGTGCTTTGGATTCAAGGTTTTGAGGGATTTTTCTCACAGGGAGCCCTTAAGGCACGTTGGCCTTTCTTGCCTGGCCTTAGGAATGAGCAGGCAAGAAGAATGGCAAGTCCCCATGTGGCCCTCATCCAAACAGAAGAGGCACTCACTATGTCTGTAGTTTTGTACCCCTAAAAATTCCTCTCCACAGGAACTGAAATAGAAGCCAGTAGAAAATGGGGAGGGGGCATTTTCAATAGGGTAATAGCCTGGAAGCCCTGACCTGGATAGTCTAGGCCGGGTAGCAATGGCAAACCACCTCTGAACATCTCTTCCCAGAAAACTCTCTAGGGTCACCACAAGTCAGCTATGATTGGATGGCACTTTCCACCACCACCAATAGCAGGGAGTGATAATCCTACCTTCCCTGTCCTGGATCATTAACTGCTTATGTAGTTAGAGCTATGCGTACATTACACCCACTAGAATTACCTTAGGTATACAGGCTAAAGGCAGCAGATAGTCCAGATCCTACAAACCATGCAACATGGTTCCTTACCTGTGGCAATAGGTGATTGGATAAAAATCTCGTATAAAAATAAGTCTTGAAGACAAGTGCTCGTGAGAAAAAGGTCATGTAATGTTTATTTATAAAGAAGTTTTATGTAGACTGCACAGGTTTAACAAAAAAAAAAATCCAAAGTACTTAGCAGTGTTGTAGAAAGTTTCTATAGCTAAACAATTTTGAAAAGAGACACATATTTTTATTCACATACATGACCTACCACGGTAGCCTGGAGCCTATTGTATAATAATTAGGATAAAGGTTACTGTGAACAGATGCATGCATAACTTAAGCAGTTTGAGTACTATAACGCTAACTTGTTTTCAAAGTTCACTGAACAGCCTGCCAAGTTTAACTGAGGACGGCTCTTGTGTAGAAATGAACATAAATTAATTTTTCAGAAATAGTTGTACGCTGCTGAAAACTGGGACAACTCCAGTAATTTTAAATATACAATGTTGTTAGTGTTCCTTGCCAAGTTAAGATTAAGTAATAAGTTATACCAGGCAGATTAAGGCTGAATGATTTTGCGAGTAAAAAGCAAATTGGCAAGATCTATTTCAGCAGTCTTGGTATATGCATGTCAAACCCACTGTTTATTTGCCATGTTAATTTTCATTTTTCTCTGCAGGCTAACACATGCTACTACCCTGAAGCCCGCTCTTGTCTACTCCCCGATTCGCTCCTAGATAGTATCTAAGAAGGAATTCGAGTTGCTGCCTCCTCTTCTGCATCAGCCCTATTGGCATTGATTTCTGCTAAGGTTCGGCCAAAACGGGTCCATTCATCATTTCGGGGAACAGCAATTTGCTGTGGAGAAAACAAAGTTATAGAGGAATGTTAGCAAACATAAGCCTATTAAGCCGTAACCTCACTTGGCCACGTGATGTGAAAAAGTCAGTACAACGGGACTGGGTGCAAGAAAACCAGTCTCAAATTCTCAAAGCCGACAAATGACTCATGGACCTTGGGCAAGTCAGTCTTGCTCTAACCCAAACTTATCCTGTGCCCTGAAATACCCCTCTGAATTCCTTGAAGGTAACAGTATTGTCATAGGGGTGTCGTGTGGTTTCTGGTCTATATGGCCGTGTTCTAGTAGTATTTTCTCTTGATCCTCTGAAGATGCCAGCCACAAATGCAGGCGAAACGTCAGGAGAAAATGCTACTAGAACATGGCCGTACAGCCCGGAAACTACACAACACTCCAGTGATTCTGGCTGTGAAAGCCTTCGACAACACAGTATTGTCATAATTGGGGTTAGTTCACTTCTCCTTTTCAAATGAGTTCTGCGTCACCTCATATTATGATGTAAGCAGAGGGAAGTGTTGTAAGGAGATCCAACATGGGCTCAACACTGCTCCAAAGAAACTGTGCACCCCATGATTTATTGCATCATGTATCTCAAGGCAGGACTGCACACTAAGCTTATTTTCAAGATCACCCGCTATTTGGATCTCAACAAAAGCTGATGACAGAGGAAAGTTCCCTAGTCCTAAAACAAAAACTTTGCAACAGCAAGGAACAAAAACAGAAGAGCAAAAGCCTCAAAAATTATAAACCCATTGAAGTAACAAATGTTCTCTGGATTTCAAACAGAGTCCTTTGTACAGGGCACTGACTTGCTCACCCACTACCAATGGATGACTAGATTTGACCGCTATTACACAGGAATCCATTCCAACAAAATTGGGCAACTGGTCATCCTGGGCTAGTCTGGTCTTTTGATTACTACCATTAGTCTCTCACCAATTTGCTGACCAGAGGAAAAGTGGCAGTGTGGATGAGCAACACTGCTGTCAGCAAGCTTTAGCTGCAAGGCAATGGGCCACGGGGCTACAGGCATTCCTTTGTTGAACTGATCCTCCAGTAAAACTAGTTTTTGACCAGGTTGCTCGCCACTACACTGCAAACGGCATCCATGATAATAAACAGCTCTCTTCAAACGCCAAATGTGATGTATTTGGATACATAATCACACATTCCCAAATAGCAAAAAGTTGACCCAGAATGTGCCTTTTGCCTGAATGAAGTAAAATGATTCTTGTTGTACGTGGCTAGAATTTCAAAAGTAACCTACCTCTCCCACGTCATAGATCACTATTTGTCCGTCAGAATCTCCAACGGCAATTTCTCGTCCTGAATTAGTCCATCTCACACGATTCAGAGCAGGATTCCCTTCCACGGTGATGCTCGCTGTTGGCACCTGCACCAGTTTCAAAACAAACATTATAGCTGCATTCAGGAATTCTACCACCTTCACAGCTTACCCTGATTTTTAAAAATCACACGGACAACGTTGGTCAGTTGTCTCTTGTGCTAAAGTAACGAATGGGGGGTGGGGAGGAAATATTCAACCTTTTAAGAATGAGAAATTGCAGTGAAACACCCAACACAAGATTTATGCTGATAATGACAGGAACAAGAGCTCCAAGCCCTCAAAGATGACAACCCCAGTTATGTTTCCTTCTCCCTTCCTTTAGATAAAATCTTGTCTGTGTATATTTAACTTGAAATACATTGACAGGAATTACTTCCTTTATAAGTCGCTCACATCCTCACACATGCATCATTTGTGAGAGTGGATGTTCCGCATGAAAGCAATATGAAGCATATCAAGAGCGTGGTGCTCTGGAGTCCTAGGTGAAAGTGCCATTTCTGGGTTTTGTTTAGTAACCAGGATGCCCTTGGTGATCTACTGCTGTGCAGCAGGAATGGATTCCAGTACAGATTCATGAAGCAGCAATCTGATATTGCAAAGGTCTGCTTTGGATGGTGTGAGGAGCCCACGGTTGTCAAGAGCCCAGAGTGGGGGAGAGCAACTACAAGAAGCTGAATGTGGCTGTTTCTGGGGCCAGGGTAAAGGAACTCGAGCAGGAAGAAAGGAGGAAACAGCACACCAGTTTAAGCAAGGAGGGTATATGTTGCCATTCCTTTGTCTTGCCCTTTAGAAAGACCTCTGACCTCCTCATAGGAACAGGGGCCAGCTGCTCTCTGTGCTTAATTTGAGAGCAAAAGACTTTCCATGCACTGACTTTCAAATTTGCTCTTTTCTGTAAACCAAGCAGTGAGGCAGGGAACATATACTACATCTGCACTCCTCTAAGGAAATAAAGCACAAAATCTTTAATGATTCTGGTATGAGATGGCTACCACTCTCTCTCTCTCTCTCACACACACACACACACACACACACACGCACACACACACACACACTTACTTTTTTCTATTTAAAACATCTCTTTCAAAATAATTTAGGGTTCCCAAGTCACTCTTACTAGCTTTGGAGTACTGAACAAAACCTGGCCTTACCTCTGTGTCGTTGTTGAGATTCCATAGGTCCAGCCTGCCCATTCCATCCACACAAGCAAAGAGGGAAGGGTGGGTAGGCGACCACATCACATCGTAAACATAGTCCGAGTTGTCTTCAAATGAGTACAGGGGCTTGTTATTCTGAAAGCCAAAGGGAGTGGGGAACCTTTACAGACCGTATTTTTCATGATCCTCCAATCAAAGTTTTAAGATTACCGAATAAGAAGTATAAACGTCATACTTCTATACATTACTATATCACTGACACATACCATGTAATTTTGAACAAAGCAACACAAAAGGAATTTCAGAGGTTAACTGTGTCGGTCGGCAGTTGAACAGCTAGATTAGATAACAAAATTTTGGGGTTATGAGATTTCCAGAGTCAGTGCTCCCTTCATCAGACACCTTTACAGATACCTGATGAAGGGAGCTTTGATTCTCAAAAGCTCTTTCCTGAACATCTTGATGGTCTCAAAGGTGGACTTGAACTTAGCAAAAAAGTGTTGCCGTGTTTATTCCTAACATTATGCAAGGCTTCCAGTTCAAGTGAAAAAACACCCTCCCAAACCAAGATAACCTGGTGGTAATAAAAGGAATCTCAGTTGATTACTTTCTTGCTTTCACTGCTATGGATAAAATCTTGGAAGCAACATGGCTCACAAACCATAAGAGCAAATAAAATCCCTGAAAGGTCTGCCACGCGGGAGGACAACATTCAGTCATTAGAACACCCAAGTGCTGGAAATCACGGAACAGGAAATTTCATCATGCCCTTAGAGGCCTTAAGATGACCTTAACTGACAACTATGTTGATTTTCAAGCCTTATTTCGAAAAAAGAATAATGGACCAATTAATAATCGCTAGGTTTCCTCAATAACTGTGCATGCCAAATTGTAAGACTTGGACAATTCTTAATTTTTAAAAATTTTATCTTCATATATTTGGTGTTCTGGAGAAACATGCAGCAAACAAAAGTAAAAACAGTTTTTAAAAAATCATTAAAGATCCAAAGGTACCCTTTTATGAATGGAAACAGCCCTTCAGTGGATTCAACCCAATGTATTTTATGATGCCCAAAATGACAATGTGCCAGAAAGCACATTTGCAAACTCTGCAAGGGGAGGGAAGGGGAGGCAGCCGGGCATCTGGACCTGGCCCACCCACCCTAGGAGAGAGGGAGGGGGGGCATGGGAGGAGAGGGGAGGGGGCCCGGCACCTGGACCTGGCCCACCCACCCTAGCGGAGGGAGGGGGAGGGAGGGGTGACATGCAAGGGAAGGGGAGGGAGGCATGGCATGCAAGGGAGGGGCGGGAGGCAGGGGTGGCATGCAAGCTGACTGGATGGCTATAAGAGACAGTATGGAGACTCAGTGTTACATACATTTCTCAGCCCACTAAGAGAAGAATAAAGGAAAATGCAGAAATATTTAACATTTGACATGTGGCACTTAGATGTAACTGCACTGCTGCATTTGAAAAATGTGTTACAGAAGTGATGCTAAGAAGTATAAAGTATACAGAGAACATTTTGTATCATGGTACTGGATTAAATATTTAATCGTTGGCTTTCATGAAGTAGCTTTTCAGACAAACTAACACGTTCACTGATCCAGTCTCTGGAGAAAATAAATAGACATCTGACCCATTTCGATACCTTAGTTGTCCAAAGCTTTACAGTCCAGTCAAAAGAAGATGTGACAAACAGATGGGAGAAATCCACAGGCCCGACCGCAGCATGGCAATGGATGCCTGTAATTGGTCCCTGATGACCTTCAAACATCTCACTGATTCCAGCCTTGCTGTTTTAAAGACAGACACAATGGAATTTAGTTCCCCCTTCCCTACTCACAAACAAGAAGAAGAAGAGTTGGATTTATATCTCCCCTTTCTCTCCTGTAAGGAGACTCAAAGGGGCTTACAATTTCCTTTCCCTTCCCCCCTCACAACAAACACCCTGTGAGGTAGGTGGGGCTGAGAGAGCTCAGAAGAACTGTGACTAGCCCAAGGTCACCCAGCTGGTGTGTGTTGGAGTGCACAGGCTAATCTGAATTCCCCAGATCAAGCAGCAGAGCAGGGAATCAAACCCGGTTTTTCCAGATTAGACTACACCTGCTCTTAACCCTTATGCCACTACCAAAGCACATAGTACTATGCGTCTACAGAAGTCCAGGCAAAGTGGATGTCATAAAACTGTCTCTTAGAGTTAAAAGATGAGCTAGATACAGAGGACCAATTGGATTTTGGCTTCATCTCCTTTTTTTGCTATAGTATCTTGTGCTCTTGTGCCTTTCTTGAATAAGGAAAGACTCAAAACTGGCATGGGACGCAGCAAGGGGGAGAAAGGTGAATAATGAAATTATTCTCCTTGGGCACAAGTGTTAGCGTCCTTTTACTTACACGAATGTTCAGGGATTGGTGGTACTGGATGCAGCTCTATATATTAAGCATATCCCAACCAAAGACATGCCAATCCCAATAAAAAGCGATACCATTTGATTAACTGGGTAATTTCTCTAACTAAATAGCTGAATCATTAAGAGTAACATGTTGTCTTCTGTGGGGAATGAAGCTTCCAGAGGATGTATTCCTGGGTCAGTTTTCAAGTCTAAAACCAGGGACAATGCATCCCCAGTAGCATCAGAACAGATTAAATGGAAGAACTACCAATTTGGGTTAGTTTTAAACCAAAGTGCTATAGAACACAGGTTGATGTCTGTTTGAGCTGAAACCTGGACCTCAATTTCATTTAAGAAAGCAATTGATAAGATTCAGCCAGACAATTTCAAAACAGATTGAACAGCAGGAGACACACTGCCCAATTTAAGATTGGTGCGTGATGCTACTGTACAATTATCTATAGAACTGAGAAAGTTCAGGATGGGATGTTCCGCCACAATTCAAATGACCAAAATGATGGCTAATCTTTTATTTCAACACTCAAAACTCAGTCTTGCCCAAAGGAAAAGAAATTTGGAATAATCTTTTAACGGTTCATACGATGCCTTTTAAACGCAGTGCAGTTTCCCCCATAGTATCGTCTGCAAGCAGTTTCGAGAGCAAACCTTCCTGAATTGATGTTATGTTACAGAACAAGATGGGGGACCTTCTGTTTTAAAATGGAATTCCACTCACCTGCCATGACGACATGCTGTGTACACAGAGCCTTCTTCGCTTCCAACAACAAAGTTATTGACGTCTCCAACAGGGAAAGACATGCAAGTTACAGCGACAGCTTTGGATTGCTTATGGACTAGCTCCATGCTATCCTGGGGAGAAAGAGGCAAAGATACATTTTTCCCCAGTTTTTCTTCTTGCCGAGAATCAAGAATGATTTCTGGAACTAGTTTTATAGAAACAGTTTAAAGCACGGCCCTCGTGGGGTTGCTTCCCTGGAATATCCGGGAGAAATAGGAAACTATGCTTTTCTTGAATTTCACAGACAATGCTCTTTCCTTAAAGCTACCTCAGTAAATATGTGAACACATTTACACACTGTTCATCACTTAAGGAAGTCCAGATGGCATATGTGGTTTATATTAACTTATCTACCCTATGAGATAAATTACACTGGCAGTGGGTGATTCAACAAAAGCGACTCAGTCTTTCTGAAGGTGTTCCTAGTCAAAGTCCAGCACTATCCATGATGCTTCCAATTCTGACTAGACATACAATTTAATTTTGCCTTTCTTCCAACGAGGCTCAGAGAAGCATTTTTTCCCCATCATAACAACTCTCTGGCCTCTTCCGCACTTGCAGAATAATGCACTTTCAATCCCCCTTCACAATTGTTTGCAAGTGGATTCTGCTATTCCGCACAGTAAAATCCACCTGCAAAAAGCATTGACAGTGGATTGAAAGTGCATTATTCTGCGTGTGCGGAAAGTGCATTATTCTGCATTATTCCATTTAATTCTGCATATGATGTAGGTTAAGCTGAGGAAGAGCAAGCTTTACGGCAGAGTGGGAATTTGATCAAGGTCACCAAGATTCTAATCTAACCCACTGTAAGATATCGGAACTCTGACAGAGTTCTGGATACCAGAAAGCTAAACACTAGAGCACCTAAACCTCAGTAGCAGACACATAGCTGGAGGTGGAAAGGGCCATTGTAGAACAGCTGACATGGCGACTCCATAGTTTTCCAGGCAAGAGATGTTTGGAGGTGGTTTGCAGCTGCCTGCTTTTGTGTAGCAATCCTGGATTTCCTTGGGAGTCTCCAAACCAAGTACTAACCAAGGCCAACATAGCTAAGATTGGGTTAGCCTGGGCCATCCCGGTCAGGAGAATAAAAAGCATTCACCTAACAAGATATTAATTGGTAAATATGACAATTCTACTGTACAATCATAATCACAACTGAATGCCCAAGCTTTCTCACGATAGTTTAAACTGATGGCACTGCAGTGTCTGGTACTAACTTTCACTTATTGTACCTGAGGCTGGGAAAGCATGTCCAGGCTCCATGAGCAGATCTTCCCATCCGTTGAGATGCTGATGAGGTTATGAGCATTCTGAGTCCCAACCACATTCACACAGTACACAGGATGCTGAAACAAAAAAAGCGAGCAACAGAGATTGACAATTCTCAGAATAATTTACAGGCGCTTCAATGCAAGTGAAAAAAATAATAATTTAGCACGCTGCTTTTTGAAACTACCATTCCTGTTAAGAATGAGAGAAAAGAGATTTTTGGGTTCTTTAAACCCACTGCTCTCCTGTGTGGTGTGCCTGATCCCTGACTGAAGGGCATAAGAAATCTGCTAGACAGGAGGTATAAATGCAAATTGCCTCTGGTAAGGGATCACTGATGAAGTATGCTATGAATGGGAGAGAGGAACATTGTGACCAAGGAGGGATTGGGCATTAATTAACATGGAGCAATAAGGAGGCTAACACACAACACACTTTATCAACAGTCTCCCAACGTGCTGGTGAGGGAGCTGCTTGGCCAGACAGGCTACCAGAGAAAAGCAGAGGTTGCAACCTCTGTGTATTCTGACACTACCCCAGCACAATGGTGCTCTTGACAGGGGTGTGGGGGGATGACTGATGGCACGATCCCCTGCAAAGGGCAGATAATGTACAGCGCTTTAACTCTGGAAAGAGCATTCATGGCTATGAGTGGAAATACTGCAGAACTGAGAAGGGGTGATCTGCTCAAAAGGCAAGAAGGATGGCTAGATCGGGACAAATCTCTGGAGAGGAGCTTAATACAAACAAGGTTGTGGGTCCCTGGTTTAGACAAAAGATGCAGGTTACACATTGGCTGCTATGAGAGGTCTCTCAACACAGAACATTTTTAAGAGAAGCAGCCTCCAACGAGCTAGCTCCAAGCCACAGATTACCAGTTCTCACCCCAAGCTGACAAAGACCTACGTTAATGGGATAATTTCTGAATAAGCAAGTGCTTTTTGTGGAAGATCTTCCACCCCCTACCGTGTGAGCAGCAGCTGAAAGGGGAGTTCTCTGAACTGGAGTTCGCTTATTGCTGCGGTTGTCCCACAGCACAATTTGCCCTGAATATGTGCCACCAACCACCAAATTGGGATGAAATTTTGCAAACGTAGCAGACATCACAGCCGACTATAAGGAAAACAAAGAATACGTGTTATTTTTAGTACGACTATCCCCTATATTCCAAGTGACATTCAGACCTGGATGGAGAGAAAAAAATAACTTAGCTAATGAAGGAGTCATTAAAATCCTAACCGAAACTTTTGAAACTATGTAACAAGTACAATATTATACGACACACATTTCACAAACTCACATTATCGGTTGGATCCAGTCTAAATTTTTCATCACCTGCCTCCCTCCGCCCACTACAGCCCACAGATCTGCACGAAATGCTGCTCCTGCGGAATGTAGTTGAGTGAACTTTCAGAATTGTGACATTTGGCAAAACTGCCTCCATTTCAGGCGTGAGATAGTAAATCAGACATGCGCAGTTTTGCTTCCCACTAATACCTTTGATTCTTTCACATGTTTCTGCTTGAAACATGTGTTTCAACTTACTTTGCTTTACATCCTCAGGCCATGCACATTTTGGTCAGAGGTGTAAGGTCTACTTGTACAATGTCATAATTCCTGTAAAGATCTCCACAGTCTCACCGCATGCAAGACTTTATTTTAATGTCATCAGGAGAAGGACTCCGGAGCAGCATACATGTTTCAATAACCAAATGTATGTTAAAAAGGCTGCGGTACATGAACTTAAAAAAAAAAAAGGATTCTTCAGCCGTCGACTTATGTTTGCAAGCACGTGCATTTTAAAAGTTCATGGCTGCCCAGAAAAATCATTATGTTGACAAGCAGAAGGCGGCTCTTGTCAACATTCATCAGCATAAAACTCCGGGCCCAGCAAGACAGGAACTCACATCATACCTGGCAGTGGAAGACATACTCGGGAGTTGTTTTTTTATATTTCATATTCCAAACAAGGGCCACCCCATCAGGCTCATGAGGAGCATCTTCGTTGTTGTTATAGGAGGCAACCAGCAACTCTGGGTACTACATACAAAAAGAAACCAGTTATCAAAACACTAGCAGTAGAGTCCATTATATGAACAAATACAATGGGCTCTAGAAAATGGTTGGTGGATTAACAGCACCCACCAAGGGGGCCAACGTCTCCTGCCTTTCTTCTGTCCTTGGTTCCACATAACCAGCTCCCTCCTTATCCTCATCCCAGACATCGGCATCAGAACACAAAGGTTAACGGCAGCCATCAAGGGGGGCAACCCCTCCTGCTTTTCCAAACCCCTCTGCCCTGTGTCACTAAGCTCTCTTCTCCTTCTCCTTCTCTTTCTGAATGCCTTTATTGCCACGCAACAGTTAGACCAGTTGTAGCACCCAGAAGACAAGACCCATCCATGGGGAGCAGCTAATGCCTGTACCTGCTTCTCTTCAGGAAGCTGCAGCCGGTACAAGTGACTATAATTATTTAGCAGTGCAAGCACCACAACATTCTGGTGCTTTGTGTTCTTTCTTAAACATTCTGTGTAAGCCCTGCCCTCAAGCCGTGTGTGCATGGCGATTGTCTGGAAGTGAGTTCCGCATGGTGATTGGCTGGAAGTGAGTCGTTGCAACCATGGCCAGACTTTTATATAATAGGATAAACTCAATTCAATTAAGTTTAAGTTGGGGAAGTCAGCTTCCTTATCAGGGTATACGAGACCACTATTCTTATAACTGACACTTAAATACTGAAAGAACATCTGTGTACAACAGCACATGTTCAAAAGATTGTGCTTTGTACTTTGATACATTTGGGGCCTCATCAAGTTTTTGCGGTTCACAATACTCTAGGACAATGTTCCTTGAAGTTGCCTGCTGCAAAGTCTTTTCTTTCCGCACACCGAATCAGGCTCTGGGCGTTCAATTTACACAACCACCACAGAAATCTAGCACAGCAAGTAAGGGAGGGGAGACCTCTGCGAAGGGGCTTCTACTGGAAAGATTTTCAACAAGGTGTTTTCATTACCTGAGATGACCAGTCCAAGCAACTCACAACCCGATGCTTTGACCAGCGTTCGTCAAAAAATTGCCTGTTTAAGGACAGCTTAGCACCTGCCTGAATTTCCCTGCAAAGTACAAGAAATGGAAGTGGGCGGACTTAGGATCACTTGCAGTTAAAATCAAAACAACACACAGCAATACATTTAGAGACTTCCATATTACCCCTCTTTGTCTTCTAAGTCTCGCCCACTGTAGTCAAAGAAAATGTTAATTTGCTCAGAGAGAGCTCTTTCTACAATCCTAGTAGACTGGTCAAAGAAGCTCAAAAATTCTTCAGTATGCAAAATTTGTTGCTTTTCTTCTTCTGTCAGTTCATGAGGGGCAGCTGGGGAAGGGGAAAAAACAGATTTAAGATTTCATCTTTAACTGCCAGAATAAAGTCTAACTTCATTGGAAAAGGGTGGGATATAAATAAAATTAATTAAACAGTTGTTACAACGGCTTGTAAATTTTTAGTTATTTTTGAGTTTAGTCTTAGTTATTACAATGGCTTTTATAGGCAAGTGTGGATTACAGGTATTTTAGATAATGACTGGAGTTAAATATTCCTTTAAAAACTGTAAGGTAAGAAGAATTCTGTTCATTTTCACAAGGTGGCCTTGCATTTAAGAAGAGAGATCTGCATTCAAAGCCAAGGGTTTTGTACCTTCTTCCTCCTCCTCTTTTTTGAAGGTTTTTTCCTCTTCAGGCTCGACTGGCAGTTTTTGTACCACTGCATCCTCTTCATCGTCCTCATCTGAAGAAAGCAAAGTTGTCAGGAGTGTTCCGACCACTATGCAGAGGTGCTCCAAGTCAAATAAACACTGTTTATAAATGACACCCCCCCCCTTTATTTAATTCAGCTCTGATTATTTTCTAGAATGGTGTGGTAAGAACAAGGACTACACTGATCAAGTGGCAGAGCAGGCCAGGCAGTTTTGGCTGCATTTTCACAACAGACCCCTCCGCCTCATGAATTCCTGTGAAATCTAAAGCAAAGACCCCAAGCAGCAAATGTTCAGACCCTCCTATTTTGAATTCCTAACCTCTTCCCATGATTTGTCATTCCAGACAGAACATGCAACCGCCCCACAGTTTTATGTAACATGTTGACATATTAATGCTGCCAATTAGAGAAAACGAAGCATCTTAAATAGCCCACAGAACAGCTACTTCCTTGTGATATGAAACCATATGCGCCTAATTTTTTCCCCCACACAGGAAAGATGGCTTTCATTAGTTGTCAGGATGCTAGTCAGAAAGGCAAATTTTTGCAAAAGATAATAGCGGACAGATTACATTTTCTTGTTCTGTCATTTTAAATGCAAGTCTCATTATCGGGATCATGTTTGCCAATGAGCATTTTTAAAGCAGAAAGTGCTTTCCTTAATTGCAACAAATATTGAGAAGCGCTAGTGTTGCGGAATACTGAGAAGGTGCATGACTTTTTTTGGCATTACTGCTACGCTCTGGCCTGTAAACAATGCAGCCCAGAACATAACTCCCAATTACTTAAGTGTTCCAGAATATGCATTTCCTCTGCCTTTCCATCCTCCACTTCCTAGGGTAAGTTTCTCAACAGACTTCTTCTTTTTTTTAATTGGTTCAATAGCCCTGTCATCTGCCTGTGAGAGGACGGCAGCAGGAGCCTGCGGCACGCCTCGTCCCAAGTAATGAGGCCGGATTCAACAGGGGCCTGTTTGTTGCTGCCGTCCCCGTGACCCACGTTCAAAGTCACCTATGGGAAAAAAAGACATCCGAGCGGTCAGGGGATGGGAACCAGCTGCCAAGCCATGGTCCCAGCAGCTAGGCCAGCTGACTAGACAGCAGCAACCAGATGGCACTGCTGGGATTGTCTCTCCCGCTCTGAGGTGGCAATGGGATGGCACAGCATTTTTCTGCTTGACTGCTTCCAATCATGTTTTTTCCCCCTCTCTCCAATGGCAAGCCTGTGCAATTACTCGCTCTCCAGGAGGTCTTCAGACAAGCCTTTACCCGGCAAACAAAAATACAGCTTGTAGGGCCTACCAGCTGCCAAACCACACACATAGTGATAGGCTGAAGCAGGGAAGCTGGGAGGTGGGGGTGAGGGGACGGTGACAAAAATCCAACTTCATAGTGTGGGCAATAAAAATATACCTGAAGGAACAAATGCCTTAAATGACACTATATAATGCACACAATAATACAAACTACAACTTAATTAAAATGATAATGACGTATGCCAATCCGACAAAATACACAAAATTGAGCGATTTTTTTACGTTCTGACAAGTTTACAGAACTAGGATAAATGGCATGAATGATTTCAATATATGCTCATACTTCTGAACCAAATGGTGAAGGTTAAAATCTTTCCTTTCAAGGGCCTCAATCAGCCACAAAGGAAAACAGTAATCACTGTCTTTTCAGCCAGCCCAACCGCATTTGTCAGCCCTTTCTCCGTCAATGCAGCCAGAGCAATCAACCTGCCAAACATTCAGAATGGAAAAACAATCTGAAAATACAGGGTATAATGCACCTGCCAGTGAAAATGGCCATTTCAAGAAAAGCTAGTGATCTCAGTGACCCTGCTGAGGAGGCGGTGGTGCAAAGGGGAAAGAACGCGTAAAAGAATTCTTAGTGATCTCCACTCTCTTGCACACTGACATTTCCTTACAAAGCATGCCAATTACAGCTTTTGTGCTACTTAAAAAAAAAGAAAGAAAAGAAACCTTTTTTTGGGGGGGGCAAAATAATCACACAGAGAAACAGAAAGACACTGCTCCTTTTAAGATGAATTTGTACATACAATGGACTATTAATAAAAAAAAACCACTGGAGAACGGCGAGATTCTATGCTGTGTGTCTCAAACAAAACTGGATTTTCCCCTCTAGCGCCGGGGTGGAGAAAATTGACAAACGCTTAATTTTCATTTAATGGATGCAACATTGTAAATAGCAAATTACAAAGCAATGACTAGATTAAAGAATTTGGCTGAATTAAGCGTGGACTTTTTCCCCTTCCCTACACAGGCTTGCTACAGCAGACGACAACACGGACTTGCAAGCACGAATTCTCCTTGGTCTTAGCTGTTTTGGGCTTTAACGCCATCAATTAAAAAAAATATTAAATTCCAGTCTCCCAACCCTGCCACACCATCCTGATTCTAAATACCATTTTCAGTGACAGGACTCAAATTCTTGTCAAATGTGGATAGCCAGCCCTTTATGTGATGAAGTGACCTCTTCATTTACATATATTACGGAGAAAAGATCTCGTCGCCAGTTGTTCCTCCCTTGTCACATTTTTCAACAGTGATGGCACATATTATGTAAATGAGATCCAAATTCCTTCTCATGTGAGACTCCATGTTTGCTGTCAGTCCCTAGGAATTACTATTGTTGCATCTGAGTTCTGGATATGTTATAATAGCAATTACTTAAATATACATTAGATGTTCGGGGCAGTTTCTCATCCATTTAAGATACCTTGTTTCCAGATGTACGTATGTGCCACAGTACAGATGACAGGGAACTTTAACCCTATTATGGTTACATTAGATCACATAATAGCATGCTGGCAATGGAATCACACTCCAGATAAAAAAAAAAGGATACCTGTAAGATTGAATTGCTCCACAGTAATATACACCACACCTTGTATTTATCTACAAACTAAAGGGAAGGAACTTCAAGTCAACAGGCCATATCCTTGCCACATTCTACCGCTGAGGCACAAAACCTTGTCTCCCTCCAATTTCCCCCTTCAGGGTCCACAAATGTTGGCAGGTCTTGGTAACCAGTCAAAATTAGTAGTTGCCAGCACTGCTGTTCCTCACCTGACATGGCAAGGGATATGGGTCTCATCTGGATCTCCTCACACAACTTTGTCAGGAATCTGAAGTAGCAAAAGGTCCAGTGAGTGCATATGTCAACCTCCATCTTCCCTATTTTCTTTTCTGTGTCCATCATCAAGTTGCAGCAAAATCACCCCCTTTCCCCAAACTCTTAATGAAAACTCTGGATCATGCTTTGCTCATCACTTCTCTGGCCTTTCATTGGCACCCTTCAGCCTTCTCGAACTCTACTTAGTGTTCTACCACCAAAACCATCTATCTCTCTCAATTACCTCTCTCTGTCCTTAAATGCACACACTGGCCTCCCTTCTCCACCACGATCCAGCTCAAGCTCCTGGTCCGAACCTTTAAAGCCCTCCATGGCCTCCAGCCTTCCTTCTCATTTCTGTCCAACACCGATTTCTTTGGTTCTTGTGCATTCAGCCGTCCAAGCTGCTCTGCGCTCTTAAATTCTCTGCCTTGCTACCTTTGATGCCTACGCACCCCCCCTTCCTAAACATCTATACAATACTTCCCTCTTGATCTTTCATCGAAACTCACTTCTGTAAAGTCTTTTCACACAATCCCTTAGTCTTCACCTCCTTATAAACTGTCTATGGAAGGCCCAAACTAGCCTGATCTTGTCAGATCTTGGAAGCTAAGAAGGTTAGTACAAAGATGGGAGACCACCAAGGAATACCAGGTTTGTTACGCAGAGAAGGCAACAGAAACCACCTCTGAATATCTCTTGCCTTGAAAACCCTACTGGGTTGCCTACGTCAGCTGTGACTTGACGACGCATTATGCACACATGTATGTATAACTGAATTCATGGTGTTGTATGACGGAAGGAAGGGAGGATTTTAAAACAGCGAACAGCTCCCATGCCCTGGCTTTTAACTTGCAGACAAAAAGATCCTGATCATGACACTCCTATGTTACATACAGTTTGATTCAAGCCCAGTTTTAAATTGTGAATGTGTTGGAATAGGATTTATCCTTTTTAAAATTTTAAACCACTACATACATTGACTGGAGTACATAAAAATAAACAACGGCCACTACAGGAAAGCCCAGTGATCACTCATTATATGGGACTCTTTCTTCACTCCAAAATACAGGTTCCCCAAACCAGTTCCCTACCAATGACCAAAGCTCTTCCCGCTCCACATAATCTATAACCAATATTATACCACTGCACTGTTTGTTTTGATTTCTTTCAAATGCAATACTAAAAACTTTTAATAGCCACACAAGAACATTAACAATGAGAAGTGGAGCTGTCTTAGCAGATCATTTGATGGATGAATATTCATTACAATACGCTAAGTGGTTAACTCCATGGGTTTTTTTCCTGGCAGAAGATCTAAGCTTACGAGCTAAGCAATAAAAAATGCATAAAAGTAGCAGTTACTTCCCCAATGCCAAATCCCTTGTCAATGAATGGCAAATCAGGTTTAATGAACCAGTAGATTTTTACTTCGTGTTAACATCAAAATTGTGATGTATTTTGGTGAGACGGAAAGAAAAGCAGGGCTGTAAATTAGTCATCTCCCAGCAGAAACACTGGAGAGTGAAGTTCCTGATGCCTGTGTAAACTGTTGCTGCGGAGTAGGTTAATCAAAGTTAAATCATCTGTGAAATGGGTGGCTTTTGTTAAGCTGACGGTGTCTTCCGATCACATTTGCTATCTGTATTTCATTTGATAGGTTAGGCAGGTACAGAATTAAAAATATTTCTTAAAAAAACGACACTGCTCTAAGAAATACTGCGCTGCTCGAAACCTTTTAAAAAGTTACACAACTACCACGGGGACTCCTTAAAAGAAGAAAACAAGAGCAGGAAAACAGAATTTAATCTTTGAAGAGCTGATTTTTTAAAAAAAGCAGTGGTGGAAGCTGCTCAGACTCACCAGCTGACTTTTGTTTACAATGTGTATAAAAAAACCCAGCACTCCTTGCCTTACTGTTGTGAGTTCTGCATATCACAGCGCTTATAGTGACATCTGTCAGTAACATTTCAAGACAGCTTTGGTCTTCCATTCAACAGAAACCTAGTTGCCTGTTACTGATATCAGTGAATAACTGGCTGGCAATCTGAAGTCACTCTGAATTCCCCAAATGTACACATCAACTTACAAACCTTCAGCAAAGGTTAACCTTGACGTTCCCTGTGCTTTTCAATTCACATGGATACAGCAGAAATAAAGACGATGACAAAACTCACACAGTGAACACTGCTGTATTATGGGCTAGTGGATATCATAGACTCATTCTTACAACACAACTCTACAAAACAGCCTGGCACAAGTTATTAAGAGACAACAAGCACCTAAACTGTATTTTAGTCACCCAATCCCTTGGGGCTGCTGATCTGCATTCTGGGATAATAACATTTCATTTCAGAATGCAGGACCGACAAGAATATATGCAAGGTTCTGTTAGCACGGAATTCTGTCCAGAAATGCTGTATTGCTGTGGGAGCAGACTACAACGAATTAGATGGACAGGCTGTGGTTAAGAACATAAGTATTGTCATACTGGGCTAGACCAACAGCCTATCTGCCCAATATCTGTCTCCAACCGTGTCCAGAAATGGATGCTTGAGACAGTCTATGGAACACAGCAATTACGGAGTGATAGCCCTCTGGTTCTTCATTTCTGACATCCAACAGTCCAGACTTAGGGACACTGAACATGAGATGGCAACTAATGACTTCAGGACTTTTCTAATCATTTTTTTTTATCCCAGAAAGAAATAGACTAGTTTTTTTTGCAGCCAATGTCATCATTCACTGCACCTGTAAGAAGCATTATACTCTCTTTCGCTTCAAGCCTGCATCCTGGTGCATCTGCAGAGATGCTAACCAAATTAAGCATGTGTAGATTCAGAGGACATCCCTGAGGACAGGCATTCCTTTTGAGCTTGAATCTATAGTATACTAACAGTAGAACATTCTTATCAAAGTAGCATTTTGGTGCTTTTTCTGACCAATTCGGAAACAAATTTCTTATCCTGCAAACTTTTTTGTGTGTTTGTTTGTGCAACAGAGGGGATGAATCCAGCTCAGCATTTCCATGAGTGCATCATCTAGGGATCGTGACTTTCATACCTCTTTCCACTCAAAGCAGTCCTAAATATCACCCCAAAGCCTGTTCCTGAACTCTCTGCACACTGGATCCAATATAAAGTCTCAAATGCACTTCTTGTTGTATAAAATTTCATCCTGATTTTGTATTTTTTTTAAATTACGAATAGAAGTCAAATAGATATTCACCTTCCTTTGGTTGAGTCAAAACTGGTGTCTGCGTCTCCTTTGTATATGAGACTGTTTCTCGAGGAGGAAAGTCAACTTGGGTAATTTTTGACATGGCAAGTTTAATGGGCCCACGTCTAAAGAAAGTGAATAAAGAAATCAGAAGTCATATTAATGAAATCACAATTTGCTTTACTTATACAAAATTCCAGACATTGCAAAGATAATCCATGATTCACTGTATATACAAGCATCAAGCCAAAATATCAGGGAAATGTGCATAATTCTGTTTTTCAAAACAATGGCAGGTATGTAGAAAAATTAGATTAAAAAAATCTGTGCTAAGTTTTGATTATCTATGTGACTGTTGGTCAGTTTGCAGAAACATTAGCTTTCATGACCAATGATTGCTTAAAACCAATCGTTTGCTATCATAAACAAAGCCAATGCAAAATCTATGAATTCTGGGTTAACATTATACAGTTGCACCTCACAATTTAACTTTTAAGAATTTCAGTGACTGTGATTTTTCCATATTGGAAAAAATCTACTACAGTTACGAACAGAACAGGAAAGCAAATTCTTTGCACTACACTGTAGACTGTGGAATCAATAGGTTTTGAGATTCAAGTGAAATTACTTGATCCAGATTCATGCACAGTCTTGTTATCTCAACAAATAGTCCCAAGAAAAATACATTTTACTGTGGTTGTGTAAAGGGAACTGAAGACAAATCTATCACCTGTTGAACCCTTCCTAGTTTCAAGGAATACGAATGCTCATTTACCACTTTCAAACTGCTCAAAGCATTTCAAGTATGCTTATCTGAGTGCAGTAGGCCAGTATTATGCCACATTACAGACGTGTGACCTTAGGCAAACCATTCAGGGCTAAACTGAGATTTGAATCCACATATACCTCATTGATGAGGCTGTTGACTACAATGCTGCACTGTTGCTTCCAACAAATATATCAATTGCAAGTCAGTCTAATCAGTCGGTGCTTTAGTGGACTTGGAATGTTGCACAAATCCATACAAAAGGAAAAATACTGCTAGGGGACAGAATCTGTCCTTATAGAAATTAGTGGGATTTAGTGAAAATGTATAACCAAAGGTTTTAGGTTTAGTAATCCTGCAGCAGTGAGTTTTAAATGTTTTATTTTTTGCTTAATTGGAACATACATAAAATATAAATGTTAAAGAATATAAAAGAAAACCAAAAATACAAAGTGACCCTTTAAGTCCATAATATAAATTCCAATATGGCCATCCAACAGTGCGCACCAGAGGCGTATAGAGTCCAAATGGCACCTGGAGACAAAATCTCCTCCGGGCTCATGGGTATGTTGAAATGATCACCATAACTTGAAAACATAGTCCAAGGCACTGACCTTGGAGATTAGGAATGTGGCCCCGTCCCCCTGCTTTTAGCAGACCAAGTCCTGCCTTGAACTATCTTTTCAAGTCATGGTGATCATTTCAACATATCCATGAGCCTTTACTAAATATGTAAATTAGTAATTTGCATATTTAGCAAAGGTTCATGGGTATGTTGTTGAAATGCTCACCATAGCTTGAAAGGATAGTCCAAGGCAGGACTGGGCCTGCTAAAAGCAGGGGTCTCCATAAAGACCAGGTGGTGCGGCTGAGGGAGGCCCAACTCCGCATGCTGTGCACGTAGGCAGCGAGAGGGGGGTGGGGTCAGTGCCTTTGACTATGTTTTCAAGTTATGGTGATCATTTCAACATACCCATGAGCCTTTGCTGAATATGCAAATTACTAATTTGCATTTAGTAAAGGCTCATGGGTATGTTATTGAAATGATCACCATAACTTGAAAACATAGTCCAAGGTACTGACCCATCCCCCACTTATTTTAATTCAGCCGGCTGAAAAAACAGCCTGCTCAGGCTAGGCTGTTGCCTCCTTTGGGTTACCCCATATGCCTGGGCAGATATGCCACTGGTGCACACACAAACATAATTTTGAACTGCCTTTAAAATATGGGTTTGTGATTCAGCATTGAAGCTACTGATAAACTGAATAACATACTCTGATAGAATAAACATGGCTTTAGTGGATCATAGCAAAAGCCGTTTTAAACTGTCAATAATACATTTCAAAAGTGTCTTATAAAAACATTTATCATTACACAAAGATGGAAGATAATAAATCTCTGCTATACCCCAGATCGGAATCAGAATGGAGCTGAAGAACTGATGGATCAGTATCCCAATGCAGCGTCCTGATAACACAGGTTGAAGGAACAACCATGCAGCATTAGCAAAAAAGGCCATAGATTAGTAAAGCAAGAACATTCTACGCAGTGTTAAAGCAACTGTAAGTTTACAATCACATCATGGCATCAGAAATTAAACAATACCAGTTAGTGGAAACTGACTGAACGTTCAGAGCTACAATAATACATGCAATAAATATAACAGTTAAAGCACACAATTCAGAACAATTAGTAGGACTGCAACATTTAGTTAATCAATCAGATTGATTACAGACTTCGCAATCAATTAAAAAGGGGGAACCTTTTTAATTGGACAGAAAGCTTTCGAATTATTCTAATTTCTAATGCAAGAACTTACAAAATTCACATACTGCAGGTGCTACCTTGGAAAAGGATTCCCCATTCTTTCACATGTAAGAGGGGATGCCTCTTCTAAGATGGGACTGGACAGAAGAACAACACAGGCTCTTTTCTACTCCAAGTATTGTTATTCATACTCAAATGTTTACAGATCAAAATTAATCAACTAATTGAGCAAAAGTTATAGTGAATGAATGAAGATTCTTTTAATCAGGTGATAGCCCCAGTGGTTAAAAGAATGTGTTTGTTCAACAATGGAAATTTGCGTGGCAGGACAGCACATGTATGAAATCACACAAAACAATCACAGAGGAGATTAACAACACATACACAATTTTATTTAAAGCTACACTGATTTTTGTAGAGTCATCTGAAATTGTGTGTGTAAACAATGCTGCAGTCTTGCCCCAAGCATTAAATATGTTCAGGAAATTGTCATATTGGTAGAGGAAATGAGTCAACACATAAACCTTTGGGTACAGGAAAAAATGCTTGTCCACTGGGATATACTACTGCTAGTGTTTCCAAGATGTGACATTGCTATAATTATGGGTTAAGCACTGCCTTGGGCTTATAAATGTCATTTATTTTAAAGCCAACTCAAGACAGTCAATGTCATAGAAAACAGCTTGCTAAAAAGATCAATTTTAAGTCTGCTTGCTCAGAAGTGAGGTCCAAGGAGTTGGAGATTTATATCCCAATAAGTATGCTTAGAATGGCAAACTTATATTAACAAAGGGTCTCATGTAGTGAACATCAGCGTACCATGCATTCAATTTAATATATCTATTAAATTTAAATTAAATTGTTGTGTAATTTTATCTAGTCAAAATATTTTTACCCTGCCCTTCCATCTTACACAGGATCCCCAGTTACAGTTTTTATATTATTCTTTAGACTTGCGGTCTAATGGAAACACTAGGAGGATTAAACAAAGCCATTTTAAATAGTTAAATAAGAAGTCCTAATGACAAAATAACTTTTACAACACTATCAGTAATTTACCAAAGAGGGAAAACACAATCCTGCACACAGATACCCTGTTACAAGCACAGAATCCTGCAGAATCATATTTGTGAGAATATACACACCCTGAACAAAGAGACCACATGCTAATATTAAGAAGGTAATCAAATTACTTATATACATCTAGAAAGTCAATTGGGACACACTGTTGAGAAATAAAAACATCTGGTGACATGCTGCTTTGAACCATCACTGTTACCTCAGACAAAGTTAAAAGAATTAATTATGCTAAGCATAGGTGGATTCCGCATAGACCAAAAACAGTGGTGTGAAAACAGTGCAAACCCTTTCACACTGTTTTAAACCATTTCACACCGTTTTCACACCATTTTCACACGGTTGTTTTTGGGCCATGTGGAATCTGCTATAAATTCATGCACAGATATATGCAAACGCCGTGCTATCCTCAAAACATTTTGTCTGGGAAGAAGCCTCACTGAATAGACCTGAGACGGATTAAGTTAAGATTGCTCCCATATTCTCTCATGTACACAGGCAAGAACAAGAAGCCCCTCCGCTTCCCTCTGGCTTGGTTAAGTCCTGAGAAGTTTTAGGGAACAAATGTTACTGCAGAGACTAAATCGGTGTGCCCAACAATCAGAGCCAGAGGGCACTGCAAAATGACCAAAGGGAAAAGGGAAAGGGTATGAGATGGCCTCTGAACCCAAAATTCTTTATCCTTGTGTATGTTCTCAAAATTCTTCATCCAAAGACAGCTCTTGTAAGAACATAAGAACAGCTTTTCCAGCTTACAGTTATAGTCTTATCTGATTCCTCATCCTGCTTCTAAAATTTGTCAGAGGCCTTGAGGAGTGGTTAAGATGGTATTGAAATAACAATACACAGAAATTTTGCTACGGCCTCCAACATCGCATTGTTCTCATTATTAAGGAGAAATACATTTTTTTGTGCGTCGCTTGCCTCGACTTGGTCTACTAACAAGGGAGGTCGCCATTTTTCTGGTATATTGCTGCTGTTTTAATTATGCCATTAAAGGTTTATATATATATACTAACAAGGGGGCTAGGTACTTGGCTCTGATAGACGCATACAAGGGACACTGTAACAAGACATGCCAAACAGTCTCTTCACAAGCGAGATCACAAATACATTTCCTCTCATGGTGCGGGAGCCCCAATCTTCTTCCTTGTCGAAGAGCAGAAGGTAGAGCATTGCAACGAGCTAGTGATATAGCCCGTCGCCATTTAGGCTCTATTAACAGTTGCAGATATCCTGCCACAGTTGAATTATTCAATGGGATGCCCAAAAGGGAGGGAGAACAAAATTTATTGGCCTCGTTTAACAATTCCCTGTAATCCAAATCAAGGAGTCTTTTTTTGATTGTGGCAAATGCCTCCCTTTCAGTAAACATAGCTATATCATCAGTTGTTATCGCCAGGTTGCTCAACTTGTTTCAATCCTATGCCACCATTTTGTGGAATGTATAACTGAAAGTGCATGGTAAGAGAGACCATTCAGGTTGGGATAGAAACAAGTACGCACCCAAAATTTGAAGATGGTGCACCAGGCTCTCATCACCAATTGAGGTTGGCCAGTTTCTAAACAAAGAATGGCATAGGGAACCGAGTGGGGAAGGCCCAGGATTTTATAAAGGAACCGTGACTGCACACGTTCCACTTCACCGTTCCAAGCACCAATCCAAATTGGGATGCCGTATAATAATCGCTGAATGACCTTGGCATTGAAGGCCCGGATTGCTGCTGGGACATATCCATGGCCTTTCCCGTAAAAAAACCTGGCAATGGCCATAGCGCTTAATTTACCAGCTGAAATAGCTCGACTTCTATGGGTAGCCCAAGAAGCTTGATGGTGGAAGTTAAGGCCAAGATACCTAAAACTTTTTACTTGTTTGACAAGATTATTGTTCAACTCCCATCTACCAGGCCTCCACCTGTGGGTGAGAGGCCTTGAGGAATATGGCATGAAAGTAACACTACCTCACTGATTATAAGCTCCCAGCAGCTGATATTCAAAGTATATGTGAATCTGTACTACACTGAATCAGAGCTTTGGTCTATCAAGATTTAATCTGGAGGACAGTAACTCTCAAGCAAGTCTTTCACATCACTGGTAACCCGGCCCTTATAAACAGAGGTGCTTGGAGCCTTCTGCAGGGCAAAAAAAATTGCCATGGTCTCCTCCCCTTTACTGGCTCTACAAGTACCATGCAACTACCATAACTACCACTAAACCTGTTCTCAATAAAGTTGTCTAAAGCACCCTTAAAGCTGTCTTAGCTAAATGGCCACGTGAATTCCGTATTTTGATCATGCCGTGAAACAGTACTCTTGTCCACTCTGAACCTTCTGCCTCAGTTTAACTGGGTGACTCTAGATTTCTAGTATTACAAACATCTATCTTCTTCCCACCCTGAATAGTTCTAAAATCATGACCATGTCTAAACTTTGCAATCATCTTTTATATAAGTTAAAAAACAAACACCCAAATTCTTGAGAATTCCCTCACAGGGAAAGTACTTCAACCTCATTTGTTGATTTTCTCTTCATAGGTGACATGATGTCTTTCATGGCATGCAGTGACTCAGACTGCACATGACACTCAAAATGTGGCTCTATCATTACCTTTACACATAGGCGTGATGACACTTCCAGGGTTTTTCGGTCTGCTTCCGAATTCCTAACACTGGGTCTGTCTTTTTCACTGCTGCCCCACACTGAGTGTTCATTTACATGTAACATGGGAAGATCTGTGACCAGGATCTCTGCTGTTTTGGTTTGTTTAAGGTAAATGCAGCTACGGCAGAACCACAGCTGGACCATGGCTGCAGTGTGGGGAGCAGGTGTACTGCATCAAACCACTGTCCTGATCTCAATCACCCTCCTAAGAGCTGATATTTGTCCTGCAGGGGCCAGTGGTCCGTTTATTCTTCCCCCATGGGGCAAACACCCCCCCAGAGGATTTTCATCAAGAAAACAGCTCAGGGAAAAAGGATTACACACCTCTTCTTCCTCTTCTCACACTGTGACCCTAAACTGAATTAACTGTTGTCAGTTTTAATACAAAATACATCAGATCCTAATTGTGAAGATTCCACAATGTGTGGACGTAGTACAGTGGATATGGTGAGAATGTGGTAGAGTGGTTAAGAGTGGCAGACTCTAATTTGCAGAACAGGGTGTGATTCCCTTGCTCTTCCACATGAAGGCTGCTGAGGGACCTTGGGCAAGTCGCAATTTGCTCAGAACTCCCACCTGCCTATTTCAGGGGGAGGGAGAAGTGATAGCAATCTGCTTTGAGACTCCTTAAAAGTAGAGAAAAATTGGGCATAAAAACCCTCTTCTTCTCCTCTAATCCATTTTATCCTCCCAATCACTACAGAGCCGTTACCCTTAAGAAAACTGTCCTTACACTATCTGCTCTAAATTAAGCCCACAAGCATAGAATAAGTACTTAACGGCTTTCACTAGACCTGCACATGACTGCATCCAGTCCAAAGTCTCTGTATTGACCAACGAGTCTGTGCGAATCCATAAAGATTGACATACAGATTCTCCAGTTACACTTTCTGCTGGCATATAAGACAGACCCAAACTTTCATGTATGACAAAAGAATTGGATACCTATCCACATGTCCTGAGTATCTATTTCTAGACACCAGGAAGCTACATACATTCCTCTCAATATGTACACACTGTGGAAACACAGCTTCGGGAAAGGACCCAGAGCTGTCAAGTGTAAAATAGAGTGGTACTTATAGAGTATATTTTTAACATATTAACTCATATGACCGCACGTCTGGTTTATTGTTAATAAAAAGAAAAAGGGTCTTCTTACATGGCAGCTGGTAGCTGGCAGTCAACAACCTATCCCCTAACTAGGCCAACTGGTGTCAACCCACATCCAGCAAGTCTTTAAGTGGGTTCTGTACAAGGTTTTACAGACAGCCCATTCCCACTTAACCCCCAACATACATGCTAACCCCAAAGTGAAAGCACAGGCTGTGACAATGAAAATGAAGAACCATCTCCAACTATATAAAATACAGCATATTCCTGTTACAAGGCCAAATTGGGAACACAGTAAGCATTGTTAGTGGTTTGTGATAACAGCTGAAAGGTTTGATGATAGGTCCATTTAAAAAGCAAAGCCCAGTAGTGCACAGTAGCCAAAAGAGGAAAGTTCAAGAATCAACTTACTAAGCCAATGTGCCAACAAGGAACCTTCTTAAACAGGTTAGGGCTATTAGACCAGAATGAAGCAGTCTTCATTACAGTCAGTCAACCTCAAACACAGAGCTGACTGGCTGATATGTGGGGCAATGAAGGATACAACACGGACACTGGCCAACCACTGTGTGGAAGACCAGTGGCCATGCTAACCACCTACCTAAGGTTCTGGTCCCCAGCCCATCAGAAAAGTACCAATATGTGTAGGAACAGCATGTTTTTATGCTGCAAAATTAACCATCAGTTGCAACATGATGGCACTTTACACACCCACAAAATTTAACCAGAGACAGATTTCTGAGACATAATAGAAACAAATATATAACAGATACAAATTGTGGGGCTGTAAGTTTTATAGACTTCTTTTTCCTCTCGAAGTCTCAGGTACAGAAAGCAAGAATCTAAATTAAAGCACCCTTCATATGAGCTGCACCCCAGAATTACTGCCAGACATACATCATTAAATGAACCATGTGAATCATCAGGCTGCTTTACATTGAAAAATAGATGGCATGGTACCTCCCACTTCCTCTGTTCGTGCACACCTACCATTACTGAAATGGAAAGACAGCACATTTTGACTTTCCCAATCTAGCCCCCCAGCCCCACCCCACAGCTACAGCAAAAATCTTGCTTTCAATGTTTGTACATTCCTGGATGGGCCTCTGAGCTGGGAAGCACAGGTTGGATAGGTTAATAGGAAGATTACTGAACTCACGTTCTGGGTAATGACCAGTGTGTGCCAAGCAAAGGAGGGATACACTGGGAGGGATCATGCCCATACATTTTTGAAGAACATACTTATTCAATCACGTAGCACTGTCCATATTAATATTATACGACACTCACGACATGACACAATATTTAGCACTGAAATCATGAAGACGGCATACCTGGAACCAACAGCACCATCCCCGGAATCTTGGCTTCCAGCCTCACTTGGCGTGCTCACGGATTTGGAAGATGGAGACATTGGTGGAGGGACTAAATAGTGAAACAGACAGGTATCCGCTGTTACTAGTCGCAGAGGTTGCACAGCTTAGGATGTTTCCAAATTAATGTAACATGGAAGCATTAAAAAGTGATGGCAAAACAAAAACAACAAATGGATGGAAATGAATAATAGAAAAAAAGGGGAAAAGACAATGTTAACATTTCATGCTGGTCTCTCATGCAGCTCTTGGCATTTAATGCATTTGGGGTTATACAAAATCTAATTTGCACAAAATGCTGGAAATAAAAAAGATGCCATTAAAACTTCTTCATGCTCAGATATTAATCAGAAACTCAAACAAGTTGAAAAAGACATTGGCTTTGGATTTGTTACATCTTGTAATTCCAGTGAGGGGGAAGGAAGTAAGAAATGCGAGCCACGAAAAAAGCCCCCTCCAACAGCATTAAAAATCTGTAACCACTCACTGAAGACAGTTTGGTCGTATTCTCAATATCTAAAACTCTCGTCTTGAAAGGGAAGCTTGGTTTTCATCATTTGGTGTTGTACGTATGAATGAAAAATACAAGTGGCAGCATGCCACCTAAAGCAATACTGTCTGTCCACAGTCAACAAATTGAGATTTATAAAACATCCAATTTAAAATGCACACTTTTTACACCATTTTAAAGCCTTGCTGTGATAACTGCAGCTTTGCATAAAAACAAAACACACCTACAATTCGCTGCAAATTTTCTTAGGATGAAAGGGAAAATACGTGATTATCTACCACGCTGAAGTAAGGGAAAATGTAATAGAATTCAGCTTCAGCTTTGTTGTCTGAACTGTATAACAGAATTAAAACTTCTTTAAAATTTCAGCCATCTTTTCTAATTATGATCCACGTTTTCCAACAAAGAATTCCCTGTGAAGCTTTTATTGTCATCAGACCAAATATGAATGGTAGACAATTACTTGCCTATGCATGCACCTCTATTCGATATTTTCAGAATTCTAAAAGATAGGTTTAAGCTACATGGAAGTGCGGTTAAGCAAACACCTAATCCTACGGCAGAGCTCAAAGCACTGGCAAAAGTTGAAAATTGGTTTTGATGTGCTGTTGTGCCATGTTACAAGATGGAAAAATAAGTACTGACAAGCAACGCTGGATACCAACTCAACTCATTATTTGGGGATTTTAAAACAGCATATTTGATTTGTGTTGAATGAGGTTCTTTGTTATAATTTCAACTGGTTACTACTGCCATCTATTGGTTAAATAATTGTGCAGTGCTCAGCAGGATTTCGGTTGGGAAAGTTGGTTTCCTCAAAAAAAGACACCTTGCTTAGCTGCAGAAAGTTGTAATGGGCTGCAGGGGAATCCATACTTAGAGGAGGAGGAGGTTGTTTTTGAATTATCAGTGTTGTTATGAAAAAAACTAGCACCATTAGTGAATGAACTGGACTATAACTCCTCCCACTGTGCTTTTTTAAAAACAACAACTACTACTACAGGATACTATCACCTCGTATGTGTGCCAGGTCTTCATAAATACGTTCAAGATTGGGCTGTTAGTGAAGCTAATCAGAACATATTTGCTTTAACTAAATTAGCCCTTCATTAATAAAAGTTATTTTATTTATTTTTATTTATTGGATTTTATAGACTGCCTTATCCTCGAAGGGCTCTAGGCGGTTCACAATACAATATCAATACAATATACAATAAGTTAGTTTGTACTGTTTTGAAGAACTGATAAGTATTTGTTAATTTAAACTAGGGATTCCCAAAGTGGGTGGTACCGCTCCTCCTGGGGCCGATTGAAACATCAAGGGGGGGGGGGGGTGCAGTGAAAGATTTTGGGGAAGAGGGGGGTGAGGAATTCTGGGGCAGTGAGGGGCAGTAGAGGGACAGTGAGCCTGGCCCAGGCCTCTATGGAGACAGAAGCACAGAAGGCCTGGCCCAGGAGCAGCAAGCGGCAGGCTGGCCGTCTTTGCCTACCACCAGCTGCAGCTGTATCCCCTCCCCTCCCCTCTTATTCTTCCCTCTCTCCCTCCCTTCCTTCACTGTCCATGATGTGGGAGGGGGGGCAGTGAGAGCAGAGGAAGGCAGGAAGTGTTGGGCAGCCAGCCAGCCTCTACCAGGCGTGCTGGCACCAGAGCGCACTGTGGGGAACACCCTGGTTCCACTGCAAGACCTGGAAAGATGGTATTGAAGCTCAAATCATTCTGATACTTGTGCCCCCAATCCTGAATGAATCTGTACTGGTGGCAGATGGTCACCCATGAGCAACTCTTCACATGCTCAGGGGTAGCTTTCAGTCAATTTGGAGAGGGAGAAATGCAGTAGAGGCTGATGCCAGAGAAGAAAGCTCTATTACTTAAAAGGCTCAACCCTGTATTCAACTCTGTATTGATGCCAGATGTGGTGAGAGGGTGCTGCCTAGATCTGGAACCATATTGATATCCTTGAACATGTAGGGAAGTGAGAGCCAAAAAGAAGGGCATGGCATGTCTGTGGGGTCCATAACATTATTAAGGATCATGCTGTCTTTTTATCTCTCCCTCCCTCACCCCCAGTGTAACTTAACTTGGTAAGGAGTGCTAATCTCTCTTGACAACCTCCCTGGCCTTGCCAGGCAGGGATGCCATTTTTATGCTCTGCCAGGGGGCGGGGTGGGGACGAGGGGGCGGGGGAACGGCGGGACAACAGACACAGGGGACACAATTTCACTGCTTGCTCAGGGCACCATATTCTACCAATATACCTTTGGGTAGGGGGGCAATGCAGAGATTCCTGGCCCAGCTGGCAGGAATAAGGAAAAGGGCAGAAAAACAGCAGCATTCTCCTTGCTGGGTAGCCTGGGGTGGGGTGGAGAGAAACAAAGGCAAAGCGTCCCATTGGCAAGATTTTTTTTGTAACAGCACTCTCCTCCCTGTATAGCCCAGAGTGGGGGAGGGGGAGGCAAGGAGAGTCAAGGCAAAGAGCCCCACCACTGCTGTTTTGCAAGGCAAGATTTTGTTAAAGGAAAAGCAGCAGCATTTTCCTCGCTGTGTAGCAGTGGGGGTGGGGGGAAACACACATACACACAAAGAGCCAGCAAATGCATCTTTATTATTCAATTTCTATGCCTCATTTACATGGTTCTCTCAAAAAGACTTTCCTGACCACTATCCTGCACTGCGGGACAAAGTCAAAATGTACTCCACTGCCTTCACAACATCATATTTAGTAAAGCAGGACTTCAGGGCAGTCACCCAGCTTCTTCCAAAGCAGAAAAACAGACTAATTAAAAATTACTGAATGTGGGAATCTAAGTCTTCTTCTTAGTGCCTTGCAGCCTGATGTTGAGAAGCTGATATCCCTGCACCAAGAACATCCATCCCATTAAAACTGTGAAGACATAATGGGTGAAATGCAAACATACTCTTTCAAATGGCTAAAAGGGCCCGATAAATTGGTTAACTTTTACAAGGTCATGTTTTATTTGTGAAATACATAAGTGTATTTACAGTGGCCCTTTCTGCACAACACAAATAAAATACTTTCAGGAAGGAAATAAAATGTTTCCTCCATGGATTTCTTTATGGTTTTTAGTCTATTTCTAGTCTGAAAAAGTTTTATTTGCATGCTGATCCCTAGCGATTCTTTTTGTGAAAATGTTTTCACTTGTTATGTGATCTCTTTGAAACGTTTCCCACACCTCTCTGCAGTCTCCGGACTTCCTCGTTGGCACCATTTTCTGAGATTGCGCCAGGTGTCTCATGCTGTATTTGTCAGTTTTTAAAACAAATTGGGGGGTCATGTCTATGAAGCTTTGTAGACACTACCCCTAGAGAGTCACAGCACGAGGTTTTGAAGCTTCGGAACTCAAATCCGAGAAGGAGTTTAGAAAAAATGGAACAGCCACAAAATGGCAATCGGGAAGCATTTTTGAGGGGAAAGTGCAGACAAATGGGAGGGTTTTTTGAAAATCTTTGCAAAACCTTTTCAGGAGCTTGTGTGGAAACAGCTAATGATAAAAGTTCTTCTGAATTTGCAGCAGACCTAATACCAAGAAGGAGATGTATGTTCATATGTGTGCAGGGGGGCGGGGGAGTAGGGGCACTAGGAATGTGGCCTGGGAGCCAAGGGGCCAGCAACCCAGAAAAGTTTGGGAACCACTGATTTAAACGTTACAAATCACTTATCGATGAACATTTTTGTTCGAATTACATTATGTGCAGCTCTCCAAATTCTTACTACAATTACATAAACATGATGCTAGCTACTCTATCATTAACACAGCTATTACAAGATCCAGAAATCCAGAGGAGTGCCACAAACACAGTGAACTCCAATGTGCCTAAACTGTCCTATTAATTTCAATGCCAGGGCAGCTCCCCATAAAAAATAAAATGTAGGCAAGGAACTGCTTTGATACTAAGGTGAGTAAGAATCCACACTGTAGTTAAGTGGACTACCAGACCAGATAATGATGTCTAAAAATAAAGCACAGTATTTCACACACGAAAAACCTTCAACTTTTTGGTCCATCATGTAATCATGATCCAGAGGCCTAGCCACAATGACCTCCACAAGAGACCAGAGACTGAAATCCCTCCTTCTGCTCCTTCTGAATTTAGCCCCTGGTGCCACAAACATACCTAAACTGGGCCTTTGCACTGGAATTGACTTTTAAACCCTTTCACACATTCTCTCCATCCTTCCCAACCTGAAAACTGTTGGAAAGTCTCTGGAGCCTAATTCAAATGAAAGAAACCTCTATGGCAGGGGTCCCCAAACTTTTTAAACAGGGGGCCAGTTCACTGTCCCTCAGACTGTTGGAGGGCCGGACTAAAAAAAACTATGAACAAATTCCTATGCACAAATGATTGTAAAATGTTTGATTTCACCTTTCAGCCTTTCTGTCATGGTCTATTTTTAGAACAGTGACCAAAGTATGTCAAGTACAGGGTGGGCTCCAAATATTGTTGGGGAGGCTGTGGAATACCTTCCCCTGTAAAAAAAAAAAAGCAGAACTTTCCCAGTGAAACATTCCATCCAACCCAGGATCAGGTATCTTCCTGGGTTCTTTCCTCCCTAACAGCCAGCGAGCAATTCGCCAGCCTGGCTGATGCCAATGGGAGTGAGGCGGAACAGAAAGCCTGAGAGGAACACATGGAGTTGCTGAGAGGGAAGGGCGGAGCAGGCATTGCCACATGTAAGGTTTCCAACTCTGGGTCAGAAAATTCATGAAGATTTGGGGGTGCCATCATGTAACTGTAATCAACAGCTGTTGGGGCCGGTTCCTCCTCTCCCTCGAGCCCCCACTGAACATGAATGAAGCCATCGCCGCCATGCCTGGCGGGCCAGATAAATGCCTTCAGGGGGCCACATCTGGCCCCCAGGCCGTAGTTTGGGGACCCCTGCTCTATGGTTTCAGAAGTGTGTGTGTGTGTGTTGATGCACTGTACTGCTTCTTCCTTTCTTCCTGAATCAGCCCCTCCCTTCTCATTTCTTTACAATTAATGGAGTTGACCGCCACTGCCTCTTTCTGCCTCTCTCATTTTTACCATTTTGTAACACTGAGGTCAAGTTGTAACTGCTGAATTCTATCTGTGTTCTTTACCCTTCACCAGTCTATCAGTATGGTATCCTCATGTATTTATGTATTTATGTATTTAATTTCTATACCGCCCCATCCCCGAAGGGCTCTGTTTTATCCCAGGGCTAGTTTTAAAAGTTACAAAGTAGATTACCATTTATGTAACCTACTTAAAGACATACATTTAATTTTGCTAGTAAAAAAAGATGTTCAAGCCTAAAAAGACAGAAAAAGTAGGTGTTGGGAAGCATTTTGGTAGTCACTTGCAATGCTGTGATGCCCCCTAGTGGCAGCATTGGCTTTTAAAAATAAGACTACAGTTCTTACAAGAAACCATCTAAAATTTCAGGAATTTAATTGTTAACAGGAGGCCTATAAGTAGAATTTAACAAACAAATGAAAGTTACTTCAGTTGTTTTGGAAATATTATCTTTCATGCAGTATAGCATACAGAACACTAAGTCTGGATTAATATTTGAACCAAAGTATATTTTCAGTTCAGAAAGAATTTCTTTGCTAGTCCTGCTCCAATACTTTTTAAGGTACTCACTGACTAGTCAGGAAGATACTTAGTATAGAAAAAGAGATGTCACCAGTGATCTGCCAACCCTGAGATTCACTTGCGATGCTGCATGAAAATACAGCATCAGTTTACTAAAACTGAAGGGCTTTATGTTTTCTAAAGAAACATCCTTAAAACTCTGACTACATGATTTGTTAAATAACCTAACAATATCACAATTGGAGATCAACTGTATGATTCATGTATTTAAGGTCTGAAGCAGCAGTAAATTCAGAAAAGCTATGGAGGGCAATTTGAGGCAATAATGAACAAACAACAAATACATGCATGAGTCAACAACCCAAATTTCATGCTACACTTGTGCAGGGGGTTAGGGTAGGGGACATTTCTATTGTTGTTTCCATCATAATTCTTACCCATAGGAGCCTCAGGGGTTAAACCCATGCTTTGAAGCAAGGCTTCGGCTTCCCTTCTCTTCTTTTCAAGGTCAGACTCTTCTTGTACAGGAAGTGCTTCTTTCTTCTGATCTGTCTAGAAGGTTTTAAACAACAACACTTATGTGGCAGTAGATAGTTTTATACCTCACATGTACTCACATGCAAGCAAAAAAGTCTTCACAAAATAGATACCCAGATAAGAGCTTCATCTGTATTTCATTGAGCAAGAGCCTGATTTTGTGGCTCGAATAACACAAGGGGAAAAGGGGAGGAGTAGGAGACAGTAGACAAATGGTCTGTCCTAGACTGTTCTTGATTTTACTGCAGGGCAAGGGAATTGAGTATAAACACAAGACCTTAAATAGCACCCAACCATAGTAAGGATCTTAAAGATACAGAGGAGGGAGCCACATTCTTTACTATGCTTCTCAGCCATCTTGCTTTCCCTGTTAGCCTTTAAGGCAACTGTAAAACTGAGTCAATACTATGGACAGCACTCCAATCTGCCCAATGGTTTCAGGCAACAATTACTCCTTAAAGCTTTTCCCAAAGTCATTTTTTAATGGTACACCATAAAGTAACTGTGAGCAACGCTGAAGAACTGGAAATTATGCTTTAAAAAAATACAATATAAGGATATCAATATAGTAGCATTACTTATATAGATCTCTCCCTCTGCTCTTAGGTTAGGCTAACTACATTCCTTAGCAAATTACCCAGACAAGGAGCCCCTCAGTCTATAGGGCTAATTTACTGTTAGATATTGGGAAGATAACCCTTTCCAATATGCAGAGATAGCCATAAACAACCTGAATGTCTAAACACCCCGTCCTTGCCTTCCTGGCCTCTCAGGAACTTGATGACCTTACTGTTGTTACAAGAAGTACCATAAACAAGGTGATAGCCGGAGCAGCCAGGATGCAATAGATAACTGTTCTCACATTCACTTGGTTTAGAAATGCGCTGCTTGGGAACTTGTACCAAATGTTTGACGTGGGATAATTTGTTGCAACCCTAAATCTTTTGCAATGTATGTGACTCTGCTTTGATGTACCCTAAAGAGACCCTTTAAAACCACGGACCTTTCGCCAGTTCGGGGCAGCTCTCATTTTAGGTGGGACCTGTGCTGGCTTAGAAATAAACTTTGTTTTTATTCTGAGCAAGACTTTTGTCTTTGATTGGGAACCATTGCCTCTCTTTCTTCCCTCTGGCTTGAGGGGAGAAGAGTCCCTTGCCCCTTGGCTTAGGTGGCTGTAACAGAGACTCTAGATAGAGAGGCAGCTCAATTTCTATTTTAATAATAATAATTATAATTCTAATCTGAATCTTGCCCACAAAATTGGTGCCGTGACTCAGATTTAAATACAGCCCCTCTGGCTCTGCCTCCCCTTCCTGGCCTGGTGGGAGCCTCCGCCTCCTTTGGCTCAGGGCTCACTCAGGTCCCAGGCCTGGGTGTCCTTGCCCTTTGTGCTGTAATTGATCCGGAAAGCAGCCAGCTGAGTTCCAGGAGGCTGCCGCCAAGCCTTCCTATTTTTTTCCTCTCCTTTTTCTTCGACCACGCCCAGTTTTTTTTCTGCAGAAAACCTCTGGACGCATATAGAAGCCAGGTGCAGTAGAGTTCTGTGTTTGTTTTGTTTCTGTCTGGTCTGAATAAAGCTTACGCCTTGTTTTTGTGCGTTGGGGTACTCCTAGGTCAGCCTTTTGAGATAAAAGCCCAGATCGCCTGGAGGTCCCGCTAGTTTGTTTTACAGACGGTTAAGTATTGGTACCTGATTACTTTGTAGCAGGCTGATAGAACTGTGTGGAAAAAAAAACCCCTTTTCTCTGATTCCGTCATGGTTTGGCCTAGCAAACTGCGAAAGGATGAGAAGGAGGGCCCCCAGTCGAAAGACTCAGCTCTTGCCTGCATTTTGCATAATTGGAAACTTCTCAAATGCAAGAACAAGGGAAAGAGGGAGAAACTGATTGATTGGTGTGTGAAAGAATGGCCTCTCTTTTATTTGGACGAAGGTGCCCGTGGTCCTCTCGGAGGGGACCCTGGATCTCGCCACCATTCAATCTCTACCAGGTCCTTATGACCTCGGACGCTCCCAGCAAGGGGCAGCCTTGAAAGCCACTTTTATGGAAATCAGCTTATGCCCCGGCAATTATACCATTCCCGATGGCTCATCCCTGGTGGTTTACAGACTCTCCACCGGGCCAGGGACTGGCCTCCTTTCAGCTAAGCCCGGGTTCTCGTCTTGCCTCCCGGATGAGCTATACCCCCCCATTCCTCGCCCGTATGCCCCGTTGATTCCCACTCCGCCGCCTACCCCAGCTCAGGACCAAGTCCAGGATCTGGCCCCGGCGCCCCCTTTGGGCGACCAGGGGGGGCAGGGGGAGGCGCTTCAACTAGTAGCCGCACAAGAGCAGGAGGACAGGACAGCCAGGGAAGCGACGCTTGCGGCAGCCGCGGCGGAAACTCAAGCTGAAATTGAGAAGTTAGCTAGAATTATTAGGGCAGCTGAGGGACTGGCGGACACTCCCACTGGCACTCTCCGGCGCTCAGAGCGCAATAAGCACTTGCCTGACTGGTATGTGCCGGGAACTTTCCCTCTGAGGGACCAGGTTGTGCTGGATCAACAAGCCGCACCTCGCACCCTGCAAGTTTACGCTCCATTTTTGACCTCAGATCTCTATAATTGGAGAAACCAACAGCCTCCTTACTCTACTGACCCCCTAGGTATGACCAATCTTGTCCGTTCCATTTTCAGCACGCACTCCCCTACTTGGGCAGATGTGCAACAACTTCTTCAGGTTCTCCTGACCCATGAGGAGATTAGTCTAAGTTGGCGCGTATGCCACCACAGCTGCAAACACCGCCTCCCAGCGATAGGGTCCGAGATGCCACTACTACTCTTGCCCGTGATTTTTTTTTTCCCATCGAAGCTGACTCCTCGGTGGGATGCTAATAATGATGCCGAATCGAGATGGCTAGCTACCTACCGGGATTCATCCTCACTGGTTTAGAAAACGGCATCCCGCCAAAACAATCTGTCAGCTCTTCATAGCCTGATGCAGAAAAGGATGAGTCCCTCTCTGCCTTCATGGAAAGGATTAGGCCACTCTGCCGCAAACACACTACCCTGGACCCTATGCAGGGACAAACCGAACTACCTTTAATGGGATCTTTATAGGAGGTTCCTGCCCGGACATACGGAAACGTTTGAATAGATTGGAGGTGGACTTCCATGATCCCAATTACTGGCCGTGGCCACAGAGTTTACCAGGAAAGGGAAATGAAGGAAAGCAAGAGGAGAAGAGACTTGCAGCCCTGAGACATGGGGAACAGCTGGCCGTGCAAGTAACGGAACTTCAACGCAGAGCCTCGCCCTCTAGAGGGTTCCTACAGCCAGAACAGGCAAGGTGGAAGGGGTGGGGCCGGGAAGCCCCGCCATGATGAATGTGTTCGGTGTGTTTCCAAACCGGCCATTGGAGAAAATTCTGCCCGCAGCGGCAGGAAAGGGGGGGGGGATTGAGCCACCCTGCCTACTCGCACCCCACGGACCAACTTTGGACAGACGGGTGGCAGCTTCCCTCGGATTCTATGCAGGGTTCATCCGCGCAGGGACGAGGGGGAGGTTATGTGAACGCACAGAGCCGCTATGTTCCAAGAGGCGGTTTGTCTGCCCAATCCCCCAGTTTTCAACCTGCGCATCAGTGATGTGGCCGACAGGTCCGGTGACTCCTGGCCCAAGTCACCGCTGTTGCCCCTCCTAATTTAATCCAGAGAGGAGCCTGTCGCCTCGGTTACTGTTAAAGGCCGAAGATCCCAATGCTTGTTGACACTGGAGCAGCCTATTCTGTGCTCAACGGAAACCCTCAATCCCTGGCAACTGGCAATACTGTTCGGGTGGTGGGGCTAGTGGGCATACCCAGACTGTTCCTACCCTAGTCCCCACCCGCTGTCTTCTGGGGACCACTCGTCACTTTCACTCTTTCTGAGCATTGAGGGACTGTCCCATTTCTCTGTTGGGCCGGATCTGTTGGGCAGACTAAATGTAACTATCTCCTTCGTGGAATGGGGACTGCCGCCTTTGAGGTGTCCCTCAGAAGTAGATGGAATTTTTTCTACTAGCCGATGCCCCCGAGACTCCCATTCCCCGCGAGGTCCCTTCCTCAGCTGTAAACTCCTGTGGTATGGGACATAGCCCATATCCAGCATGCTGCTTCTTTTGTTCCCCCTGTTTTGTTGCCTTGAAGCCCGGCCTTCCGGTCCGGCTCCCATACAGTATCCCATTGCACAACATAGCGGATTGGCCTACAGCCGCATTGATCAGCCTCCCGCTAAATGGTGGTGGCATCTTGAGGAGTGCCTCTCCCTTTAACACTCCAATCATTGGAGTCCCAAAGAAGGACGGCACTTTTCAGATGGTCCATGACCTCCAGCATCAACCAAATTACGGTGGACTTAATCCAGTCGCCCAAAAATCCCTACACTTTGCCTTCACCTTAATCCCCTCACGATCATGCATATTTTACCTGCCTTGGATTTGAAGGGACGATTTTTCTGTGCCTCTGGATCCTGCTTGTAGGGATATTTTTGCTTTTGAGTGGTCTTTACCCGATGGTCGAAGACACAAATCATGGGACCAGCCTGGCCCCAGGGTTTCCAAGAATAGCCCCACTCTTTTGGGTCTGCTCTGAACACAGGCTTCTGGTTTGGGATCCTCGAGGGGCTTTAACCTTCTCCAGTATGTTGATGATCTTCTCCTTCTGCAGCTGATGCCCTTACATGGCACGCATGCCACTGTTTCTCTCCTCTTAATTTTTTTGGCACAGGAGGGGTTCCGGTCTCGCGAGGCAAAAGTTTTCTCCAAATCAAGCCTCAGGAAACGGTGCCTCTATCTTGGTTATCAATTAAAAGGGGAAAAAGAGCTTTGACAAGCATCTAGGGAAAGATGCGACATAACCAAGATAAAGCAACCCAAACCAGGAAGGATTTAAGGAAGTTCTTTGGGAATTGCAGGTTACACCAGAAACTGGATCCCAGACTATGCTACCTTAACAAAACCTCTGTAATGAGATGCTGCCGGGCCTGAACTTGCAAAAAAATAGAATGGGAAACCCTGGAGATTAACGCTTTTCAGGCAGTAAAGCAGGCTCTTATCAGGGTGCCCCGGCACTGGGCCTCCTCTGACTCCACGAAAGAATTTTTTTCTGTTCCTGCATGAACAGAAGGAATAAAGCAAAGGGAGTCCTGACTCCAGGAGTTTGCTGACACTCAGAGACCTGTAGCATACTTATCCAAACAACTTGACCTTCAGAAGCTAAGGGATGGCTCCACTGCCACGCAATAAGCCGTAGCTGCTGCTTGTCTATTAGTAGAGGATGCTTTGAAATTCTACTGGGGATCTGACTGTCTGTGTGTTCCTATGCAGTTTTAGCCGCGGTTAGGAACTAGTGCAAGGGGCCACTGGTTAACTCCAGCAACGCATGGCAAAAAATACCAGGCCATCCTAATTGACAGCCCAGGGGTAAGGGCGCAGTCTCCACCAGGCTAAACTCCAGCTACGCTTTTTGCCTGATGAGAGTCCTCTTCTGCATGATTGCATTGAAACCATAGACATGACTTCTGATGCTGCCCGGGTGCAGACTTACAGGATCAGCCATTAGAAAACCCAGATGGTAGAATTTCCTGGACAGATGGGAGCAGCCATGGTGGAGGGGAAGCGTTGCCCTTCTGGCTTTGCAGTTGTCACCCAGAACTCAGTCATAGAAGCCAGAGCACTGCCCCCAACATATTCTGCACGGCCAAGTGGAACTCATGCATATGATGCGAAGCTGGTCCTGGCAACAGGCCAGACGTGGCAAATATATACACAGATTCCAGATATGCCTTTGGGGTTGCACATGCTGGTAGGGAACTTCTTTGGAAACAAAGGGCTTTACTAACCTCTAAATGGATCAAAAATCAAACATGCCTCGGCTTTGTTAGCCTTCTGAGGCTATAGACGGACTCCAGAAGGACTTGTAATTGTACACCGTGCAAGGGATTACGGTATGCAGGACTCCATCCTGGGTCTGGGGTAACAATAGGGCAGACACCAAGGCAAAAGCAGCAGCAGGGGGGAAAGCAGGTTTTGCACTACACTACCAAGGGAAAGCTGTTGCACAAGCCCTCATTGAAAGGTTACAAAGACCTAGAAAAACTTTTTGGGAGGAAATGGAGGAAAGGGACGAGGGAGGATTTAGGAAAGGCAGCTCAAGGCACAAGAGGTGACTGGGGAAACAAGAACAATCTGCCATAACAGGAAAGCCCCTCATCCCAGCAGTACAGGACTTAGACCCAATATACACACAAAGAAAAAAACAAATTGGGCTGGAAGGGAGTGGACTACACCCCAGGAGGACGGATGGTGGTGGAAACAGAGCAGGGAAAAAATCCCTTGTGCCTGAAGGGCTGGTATTTCAGATCTTGAAGAACCTCCACACAGGCACCTGCACATTGGGTGTCAGGGTCTGATAAATTGGTTTTGATCTATATTTTATTGGAGCCAAAGTCAGAGCACAGGCAGAAGCAATTACAAAACTGTGTTATCTTCGCCAACGGACAAATGTTTCTCCAAACCGTCCTCCTAGTGCTTCAGGGAAAGTATTTAGGGGACAACACCCTGGCTCCAGCTGGCAGTGTGACTTCACTGAACTGCTCTCTGAGCTGTGCAGGGATACAGGTACCTCACTTGTGTTCAGTGGATTACCCATGTCCAGGCTGGCCCCTTGCCTACCCTTCTGCAGGACGTGCTGCAAACAAAAGAGGTGGCCAAGGCACTCCTAAAGGACATTCTCCCGCCTATGGGTTCCCGTGGGAGGGTAAGTAGGGTCCGGCAAATGGAGCCGCGATTCATGGCTCCAGGTAGTAGCAGGAGGTTAGCAGGACCCTCCAGGATCCCTGGAAGCTTCCACAGCTCCTGGCGGCCCCAACTCTCTGGGATGGTCGAGAGAATGAACAGGTTCCTTTGAAGGTGTCTCTCTGACCAAGATTATGCAGGAGACCCCTCTTAAAATGGACTCAAGCTCTTCCCCTGGCCCTCCCAAGTAGTAAGAACCAAACCCCAGGGGAAAAAAATGGAAACTCAGCCCTTTTGAAATCATGTATGGGAGACCCTACTCCTCATTTTCCGACCCATCCTGGGCTGGATCTAAGCTGTAGGTGCGTGATGCTTTAACTGTCGAGTAATATATTTACGTTGGCCTAGTTGCCTCAGTCTCACAGCTCGCAATCAGTGGACCTGAGAGCGAAATCCCACCAGAAGGACTGGACTGCCCCGGCCGTACTCCTTTTCGCCGAGGAGACTGGGTCTACATCAAAGGCTTTACAAGAAGGGAGCCTCTCATTCCCGGTGTGGAAGGGTCCCTTTCAAGTCCCTCCCTTGCCACTCAAGCTTTCGTGAAAGTCGGAGGGGTAAAGACCTGGGTCCATCACACACCGCTTCTAGAAGCACGCGTGGATTTAATTCACCACCTGCCTTGTGGAAGCTTGGGGAGAAACAGCGTCGTCTTGACGGTGGACATCTGGTCGGCTGAATTGGGATCTGATTTTATGCGCATGCTTTTCCCGCATGAAAGCCAGCCCATCTGTGAAACACCCTCCGACACGTGAATCTGGAGGAGAGGACGCAACAGACGCAGTTCCTGAGCCTTGCCGGAGAAAGCTAACACATCTAAAACTACCTTGTTGGAAATATTTTCCAGATACAGTCTTCAGTCTTCAGTGTAGAGGCATAAGTCCGGGTTCTTCCACTTTCCAAGGGACCCTCGTGTCCTGTGACGCTTGAACTATATATTTTGTGTTCGAATCAACAGCCCGCCAAGTAGAACTCTCTCCCGGTTGAAGATTATCACGCTGGAGTGACCGGGCCATAGCGCAGGCTGAGAGGCAGAACTGTGCCTAACACCTCCAAAGTTTCTTTCTGTGTTTTAACTTTTGTGTTTTGATCTAGTTTCTTAGCTGCCCTTGTATATGTATATGCTCCTTACCCCTTCTGAAACTCCCGCTTTCACAGTTATTGGATTGCACCTCACTTAGCTCTTTGCCTGTCAGCCTCTGTCCCCACTTGCTATTCCTCTTTAAGCAAGTATATATGGTATTGCTGTAGAAAACATTACATTGTAGAATACTTAACAATCTTTGAGCTGCCTCCCCTGTAGCCTTCCACAGTGGGGCTAATCCTAAGATTGTCTCTACCCTATACCTGAGGGAATTAGACCTTTACTGGGATCAGCTTCGAGATAGAGTGGACGCAGCCAACGTGATAAATACATAACCCTTTGGTTCCTCCGAAAGCTATACTCCCTGTGGGTTTGTGCAAAATTCCTGGTAACTGCCCCAACACCTTTTTCTGTCCCTAAAAGACCCTATCCTCCACCGTGCCACAATGCAGCCCTGGACACCTTTGGAGTATCCCCAAGACCCCCTATTGTCTCTTAGGTTTGCTCCCTTTGACTCCCTTTATACATGGAGCTAGGCCTCTGTAACACTTGATGGAATTAGAACCTGCAGAGCCTCAAATGTTCCGGGAATCTGAACTCCCATCAGCCTCTGTCAGCATGGGCCAGTAATAATACCTGGCCATGCTGGCAGGGGCTGGGATAAGTATCAGGGTTCCTGAACATTGAGAGTCAGCAGGTCTCCCTACTCCCTGCTCCTATCGGAACCTTCTCTCTGCAGAGCTTGGCTGATTTTTTGGAAATCTCTCAGACTGTTGGTTGTGCTATAAAAAACCCAGATGGCCTACTCAGGTACCTTGGGCACATTACACTCGCCACATATGCCAAGACCCTATTATGGTGGTTTTGATTTTTCAGAAGGGCTGTAGCTGATGTATATTTATCATCGTGGATGGCCCCTGAAGATCCCCATAAACAGGTGGAATGGGTCAATGTTCCCGAGGAGTGGAAGCTTGACACCATCTGACTCACCGCTTCGGGGTCTGACGGCAGAGAGGTCTATATCACACTACTCCATCCGGGACTGACAAGGTCCGGCTTCTGCTTCCCTATCTACTTGCGAGAGACAGGGAGGCAGATTTGACTATGGCTCTCTGTCACACCACCTATGTGATACCATTTCTTACATTTACTAACTCTCGAAAGGGATCCTGTGAGAAAGGGGAAATCTCTGGTCATAGCTCTCACTCCAGGGGAAACCACAAACAGGGTAATCTCACAGGTGGTTCAGACCCCTCACTATAATGCCCAATCACATTTCTGTAAAATTTCTGAGGCTCTACGGCCAAGTTATATCGTGACTAATCAGAAAGATAATGTTACCTGTCTGGGAAGGTACAGCCACCTCCATCCTACTCCTGGATGGCCGCCAGCTTCAGACATGTGTGTAGCCCCTACTGCCACACAAATTGTCCAGTCTCCCACCCGCCCTCATTACAAATTCCACGGACCGCATCACCCCATAACCCACGTGAGCCACCACACCAAAGCGGTGGCTGGACCAAGTTGCACCCTCGGCCCCGCTGCGATCTACGCGCGGCTGGAAGTCTTCTTCGACCAGGCCAGGACGCTCCTACTGCCTGGTCTCCTGCCCGGTGGAATGCTCTACCTCCATCAGTCGCGGGTTCTGCGGGACCTTGGTGAGAGTTCCGCGTAGGCCGCACAAGGAGCTATTCAACCGAGGGCACACTGGAGAGGTTACGGCGAATTGCCCCCCACTGAAACATCGAAATTCAAAACTGAGGCTGCCATTCATCCCTGTTAATTCGGTCGGCCCACCCGTTGATTCTATCTGGGGCGCGCTCACTTTTCCCTCTTCTATTATTTAATTCTCCCTTTTAGCCAGGATTGGATTACCGCTTTTACCGCTTTATTGTGGTTTTATTGTTTAAAATTGTATATGATTGTTTGCTTGATTTTAAATGTGTTAATTTATGCCTGGATTTTAAAATGTTAATGCATGTTGTTGGAGCTGCTGTCAGAGAACAGCCATGTTAAAGTCGAGTCCTCGGTATGGGGAAAGAGGCGTCTACAAATTTGAAACACATAAATACAAATAAATAAAAATAAGCAGATAGATCCAACTCTGCCAAACAGCTAGTTCTCAAAGTTTCCTAGGAGATAAGAAGAGCCTCATTGCTGAGCCGAGAAAGTTTTGCTTGTTTTTTTTATCTGTGGAAAAATTTTGTGGGGCTAAAAATTGATACAATTATGATTGGTCTGGTCTCTGTTCTTTTGGCACTGCTGTCCCTAGATTTAGAAAAAACGAGGAGACTATCTCGCACCTAGGAGGGTGTTGAACCTAGGTGGACTGATACCCCAGAGAAGTAGTATACAAACCCACTGGTGGGCTTAAACTCATCCCTTGAGGGTGGAGGCACCTTTTTCCGTGACTTTTGTTTCCACGCTTTGGGGTATTAGGAATTGAAATGGCAGTGAGGAAATATGTCTGCCATCATTGATACCGGGATTCCAGGCCACAGCCCAGGCCCTTCCGTGGCTCCAAAGCGGAACTGCATTCCCTATAAGCTGATATGGTTTTGCAAAATCACCGTGGCTTTTAGATGTTCTTAGTGCTCAAACAAGGGGAACACATGTGTGCAATCTTCGTTGGGGGAAACAATGTTGCCTCGTACATAAATAATGGAGGGAATGTTACAATCTAATATTAATGGCTATTTACAGGACATTGCAGTGCATCCCTTGAGCTGCAGGTGAAGCCCAGACAGATCTTCTGGAAATCATGCCCTGGATTGGCTGCCAAACTTCTTGCCTGGTTGAGGGGACTGCTTTGTAACAATAACTACTAATTACACCTATTGTATTGGGGTTGTTTGTTTGTTGTTGCATCCAAATGTGCTTCCCCACTTGCTGCCTCTTGCAATGCATCATCCTCCTCAGACAACTGCATTAATGTCAGTTCCACCTGGAGCCCAAATGAATTAAGGTCGCCCCTGATTGCAGTAATAATATCCACCAGGCCAGCAGCCTCAAGCTCTCCTATACCCAATCGCTCCTCCACCACCTCCATATGCTCCTGGCCGTAGCACCTTACCCCTACTCCTCACAGTTTCGCAACACTGAACCTGGTTCAGTTAGTGTGCCCCTCAGGTTCCTTCCAGAAGACAATTAAAAGGGGGATTTTGTGAGCAACGCTGAAGAACTGGAAATTATGCTTTAAAAAAATACAATATAAGGATATCAATATAGTAGTATTACTTATATAGATCTCTCTCCCTCTGCTCTTAGGTTAGGGCTACATTCCTTAGCAAATTACCCAGACAAGGAGCCACTCAGTCTATAGGGCTAGTTTACTGTTAGATATTGGGAAGATAAACCTTTCCAATATGCAGAGATAGCCATAAAACAACCTTGAATGTCTAAACACTGCCCTGCCTTCCTGGCCTCTACAGGAACTTGATGACCTTACTGTTGTTACAAGTACCATAAACAAGGTGATAGCCGAGCAGCCAGGATGCAATAGATAACTGTTCTCACATTCACTTGGTTTAGAACAAGGCCAGTTGGGAACTTGTACCAAATGTTTGACGGGATAATTTGTTGCAACCCTAAATCTTTGCAATGTATGTGACTCTGCTTTGATGTACCCTAAAGAGACCCTTTAAAACCACGGACCTTTCGCCAGTTCGGGGCAGCTCTCATTTTAGGTGGGACCTGTGCTGGCTTAGAAATAAACTCTGCTTTTATTCTGAGCAAGACTTTTGTCTGTGATTGGGAACCTTTGCCTCTCTTTCTTCCCTCTGGCTTGAGGGGAGAAGAGTTCCCTTGCCCCTTGGCCTAGGTGGCTGTAACGGAAACTCTAGATAGAGAGGCAGCTCTATTATAATAATAATAATAATAATTCTAATCTGAATCTTGCCCACAAAATCACCTTAATAAACCTATACCAAAAGAAGAAGAGTTTGGAAGTATTCGCCACTTTTCTCAACTGTAAGGAGTCTCAAAGATGCTTACAAATTCCTTCCCTTCCTTTCCCCACAACAGACACTTTGTGAAGTTGGTGAGACTGAGTGAGTTCTGAGAGAACTGTGACTAGTCCAAAGTCACCCAGCAGGCTGCATGTGTAGCAGAGGGGAATCAAACCAGGTCTCCAGACTAGAGTCTGTCACTCTTAACCACTACTATACCATACTGGCTCTCCAAATCAGAAATTTATTAGTACAGTGGAAAGGGGGTAAAAATCAAGTCTATTAATAGAAAATCAGACAAGTAACTGTGGCAAGAAAGAATCCCCCAGGTAACTGCGCAGAGCTACTTATACAAAACCATTAAAGACGAATTCTTCCCTTCCTCCTGTATTCTCAGGTCTTCAGAGAGCTACAGCTGGTGAACAGAGATACATGTGGGTAGGCAAGCTATTAAAATATTATAGCACCTTTAACAGACTTAAATACAAGATGGGAAGTACTTTACACGAGCCACATAGGAAATCTTTATATAACTGATTCCATAAAGACACTACCCTCACCAAGAGGAACTTCTTTTATGTAGAAGGTTATTACCGATTCTGGAAATGGTACCAAATTGTAGGTGACATTTGTAAGAAGTCTGAGTACATGATACTCATACAGGAGGTTCATTTTAGGCTATCATGATCAGAATAGGTTAATAACCACTTCCTCTAGATCATACTTTGTAAAGATTTTCCTGCATTTACTGTGGCATAGAATTCTGCCAGCTAGACCTTTTGTAATCAAGTGCATAAAGTGATATGGTAAGATGTACCACCTGCTGTAGTCAGAAAGTAAGTTGACTCCCACTCAGATAAATGATATCTAGAGACACCTATTTTGGGTCAAGCAGTTCAGTTTACATGAGTTACAAGCCTTATAAAGGACAACTAGTTTTATGAAGTGAAATAACTGCTCGTTGTCTTAATTCACACTGAGTGAAATAGTGTCAAGCTTGCTAGTGATCTCATTTCAGTCACAGAACCAGCACTGTGTTGAATATTCAGGACTGGTTCAAATACCTGTTTTGCTGCAAACCTTGCTAAATGACCTGAGGTCAGTAGTTATTTTAGCCTAAACTCCTTTACGGGGATATTGTGAAGATAAAATAAGGAAGGAAGAACCTTGTACTTAGCTCTGAATTTCTTGGAAGAATCCTGGACAAAAATGGAATGGACAGATAGGCTGATGACGCATGGGACACTTACCCTGAGCCTCTTCTCTGCACCGTGGGCTCATAGTGGGCTCTCCCCATGTGTTTGCTTACATGCGAGGAGGCAGCCCAGAGCCTGCAGCGCACTTTGTTTGCCCAGCCCCTGGTTCAATTCTCCACATTTGAATTGTGCGTAGGAAGCAAAAGGGGGGGAGCATGGACCCAAAGCCTTGAGTTCAACGAACAAACGAAACCCCCAAATTGGGAAGACCGTCTGGCACGAAACTCTTTCCCTTTGTGAGGAATGAATGAAAACTGGGAAAGATCAGTCCAAGCCAAGGAGGACTGCGGGCATCTGGAGGTCTGAGCACTGGAGTTGGCAAAACCCAGCTTGGGAAAAAGTTTTGGCACATTGAGAGGGGTAGACTGAGAAAGCACTTCGTTTCTCAAATAGCTCTCGCTGTTGGGCAAAGCATAACCGGAGAGTTTGCTGACATTTATTTTAATGGTCCTTTGTTGTCCTTCCTCTTTCAGCGCACCAACAAACCAACGTGCTTTCCAGAACAGAAGTTCGCCAGTCGAGAGAGAGAAGCTTGCACAGTTGTTAGTGTCCTCTCTGTGGTTAGTATATCGAGAGATTGAATCAAGGGCAATTCAGCATTTCAGTCTTTTGGAAATTCTGAATATCCACTGCCTAGGAAGTGATAGCACAGGTCCCTTAGCACATGTACACAATACTACACAATATGCCTAAGGAAACAGCCTTCTCCCCAGAAAAAGCTCATCTTGTACTGAAAGTCCAGTCCTGCTCACCCTTCATTCAACAAGATCAGCAGTCAGCAAAGATGGGAACAGCAAAAGAGCAGGAAAGGCTCTGGGGTAAGATCAGCGCAGTGGTTGGACAGGCTGGTCCTCCAGACCATATCCTGTTCTTTCATTGCTCCAGTCACTAGGCTGAACTTATGCCCACAGCTTCTTTACTTCCAAAGGCAAGCTAAGTAATGAAAAGGAGTGTAATAAGAGAAGCTGTAGCACTGTGCAGCAGGGAGGAAGGTGGGAGAAAGGAATGAGTTCAGGTTTGTCATTCCACTCTTCATCTACTGCCACCAAACCTGAAGAATGCTCCCTATTCATGAATGAAGGTGCTTCTGTCAAGTAGATTGGACTCCATTACATCACCTTTTAACCTCTGCCGAAGTTTAGTTTTTCCTCAGCTTCAGAACAGGATCTTTTTCAAATTACTTAATCCATTTAGCTTTTAGAATTTTAAGAGAATCCATTCTAGCTAATAAAACTACCTCAAAGATTTTTTGTGTTGCAATATATTCCACTAGTTTTGCTAATTTATTAGGGGAATAAACACTGATATTTCAGTTTTCCCACCTTTAGCAAAAATAAAACAAGATGCCTATGACTCCACTTCCTGCACAACATACCAGTATTGTTTTACAAGTTCAGCCATTTTCTTGGCAACAGATGTGCAATATTTTCTAACTTATGTATAAGCAATACATTTGCGTCTCCCATAATACAACACGTTATATAGACATGGTCTTTAGCATGAAATATCTTAATTCTTCCTATTTATGGTAAAGACACAAAGTAATTCACAGTATGTAAAACAAAATATATATCCTTGGTTTTAAATTTAAGATCTTTCAGTATGCTCATAAACTATAAATTTGTGCTATCAGTATAATTATCACAGTCACAATAGATGATGGAATCTTCTGATGGATATAAATTGGCAAAGTTCTTACTTCCTTTTTCTTTCTTTCTTCCTCTTTTCTCTTTTTCTCCTCTCTGATTTGAGCCAAGCGTTGCTTCTTGCGCTCCAATTCCGCCTTCAGTTCACTTTTATCAGACATGATTAAAATCCTGCCAAGAAAATCATATGCAGAATTAAATACAAAGAAACAAAATGTATTTGTGATGCTATCCTACTATTCCTTCCTTCCTTCCTCCCTCCCTCCCTCTTATAGGTCGCTCTTGCCCAGATTAGCTAAGCGCAGCTCACAACAAACAGATAAAATAAGAAGATCAATATTCTAGCACTATTAATGTCAACTGATGGGGAATGAAACACCATCAAAAATTCAAGCTATAACAGTAATCCCTCATAAAACCAGAATGGTTCATACCACACACTGAAAGGGAAGGGGATGGGAAAGAAAAACAGGGAAAGGAGAAGAAAAGGGGAAAACAGCTGGTTGGACACCTCAGCCATAGGCCTGGTGGAACAGCTCAGTGCAGGTCCTGTGAAATTGTACTTCGTTCTGCAGTGTTCGGATCTCACTTGACAAAGCATTCTGCCAGGCCAGGGCCAGAGCTGAAAAAAGCTCTGGCCCTGGTTAAAGACAGCTGGGCAGTTTTCAGGCCAGGAACATCATGATTACTTAGCATAAGCAATTGTACCAAAACATGGAAAAAACCCTAAAGCAAGGCATGCTAACTCATGGAGACAACCTTCTCACTAGCGTCACAGTTTTGCACAAAATATCAGTCCTCCTTTCTGCATTACTATGTGCACTAGTCAACAAAAAAATATTTTTAATGAAATGTTCATCTGTAATTTACTGTTCAGTTTTGATGCACAGAAGCAGCTGATGCTGGCAGAACTCCTAAAATATTTTTTGGGAGAGAAGAACAGTTTCTAAATCAGCTCAAAAATGCCTTCTAAGAGGTCCTGTAAAAGGCCTTGAGTGCATGCAGGTTAAAACTAAAATAAAATATTATTTCAAAATCAAGGGGGGGGGGGGTGGCATTGAAGTTCCCAACTACAAAGTGATGAATTTATCAAGATGATGTTCGGACAGGCTAATTCAAAAGCAAAACCACAATACTGACACTCTTCTACTAATTATATAACCAAGAGTGAAAAAAACTATATGAAAATGCCAGCAGATTGTTCTTCTGCAGTTATATCCTTTGAACATCTGCACACAGAGCTTTATCATACACGATGTGACGTTGCAAGAAATAGGCAAGATGTCTAGCATTCCAGATTCAATTATTTCCTAAAGGGAAAAGTGTGTGCTCAAGCACACCTGAAATTAATTTATTGATCAGCAAACTTTTTAGCCTCGACTCTAGAATTACAGGATGGGATGGGGGAAGGGTTGTGGTTACTGGTTAGAGTGAATAATTCAGTCTGTTGAACTTTGCAACTTTAAATAGCTTTCAGGCCAAACCCTAATCAGCCCTGATTCAGAGTAAGGCTATAATCCAGAACACTCTATAGTAGTGATCCCAAAGGTGATGATGGATGAAGGGTTTCCTGGCACTCACTAACTTCTTCCATAAAGCAAAGAGCTGGTTCTGGCTTTCCTTCATCTGAGCACAATAGGAAGGTTCAGAAGAACCAGATGGCATCATTTTGGGGTCTGTCTGTAAAATGCATTCAAAAACAGCTGCCTCCACAATAGAAGGCCATTTGTCACGGAACCTCCCAAACTTTGTGACTGGTTCTAGCCTCTGTGGCAGCCATTTTTGATAGTATCTGCTACCTGTTTTCAAAGTTTTGAAAGGATCTGCAATTTCAACAAGGCTGGGGACCCTTGCTTTAGGATATTGATAATATCGTTAACTCACTGAATCTTATTTCTGAGTAATCATGCTAAGAATTGCAATCTTGGAGAAGTATAGAACGGTCAGAACAGGATCTGTGTTCGAATTCCCATTCTGCCACAGAAGCTTACTGGGCAACCTTGAGCCAACCGCATGCATTCAGCCTAATCCCCTCCACAAAGTTGTTGTGATGATAAAATGGACTAAGGGAGAACAGTGAAAGCTACTTACAATTCCCACTGAGCAGAAAGGCAAAGTATAAATAAGGTAAATATATAAATGACCAGAACTATTTTCTTTGTTTTCCATCCTGGAAAACAAAAAAACCACAACAGCCTGATCTTCATAGCCTGCTTCTATGCACGTTTATTCAGAAATGTGTTTAAACTTGGGTGACAAGAGTGGCTAGATTGGAGAGTTTGCAGCCTTGCAAGTCTATCCTATGATCGTGGAAAGTGCTATCAAGTCACAACAGATTTACAGCAACCCCATTAGGTTTTCACGACAGGAGACAGAGTTTTTTTGCTACTGCTTGCCTCTGCATAGCAACCCTGGACATCCTTGGTGGCTTCCGATCACAGTCCTAATCCGTGCCAGCCCTGCTTAGCTTCCAAGATCCTGGCCCATCCTGATCTATCCAGCACAGAACTTAAAAGAAGCTTCAAGTAGGATTCAGGAAAGACAGCAAACCAGTTCCAGAGGTGGGATCCAGCAGGTTCTCACAGGTTCCCGAGAGTAGGTTACTAATTATTTGTGTGTGCCGAGAGGGGGTTACTAATTGGTGATTTTGCCACGTGATTTTTGCCTTAGTTACACCCCTCCGCTCCTCAGCAGTAGCGTGCAGAACTTGAAGCAGTCTAGCAGGAGGTGCACCGGCATGCGTGACAGCCTGCGCCTGCATGCATTCGTTTTCCACCCAAGGACCGGCGCAGCGGCTGCGTCCTTGCCACAGACCAGCCCAGCAATGCCCTGCCCCCGGAATGCCCGGCCATGTCCCCGTTGTGCCCCACCCAGCCCCATTGGCGCTATGCCACTGTTTGAGTCCCACCACCATGGGAACCTGTTACAAAAATTTTTGGATCCCACCACTGACCAGTTCCCTAAATCATTGAACACAAAAGCCCCAGAATGCCTTCCCCTAGAAAAACATGCATGCATGTGGGTTGGTCCTAACAAAAAAGCGCAACATGGCTTCTGTTTTTTTAATGTTTACTGGCTACCTGCAGCCTCTTAATCCAGAGCTGGACACGCCTAAACTTTTAATAGGGCTGGGTTTAGGCACGCTGAGTTATGCATAAATTCAGGGGGTTTGGAAGGAAAGAGAAAAACTGAGGGTTTTTTAAAAAAATGGGGGCCGCCTAAAGGTTAGACCTGCACGGACTGCCGGAAAATGCCACGCGCGAGGCACACTCAGTTTCCGGGCGCGGCCCCCAGCATGAACAACCCCCCCACCCACAAGCTAACGCCCTTCCTCCCCAACGGACATGGACGGTGGTGACAGTTACTCCATCAGCATCCCCCTATTGCCACCTCAGCGGCTCTTTCGCGGCTGGGAAAACAGCAAAGCTCACCCTGTCGGAAGTCTCAAAGGCCGCAATAAAGCTGAGCCGGGACCCGCCTACGGTCAGGCCGCCGCCCCGGTACTTTGTTCCGGCTCCGTGACAAAGCAGGCGCCTCGGAAGACGGAGCCCTATAGCAAAGCCCACAGGAGGCAGCTGTGCGTCACCTGACAGGACACGCATGCGTAAAAAACAACAACCACAAGCGGCAGCCGCAAAAGAGACCGGTCAGTCTTCTGTATCGGCCGAGTGACGTTTGGAACAAAGCGCATGCGCACAGCACGAGCCCTGTTTTTGTCTCCGCCAACTCGTGTCGGTTCTCTGAATGGATATCGAATGTATGGAATAGAAACATGGAGCAACAAAACAAAACGAGGGACCGCGTTGTTATATCGATCAAAGCCTCTCTGAGTTCGCTACTGAGTTCGCTAAGGGACACAAACTACAATTCCCAGCATGCCTTGCGTCAAGAGAAAGCACCTTCCCCACTTTCGCTATCAACGAAACTTCAGTTTCTGGGGGAAGGTGCCCGCTATGAGGGACGGACTTGAGCGGTGCAGATTGGGAAATGTAGTCGTGCTTCTGTTGAGGGCATGGGTAGAAGAGAAGGATTGGGATGGTGGAGAGTTGCCCCCTGCTCCCCAAGTTCAAAGACTGTTGGAAGTAGATTTCTTGATAATTTTACTGCTGGTAGGACTTTCTGCTTGCTTTTCCTCAGTATATACTCACCTTTTTCTGCGGAGTGCTAGAAACCTGGTTAACAAGAAGACACAGCTGCTGCGACCAAAATATTTGATTTCTCTTATATTTGTTTTGGCCCTGAAATCTATCAGCTACCCTGTTCTCGACATCGCCTTTGGTTGGAAGCAGTTTTCAACTGGGCCTACTCCTGAGCAAGTGTGTGTAGGGCTGCAGCTTCCATTGTATTTAAATTCAGGAGAAGAAAAGTCGCAAAAGTTAAAGAATTAATAAAGCTGGGGGGGAAATACAGTAAGGATAATCAACAATATGAGGGCATTTGAGGGTATTTAAAATAGATTGTAATAGAATTAAAATGAGAGTAAAGGCCTGAAGCTGTATTTTTCTGCTTCAGCGACTTCTAACAGAAGCTGAATGTTAAAACTGCAATCCTGTACGTATGTACTTTGTGGAGAACTGAATGGAGACAGGACCTTTCCTCACTTTTCCCTCTACCACTGTCGCTGTGCGCTATTCACTGTGCGCGTCATTTCTGGCGCGCGCCCTGGCTTCCCCACGACCCCGCGCTCTGCATGGGGTCGTCAAAAGGCTCCGTTTTCTCCAGCACCAGGAATGATGCGCGTTGAGGGGGCGCGACAGCGGCAGCGTCGGGGTGGCTGCGTTGTTGCCGCCCCTGTAGTGGGGAGTGCCCCGGGACCCCGCGCTACTTGGCCCGAGTAGTGCGCAGCAGAAGGTAAGTGGGGAAAGGCCCTCAAAGCGGTTGACAACCAAAAAATTAAACCCAATAGCGAATGAAAAGGATGGGAGGGAGCTTCTAATTGCACAGCAGGCCCTCTTTTTGAATCAGGAAACCTTCCTGTCTGCTCTAGCCTACAATCTTTAAACCATGTCCAAACCTTAAATGCCTACGATACTGCACCTGTACCTGATACTCTGTGTGTATGCTAAAAGCTGACAGCCATCTTCCCACAGTCCCCTTCCCAACAACCAGTTCATCCAAAGAAGGAGCTGTGTGCAGAAATTAAGTTTGAACAAACATATTCCATCACAAACTGTGGAGAGCCAGCATGGCGTAGTTGTCAAGAGTAGTTGGACTCTAATCTGGAAAACTAGATCAGACAGGAGTGCACCACCCTGTCTCATACAAAGTGGCCCTTTTACAGCAGAAATGGCAAAGAAATAGCAAATGTGAGGAAGTTCTGTTGATTTCTCCTAACCACGTGCAAGTATTATTTAGAAAAATGATATGCCAGTTCTCAAACTAGCTCACAAAGTAAAACCTAATAACATCAGAAAACAACACAGAATTATTAAAATTAACAAATCATGGAAACCCAGTTAGAAAATAAAAGGCTTCCCAACACTTCTCATGTACTACATGTTTTTCTTTGTGAAAAAGAAATTATCACATTTTTAAAAAATCATCACATTTTTATTTTATGTCCCTTCATTCTCACTAGGGAAAGATTTATGAAGTGACTCTGTGTCAGCACAGCTTTATTTATTTATTTATTATTTCATTTTTATACCGCCCTCCCCCGAAGCTTCTCAGCTTGGAGAACAAATAGGTACATATCAAGAAGACTGAGTGAATAGCTGACCACCATTTGCTATGTGAGGAGGCAGTCCAGCCCACATTGCTTAAAAGCAGGTTGACAGCAGAACTTATCAAGGCATTCTCAGGGTGACTGTCTACTGCTGGTTGAGGTGGTGCAACATGACACCATAATATCAGTGTCAGTTGTACAGATATCTTTAACTGCTTTCTGTCACTCACTCTCTGTCACAGACTTCAGAAGCTTTAATAGCAATGCTCACATAAAGGAATGCAATTCCAATCACTGGTTGAATCATGATATTCAGTTTATTAATTTAAAAATTTGGGTAGGACATTCAACTGAACTATACTAATTAAGTACAGAAATAAAAGAAGAGAATGGGGGGATCTCTATATTACAAGGAACCTTGGAAGGGAGTTACAGGGAGTGTTATGAACTCTGTTATGACCTGCAGTCTGGTCACCCGATATAGTACATGGAGATTAGGCTTTTGACCATTTACGAGTCCCTGGATGAATGAAGAGAGGCAGAAAGCAAATTAATGCAACAGGATTGCCCATTGGGGTTGGGAATTACACGTGTTCCTCACCTTGGTGAGCTCACTGTCTATGCCAGGGGTAGGGAACCTTTAACACTCAAAGAGCCATTTGGACCCATTTTCCACGGGAAAAGAAAACACTTGGAGCCGCAAATAATTTTTGACATTTAAAATAAAGATAACACTATATATATTGGGTTTTTTTTACGTTTTACTCCGCTCATTCTGAGAAGCGCATGGATGCGTCCACCCTGCTGCCTGCAGGGCGGGCAAGGATGGGGCCAGCGGCTCGACCTCGCCGACCACTGGGAAAGTGCTTGCCCTGCTCAAATGAGGCGGGCGAGAGGGGAAGCCCGTGGCGTACCCGGCCGCGGACCATTGGTGCGCCTGCCCTGCTGCCTGCAGGGTGGGTAAGGATGAAACCGGTGGCTCGGCGTCACCGGCCGCCGGGAAAGCGCCCACCCCGCTCCAATGGGGCGGGCGAGAGGGGAAGCCCGCGGTGCAGCCCAGCCGATCGCGGGCAGTTGGTGCACCCGCCCTGCTGCCTGCAGGGCGGGCAAGGATGGGGCCGGCGGCTCGCCTCGTGGAGCCGCAGTGCAAGGGCAGAAGAGCCGCATGCTGCTCTCGAGCCGCAGGTTCCCTACCCCTGGTCTATGCAAAGCAGAGGTTTGGGGTTTTCCCAACACTCCCTGGTTGTAGCCTGCTTATTTACTCTTACACCAGACAAGATAAGAGATCTATAAGTGTATCTTCTCAATTTAAAAAATCAAAACAAAATTGCAACTTCTTGTGGCTCCAGTTTTGATCAGGGCTACACTGGGCATGGAGAGGTGATGTTTCAACTCCTGTATAGTTTCACCAGTTGAAACTCTTCCCCCAAACAATATTGTTGGCTAAAGACATCAGTATGTCCCAGCTGGGATCACAGATTGATGCCAGTTATGTGAGACCCATCACCTCTGTATGAGGTGTCAAGCTTCTGCAACTTGTGTGACTATTGAAGCCCTTTTTTGAGCTTTTGAGCTACACTGTAGCAAACGCATGTCCTTCCCTTTACAAGGGCCGTATGATCTCTGATCACTGCATCCTTCAAGGTGAAGGTCGTCCCCTGTGCAAGTACTGGGTCATTACTGACCTGTGAGGTAATGTCAGTCATGGCATTCAAATAATTTAACAACTGGTTCCGGTGGTGGGATTCAAATAATATAAAAACTGGTTGTTTGCAAGCACCATTTTCACAACTGGTTCTGCTGAAGTAGTGTGAACCTGTTGAATCCCACCACTGGGTAATGTCACATCACAACTTGTACTAGGCAGATTATATTTATAGGGTAGTTTGCCATTGCCCTCCACAGTCATCTACTCTTTACCCCCAGCAAGCTGGGTATCTTAACAAAAGCTTGTAAATAGCCAGAATCTTCTTCACCTATGACCAAAGGAAGGATTGCCACAAGATGGTTCGTTTTTGTAGCTATAAAAGTACTGGGTCTCTTAAGCCTATGGTGAGGTCAAGAGAGTATCCATCTTGAAGGAATTTTCCAGCCATAGCTAGTTTGTCGCCTTTGAAGGATGTGTTCCCAAGCAAGCTTAATTGGATCATGCATCATAGCTGAGAATCTCTGTTGAGAGCGGACCATTTGGTCATTCCCTGGAACATTCTGTGAAGACTGCCCCATGATTGGTTGTTAGGGGTCAGCAGGTAATGGTCAGCCTTTTCCATAAAAGTATCATATTGCAAAGAATTGTCTTGTCCCTTTGTTTTTAAATTTCTTTCTAATGTTTTGTAATAAAGCTCTATTTTGCTTATAATTGGCGTGAGTTTCCTGATCAAATCCAGAAGTACTTGCGCTACTCTAAAGTGGTTGGCCTGTCGTGACAGGTGTGCCATGTACAACTAGCATGAACGTTCTTGGCAAGGCAAGTTGGGAATTTTTTGTGGACATTTCCAAGATGGTCTTAAGAGTTTCTTTAGGGAATAATATCAGTTGTGCACAAGCATTCGTAAAATAGTAATTAGGAACAAAACAGGTCTAAACTGTTCCAATTTTGTTTCTGCTAGTCTCTCAAAAAAGGATTTCAAATATATACCGTATATACTCGTGTATAAGTTGACCCGCTTATAAGTTGAGGCACCTAATTTTACAACAAAAAACTGGGAAAACTTATTGACTCGAGTATAAGTTTAGGGTGGGAAATGCAGCAGCTACTGGTAAATTAAAAAAATAAACATAGATATGGTTGGGCGCTATTTGGGGATCTCTGCCACTCACCAATCCCAAGGTCTCTGCCACCGACCTCTCCATCCCACAGCTTGTCCAGCTCACCCAGGTTGACTGACTGTTACCTGTCGAGAGCCAGGGGCTGGCTGCCGCTGAGAAAAAGGCAGAGGCAGAGAAAGTGGCTGAAAGGGGGGAGGCAGAAAAGAAGACGGGAGAGGAGGAACGCCACACAAGAATTAAGTGGGACCCTCACTTGCATATAAGTCGAGGGGGGCTTTTTCAGCACAAAAAAATGTGCTGAAAAAGTTGACTCATATGTGAGTATATAAGGTAGTTAATATCTAGTTTAAAATAATAAATCTAGTTAAATAAGCATTCCTATGCATGTTTTTTGGCCAAAAGGTTCACTATGTTCAATGGAAGTGAATAATAAGTGTGCCTTGGGTTGCATCCTATCAGTGTAATCCTAAACAGTGTTGCTCTCCTCTAAGACCATTCATATCAATGGATATATACCTGGATGTTACTCTCTTTAGGATTGCAGTGTATATCAATGATCCAGGCTAGCCTAATTTCATCAGATCTCAGAAGCTAAGCAGGGTCGACCCTCAGCAAGTATTAGAATGGGATGTCTCCAAGGAATACCGTGTTTTCCTGAAAATAAGACAAGATCTTATATTAATTTTTGCTCCAAAAGATGCGTTAGGGCTTATTTTCAAGGGATGTCTTATTTTTTTTTCCATGATTTTGCGCCCCCCACGTGACCAGATCAGCTGCGCCGGGAAATCTGTAACAAGGGCTCATTTTTGGAGTAGAGCTTATATTTCAAGCATCCTCCAAAAATCCCAAAAAATCATGCTAGGGTCTTATTTTCGGGATAGGTCTTATTTTTGGGGAAACAGGGTACCAAAATCATGATGTGGAAGCAGGCAATGGCAAACCACCTCTTGCTTTGAAAACCCCACCAGGGATTGCCATGAGTCACATGTGACTTGATGGCAAAAAAACACCAACAAAAAACTAGGGAATCCCATTACACAAAGTATGCTTTACTTCTCAGTAAATGCGCTTAGTATTGGACTCAGTGGCAGCAGAGAGTAGCAGTGGTGTAGTGGGTAAGAGCTGGTGCACTCTAATCTGGAGAACTGGGCTTGATTCCCTGCTCTCCACTTGAGCTGTGGAGGCTTATCTGGGGAACTGGATTAGCCAATGCACTCCAGCACATGCCAACTGGGTGACCTTGGGCTAGTTACAGCTCTTCAGAGCTCTCTCAGCCCCACCCATTTCACAGGGTGTTTGTTTTGGGGGTGGGGTGGGGAGGGAAAGGAGATTGTAAACTCCTTTGAGTCTCCTTACAGGAGAGAAAAGGGGATATAAATCCAAACTCCTCCTCTTTCTCCTATAATCCTAACGGCACGTTCTTGGGAGTAAGCTCCATTGAATAACATGGGAGTGGACCTGCCCTCACATCCCATTAGACTCTTCCCCAAAAAATCATATCACACAGATGGAGCAATCCTAGGCATGGCTACTCAGAAGTAAGTCCCATGTTATTCAATGGAGTTTAATCCCGTTCTTGTGAAAGTGTCCTCAGGTCTGCAGCTATAGTTTGTATCAGAGCAATTCCTAGCCGCCAGCTGCCGCCTTCCTGGAAGGTGCACAAAGGAGGTTTTGCTGCCTGCCTGCAAAGTCGACAGATCTGTTGTTACTTACATGTCCTTTCAAGTCAGGATAAATTCCGCATACCTTTTTGGTGAACTGTTGTATCTTTCTCCAGATTCTAATAGTGTGAGTGGCTGTCATTGTATTTCAGGAATCCACTGAAGTGCATTAACTGGCAGGCAAGCCTCCTCTTATCAGGCAGACACTGTTCTTTCCCATTATTGTTCCAGCCCCTGCTTTTCCCTTTATATTTGTTACACGGTTAATACTTTTTTTGTCTATTATTCCCTTTGCTCAATGTGCATTTCCTCCTTCAGTGTCAAAATAAGGTGATTGTGAATTATGAGTCCCTCCTGAGAAGAGTACTCCTGCAATCTCGTCACCTTTGCCATGAAAAACATACACTCATGAATGGGTGAGCACTTAAGAGCAGTGCACTGCTGCACATTACAGAAAATAGGCCCCCCGGTTCAAAAATACAAGACAAGTTCCCTTTTCCTTGGTTTGGTCTCGGTACAGTACTCTCATTTTCTCCCTATTATGTGGTTAGGAGTAGAGAAAATGAAAGCTTCTTTAAAAGCCCCCACATTTCTGCTGTTGCAACGGCTTCTAAGAGCAAATTGAAAACACCCCAAAAGGAACTATTTTAAGCCATATGGTTGACAAAGTGTATATTATTTTCTGTACACCTCCCATTAGTTCATATTTGTGGTGTGCACTCTGATTGGAGGGGAGGGGGGAGAAACATGTCAAATTTTACAGTAGATTTTTTTTTAAAAAAACACCACTTTCTATTTGCCCAAGAAGTGATGTAAGAATCCCTCTTCCTGTTAAGAAAAATAAATGGCTGCGAACTTTCTGCTGGAAATATCCCACAAGCAACAGTATGTAGGAATCAACTTAATTTGTTATATGTTACAAGTTTGTATTTTGATGCGATTTAGATGTGATTTTATACTTTTTATGCTGTTTATGCCAAATAAAGGCTAGATGAATGAATGTTAAGAAAAATCACAAGAAGTTTTGCAGAGGATGAACTGCTAGCAAGTGCCCCCTCATCTGAGTAAGAAATCCTTTTGAAATCTTGCATGAAAACCTGTACCAATAAATACAGAGAGTATTAGAAATCTGAATTAAACATTTTAAAATGCAAAGTTTTATGCTGAAAAAAGACTGTCCTTCCGTCTTCGACTATCTGTTTTCATTGTAGATATGAAAGTAAATTATATTTGTCCTACAACATTTAAACCTTGCTTCTCCCACTCCCAGTCTGTCGGGACAATTAGCAAGCAGAATAGCCACACAATTATCAAGTTCTCCTAAGCATTCTCTGCTTATGTCCTGGAGAGCCTTCAGAATTCTCAACGGGCAGTTTATTAGAGGCCCCAGATAAAACCCTTGCCAATGTAGGTGTGAAGAAAATGGTTAACTTGGCCTAAGAGCAGCCATCTTTGAAAGGTTTTTGCCTCTCAAAAAATAAAATGTTGTTTTCTGGCTTCTTCTAGCCTTCTCAAACTATAGCTGATTGAGTTCGTTAGCTGAAAGTCAGCAAGGCCCAGCTGCAACTGTTGATCTAACAGCCACATTCCACCGGCCCTTTGAAACCATCTCTACCTGATAACTGTAATGAGATAACAGTAACGATGGCTGCTAATTGGCAACATAATACGATTGGTTTGTATATGTCATCTGACCCCAAAATCCCTCCTATAATTGTTGTCCAATATTCATACTAACAACTTTTTTCTCCCCCTGCTTTTGATATGTGATGATGCCATCATGCTAGCCTGCTTGCACCAGGTAGGCTGGCCATGGGTGGAGGGAAGATGTCTGGAGCAAAGCTGTGCTCACTGGGAAATCTCCCCCACTCTGCCCACAAAGCAATTTAAAAGTTGTGCTGGAAATGGTGTCACTTGCTATGGAGAGAATGGAAAGTGAAAGTGGGGCTCAAAACACATTCATGCATGAAATCTTGCTTCAGTGGACATGCACCCCCATCGTACACCAGACCCCCTTACGCACAGTCGTCCCAGGATCCAATAATCCGATAATGAAAAAGCACATATGAGATAATGTAGGAGATTCAAGCCTTTACTGCATACTGGTGGTTCAAGGTTTAAAGAAAAGAGCTAGTAAATATGTGCAGAACAGTTAGTATTCCCTTGCTGGCAATTTTTTTTATCCAGTAAATGCTTTTTAACCATAGGTGCCATCTCCACAGGTCACCATGGCTCTTAGTGTTCAATTTCCTGTGGAGTCAATCGGTCCCATCTGTCAGTCTGATGGAAGATGTGCAGCCTTTTTTTGCAACAGGGGAAAAAATGTGTATTGTCGTGGTTTTTTGAGGGGAAAATCATTCCAGCTCAAATGTTGATATCAAAGTTCCAGTGGCAACAGACACCAGCTCCTTTGAGCGTAAGGACTTCCGGCTACAGCAGGCAACGCCTCTGTGCATGCATTCAGTTGTGCGTCTAGGTTTATTGTTCCTTTGTAAAGGCCCTTGAAAATATTGTTGTGATCCTTATTATATAAATCTAAATTGGGCACATGCAAATGTGTGTGTGTAGGGCTGGTTCCAGGTTTGCTTGAGCCCTGGACGATAGAGTACAACCAGGCTACCTCTCCCCTATGATGCAACCCTTTTTGCCTCTAACCATACCCCTTCCATTTGCCCCCTCCCCTTTGGCTCTACCTTTTCTTCTTCAACCACTCACTTTTCCATTTCAATTTGCTTACTTTGGTACAGAGGTGGTACAAAATTTTGCTTTCTTAGTTATTTGTATTGGTGATGGTAGGGGAAAGTGCCATAAAGTTTTCAAGGCAAGAGAAATTTGTAGATGCTTTGCCATTGTCTGCCTCCATGTGGGCTGAGAGAATTCTGAGAGAACTGTGACTGACCCAAGGTCACTCAGCAGACTTCATGGGGAGGAGTGGGGAATCGAACCCAGTTCTCAAGATTAGTGTCTACCGCTGTTATGCCACCCTGGCTTTCTGGTTATTTTTATTACTTTGTTATTTTTATTGCTTTGTATAAAACCAGACACAAGAAAATATGCCTTCCATGTTTTTATTTGGAGTACTATTTAGTACATTGCTACAATTTGGGTAAAATCAATACAAATATTATTCTGCAGGAGCCTCGGTCCAAGGGTTTACAGAAAAAATTCTCCATTCTCATCTCTGTCAATGAGGAGTCATTCCACATCTCTCCAAAATGCCTTGAACCTGAAAGGAGAATGGAACTCAATTTTATCACTCATCATTGGATCAAAGGAAACCATACCTAAGACAAGAAAAAACTTATTTTTAATATTGAGAACATGTGTGGTGCTGTAATTTAAACCTTCAAAAATATCAGAGTCCAACTTTTTACTTGTTGGTTTTATACATTTAAGCTTGTACATACTACCAAAAGGAGATGAAGGGTTTGGGGTTTTTTTAGAATCCATATTCCTGGTGGCAGCTACCATACAGGGAAGAATTAAGGAAACAAATATTGGTTGGCTTGGCACCTATTATATATTTATTTATAAAGAAAAAAGAGTGGACATCGCATTTGCTGGCCGCAGGTGGAATGGTCATCGCAGTGCTGATTTTATTAAAAAAAAATCTTTTTCATGTCCCTGATTTGCTATTAACAATTAGGTTTCCCCCCATAATTTAAGTAGCTCACCCGATAGTGAAACTGAATAATTGCCTTCACTGAGAGTTTTCAATAACCAGGGGGCTAGGGAGAAGAGGAAGTCAGTGGGATGGACAGAAGTCTGTCCTGCCCTGACAGGTAAAATAGCCAACCAGCTGTTTCACACTTGAGGTGCACCATCCAATCACCTTTCAAAGGGGTGAAGAAAAAAACATGGGATTGGGCAGTTTAAGGCCACCTGAGGGAGAATGCAGACAGAGGAACAAGGGGGCAGACAATTTCATGCGTAGGTCTGCTAGTAGAGTGGTTTAACTCAGCCTCTTGGAGAGGACAGAGTTGTGAGGCCTGTCTCTGGCAATAAGCAGACCAGTAGCTTTAGAGAGAAATCACCACATAGTCTGCACATAAATAAACTTTCTTTGTCATTTTATTAAACCTCCTGCTTGAGGAATCTCTGTATTCTTCAGACTCGAGACAAATCTACCTCACAGCACTGACCCAAAGCCTTTACACATTACCATAAGAACATCTTGTGCCTGAGAGAAAGGATTATAACTCAGAATCAACTAGGTCCCCTCAAATTCATCAGTTAGTCAGTGTGGGTCACGTGGGTTTAAAGAAAATGCCTGTCTAAGATTTTGGGTTCACGGGTGAGAACGAAATGGAAAGACTCCTCAAAGTGTTTCATAATTTCATTGCTACGAGTTTGTTCCCAATATTTCTGTTTGTTCATATGGGCCTTTGTCTTTCAGCCTCCACAATACAGTCATACATACCACATGATTGCACTGAACAACGATTAATTTTTCTTCCCTCAACATGGTCTGAGGGAAACAAATCTTTTACATGTGCCAGCCATAATGTATTCTGCGCTAAGTGACACTTCAAAACAAAACCCTTTTTAAAAATGCCCAAATTGTGCATTTTCACATGAAAAAGGAATTTATGAAACGTTTAGAAGACCTTTAGTTTAAGCCCATAAAATCTGGTAGGCGCATTTCATCCATTTCCATTAAGGAGACAAATTACTTCTTGCGGACAAGGATCAAACACATCACGGAATCGGGAATGCCATAGTGATGATAGGAGGTGGGCTGTGGAGGGTGGGAGAATTGATGGGACACTTCCAGTTCAAAGAATTCAGTGCTTTTCATTTATGCTGGAAATAATGTAAATGATGTAACCCTCGCCTCCCTGTAGCAAAGTTATCAGGCAAGGCGACATCACTGAATACATCACAAGTCTGACGATAAAATGACTAGAAGGTTTTCCTTTTTTCCTCCCGAAAATCATCCAAGATTTTATTCTAATACGCTGGCGGGGGAAGTGAGGAGAGTCAGCATAATACTGCAGACGGCAAAGCTTTCGGCCAGCACCTTGCTATGGGATTATTACTATTCTATCTTCGTGCTGATTGAAATCCAGGATGTTTATATCAAAGCCATAATGAGACACTGGCAAATACCTTTCTGCCCCACTGGAAATGTAATCTTTCTATTGAGCATTTTATCCTGGTGAATTTCATCTGCAAGGGGAAAGGGCATTTTGCATTTGAATTGAGTAAGGTCACTGCTTTGAATAAGACGTTGTGGAATATATTCCTTTTGCCTTTAGATGAAATTGATCCTTTGCTAAGCTAAATGGAATACACAGCAGTAAATATTCATGGACAATTATGGTTTAAACAAATGTTTTAGTGAATGTAGGGGAACGGTGATATGCTATGCTTTCCCGTCTCATACCTTCTCTGTAAAAATCCCAGCTAATTTCTGTGTAATTATTCTATTTCTCTCCTGATAATTTTCTGTAGAATGTATTCTGTTGAGTATTTTACTATAAAGATGTAACTCTGCTTATCTGAAATAAGTTCGGGGTGCTTGGCAGTGGGTGACAGTGACTAGGAAAAAGCCATTTCTTTTGTCAACACTAGCTCTGTTCAGGACCAGTTATTCTTTATCGAATCCCATGCAATTGTACACAATATACACAAAGACAAGCCAGCACCTCAGAAGGAATGGAAGCCCTCTGCCAAAGCACTCTTGCTGCTGGCATTATTTTAAAGAAAGCAGTACATCCGGTATCCCTCCTCCTTCCAACTTTTTAATTGGATTTCTCCCAAGACCATCAGAGGTGAAAAGAAAGCCTGGTCAATTTCCTTCAGTTTCATTTTTAAACAAAACATTGTCTATGATTAAGTATAGTTGACAGGTGGCATTCTTAATTAAATTCTTTTTTAGTTTCATCAATAAACAGTCACTATTTAATGTATTGTCGAAGGCTTTCTCGGCCGGATTGAACTGGTTGTGGTGGGTTTTCTGGGCTGTGTGGCCGTGGTCTGGTGGATCTTGTTCCTAATGTTTCGCCCGCATCTGCGGCTGGCATCTTCAGAGGTGTATAACAGACTTCCCTCTGTGATACACCTCTGAAGATGCCAGCCACAGATGTGGGCGAAACGTTAGGAACAAGATCCACCAGACCACAGCCACACAGCCCGGAAAACCCATCACAACCAGTCACTATTTACTTGAGGTTTATATGTGTGTGTGTGTGTGTGTGTGTGGCAGCTGAGCATCCCTGATGAAATTGACAAGGCCTTCCTTCCTCACCTCTGCAAGCAGAAGCTTCAAACTTAATAAAACTTGCCTGTTTCTCCAAGCTCGTTCAGCAATCCAGCAGGCTTCTTATCAGATCCAATGTGAAATGTTAGCAGGAGGGCACATGCCGCTGATGTTGGACAGAGTGACCAATAACATCACCAACTGCTCCTCTGGCCTGTAGAGCCAACAGAGCAAGTTAGCATGTGCTTGTAAGGACTGTGTTGCAATAGTAGAAGTTGTAAAAAATCTCAGCATTTGGCAAAAAATAAATAAATGAAATGTTAGCGGGGAAAACATGAAACAGTCTGCAGTGGCTTTGAGTGAATGTCATCTAGTGACCATACCAGAGAAAAACAGCTGGTATAGAAGCACCCGGACAGCCTGAAGCAGTTTGCTGTTCTTGGCAGAGTGAATACGCCCTGTCAATCACACAGAGCATCGTGGACCAAAGCAGCCGATTTAGGAACTAACAATACCACAGAGAGAGAGAGGTACTAGCTTTGTGACTGATGGAAGGGAGAGAGTTCCCAGAAGAAGCTGGAAGTGGCTTGAAAATAGAATTGGGGAACACATGAAGAAATGGCACTTAGCAGAGAGGGAAAGGTAGAGGCCCTGGATTCCTGTAACTAGTTGTGATTCTGTGATGTTCAGAAGATTGGTTTGCACCATTTATTTTCTGTGGGCAATCTGCTGAGTTTGATAGGTTGGATATTTGGTCAGGGCAAAGGTAATGGTAGTTCCCCATGCAAACATTGGGTCAATACTGACCCATGGGAGTGACAATACTGACCCATGGGAGTACTTTACAAACAACTGGGGACACCAATGGCAAACCACCCTGTAATGTACTTTACAGACAACTATCATATTTGTTTATATTGTGATTTATTGTCTGCTGGATAGTATTTTGTTGGCAAAGTTGTCCTACAGTTTTTAGGAGCAAAGAATGTGATGAAATGACACAAGAAAATTATATTGTGAAGAAGCTTCACTGAAACCCACAGCAAAGGCCAGTGGTAACTGTTCAGACACTGAAGCATTTTTTTCCAGCTAATTACCCACTGAAAGGAGGGTGACTTATTTGGTCGAATATTTCAGAATATACTGCTCAATTATATTTGCAATTATACCTCATGGATACAGTTTGCCAAAAGTTAGTTAGGACCCATTCAAGGAAATGGAATGGACTTAGGGTCCATGCTGAATAATTCTGTTGATTTCAGTGGGATTTACACTGCAATCATTCTCAAATTATGCCGGCTGTTGTCTGACAATAGAATGCAATTGAATTCTCTCTCCTGGAAGAAGTATAAGTAGTGATATCATTTGGATGCATGATTTTTGACTGGAGTTATTTGCTATAGGGCATCACAAATGTACAGCTTTGGGGAACATGGTATACAGCAGCCATCTAGTGGCAGAAACTGGGCAGTGCTTATCAAACTATCCCCAAGGTGTTTAATTTTGCAAACTTGGCTGGTTACCTGCTTTAAGTTACCTTCTTTAATACAGTGCCTGTACTGCTGATAAAGAATTTGTTCTTAGCATTTATGGACATGCTTTGGCTAACTGATAAAGAGTCCATGCCACTGTTCTGGCCTAAGATGGATGAGGGATTGGTGCACACCCCAGGAATGGAAGAATAAAGCTGGGGAGGTTTCATTTTATAGAGCCTTTGAGGAACACAGTTGGCCACAAGCAAGCTTTTTCACTTGTTCCAGCACAAGGGTACATGCTGTCTCTCTGAGGAAAGGTGAAAAGAGCAAACTGTATTATATTTCCGCCGGGATGAAATCTCTATTATTTGCTGATCTACTGAAATCACTGCTATTACTGGCTGACATTACTGCTGAGCTGAAAGTGCATCTACTCTGGGGTGGGCACTCTTCTGAGGCAACTGTACTGAAATCTTTCACTGGAGAACAGAAAAGGTCCCCAGAATAATGCTGAAGAATAACAGCATCGCTGAGGATAGCCACAACAGTTTCATCTTCCGCAGACTGCTAGGAGCAACAGTTCAGACCTTCAGAACACCATGCCCAGGTCAGCAGCTAAAGTACTTTATTCCCAGGCTCTCTTTTCATAGATGTGTTACCCAGGTGGCATCTTTGGGCACTTAGGCGCTAACTGATGTGTTTTCTGGTGCCTGCTTTCTTCTCCCCCAAAGCACATCTTCTCCAAATTGCAAAGTCAAGAAAAGCCAATATAGCAAGATGTTTACTTGGAACATCCCAGTGTTTTTTTATTGCCTTCCATGGCAGTAATTTTGTCATTGATTTCACTTTCCATGATGTTTTATGGTGATACCCTTTCCAAAAATGCTGATAGCCTTAACAGAATTAGAGATTTCTAGCATAGATGATTACTCAGCTCTAGCATTCAAAACAAATTCTGGGACTAACAGGCTGGGACAAATTAAGGGGAGAAGACAGATGGACTGAGATCTATCTGCTGGGCACTGTTCACAAAATTAAATATTATAAATGTCAATTCTCTGTTTACTTGGAAGAAAGTCTCGCTGAGTTAAATGGGTCTTAATCCCAGGTATTGTTAGTGTAGGACTATAACCACACTTCACTGCTATGCTCACTTACCACAAGGAAGGAAGGTAGGAAAGTTTTTTGAAAATAATGGGACAAACTTTGGAGTAAATATGTATAAGTCTAAACTGTAATTTGTACTTCTAACAATTTAATGCTCATGAGCCAATCCTGGCCCCATTTCAAGGGCCTTTTAAAATTCAAATAAATGGGTTTACTGGTTAAAATGTTGTGGGCTAATTTGCTAGATGCAACATATAACATTGTGGTGGACAAATTGATAAACTTCAAGGCTAAAGAAGCACTTTAATCTGTAAGTTTAATTCACATGCTGTGAAGTGTCTCTATGGCGAAATTGTGGATTGCCTCCTGGGAAACCTCTTTCTAGAGACAGTTGATCTAGTTCCAACTCAAAGCATACACATGCCTCATGGTTTCAATATACTGCTGTGAAATTCTCATTTGCATTAGCTGACTGACATTTACCGTGCCTAAAATACATTATAGAAAACACAAGGTTGCTTCTAAAACAGTTAGGTTAGTTTAGAAGTTGTATGTTCTGCTCCCACTTAAAATAATTGGATGCCACTGGGTGGGGATTGGTATAATGATAAAAGCACATCCATGATGCCATATGGCAAGAGGTACTTGGCATGGGATTGTTATTTGGCACTACCGTTCAATGACCACAACCTAGGTGTTGTACAAAGTTTCTGTGAGCAGGAGGAAAATGGTTAAGACATGGTCTTCTTCTTCGCCCAGTAGCATTACACTTTTCAATTTCCAGTCTCCTGCATCTTCAGGTTGATGGGCTGAGAGAGTCAAGGGCGGAGCTCAAGTGCCTTTTGTCTGATCACTTAGAAAGCTGTACTGGGAATTAGAGCAGATGTGTCCAAATTCTCTTCCATGTGTTTTCCACTTGGTGGCTAGTGGAAAAGTGTTTAAAAGTAGCTTGTAAATTAGCAAAGGGACTTTCAAAGCGAAGCCACCAGGGGAAAATTCAGGTGCCATGTCTCATGCATGAATTCAAATCATGTTTCTTAGATCTCATTCACAATACTGCTGACTTTTGCTCTGCAACTGAAAAGATAACAAGCAAAGAATAAAATAAAATCAAAAACAGAATTCACTGTAATAGGAAATACAATAGTCCAATCATCATCCACTCAGTAAAGACAAGCAAGCCTATATTTGTCAACTGAAAGAGAGCTACTAGGAATCAATAAAAATATCAGACTAAAATCAGTTAATTATTTGAGAAAGATGTTATTTGTTTCTTTAATAAGCTTCTTTTAGGAGCAGCAGTGGCGTAGTGGTTAAGAGCAGACGTACTCTAATCTGGAGGAACCGGGTTTGATTCCCCGCTCTGCTGAGCTGTGGAGACTTATCTGGGGAATTCAGATTAGCCTGTGCACTCCCACACATGCCATCTGGGTGACCTTAGGCTAGTCACGGTTCTTCTGAGCTCTCTCAGCCCCACCTACCTCACAAGGTGTTTGTTGTGAGGGGGGAAGGATTGTAAGCCCCTATGAGTCTCCTTACAGGAGAGAAAGGGGGGATATAAATCCAACTCTTCTTCTTATTTAAACAGAGCCTCAGACTGAAGGCATATGTCCTTAGTGAAATTAAAAAATAAAAAGTGCATAGTGCAAGATTATATAAAGATTGCAATGCTTGATATGCAAACGGTGTATAGAAAGAGTGGAATGGGTTGCTCAACAAGAAGGCTAATTTCTTATCTAATGTTTAGTCACTTCAATATCTTTCTAGGTATTGTTTGCACATCAAGCACTGCAATCTTTTTGCAATCTTGCATCATGCAATTTTTCATTTTTGATTTAACTGGTGACACATACTGTCAGTCTAAGGCCCTTACTGCACATGCAAAATAATGCACTTTCAATCCACTTCAATGCACTTTGCAGCTGAATTTTACTGTGCGGAATTGTACTATGCGGAATAGCAAAATGCACTTTCAAAAAGTGGATTGAAAGTGTGTTATCCTGCATGTTCAGAAGGGGCCTAAGGCTGGAATGCTCCTGTACTCCAGCAATATATGGAGCTGGGTCCCTTTGGCATCTGAAATCAGTAGGACGACTCCCTGTTGATCACAGAGAAAACTGGAAATTTCTGACCAGGAATGACCCTTTGGAATGTTTTGGGTGACAGTTCTTCATCAGACCAGATCCTCCAGTCCATTCTACAGAGTTTTTAAAACTCATAAACCAGATCCTGTAGAGTACTGTGGAGCAGCAGTGGCGTAGGAGGTTAAGAGCTCGTGTATCTAATCTGGAGGAACCGGGTTTGATTCTCCGCTCTGCCGCCTGAGCTGTGGAGGCTTATCTGGGGAATTCAGATTAGCCTGTACACTCCCACACATGCCAGCTGGGTGACCTTGGGCTAGTCACAGCTTTTTGGAGCTCTCTCAGCCCCACCTACCTCACAGGGTGTTTGTTGTGAGGGGGGGAAGGGCAAGGAGATTGTAAGCCCCTTTGAGTCTCCTACAGGAGAGAAAGGGGGGATATAAATCCACACTCCTCCTCCTCCTCCTCCTCATTCTACTGCTACTACTACTACTACAACTGGAGGTGAGGAAGAATGTGCGTTTATCTGAGTTTCATCACATTTTAATTCTCAAAAATTTCCAAGCAAAAATGGATTTTGAAAGTTGTGAGACGTTTTCTTAAAAGACCCTAAATAGTGCCTTTCCTGCCACTGCTTGTTATACTACTCTGTTCCTCTTTTGCTGTTTTAGTACCACTTTTTTCCATACCTGAGTTAGCTACCTGAGCGATCCCAGGCATTCAGGGATTGCATAATAAATGTCCTGATGTGGCAGTAGCCAGTTAGATTTGGGTGTAAAGTCACCGAGGCTAAATAAAGTCTTTTTTCCCTTGCTTGGAGATGGAGAGTAAACGTGCTTAATTTTGCCTGGATCATGTCCATGCTATGAACTTGGCCTTACAGGAGATATATCATTAACAATCCCTCTGATTTTATACTTCCTGATCTAATTTTTTTTAAGTCACTGTGATTTCAATGGAACCTGGTATATGCAAAAGACTTTAGCTTTTATTGTTTGTTACTTGCTGGTATTTTAAATGCAAGCCACTGCCAATATTTCATTTTAAGTCCAAGCTAATTTGTTTAGCTAACAATCACAATCTGAACATTTGTTTTTCATCAAATGAAGTTGATCTGTCGTAATCTAATTAACATGTCAGAGAACTGACAAGCAATTTAACCAACAATGAAAATACACTGTAAATAACACACAGATGGAATACGTCCAGGATGTTTCATATCTGATCAGTAATCCCTGCCCTGTTAACACTTGATCAAATAATATTTGAAACTGGACATCTATGGTAACCTTAAAAAGCAGGGGACTTGACTTGGACGTGGCAGAAGCCAAGAGGGAGTGCCAGTCACTTCCTGTGCTGCTTTTGGCTGGGAGCAGAACCTTGCAGAGGATCAGGGCATCAGGCCTGTGAATCTTGTATCTTGATCTAGTGGTTTTACTCTTTTAATACAACCTTGTACAGCTGGTTCTAAGACATGTTGCACCAGGATATATGCAGTATATATGTATGTAGTGTATTGGTGGTGGAAAATTCTATCCAGTTGCAGCTGACTTATGGGGACCCCTTAAGGTTTTCAAGACAAAAGGCAGTGAGAAGTGGTTTGCCATTGCCTGCCTCTTTGTTACAACTCTGGACTTCCTTGGTGGTCTCCCATCCAAATACTAACTAGGGCCAAGCCTGCTTAGCTTCTGAGATATGGCTAGAACCTGTGCCATCCAGGTCAGGACAGTACATATTTACAAACAAAAATAAATCTGGAAAGTTCTGTCATCACTTGCCTTAGTTGTCCTGAAACAGACTTTTTGGATGAGGAGTGCCTGTCAGGTCCAGAGATTTCTGAGACACAGGTATCTCTGAGTGCTCTATAGATGGATCTCTTGATCCCCACCCAGCAGTCAGGTCTGGAATCCATCACCAGAGAGCCAACAGAACCACGCGAGGAGGCCTACAACCCCATCTGTCCCTCCCAACCACTTGGAGTCTTGCCAAGGTCCTGCCAGCACATAATGCTCCCCAGAGCAGTGGGATCAGAAATGGAAAAAGAGCAGGGGCAGGGCAGATACAATTTGCCAACGAAGGAACCTATTGCAAGCAGCTCAGAGTTGGTCTCATTCCAGCCTCTCCCATAAAGGAGATGAAGTGTAGTAGTTCTTAACAGGAGCCCACTGTTTAATCGGGCCATCCCAGACTCTCATATAAACCTGGAGAAGTGTTGCAGCTTTGCTGGTTCAGCAGGTTCCGTAAGACTGGTGGTTGGTGCCTCGGCTCTTGCCTGTTTGCTTGACTTCCGTCACTTCGCTGGCAGCTGTAAAGCGAGGCAGTTTCACTGCCGTGGAAAAAGAGACAGACCCTCCGTACGCAAACATCAACACCAGATATATCTGCACAAGAATTATGGGGTGGATTCCATATATCATCTGTACCTTTTAGCCTTCTTAATAATTAGCCAGTAGTGGCGTAGGAGGTTAAGAGCTCATGTATCTAATCTGGAGGAACCGGGTTTGATTCCCAGCTCTGCCGCCTGAGCTGTGGAGGCTTATCTGGGGAATTCAGGTTAGCCTGTATACTCCCACACACGCCAGCTGGGTGACTTTGGGCTAGTCACAGCTTCTCGGAGCTCTTTCAGCCCCACCTACCTCACAGGGTGTTTGTTGTGAGGGGGGAAGGGCAAGGAGATTGTAAGCCCCTTTGAGTCTCCTCCAGGAGAGAAAGGGGGGATATAAATCCAAACTCTTCTTCTTCTTCCTCTTCCTCTTCTTCCTCTTCTTCTCCTTCTCCTTCTCCTTCTCCTTCTCCTTCTCCTTCTCCTTCCCCTTCCCCTTCCCCTTCCCCTTCTCCTCCTCCTCCTCCTCCTCCTCCTCCTCCTCCTCCTCCTCCTCCTCCTCCTCCTCCTCCTCCTCTTTGCCTTGGCTTGGCTTGTAAAGGAACTAGATGAGACAACATCATTGAGTTTGCTGCAAGGGCCCAGTTCTGGTCAAAATCACCATGGTGTGGAGGGAAGAAGGGCCTCCTGCCCCATCTCCTCCGTCCCCCAGCACTATTCTTCTTATCCAAAATGATACCAGGAGGCATGCTGACTAATAACACCCTTGGCACGGTTTGGGGTTAGAATACCATGCAACAGCTCCTCTTTTCCCTGTGCTGTTGTGGTGCTGACCAGAATTGGGCCCTCAAGGTGCTGTTAAAAGGAATTCCTTGGTGGGAACAGACTCTTCAAAATCAGTGTCTGAGACCTGCTCTCTCATAGATGATTCTCTTAGAGGACATTGAGAGCTATGCTGTGTCTTTTGCAGATCTGCCCCTTTTGACTTTGCATGCTGTTTGTTTGATAAATACACACTTGTTGCTTGGATAGATGTTTGCCTTGTATGTTGTTGGAGCATAGGTATAGGGTTCTGCCATTTATTTTAACTTCGTGTGTTCCTGACATGTGAGCATTAAAATTAAGCTTCTTTCGTGCTATATTGACATTCTAACATTTTGCTATGTTAAGAAGGGTTTGAAAGTATTACTTTGAATAATATTTTCAATTATACTGATAGAAAGTGCAACTGTGTAAATCAAGACTTTTAATCTACTTATCTCTACATCAAGACTAGTTAATACTAAATACATAATTATACCTGTGATAATGGTAGTGGGTAAAACCAAGACAAAAGCTAAGGGGAAGCTCCAAAAGCATGTAGAAATAAAAGGGAAACAGAAAATAAAATGCCTGGACTGGAAAGTTGCACAAGAAAACAAGTCAAGCAGAAGGATAGCTGGGTCAGTGTGGTCCGGTGGAGGGTTTTCAACTGTCGAGATCAGGCAATGCAGCATTATATCCAGTCGCATCTGTAAAAAGGCTGGGTGTGACTTTTGAGTCCTCCCTCTCTATGGAGGCCCAAGTTACCAATATGGCAAGGATTGCCTTTTACCATCTTTGACAGGCAAGGCTGTTGGCCCCCTACTTATCCTGCCCTGACTTAGCCACAGTGATCCATGCAATGGTCACCTCCAGGCTAGAATACTGTAACTTGCGATATGCTGGCCTGCCCTCAAGACTGACTCACAAACTAACACTGGTTCAGAATGCTGCTGCTAGACTCCTCACCGGTGTATCGGTGAGAGCGCATTCAACACCTGTGCTTCAGCAGCTGCACAGGCTGCCAGTGGAATTCTGGACCAGGTTCAAGATTTTGGTTATAACCTTCAAGGCCCTGAGCGGTCTGGCACCCATGCATCTGGGGAACTGCCTCAGCCCATGTTGTCTGTGGAGGACACTTAGATCCAACAAAAATCTACTGGTGGTCCTTAGCCCCAGGGACGCTCGACTAGCCTCAACCAGAGCCAATGCTCCAGCCTGGTGGAACTCTCTGTCAGCTGACACCAGGGCCCTTCAGCATCTTAAACAGTTCTGCAGGGCCTGCAAGACAGAGATATTCCACCGGGCCTCTGGTTGAGGCCATTCATGCATCCCAAATGTCACCTGCCACCCTCCCTGTAACCATAACTACAATTATATCATCCACACGTTCTCATTCAACCTTGCCCCCACCCCCACCCCTTAACTCTGCCCATACTTAGACAGTACCTAATGAAGGTTTATTTCTGAATTGGGCTTGGGTGACCTTTCATAGGCTATTTTGTGCTTGCCATTTTGGGGTTTTTAACGATATCTGCCTATCGAACGTATGAGTTTTGTTCTGTTTATTGAACGTATGAAACAAATTGTTTTAAACATGTTTGTGCATTTCCCTGAGCCTGGCTTTGATGGGGAGGGTGGGATATTAAACAAACAAACAAATAAATAATTTGCAGAGGTATGCTATGTTGCAGTGGGAGTTGTGTAACCTGACTGCACAGGATTGCAGCCATGACATTTACTGTGATTTGTGGTATGTGCATGTGCTACAGACAATAGGATCAATCTGGCCTGCACTGGGAACATGGATCCAAGGCCAGAACATAGACTTTTCCCCCTGAGGTTTCTAGCCAAGATAGGGTTAACTACTTTTGTCAAACTCAGCTGAAAAAGACTGGTATGAGATTTACAACCGCAACTAGGCAATGTAAACATAAGCTGACGATGATGAAAACTAATTAGCTAAGTCTTCTGGAATCAAACCTTAACATGATGTGATTATGCATCAAGAGGAGAAACACAATGTTTAGACTATGTGCAATTCCAGTAATATGGTAATGAAGCACAGTGCGTAATTTCTGACCCAACTAATCTCAGGGGCTTTGAACATTTTCTTAACAACAAACCATTGGTAGCATTTCAGTAATAGGTGACAGTATTGTTATGGATATCAGGAGACCAGCTAAGAACTGAAACTTGAGTGAAAGGCTATAGCATTTTGCGGAGTGGCAGGGGAGCTTGCTATATGATCAATGAACAGAGTAAGTGTGCCCCCAACAGCATTCACCAAATACGGACCGAAAAATCACGTGACACGCGTGTGCTGCACAGTGGCTTATGTATATTACAATATTTTTTCAGTGTATAAACATACATAAAATGCAATTGCTATTACTAAATCTATACTCTCATTACAAATATCTCCAATGGGAGAACTTCAGTAACACCGATGCAGTCAAACAACCTCCTTCAATGTTATCAACACAGTTCACCTCAATAAAGGCTTATAACCTCATCTGTTGTCTCTTGTCATAGATGTTATACTTCAAATCGGTGACTGAATAATTGTCTTTAAATTCATGAATTATTTTCTTTCAGATGTAAACACGATCACCATTTTCATGAATGGATGCAATATTGTTATGATTGCATCTCCCTCCGGAGTAAGGTTAAGCAGGCTGGTTAAAGGAGCCATACAGGTGGATTGAGCAGAGTCAGAAATTATAAACAGATGGACAAAGCCATTGCCAAAAAACAACCATGCAGTGAGACATGTCTTTCCTGTGCTTTTCCCATGGGGCAAATAGCTGTTCTGAAGGGGCCGACTGAAGCCTCAGAAATGGCATGAGAAAAATGTGGGGTTTTTTTTAAACAAGCCTTCCCCAATGTCATGGCCCCAATTTAAACCAGTCCCTACCTTCCCTGCAACTGCTATTTAACCTTTTAAAAGAGAGATGATCTCCCTGATGTCATGTCAAGTTTGACCTTTGTATTACAGCTGTAGATAAAAGAATTTGTGGGCCCAGCTAACACTTTTGTTTGGCTGTTCTCGCTGTCTAAAAAAATGCCAAGTGCAGGAATTGCCCCTGGTGATCAGAAAAATGTATCAAGGTCTGAAGCCCACATGCTGCCTATTACATAAGACTGATGGTTGCTGCTAGTCAGCTTGGCTGGTGCTTGCCATCTCGTCTAGTGGCTAGGCTATTGCTCATGTACACATATATGGAAAACAGATAACCAATCACAGATAGACTGGCAGCAGTTACAGTGAATTGTATAATCAGAAGCAGGTTCTGAAAAAAATTGGGAGGATGCAGTCTGTAAATCACCAGATAAAGACTGAGCTAGCCATGGGGATTATGGAGGCCAACAGGAACCTGTTTTCACATTCATAAGCGTGACATACAGGAAACAATCCAGGTTGTTGGTGCGCCTTCGCATGGAGACATGTCTTTTTAAAATTACTTACTAGCCATTCCTGTGGCTACCTACCTAGTTGTATCATTTTTAAAATCCTACCAAGAATCTCAAGGGGGCCTAAACCAGTCCTTCTTTCTTTTTATCCTTACTACAGCCCTGCAAGGTACGTGAAGCTGAGAATGCCTCAGAGAGTGTCACGGCCCAGTGGGGGATCCAGCACAATACTCATTTGCAGTCTGTATTACAGTAATGTTTCAGTACGGTGACATCTGCCCCACCAATGCAGGACTGTTACATTCGACATTATTTTTTTTTAAACTGATTCACTCATTTTCTGCTTATGTGGGCCAATGCATTTTGATTTAACAGGAAAATAATGTGCAACTTTATACAGACTTTTTTTCTTTGGTATTGTAATTCTTTCCTGACAATTGATTTAAGCAATTACATTACTTCATCGACTATATGAACTTATAATGTATCAGAAATGTTCAGTGCCAGGAAACAGTGCTGTAAAGCACAAAAAGTGATTGTGGCAGACACTGGTATGGTGTCTGGGATTCCATTAATTGAATTGTCCATACTGAAATGTGGTTATTGCTCTGGATCATAGGTGTCAAACTCGCGGCCTTCCAGATGTTATGGACTACAGTTCCCATCATCTCCTGCCAGCATGATGCTGGCAGGGGTTGGTGGGAACTGTAGTTCATAACATCTGGAGGGTCGCAAGTTTGACACCTGTGCTCTGGATCTTCAAGTCATAAAAATGTATAGCGTAATCATGAAAAGCCCTGATATTAATCAGAGAGCCAATATGGTCTAGTGTTTATTCTAGGACCTATATGGTCCATTTAAATCTTCACTCTGCCATAAAACTCACTGGGTGATCTCGGGCCAGCCTATCTCAGTCTAACCTACCTCACAGGCTTGTTGTGCGTATAATACGGAGGAGAAGAATCATATGCACCATCCAGAACTCTTGGGAGAAGGGTGAAGTGAAAATGCACTAAATAACAAAAAATGTAATCTTACTTCATGCTAGTGGCAGGAAACACACAATCCTCTTTTGGTCACCTGGGATATACTTAGTGCAAAATAAATCCAGTTGTTTCCATAGTGCCTAATACTCAGTTAATTTTTCCCCCTGTATTACAGAGAAGCATTTTTAACCTGTTTGAATTGCAGCTGGGAAGATAAACACAAGGACTGGGTAGAAAACAGCAGGTTAAGAAACTTTTCTCCTGACAGTTTAATTATGTTTGTGTGGTCCACAGATACCAACCGCTGCCTGTGGGATGAAAATTAGTTGTAGCTGCTTATTGCGATGTTGAATTGTTATGTTCCCTTCTTTCTTGATTTCGTGCTGCGTGATGGCCAGCGCTCATTTCAGTATATGGAAAAAATCCAGCGTGTAGGGAATCGCAGACAGGGTAGGGAACTGCAGGGAAAGCAATCAATAAGAGAATTATACATTGGCCCATATGTTGCACCTCTGTGCTTGTTTTCTCCCTCGCTTCAAAATAAAAAATTGGCTCTTTCAGTTAATAATGGGATCATAACTGAAAATGCCTTTCACATTTGGCTATCATTTGTTACAGCGCAATTCTCAGATGGTTAAAGCTGAATATATGTCGGGTTTGTTACTGTGCATTACACTCCACTGTACACCATATATCTTAGAGACATAGACTTTTCATTAGCCATAATAAATCAATGTATTGCTAAAGGCTTTCATGGCTGGAATCACTAGGATGTTGTGAGTTTTCTGGGTTGGATGGCAAGGTTCCAGTAGTGTTTTCTCCTGATGTTTCTCTTGCATCTGTGGCTGGCATCTTCAGAGGATCCTCTGATGTTGCCAGCTACAGATGCAGGCGAAACGTCAGGAGAAAATACTACTGGAACATGGCCAACCCAGAAAACCCAAAACATCCTCATAATAAATCACCTTTTTGGGGAGAGGGAAAGGCAGTGTCGCTAGTATTTTAGGCTCTCACCATTTATACTCCAGTGGACCCCAACTTGGCTAATGCTTGGCTAATAACTGATCTTTGCAGAGTTCTTCTTCTGTGCTATTTATTGTCTGCATGGTATCTTAGCCTGACACATCTTAGCTTCCTGTGTCCACAGGCAGCATTTCTTATAATCTGGGGTGTGGTATTGAATGGATGCTCAAGTCTCATGCCTGAATTGTTGGGGGGCTAAACTGTGAGCTCTTTATCCTACACATATCCCCTCTGATGCCAGTGGTTCTCAATCTTCCTAGTGCCGCAACCCTTTAATACAGTTCCTCATGTTGTGGTGACCCCCAACCATAAAATTGGTATATATAAAATATAAAAAGACTGTTTTCTGATGGTCTTAGGCGACCCCTGTGAAAGGGTTGTTCGACACCCAAAGGGGTCACGACCCCCTGGTTGAGAACCACTAAGCACAGCCCAAACATTTAATGCAAATTAAATACAGCATTTCTATGGTGCTGGGAAGCAACTCTAGTCCTATTCAATGACAACTTAGCTTACAGGAAGATCTTGGCTTCCTTACATTTTGTAGATTGTTGAGCCTTGGGGTTCTCTAGCTCAATTTAGACATCACACCAAACTGCAGTTAAGCATGTTTGTACTACCAAAGGTTATTAGTATTTGAGAATAGTTATCAGTTTTCCACAAATTGGTTTTAAAGTTTTAATGGACTGTTATATTTATTTCCCAGTTCTTAAGTCTCTGTTGTATGTAAACAAGAAATCCTTGGAACACAAAATGTTTGTTATACACTGGAATTTGTATTGGCTTATTAGAAATTTCATGGATGGTCCATGACTGCAGAAAATAAAACTTCTTCTTCAGTTAAGCATGTTAAAGAGTCTAAAGTTTTCCCTCCTGCGTTTATTATGATGCAAGTATTTATTACAAGGAGACTAATATTCTTAGTAAGCGAATCTGTTTCCTTTTAGCTTATAGACGTGTGCAGGATAAATTATTCTTAATGTTGATTTAATAGCCCATTACTATTTTATATTGCTTTAATAGCTTATTTATTAATAATAATCATTGCATCATATAAGCAGCAGAAAGCTTCTTGGATTATTCTTGTTTTATTTCATAGCTGATGTTTTTTCTAGTGTTTAGAATGTCTTCTGAGATGATGCAGTGTATTTCTACATGTGATTAATAATCTCTGTGAAGAAATGGCTTTCCCCTCCGTGCGGTTTGAAGGGAATTTTAACCATATTTCTCTTCTTTGAGTGGATTGCCAGTCCAGCCCAGCCACCCTTTAGAGATGGTAATATAGCTAGAGACAATTGGATGGGTTAAGCCTCCCTCCTTCTCCAAGCAGGTATCACAGGTCTGGAGGACTTAGGGCGATTCCGCACACGAGTAAAATAGGTTTGACCCAGTTCCCTGAGAAGGGTACTAAACTAAGTCGAAGCCATTGTTGTTCCCCACTGCAACCAGCTTGATCCTAGCTTGGAGGGCAGAATCATCCTGTGCCTCTTCGCCGCTCCGTTCCAATTGGCTACTGTTCTACGGCCATGTTCTGTCTATCCCCACACACATTATAAAAAAAACTGTCACAGGAATGGAGGGACGAAGGTGGAGTTTTCTGATTGGCCAGCCTGTACGCATGCCCGAAACACTCAGCTGTGATTGGCTGAATGGGGGACTCCTGGCACCAGAGATTCTGCACTTTACTGGAATCGAGGTGAGTTCGAGCATGGTTCCATGAAAAAGTAGTAGTTCCCAACTGGAGTCGGAAATTTGACCGTTACACGGGGCGAAGCTGGTACAAAACCACGTCTATCCCAGTGGTTGTGCGGAGCACTTAGGTCGAACACAGCTCGAACTTAGGTCAATAACCCAAGTGCGGAATCGACCTTAAAAGAGGATACCTGGATCCAGCAGGAAAAGATTCCTTGACCCAGACTGACCAGGTCAAGGGGATGGGGACTGAGAACTGATAAAAATCTTGGGAGCAGAGAGGGAGGAGCTCTTTTGGTTGAGATCAAGGAAGGAGGCGGAGCTCGTAGATTTTTCCTGCCTGTGTTGAGAGACCTTAGTTTTCTGCTCAAACTCGGGCTCCTGACATTGTATTCACAGGCAGCAGAAACACAGCTTGGTGAATCTTGGTTCCAGTTTCTGCATGCCTACATCTCATTGGCTGGTTTACCAAGTTCTTTGGTGAATACCAAAGAAATTATGTCTCCCCCTTCTATCAGAAAAGAAAGCAGATGGTGATTGATTTGCTTAGAAATCATGAGTCTGATCCAATGACTGATGTGGAGAAAGGAATGATGTACAGCTGCAAGTCTGTTATTCTACTTCCTGTCTCCTTTAAATAAATAAATATCAGTGCATCAGGTAAAACAGAACTGATGACTTACAACGATGTATATAAATGTGCTTCATGGAAGTCCAACAGGTGTTTTTCTCCCTCACCAAGCCTAGTTGGCATTCGGTATTAGAGCTAAGAGCAGTAAATGCCCGAGGGCTGTAAGTGCATATTTTTACTCAAGCAGCCTCAGGTGCTGGGATCTGCTCCTCACACACCCAGCAAGCCACTGGGCTGATGGATGAGCAAGTCTATTAGAAACCTGTTTCTATACCTGAACTGGCTAGATTTGAGTTCACTAACACCATAGAGACCAACAAGATTTTCAGGATATGAGATTTTGAGAGTCAAAGCTAAGTATTGTCGAAGACTCACAGCTCAACTGGCTGTTGTTGATTTTCTGGGCTCTGTGGCCATGATCTGGTAGATTTTTCTCCTAACATTTCACCTGCATCTATGGCTGGCATCCTCAGAGGCATGTCATGGTGATATGCCTCTGAAGATGCCAACCACAGATGTGGATAATATGTTGGGAGAAAAATCTACCAGATCATGGCAACACAGCCCAGAAAACCCACAACAGCCAGTCAAAGTTTACTTCATCACTTAATCTACCCCGTTTCTCCGAAAATAAGACATCCCCTGAGAATAAGACGTAGTAGAGGTTTTGCTGAAGTGCTAAATATAAAGCATCCCCCAAAAGTAAGACATAGCAAAGTTTTTGTTTGGAAGCATGCCCGTCGAACAGAACACCAGAGCATGCAGCTGTGGAGCGGAAAAATAAGACATCCCCTGAAAATAAGACATAGCACATCTTTGGGAGCAAAAATTAATATAAGACACTGTCTTATTTTCGGAGAAACACGGTAGCTGTGCTACTGCAGATCTCCACAGCTGTTCCTGGAAGCTACACATGGATTAGTTTCGAACGAGATGCCAGATTCCATTGAATCAATGCGGCAAACAAAGAGGTTTTCCAAAAACTATGCTGGCCTCAAAAATGGCCAGCAGAAGAAAAGTTTTGAGAGAAATGCTACTGTGTAATTTGCAGATCTGAAATATTAATCAAATGAATTCAGCAGACTAGGACACCAAGCATGCTTCAGCATCTTTTATTGCAATATAAAAATACGTTATGACAAAAAAAAAGATTGTACCCTTTTGCTCTGCAAAATAAGCACTACAAATGTTACAATATTCAAATGGATTTCTAACTCAAACAAGGAATCTTTTGTCATAAAAAAGTTTGTGATATGCATCTTCCTATAAAAAGGTTATAGTTACCACATACAGCATTTTGCTCTTATTTACAATAGTATACGCAATCATCTTAGATAGGTTTAATGAATAACATTGCATATTCATTCAACTATTTCAACTTATAAACAAGGCAACCATGATTATAAACCTGTTACTATGGCCACTTCAATGTTTTCAAATAAAAAGGACAAATAATATTCATTTTACCATATGCATTCAGTCAGAACGAGGCCTTACCAGGACCTTGGGATAGTCCCCTAAGCCAGTGGTTCTCAACCTTCCTAATGCCGCGACCCTTTAATACAGTTCCTCACATTGTGGTGACCCCCAACCATAAAATTGGTATATATAAAACATAAAAAGACTGTTTTCTGATGGTCTTAGGCGGCCCCTGTGAAAGGGTCATTCGACCCCCAGGTTGAGAACCACTGCCCTAAGCGGCCACAACATGGTCTTGGATCTGACTCCCACAAAACATCAGTCATCTGCTTAGGACAGTGTTACTTGTGAAAATTCCGTGCCATGGAAGTTTACCATGAGGCATGTTCTGGGTATATATTCCATACTCAAAGATTTCCCACATGCCGACTCACCATGCAAGTCACCAGCAAAATTAGTTTCCCAGCAAGATAGGTTTACAGGCCTGTTCATTATTTCTTCTTTGTTATTAGGTCTGGTTTTTCAAAATTGCCATCTGGAGTTCAGAATACATTTAGAAACTCAAATACTGGTTTTCGTTACGCTGCGACAGAGCACGGGAATGCTTATTAATAATCCAATTACTACTAAAAATAAAAATATTCCATTTTGGGAATCTGCCTAGAGGCGGGCCTCAAAATGCATGCTACAAAGACAAATGGCAGATGGTTCCCTCCCCCAGTTTCCATTTGCAGTTTTGATTTTTTTTCTGCAAATCACATTTTCTTCAGGTAACACATGTGGGGGATTCAGAATAAATATAACATTTTGACAGGCTTTTCTGAATTTTCCAGAACTGGGCTTCTTGGCAGGTTGCCCTTGCAAATATTTTTAGCAGAGATCTTTCTTCCAGAAAAGTTTAACAGAATACTCTCAGAAATGAAGCCTGCTTGTGACCTTAAACAAGAAGGGGTTGCTTAATAGACTATTTAACAATGGTTAGAACTTAGAAACTGCTTTACCTTTTACACAATTGTATGACATTCCTAGAAATACTGTGACTCTCTTTTCACAGCATTTAAAAGTGTTTAGAAGAAAAGCCTCCCTTACAAACCTACTTTTAAGGTGCTTTATGCAGAATGGGGTCAATATAAAATATATTACCAGCCAAGTGCTGGCAACCCACAAGAGAAGGGTGGGGGGGGCAAAGGCAATGAAACAAACAGCATGCCAATGCTGTGACATCACTTCTAGCACAAATCTGAAAGTGGCATCACTGCACTAAGCAACACTCTAGGACTCACCCAAGTTTCTATGGTTTTACCAGTCGGAACAGTGAGGCCCAGGGTAGAATGAACAGGTCAAAATAGTACTTATATGTCAGGTGCTGCAAAAGAAGTTCCCTAACATATAATCTTAATGTGCGTAGCAAGCCAGATAATTAAAGGCACTATAGTTTGTTTTACTTAAAGAATTTCTGATAGAGCATACAAAACACTCCGTCTCCAAACTTCTGCTAGGAGTGTAAACAGAAATCGTTTCTCCTCTTCTTCATTCAGTTAATATATATCTATATGTTTCTTTTATGTGAACAATACACTACATAGTAAATTTGGAATATTGAAGAAACTGCACACAAATATAATGGTGCCAATGTAAGAAAATAAATGCATATGTATGTAAATGCATGCTTTTTGGCTGTAACCAAAATGCACATCAGATCACACCAAGGAATGAGTGCATCTCATGATTTTCACATTGAGATAAGGATTTTTTCCCTTTATTTCTAAAGGCATTTCTATGTTTCCGAAATAAACCACCAACGGTATGACTCTTATTACAATTTTCTCCTCTTTCTTAAAAGTTTGATTCATACCTGAAGCAAGGAGAATGGGAAACAGAAAAGTTTTGAGATTTTGGAAACAGTATCTATTTTAGTGGAGTAAATCAGAGTGCCATCCTAAGCAGAGTTATGCATCCATAGAAATCAATGCACTTAGAAGAGTCCAATTCCGCTTACAATGGAACTGACATTGATACAGTATAATTTCACCCTCTGAAATATTAGTAATAATCTCTGAAAAAATGTAGTTATGACAAAGATTATTACTAAGGTCTGGATCACTTGCACTCAGAAAAGTCACTACAGACAGCGTAGATAGACAGTATAGGCCATAAATGGCTTAAGACAAAATGTTTTCACTTAAACAGTTCTCTGTGATGGTAGTGTAAGCGATCCAGCTCTGGTTTGTAGGCTGCTTCTATTTCCCTTTATGTAATTCTCAAAAGTTCTCATTACCCACCTAAATAGCTTTATTCACTGAGTTTGACTTTAGGATATCATTCTTGAAGACGCATTCAACCACTTACATTTTCTGGATCCTCTGGAATCTCAACGATTCAGAAAACATTTAATTCAAACGTAGCACGGCTATATTAATTTAGACTGTGCAGAAACATTATTAGCTGTTTTCTAGCAGCAGGCTAGACATAACAGTGATGGCGAACCTATGGCACGGGTGCCAGAGGTGGCACTCGGAGCCCTCTCTGTGGGCACGCGCAACCAGAGTTCGTCTCGTGGGAAGCGGAAAATCATCCCCCCCCACACACAAACACACATCTAGGCTAGACTGGGCAGGGACGACTCGGCTGGCGGGCCTGGTGCCTGTGCTCTGGGTGGCTACTGCCCGAGGGGGGGGGGCGCAGAGGAGGCAGAGATGGTAGAGAGGCACAGAGCGGTGCACGTGGGACTTGCTGGAGGCTAGAGCAGGCTGGTCCCTGCTCGGGTGGGTGGGGCGGAGGAAGAGGGAGCCAACTGGTTTTTTCTAAATTAAAACCTCAGCATTCAGGTTAAATTGCCTGGTTGGCACTTTGCGATAAGTGGGGTTTGGGTTACAGTTTGGGCACTTGGTCTCAAAAAGGTTCGCCATCACTGACATAGGATGATTGTTTAAACTGGTGGCGGAAAACTGGAAAACTCTTGTTGTATTATGGCTCAGAAAACAAACAAAAAACGTGTGCAGTTCCTTAATAGGAAGTGTAGGTATCCATGACAACCAACTTGGCTACCACCAGTTAAGAGACTCCACTGAGGTTCAAATTTGTGTCTACAAGATTAGATTGGAGCAAGTCTGGAACACATTTTAAACATTTTGGCAAACCTTTATGCAGTGGTTACTCTGGAAAACCTAACATCAGCTAGGATGTTAGGAACAAGTTTTATGCATGCCAGATAGATTCTGTGGAACAGCACGTTTTCTCTTCAGCTCTTTTGCTAAAACAGCGGTTTTCAATGGGCCCTTGAACAAACTGAAGTTGTGCACGCTCTGATGACAGGATCCAAGCCACTGTGCTATTCTAAATTTTCAAAAGCTATCAGTTTACACCCCTGCATTCCTTAGAGATCTATTCAGCAATCACAAAACTCCTTCAAATCAATCATCACACAGATGTTTTAAACAAATTCTGTCCCTAGAGAGACATATAGAAAAAACTGGCATCACACTGCCTAAATGTAAAAATATGAATTAAGATGTGGTACTGAAGAAGATTGTGGAAAACGCTTATTATGCACGATGCGTTTTACCTACTATTTTGTGAATGGATCTTGGAGAAGCATAATTTGTGAATGGAGGATGTCTACCATACATCTGGTTTATATTACGTGTTTCTGTGAACTATATTAAATGGACTATTGTTGAAGACTATACAAATTAGGAGACTTGGATCCCGCACTTATATAAGATATGATGTTATGTTTCTTTAAATGATAGTTGAACTGTATATGTTGAAAAAAGAACGGTTTGGTTAATAATATGTAAATATTATGATACTTATTGGATTGAATAACTAAATGAGATATAGAGCCTGAGTGCGGCGCGTTTTGCGCTTTATACAGCTGGAACCACTCCTTTAAGAAGCCTGCTACTAGTCTGCCATGACCTGGATGATATTGTAAAGATTTACACACACAATGCATAGTTAAAGACAACAGGGTTTGTGTCACTGGAAATCTGACACACCTCTTTTCAATCTCACATTTTATTGAAATAAAAAAGTTACAATAAGAAGAATTATAGCTTAGGATATGTCCTTCTAGTATCACAGTGTTCACTAACTCCTATCAATTTTTCTAAAAGTTATGTTATATGGAATGAAGAAGTGAGAGCTCTTTGGTCACTGTGAGCTGAACAACTACTGAATTGGATCCCTGGGCTGGATCCAGCCAGCTTTTTCACTCCATCTTGTTTAATGCCCTTTCTTACTACAACCCTTTTCTTACTACAACCCCCACCCCACATGGCCTTTGTCCATGCAAGTCCCATAATCCCAGCATAGCCTTTTTGGTGGTGGTCAAAGGGAATCCCTCTCCGCCTTTTTCCACCAATGGAGAAACTGGTTGGATCGAACCCAGTGCTTTTACATGGTTGATCGTTGTCCAGCATCATCAAGGCTGAGATGTTGTTTTCTGGCCTCACTGCTGAGCTCTACATCAGAGTTCTCTCTATCGTTGCAGTCCGTCTTAGTTAGACCCTCTTGGTTACCTTCATACTTTCCTCCAATTTTTTCTTGGACTTTTGAATTCGGTTCAAGCGGACGCTTCCAATGGGGTCTTGTTGCCATCCATAAAATGATACCGCCAAAGACCACAACCAGAAGGCCAAGAGTATTGACAAACAGAGCTTCTTCTGGAGAATCTCTGTAGGGAGGAGCTTTCCTTTGGAGAAAGAAATCACTGTTAAAAACACAAGCTAATTGAAAAAACACACACACTCTTATTCTTCAAAAGAGCAAAGCATACTTACAAGGCAAAAATAAGTTTTTCTGTAATTCCCATTAGTACAGTTGCAATCACGGTTCCGAAGATAAGAAGACCAGAGTAAACATGGATCGGCATCAGCGCTGCCCGAAGGGAAATGGGAGCGAAGGGAAGTAGGAAGACTACAAAACCTAGAACAAGCTGAGAAGAAACAGTATAGAGTTATTTCATTGGTAAATTTTACTTTGGAATGTTAAAGACACATCAAGAGCTTGTCCTTGTGGTCTGGCTATTGAAGCCATTCTTTCAGCGCTGTTGCTAGCAAAACAAAGAGATGGACAGGACAAATGGCAAATCAAGCCATCTTTTTAAAAAAAAAAACTTGCAAAAATGACTTTTCACCCATGGTGGGATTGTTCTAAGGCTGACAACTATTAGATTATTTGAAGGCTATGCACAAAGGAAGGAGCTGTGGCTCAGCTGTAGAACATCTGCTCAAAAGGTCCCAGGTTCAATCCCCAGCATCATCAGTTAAAAAAGGCCCAGGTAATAGGTGATGTAAAAGACCCTGACCTGGCATCCTGGAGAGTCACTGCAGACAATACTGAAATTGAAGGACCAGTGGCCTCATTCAGTATAGGTCAGCTTTATGTCAGAATGCAAATCTCAAGATTCAGTTTGCAATTTCCTCCATTATATTTTTCTTCTTAATCACGTTAAAGGGGGGGGGGGTAACAGTGAGTGATTATCAAAATATAGTTAGGCCAATAAGATTTGCACGTGAATATGCTGGAAATCTCTCCAACTTGTGAACATGTACAGAAATATATTCAGCTTGTTTAAACAGGGAAATGAGAATTAGTTAGGGAGGCAAAAGGATGCCTTGAAACAGGAAAGCTTGAAATGAACATCTCAATCGTAAGCCTTGTTAATAAGCTATTTGCAGTGGTGGCGAACCTTTGGCACTCCAGATGTTATGGACTACAATTCCCATCAGCCCCTGCCAGCATGGCCAATTGCCCATGCTGGCAGGGGCTGATGGGAACTGTAGTCCATAACATCTGGAGTGCCAAAGGTTCGCCACCATGGAGCTATAGCAATGACCCCGTGAGCTAAGAAGCACTCAGAAGATATTGGACCATTAAGATTTAGAACAGGGATCTGCAACTGCGGCTCTCCAGATGTTCATGGACTACAATTCCTATCAGGCAGGGGCTGATGGGAATTGTAGTCCATGAACATCTGGAGAGCTGCAGATCTCTGGTTTAGAAGCTTACATATGAGCTACCCTACAAAAACAAGAATAAGAATGCTCACTTGAAACTTTTAGTCATAGCCACATAAATGCTCATTGTTGTGCAAGATAAAATTGTTTTCATTCTAACATCTTAAACAGGGACTAAGTCCCCTTCCGCACATGCCGAATAATGCACTTTCAATGCACTTTGCAGCTGAGCGGAATAACAAACTCCACTTGCAAACAATTGTGAAAGAGGACTGAAAGTGCATTATTCGGCATGTGCAGGCCTAAAACAGTGCAGGATTATTTCAGTTTAGATGACATAAAGATAATTTCCTTTGTAATTTATTATCCTGATATGCTGCTTAACCAGCTTGAAGAAATACTGGTTGATATATATTTTTCTGCACCACTGAATAATGTTAAAACGGTCTCCTGGCAGAATAAACATTCCTTGTGCACGCCTTCAAATTTAACAGTCAGCTACAACACTCAGAAACTGGGCATGAATCCACAAAAACAGCCAACCTGGACACGAAGAGTCCATTCTTATTCCAACCAGGGCTGACGCTGCTTCTAAGATCGGACAAAATCACGCTAGCCTGGGCTATGCAGGTCAAAATATCTAGATCTTATTCTTTAGTGGTTTAAATACTGTATATCAAATAGAATGTTTTCCTCTTTTTCTTGAACACAAGGAAAAAGGGAGCCAATCCCCCCCCCCAAAAAATTACTTGCCAAATTGGCAAGGAAGCACGCAATGTGATCTTAAATTTCTGTTATATTAGTATTTAACCAGAGTAATACAATAATACATTCATAAACAACCATTAATTCTGTCATACAAAATGCGTACTTTGCATCAGATTCATTCATAAGTACCCGGAACCTTTCATGAATGATTTCAGTTAAACGTCACAAACGGCTAAGGAAAACACAGTTCGTCGGGGACAAAATATAAATGGCAGCTTATGTCCTCCGGTGTGTTAATATTTCTTAAGTGGACCGACACATAGTTCTTCTTCATAGTTACATCTAATGAAGGTTTTCTGTTATAGAGAGTGATCGACAAATGCACTTGCGTTAAATTATTGCATGTGAGCACTTTAGCACTGACGAAGAACCGAAAACGCTCGTAGCGCATAGCGTTTTGCATATCTTTGAAGAGTGCGGTTTTGCATATCATTGAAGATTGCTGTAATTTGCTGAAGACTGCGTGTTTTAGAAGAAGTGGTCGGACACCAAAAACAAGAGCGTTAAATGAGCTCTTGTAAAACATAGTGCATATTACTGTTCGTATGCGTTACTTTGCACAAGTTTACACGAATGTAACTGCTGGAACTATATACTCAAGCATTTCGGCAATTGCTGCGAAATTTTCCTGTGGGCGTGACATCTCCGTACTAGGTGTTACATTGGGATCATGACACCAAGTAGCATCTAACGAACAATTTGCTTGATGACCTGGATGTGAGGGCTAAGAACTATGTGTCGGTCCACTTAAGAAATATTAACACACCGGAGGACATAAGCTGCCATTTATATTTTGTCCCCGACGAACTGTGTTTTCCTTAGCCGTTTGTGACGTTTAACTGAAATCATTCATGAAAGGTTCCGGGTACTTATGAATGAATCTGATGCAAAGTACGCATTTTGTATGACAGAATTAATGGTTGTTTATGAATGTATTATTGTATTACTCTGGTTAAATACTAATATAACAGAAATTTAAGATCACATTGCGTTCTTCCTTGCCAATTTTGGCAAGTAATTTTTTTTGGGGGGGGGGGGATTGGCTCCCTTTTTCCTTGTGTTCCAGATTGTATCTTTTACTTGCCTTTCACTGTTATCTGCTGACTTTCCTCTTTTTCTTACCATATTTTAAAAAGTGGTTTTAAGTCCTAATACAATGGAGCCATCTTTATTATGGGAAATGTCCTTGCATTATTTTTAAGAGATGGGGGCAGCAGTAATATTAAATACTTATGTCGTTCTTTCTATTTTGTATACATTGGAGTATCTTCCAGGGACCTTTACCAACAGCAGGTGGCTCTCATGGAGAAATTACAAGCACAGCTGAAATGATGTGTTTTACTGATTCTGTTGCTATGAGCAGGATCACATAAAAAAACAGCAGAGATACAGGTCTGTGTCTAATTTATTTTTAATTTTCTCTTTGCTGCCAGGACAATAGAGAAGAAGCTATTTACTGGCACATCTCCTTGGTTTGGGAATTATTTCAAATGCGTTCTCTTTTCTATGTCTTTTGGAAAGGGAAAAAAAGGCTGATTTTAAATGTTGTCTTTACTTCCAAATTGGCTGTGATCGAGTGAAGCTAGCTCTAAGATGCTGGCAAACTTATGTTTCCTCTTTCAGCCCCATTACTAGAGCGGGAATAAAAAAATATATTTTTTCCAGTCCCAAAAAAGGAATGTGCTTGTTGGAATGCATAAAGACAATTTACAGATTTGTATAATAGGGTCTGCCAAGTCAGACTTACTTGAGTACAAAATTTCCTGTTTTGAACTGTGCTGAACAGAAGCCACTACTTAAACCAATTCAACATTGGCCACTCAGCCAGGAAAGCATATTGCTAATAAAAATAAAACAGAACACTTTTAAATACTGTTTATAAACAGCATCTAACCTGTAGAGAATACAGAATGACAGCCGTCAACCCAATCCAGCTGTGCAGACTGTACATGTTAGGAATCTTCGCGGTGTTATGGAAATCAAAAACAGCCACCAGTGAAATAATTGCCAGTGTCAGAGCAATGGTATTTAACCCAGCATGAATTAATTTCATCAGAACTTTGCTGCATTTCCAGGTCCATGGTAACCGGTACACAATAATGGCTAAAGATTGGGGGGAGGGGAAGAGGGAGAGGAGAAAGATAGAAAAAAAGAAAAGAAACATTTGCAAGTTTAGCGAACGTTTTGATGTTTACATTCAAAGTCTGTCAAAGCCCAGTATCAACTATTGGAAAGTTAGCGACAAGCCTGATTAATGTCTAACGAAAAAGCCACAACAACTGGGGTGGGTGGAAGGTGTTCCTGATTGTCTCAAACGAACACACAACATGAGACTTTCAGAGAATGTTGGTTACTCAATAAGCAGCAGCAACCAACAAATGGAACATGTTATCAAGCCAAGACATTCTTTCCCCTTTTACTTTTAACACAGAAGTCAAACTCGCGGCCCTCCAGATGTTAAGTTCCCATCATCCCCTGCCAGCATGATGCTGGCAGGGGATGATGGGAACTATAGTCCATAACATCTGGAGGGGCGTGAGTTTTGACACCTTTGCCTGAGCACATTCCATTAATGATGCAGCCTTTTCCCTTCCCATGCCCAGCTTGGTAGGCCATGGAATTTATTCCCCCAGCATGTGTGCATGTGAAGTACCATCAGGTTGCTTTGGTCTTGTGACGACCCTACGAATCAATTTCCTCCGAAGTGTCCTATCTTTCACAGCCTTGCTGAGGTCTTGTAAACTGAGAGCCATTGCATTTTTTACTTCTCCTGCTGCCTTCAATTTTTATTAGTGTTATTATCTTTTCCAGTGACTCTTGTCTTCTCATTACGTGAGCAAAGTAAGACAGTCTTGGTTGTTGTGGGTTTTCCGGGCTGCGTGGCCGTGGTCTGGTAGATCTTGCTCCACGGCCACACAGCCCGGAAAACCCACAACAACCAGTTGAATCCGGCCGTGAAAGCCTTTGACAATACATTAAGACAGCCTTGGTCTAGTCATTTTGATGGCAACTAACCTGGATAGCTTTAAAAGGGGCTTGGACAGTTTTATGGAGGAGAAGTCGATTTATGGCTACCAATCTTGATCCTCCTTGATCTGAGATTGCAAATGCCTTAACAGACCAGGTGATCGGGAGCAACAGCCGCAGAAGGCCATTGCGTTCACATCCTACATGTGAGCTCCCAAAGGCACCTGGTGGGCCACTGCGAGTAGCAGAGAGCTGGACTAGATGGACTTTGGTCTGATCCAGCTGGCTTGTTCTTATGTTCTTATGTTCTTATTTTAGCTTCCAGGGACAGTTCAGACTTGATTTGATCTAGAAATTCCCCGGCATACCTGTTTTAATTTAGATGAAGGTGATTTAAAACCGGCAAGTTAAGGAAATCAATAATTAAAGGCCACGATCCCATTTTCAAATTCAAACATTTCCTTGGCAAAAAATCTAAAAATGCTTTTATAAAAATGAAGTTAAAAAAATGCATTAGCTGCCTTTTTCCATTATGGAACTCAGTGGGGCTTACAATATAACCATTAGGAAAAAACATTAAAAACAATATAAACAAAACAACAATTATAAAAACACTCAAAAGGTCACAGTTTAAATTTTAACACTGTAATTAAGACAGTGAGGGAGCTAGGTACAACTCTCTGGACAGGTTGTTCCATGATGATCGGGATCGGGAGCAACAGCCGCAGAACAGCCGCATCATGGGGCTTCCAACAAAAAGACCCTCTCTTGTGTGCCCACCAGATTGGTGGGACAGTCAGGAGACCCTCTTACTGTTATCAATTCTTGAGCAAGAACATATGGGAGAAGATGGTCCCTCAGATACCTCATTCCCAAACGATGGCTGATTAGCCACAAAGCATCTGCCATGCAGCAGGAGCAAATGTCTGTCGCAGGCAGATATCTTGTACACACGTGTTTCCTTGAACCCCGGTTTCACTTTCCATTGTCTCCCCTGCAAATGACATCACTTCTAGAGCAACTATAATTTTCTTTGCCACCAGAGCAGGGCAGATTTGCCAGTAAGCACAGCTTTGCCCCAGATATCTTCCCTCCACCCACGGCCATCCCACCTTCCTTACTTCAGGACTCCCTGATGATCAGGCTTTTAAAAACTTGATTTCAACTTCAAGCATTTGTACCATATTTCAACTTCAAGCATTTGATTTCAACTTCAAGAATTTGTACCATATTAGATCAATTGAAATTATAGATCTAAAACAGGAATATCAAAATAAGAAGCCTCACTTTCCTCCCGTGGCAGCAGCAGCGGCAGGAAGTACGTGTGTGTGTATGGGGGACGGGAAGGGGAGAGAATAGCAACTATAGGTCATGGTTCCCTTCTTCAGCACCATGTGGTTCAGGGAACTGCTTTGCCTCTTTCATCTGACAGGGGGATTATTTCTGGAAAGGGGCCACAATATCGATATGACTGCAAGAATAGCAATATCAATATAACTGTGATTTGAAGGGCTTTAACAAATCCAGCAATCTTGAGACTGCTAGGTGTGATGAGCTCTGTGCCTTAAGAGTGAGTTGATGGGAGGAGTTAAGAGGAAAAGCAGAGACCGGGGAAAGTTCAGCACACAAACTGCACAGCAAGGAGTGAGTGCCTCCTGATGTGTAAAAAGAGTGTTCTAGGTAAGTATTCTATGCATAATGGGCCCCTGTAGGTATTTAAAGGACGAAACCTCTGTAATGTAACAAAATCTTTATATAATGCAAGAGCTTAAAGGAAAAGACCACAGCTCACAGGAAGTGGTCATGCCTGGCACATAAAGACCAGGTTCAATCCCATATCAGAACCCTGTACTACAGCAATTATTTGCAAGTAGATTACTTGCTCCACACAGGGAAATCCATTTCCAAATAATTGCTATAATGCCATGAATATTCAAAACCCATTAAGACGTGGGCGCAGCCTCCAGAAAGCTAGGTGGAAGATCACCTGATTCAAATATCAGAGAGCTGCTGCTAGTCAATTATTGGCTAGCTTAGTGGTTCTCAACCTTCCTAATGCCGCGACCCTTTAATACAGTTCCTCATGTTGTGGTGACCCCCAACCCTAACATTTATCCATTTTACAGATGGAGAACACTGATGCAGAGAGTCTTAGGCGACCCCTGTGAAAGGGTCGTTCGGCCCCTCAAAGGGGTCCCAACCCCCAGGTTGAGAACCACTGGGCTAGCTGAACATCACTGTGTTTTTAGAGGACACATTATTTATTTTTGTGTACCTGTAGAAGAAGGACACTAAGCTAGGTAACTTTCTTGAAGATAAGGACCTCAATCTAGTTTAAGGGTAGACAAGCTAGATTGTGGGTTAAACATCTAGAAGTCAAGATGGTAATTATCATAGAAAAATCACTGTTTTATCCAGTACTGAAAATAAATATCTACATTGTTTGAATAAGTCTAAAATATCCATGTTGTGAAGTAGAGGGCCAAGGCTAACCCAAAGCCGTCAGCTCTTGAAAGCTAAGAAGGCCCTGGTTGGTATTTGCCCTGAAAGACCACCAAGGAACTTCAGGGTTGTGACAAGAGGCAGACAGTGGTGATAAAGAGCTGGCAATAGCTGGTGGAAAAATCCAAATACAATTACAACCGTGATAACTTTGGTCAAAATGAAGTTGTAGTCAACTTAGTAAAGAGTTTATTGAAATGTAACGAATGCCTCAATGGACTTCCACTATCAGACACAAGACAACACACAATACACTGTGCTGAGCCATAAATTACAGCTTATGAGAACCCCACACAGGGTTAAGAGGAAAACAAAAAATTTGCTAATGAGTATATACAATTCCTTAGCTGGGGAACAAGTTCCCTGCAATGCACTTAGTGCAATTAAAATGAAACCTCTTGCAATTTTAAAGTACAAATCACAGTGCAATTAGAAGAAACCACAATTTGATCCTTTTCAGACTGTAACCCGGCATATTAACATGTTTTTACAAACAACAATGGTAAACATTAACACACAGTCACTCCTACAGCTCTTCCTGCCAAGTGGTCATCATCCCCTCTGAAAAAAAACGAGGTTGAGTTTGCAAACACCTGGATCTCAATGAATATTGTCTACTCAGTAGAGGTAGAGGCTTCATTATCAGAAGAAGTAATCTCAAGTGCACTAGAAATAGGATAGCCCGTGACACCTTTTTATACCTATTTGCACTCTGACACTATCTATTTACTCTATTTTCATTGTAATCCCAGGTATCTCAAGTGAACTTTTGTCTTTCGTACTCCCAAAAGTCTCACACAAAAACTTTTACGTCACCATCAAGGCACTTAATATTGGACTCAAAAGAGTCAGCCGAGGAACTACTCTGTATAGGTGGTTTTAGTTTGTTCAATCAGTGTTAAGTTTTTCAGCTTCTTGAATAGAAAAACCAATGATAAGCAACATTAACTCAAAAGTACAGATATTAAGAATGCACACCCATTTTTCCTGAAATCATTTTGCTATCCATAAAAAGAGTTGGAGGTTTTTGCAATCTCAAACCACGAGGGATCCTAGTGGCCCTGATGTAATCTTTTAAGAATGCTGTGTGCATACCAACCTTTAAAACAGTTACCGTAATTACTATGTCTTTTGATTTCAGCAAAACAGCCTGAGTTATCAGGAAAATTTTTCCAGGGAAGTAAGCCAAGCCTACATTTATTTGTCCTCCCCAATGAAGCTATTTTTTGCAAAACTTATGTCACATCTGTAGGAGTGACTGTATGTTACCAGTAATGTCTGTAAAAACAAGTTTCTGTGCAGGGTTAAAGTCTGAAAAGGATTCCATAGTGGTTTTGTACTTTTAAATTGCAACAGAATACCATCCCAATTGTAATTGCACTGTGATTTGTATTTTAAAATTGCAAGAGATTTCATCTCAATTGAAATAAGTGCATTGCAGGAAACTTGTTTCCCAGCTAAGGAATTAGTAAGGTTTTTGTTTTCCTCTTAGCTCTGTGTGGGGTTCTCATAAGTTGTAACTTACTTTCAGGCTCAACAGTCTGTTACCCGCAGGTTTTATTTCTGCGTGTTATCTTATTGAAAGTTTGAAAGTTGAAGCCCAGTGAGGCAACTGTTACCAGTGACATAGGTATAGATTTTTTATCGGGTGGGTTCAGGGGGCAGGGGAGGCGGGGAGGAGCCCATTCCCTCCTTTGCCAAAACTTGAGTCACCGATACCTTTATGGGGGATATCAGAGGAAGACGAGTTCAGTTAACATCAGGGAATTGAAACAAGATACAAAAGCTATGGTGGGGAGAGACAAGGCCTGGTATTATAATAATAATAATAATAATAATAATAATAATAATAATAATAATAATAATAATAATAATAATAATAATTTCAATTTAATAACCTGCCCACCCCCTAAGGCCAAGGTGGCGAACCTATAGCACTCCAGATGTTCATAGACTACAATTCCCATCAGCCCCTGCCAGCATGGGCAATTGGCCACGCTGGCAGAGGCTGATGGGAATTGTCCATGAACATCTGGAGTGCCATAGGTTCACCACCACTGCCCTAAGGGCTCTGGGCGGTGTACAACAAAACAGTGCATAGCTACAGTACATAATAAATAAAACAAAATATACACGTGATATTAAAACCTTAAAAAACATAGCAACATTAACACAACCACCATTGGTTGATCACAATTTATTGACGGTGCCTGATCCCAAGGCCCAGGGGGGGGGCAGGCAATGCCAGATGAGATCTTACATTGGCAGTGCCGAAGATGGCACAACAGAGGGCACGGGGGCAGGCAATCCGCAGCCGGCCTCCCCAAAAGCTCTTCGTGTTGACCTTGAGCATGAAAATTGGCATGGCTGCAAACTCTCTTTTTAAATTTTTTTTATTGTATAGAATGTTTATATAACTGTTACATACAATACATTTTTCTAACTATACATTTCCCCCTTTTTTCCCTCCCTCCCCCTCTTCTTTTTCTCTGTTGTTCAAGAAGATCCATTCTCCATATTCTCTTCTTCCAGATTTCTTCATTAAATCCAGCTTCTCTCATCCAGGTCACAAACATTGTCCATATCTTCGTAATATCTCTTAATTTCTCTTGCCATGGCATATTTTTTGCCATCGGCTGCAACTCTCTGTCCATCCGACAAGGAGTCATCAGCGGAAAGGCCCCTTCCCGGTTTCCATCTCTTGACCCCACCACAACTGCGTCCACTTTCCCCCCTTTCCTGACCTGCTTGGTTGCCCAAGGGGCAGCCCAATCCTGAAGCAATAATTTTAAACAGGCCGCCTCCCTGCCTGCTCTAGGCGCCTCTCTGTCCCGCCTCTCCCCAACCTCATTGGCCGCACCCTGCAAAGAGAAGCGGGTGCCACTTGCGGCTGTTCGTTTCTGGTTGTTGCACTCCAGAGCTTAATTTGATCCAATTTGTTTCTCCACTCTAGAAACGAGGGATGGATTAATAAACCAGCAGGAGGCTCCGAGTCCGACCATACGCAAAGTGCCTTCCCCTTGCACTACAGTAAATTGGAGTAATAACCTATAATAGTTATCGCTACCACTGCAAGGGCTCTTGTGCTTTTGACAACTGCATGATATGTAGAAATTGAACATACAGCTGCTTCCGGTTTTCTAGCTAGGGGGGCGGCTGAGCCCGGAAACAACAGACATGTAATGGGGGGGGGGGTTTGAACCCACGAACCCCCCCCTTACCTATGTCCCTGACTGTAACATTACATTAACTCTTTATTAAAGTCTTTTTGACTACAACTTAATTTTGACCAAGGTGACTCATCATGGTTATAATTGTATACAGAGGCAGACAGTGACAAACCACCTCTGTTTGTCTGTTGCCTTGAAAAGCCTACAAGGTCACCATAAGTGGCTGAGATTTGCTGGCACTTTCCACCACCAAAACAGCCACAAGGTTCTGCAGTATCAACCCATATTGTTTTGGAAATCAATATTGGACCCATGTTTTTTTTTCTTTTATACAGAAAATCAGCAGCACTCTGAAGGCTAACAGTATTTATTTCTTCATAATCTTTCTTGAGTCAGACTGAATTGGTACCAACATGGTTAAAGCTGAAGACAATTCCCCTGTAATTATGGTTCAAACAACCAGGCACTAGTTTTAAGATCCAGGACAGTCCTTGTTATCATTACTGTGCCTAGGAAGATGCAAAATAGAGGGGAGAGAATGTGTGAAGCAACATCCTAAATCTAACAAATCTAACTAAAAGATCAGGCATTAGGCTTTAGACCAGTGGTTCTCAACCTGTGGGTCGCGACCCCTTTGGGGGTCGAACGACCCTTTCACAGGGGTCGCCTAAGACTCTCTGCATCAGTGTTCTCCATCTGTAAAATGGATAAATGTTAGGGTTGGGGGTTACCACAACATGAGGAACTGTATTAAAGGGTCGCAGCATTAGGAAGGTTGAGAACTACTGCTTTAGACAAAGGGGGGAAAGTTAACACGCCATTGTACTGGAATTACACATTTTAAATCCCTTTCCACATATCCTGTTTGATGGACTACAGGTACCTTCACAGTTCAAAAAGACCCACAAGACGCCTCAGTTTAGGCTAGTGACTTGCTGGGTGATCTGTTAATTCAGCTCTATTGTCAGCTGATGATGGAAGCTGGGACTGTGCTAAGCAGTAGGAGGTGAATGATGTAGTTGACACAGTGGCTGGTAGTGTTGTTAAGATATTGAAAGCTTGTATACTCATGTCAATCTGCAGCAGTTCCTTAAGGGTACTGACTTATGTGCGGAAATCTCAGAGGCTTATATTAGCTATAAAGGAAATGTATCTTGCCAGTTTTCTTCCTCTGAACCTTTCAACAGTATTGCTTCCACCTGATCCCACTAAGTGGTTTAGGAGATAGATAAGTAGGGCACACAATTGTTCAGATATATGAACAGCACATAGGCAGAGGTTGGATTAGAATATCCCTAAAAATCCTAAGTAGGCATGCTTGGATGAATGGGAATGAACAATATTACCATCAAGACATTACATCCTCCTTACAGCTCTTCTAATATGTGTCCACCACATGCCAAGTTCTATATAGTTGAACTGTATAACTCACAAAGGAAACTCTGTTCCCAAATGGAATGTCCTGGAACATGAACCAAGGTATATTTCTGTCTTATAATAAGCACAATATTGACATTTGTAAAGCCTTCCCCCCCGACCCCCTGCTCCCAACTGCATATATACATTTTGGTAATTTCACAGACTTATTTTTAAAGAAAAGCATGTTCAAACATAGCAGTCTTGTGCCTAACGTTGTAGAGCTTACAAGAAGAAAGCCAGTTTAACCTTAGCTGGTACTGTAATAAGCAACCTTATGAATTTTGGTTTCACTGTGGCACATTCATTAGAGTTTATTCCCTTCCAAATTTGTACAATACCACAGCATATATATTCTAGTAATCTGTTACCACAAATCTTTTGTTGAACTAAAACCCAGGACCTTCTCCAGATGTTAAGACAATAATGCCAAAATAGAAAATCCAGTCTTAAACATGATAAAATAACAATGCTATTGCTTTCTCAAAGGGGGAGAGCTAAACAGTTATTTAAACTCAGTATTTTATGTTGTTGTTAGTGGATTTTATCTATTAAGATCTGACTCAAGATTTATTTTGGAAAGAGAAAGAGGTTTCCAGTACATGTTTTGGTTCTGGTGTGCGAACATGTGTAGCGCAGAGTGATTTTCGCAGACACCCATAAAATGTTGTACATTCCTCCCAAAGATGTTCTGTTTTAAGGGATTCTTAATTATCAATACAAGTAATACAAGCGAATAAACAGACATGGAGAACAGTTTAGTCTAAAGGTAGCAACTTGGCTGAAATCTTTTTCCATTCATTTCAACAAAACAGATGGTTGCAAAATAGCTTGCAGTTCAACTATTTCCATTTCACAACCTTCTGTTTCCCGAAAATCCAATACTGTCTTTTCTTTTGCACATTCTGACTGTGCATTTTTATTCTAGCAGTCGCACAAAGCATTGCCAATTTTACTTATGTCAAAACTCATTCACCCTTTAATAAAACTTCAAAGAAACTACTGACAAAGCCTCTCTTGCTCAAATCATGTATTTTTATGCTGCAGAATCATCACACCACAGCTTTGAAATACTTTATTCTTCTCAGTTAACTGCTTTCCTGAAACATACAGTGTAGTGATAAGACAGTAAAACAAGGATTAGCTCAATGTTAAGATGTCAACCACAGTTTAACTAACAGTGATGAGATCAAGATGGAATTCGATTGGCAGGTGGGGAAATCAAACAGTGGTATTTTACTGGTTGTGGTGGGTTTTCTGGGCTGTGTGGCCGTGGTCTGGTGGATCTTGTTCCTAACGTTTCGCCTGCATCTGTGGCTAGCATCTTCAGAGGTGTATCACAGAGAGAAGTCTTCCCTCTGTGATACACTTCTGAAGATGCCAGCCACAGATGCAGGCGAAATGTTAGGAACAAGATCCACCAGACCACCGCCATACAGCCTGGAAAGCCCACAACAACCACTTAAACAGTGCTCTTTTTCTCTTCAGGCAACTATAATTCTATGAGGAGGGGCTAGGGATCTTTAGCAGTAACTTCATTCAGACTTCAGTCTCAACAAGTCTTTCAAAGTCAGCATAGCCAAAATCAGATTACATCTAGTAAATTCACAGTATTCTATATCCAAACACAACCTCTGCCCTTAGTAACCTTCAATCAATTCAAAACTTGATACCTGAATGTGGGGAAAGAACAAAAGGATCTGGGCTGGAGCCCAACTATCAGGTTCAGTCTGAAAGCGAAAAATTTAGTTAAAACTTTTAGTGCATCTGTTTTACTTGTGTAATAGCCAGGGCCAAATTAAGACATGCTGAGGCTCCTGAGCTTTGTCACGTTTAAGGGGCCTAACAGTATTGCCAAAAACATTTGATAATTGGTAGGGTTGTTTTATTTATAGGCCTCTCATAACCTGAAGCTCTAAGTCAGGGGTCCCCAAATATTTTAAGACCGTGGTAATCTTTGGAATTCTGGCACAGGGTGGGTAGGCACAACCATATAATCACTGCCACAGGAGGCTACAGGAAGTAGAGACAGTAAGACAGAGAACTGCAGGAGAGAAGAGAATTTGGAACAAACCAATACTGTGTTCTCTCTCAAACAACTTGATAATCAGCATAGCCAATCAGATCTCCTGACAGGCAAGGGCCCTGCCTGTCCTCATCTATTAAAAAAAAAAAGTTGGACTCCAGAAAAGGCATTGAACGGTGCTATAGCACCCACTGGTACCATATTGTGGACCTCTGCCCCCGAGCTATAGCTTACTTAACCTGTGTCTAATCTGGCTATGGTAATATCCCTTGTTTCGAAGACTTCCAAATAACCAGACTGACCCATCCTCTATGCTTGACAGAACACTGGTTTTGCAGTTATACAAACACAGTTATACAAACACTTATGAAATTTTTGATCCAGGACTTTTCCCACAAGATGTTTTTCCAACCTTATCACTTCAGTGTCTATGGAAACAAACTGAGACACATTTGGGCACACAGCTCCTTCCTTAACCTACACTTGTCTTTATTTTCTCTGCCTGTCTTTCATATTTGCCATTTGTGTTTTTTTTTTAATTTGGAGGACCAGATTTGGAGAATTAGTTTAGGATCCCCAAGACACACAACTGATTTCATAATTTCTTATTTTTCTTCACATTCTCCTTTGGCAAATCTCTAGCAAAGCTTTGTGTAATTTTTAAATCTTTGATTCTTGTCTAATCTGCTCTGCTCTGGAGCTTTGCTGCTCCTGTTACCTAATGCAATGAAATCTAATCTATATCAAGGTGTGTACTCTTTGAATCTGTAGGCAAGGACTACTCAATTTTCTGATTACTCACTCTCTGTCTCTCTCTCACACACACACACCCTTAGTAATATGGAAAGAGAAAAATAATAGAGGTGTAGTTAGTCATATCTGCCTCTTGTAAGAAATAAAGTCTTCTTGCAGCCAAAATACTATAGAGTTACTGTGATATAAACTTTGGCCCACAGTTAACTGCATGAAGCTGATGCCAAATCAATTTTAAAGAATGAAACCGTATTCATCTGCACTAGTATTGCCTCACTAAATTCAATACGCCTTTTCTATTTGCTGCGTCTGAAGAACTAACTAATCTTCTCATCACAGATTTTGGATACAAAACACACAGCAAACCATTCTGGCAAGCCACAGGCTTATGAATTCATAAGCATAGCCATTTTCAACCTAAGATAAATTTCTTAGCGGGATTTTTTCAACTATAAATGCATAAGTACTTTCCTGGATTCAAGTCTAAATAAGATGCATGTCATTCTTTTCTCCACTAATGCACCAGTCATTCATCCTTGTCAAGGGTTTAACATTTACTCCTTCTGAATTTACAAAGTAAAATAATCCAAGTTATCAAATCAATCCCCCATTTACAAAGAACGTGCCAAGGATTACTGAAAAAAACAAAAACAAACCCAGGCAACTACAGTGTCAATAAGTGAACAAATAACTGTTTAAATGGAGGAGGGGGGGGGGGTCTGTACAAATTTTAATGTCGCATTTCTGCAGCCTCGTCCAACGTTTACGGAGAAGTTAAACTCCGCACTTTGGTACTCTAGGCTATGCGAGCATTCCTGATTGGTGCTTGCCCCTCGAACCAGAAACTAGATGGAAAAACAGAAAAACCAAGTCGGCTGCCTCCACCCGAGAGAAAGCGATGCTCCTGAAAAGCCAGATCAACAACCGTCCCCGGGAGCGATCTCTTTTCCCAGTTCCAGTTTCATGCATCGCAAAGCGGAATCTGAGGCTGCAGACGGAAGCTGCCGTTGCACGAGATCGCCTGCTTTCTAATCTTTTATTTTCCAAAAGGCTACAGTTGAGTCAGTGAGATGTGCAGGAGGGGAGTCCCATAAAAGACGAGACGGGGCTTCTCCCCAGCCTCACAACTTTCCAAAAGCGGCCAAAGTTTGGGAGCTCCCTCCCGAGCAGCCCTGCAACTACCCTCTCCCCCTCCCCAGCACAAGGCGCGGCTGCTGCAGGTCGGGGAAGATCTGCTTTGCAAGCGCCCACTCCTCTTGCACCCGCCGCCGCCTCCTACGCACCGATGCCTTGCACGAACACGAAGCCCGTGAGGATCAGGACCGGGTGCCAGTTAAACTCGGCCGCGCCGCCATCCCAGGCCAGCCCTTCGCGGTAGTGGAGGACCCAGACCAGAGTGAAGATGACGGAGAGGAAGCCGACCAGCAGCGCCGAGCCCAGGAGCGCCAGGAAGCGCCCGTAGTCCTCCATTCCCCTCGCAGTCCCAGGCGAGAATCGCCAGGCGGCTGCAGCAGACCCAAAACAAACTTCGGGGCCTGGGGAGGAGGAGGAGGAGGAGGAGGAGGTGGGCGGAGCCAGACGCCAGTCCTCTCCTCCCATAGGAGGGAGTAGCGGGTTCAGTCACCGCCTGTGATAAGAAACTTGGGGAGGAATGGAAGTAGACTCCGGCCATGCAAGCATCCTCTTCCGCGGGGCTTTTTGGACGGAATCCCTGCCCCTTCTGCACATGCAGAATAATCCATTTTCAGTGCACATTGCAGCTGGATTCTACTATATGGAATAGCAAAATCCACTTGCAAACAATTGTGAAAGTGGATTGAAAGTGTATTCTGCATGTGTGGAGTGGCCTGTCCCTGGCGGGGGGGGGGGGGGGGGCGGGATGGGCAGCAGACAATTAATTAATTGCATGTGAGGAACGGGCCCCATCCCTCCCAGGGAGGGCAGCAGACAATTAATTAACAATTAATTAATTGTCTTTCTGCGGTCCAGCATCAGTGCATTTAAAGAGATACTTAATTAGCAGAGATAAAGAGCACCAGAGATACTTTGAGTTGCTTTATATAAAAGTTTACTAACTGAACGGGAGGGTTATGTGGAATAAAGCAAATAATTGCCGTGCTGCTCTGTTACATATTGACAGTACTAACTATACACTTAAGACTATATCTTGCTCTTTCTTCCTACTTCTCTCTGTCCATGTGCTCTACTTCTCTGCTACAAAGAAAACAAGTTAAATTGTTAACTTTGATGTACACACTCACTAACATGTAAGCAATGGCTGTCTAACTGACCAATAACTAATCAACAGGTCAGCTCATTACAGAATCGTCTCAACATTCTGTTTATGTACAAACAGTTAACCTGGTTGCTGTGGGTTTTCCGGGCTGTGTGATTGTGATCTGGTAGCACAGCCTGGAAAACCCACAACAAGCAGTTGAATCTGGCTGTGAAATCCTTAGACAAAACGGTTGATTCTTTTATGACTGAGTTGTGACAGACACTTGCAAATACTAAGAGATGCAAAAAAAGGCTTTTGAGGACTGCTTCCTGTTTAAGGGTACCATGTCCATGCTAGGGAGAACTGGCTGAAAGTTGATACAGGGGCTGCCAGGCCTGGGGGCAGGGCGGGGCAGGGCGGGAGAGACACCTGGCAGCCTTGCAGCCTTTGAGGTAGGGTTACCAGGCCCCCAGCGAAAGCCCATAGCCGGGTGCGTGGGTTTAACTTTTGATTCATAGTCAAATTATTTTGTTTGTGTTGTTTATTGGTCTGCCTTTCTCCTTGGACTACACAGGGTGAGGGCGGGAGAGGGGTTTGTAAGCCGCCTTGAGGCTCCTTACAGGAGAGAAAGGTGGGGTATAAATTCAAACCCTTCTTCAATACAGGAAGGATGGTATATTCAGTAAACAATTCAATGGGATTCGGGTTGTAAAACCAATCTGAAGTTTAAAAACAGAACTGAAGGAAAGCACAAATCTTAACATGATATGTTAAATGATAGAAAAATTGTATAGAAGGATCCTAGTTGCAGCAAGCTAAGAACTGTAGTAAAGACCACAGTCCGTCCCTCCTGATTTTTCTAAATAGCTTTGTGAACTCTGCTAGTTGCAGGGAAAAGCCCTCTTGAACGATTCAGTTTCTATAGTTTGTGGAAAGCCAGGGGGGAGAGAGAGCCTTTCTGACTTCCTCAGGCAAGCCATTCCACCATGCAAGGGCCACAACAGAGGTGGTGTGTACAGGTGGTATTATTATTATTATTGATACAAAACAGTTACACACAGCAAGCAAGATCAATATGCTGGATTTTGTATTACATCACACGTCGGACACTTCCCAAGCATCTAGGACTGTGTGATGTATCGATGAATAATGCGTGCAGAGCCGAGTAGGGTGGCCTTTTGTAGCTGACATATGGTGATTTTGTCAGCGCCAATTGTTTTTAAGTGCCGTTCAAGATCTTTAGGCACTGCACCCAGTGTGCCGATCACCACTGGGACCACCTTTACTGGTTTGTGCCAGAGTCTTTGTAGTTCAATCCTTAAATCCTCGTATCGTGTAAGTTTTTCCAGTTGCTTCTCATCAATCCTGCTGTCACCAGGAATTGCAACATCAACTATCCACACTTTCTTTTTTTCCACAATCGGTGAAGGGTCAGGGAGTATTGTGTCTTCGTAAAACTTTGTCGAGTCTGAATTTGGAAGTCCCAGAGTAGTTTCCTTTATCGTGGTTCATTTTCAGTGACCTTTTCAGGTTTGTGGGATTCCACCAGTTCTTTGTCACAGGCAGATGGTAGCGTTGTGGCACAAGTTCCAGTGAATCATCTTGAGCTTAACCAGTATTATGCCTCATAGCTTGTAGATCCCGCCTCTCGCAGCCGATCTTCTTGCAGCAGCTAAGTATGTGATCTATTGTTTCGCTATTCTGCTTCCCTTGCAGAGTCTGCACTTGGGATCTGTAGGCTGACTTTTCAACCCTGGCTCTTTGATGGCGCTTTGTCTCGAATTGCTGTTTGTTCTTGGGCTGCAAGAATCAAGCTCTCAGGCTCCTTTTTTCAAAGTTCCATTTGTGAGCCACAACCAGGTTTTTTTTCCTTGTCAATTTTTTTTTTGTCCTCAACTTTTTTTCTAGGAGACTGTCCATGGAGAGCCTTCTTCTTTGCCATGTTTTCTCTTCTGCTTTGCAGTGTATTTTTACGGCATTCACTCTTTGTCTTTTGCACTTTGAGCAGTTTTCTGCTGTTCGAGCTTCCATCAATGTTGGTTCTTCTACTGTTTTTCACATAATCTGCCAGTGCATGTTGAGCTTTCTTCTCTCTTCCACCATTTGTTTGCTAATTTGCAGAAGCCCTCTACCTCCTGATTTTCTGGGTAGGTAAAGAGTCTGTCAACATTACCACGTGCGGTGTAATGAGTAGTGGATTGTCAGCCATCAGTTTTCTTTGTTTTTTCTCTGTCCAGATCATCCAGTCTCTGCTTTAAGCGCCCAGTTCCTACAATTCCAGCCAGTGTATCTGATGACGGGTATGGCCTCCAGGTGTTGATAGCCTTGGATGCGTATTCCCGCCGTTTAATTTGCTCTTCAAAATTTTTTCTGACCCTTTGGACATACTTCTCCTCTGCTGACCACATTTTCACATGTCCATGCTTGATGCTTGTCCAGCCTGTAGTATTCCCAAGGTATTTATAGGATTCAGGGTTGATTGCACTTTTATGGTTTTTTCCATTAGGCATCTCTATGCCCTTACTGTCAGTAATTTTCCCTTTCTTCAAATGCCACTGTGGCACATTTGTCCAAGCCGCAACTCCATACTTCAATGTCATTGCTGAAGATTCTGACTCCTGTGTTGGTCAGCGTGAGCTTCAGAATTTTCCAGTTTCTGATTTTTCCTTTCCATAAAGCTTTAATATCATCCATGTGCAACAGCAAAGTGGGAGAGATTTTTGGTGAATTTCTTGCAGTTTGATAGACCAGGTTTGTTTTTTTGTTAGAGATTGTTGACAGTGGGATCATTGCAATGATGAACAACAATGGTGACAGTGAGTCACCCTGGAAAAATTCTCCTCTCTTGATGTTGACAGTTCCAGTAGCTTTGCCGTTGCCCTACAAACAACTCAGTTTTCCAGTGTTTCATTGCATTTTGAGTAAACTTGCTAATATTTTCAACAAAACCCCAATGTGACATCCAGACATTTGATGATCCTTTTTTTTAACTGTGTGGCAGTGAGTCAATGCTTTTTTTGGTAATCAATCCAATGCGTTGTATACAGGTTTGTTTTATGCGTTTCTTTTGCAGTTCTCTCTCAGTGTCATTTTATCAATCAGAAGCTGATCTTTGGTGCCCCTACTTCTTCTTTTTTATTACCTTTTTTTGTCTCTACTGGCAAAATGTTATTTTGCCTCCAAGTAATCTTGGATTTGATCAGCAATTATGCCTTGTCAGCCAGTTTGAACATTGTAGGCAAACACGCTATTGGCCTGTAGTTTCCCTGGTATTGTCCCTTTTGCTGAATCTTTTCTGTTATCAAATATGTTTTTTTCCTAGTTACTTATTCCATCTCACTGATGTTTCCGAAAGTTTGCAGCATTCTCTTATTGAATTGTTAGAGGCCATTTTGAGTGAGGTGCAGGCTGGTCAGATATTTGAGCCAAAATTCATGCAACTGATCATTGCCAGGTGATGTCCAATTTTTTTGACTTTCTTCACTCTTTTAATACTGATCATTTCTATTGTTATTTCCGTAAGGTTTTCTCATCTTGTTGTTTGAAAATTTCTTTTTCAAAAGTCTCTTTATCCACCCAGCATTTTTTTGTTGCTTAGCCTTTTTCTGTTTCCCACAAATCTTTTCCAGAATGTATTTAGTAGCTGTTTCTTTTTTTCTGGTTTTTCATTCTGCACAGCTGCCTGCTGATTCAGACTCCCCTGGTAGAACCGCCTTTGATCAGATTGAAAAAGTTGGATTTTGTTTTGTACTTTGGATGACTCTTAGCTTCATATCGCTCAATTTTCTCTGGCTGTTGCTGTGATTTGTTGTTTCCACAATTCTCAAGTGCTTCTTCAATTTTTCTTGTGTTCAGCTTCAGTGCATTTTTAATCAGGTTATTCTTTATCTTTGACATTTTTTCAGTTTTTTGTTCCTTCATGTTCTCTCTAGATTGCTTGCATCCTGATTGTGAGGGAGTTCCGATTGATTTTTAACTCCAACCCGCTGATTTTCCATTTTGGTTTCTCCAGTCATTTTTTCCTTTACCCGGGCTTCCAGTTTTTTGTATCCCACAATTCTTGTGTTACAATCACTGCTGTACTGTATCTGCAAGCTGATTATTTCAGTTTCCTTCCATTGATGTTATCTGGATAGAAGTTCATGAGTGCAGCATTCACATCTTTCATTAGAGGTGCCAGATGTTTTTCTTGGTACTGTGTTTTCAATGTTGGCAGTCTTCGCCTCTCTTCCTTTGATGCATCATAGGTCATAGTTTTCTCTTTAAGTTCTTGTTGCCTTTGTGGTCCAATGTGCCAGGTGTACTGGAAAAAGGACCACAGGTTTTTCCATATGCAAAATTTCTGCATTTTCTTCTTGGCTCAAAATGTTCAGTGGACTCAGATATTGTTAGAACTCCTACAAATTGTCTCCACAGTTGCCTGTTCTACTGTTTCCATGATTTTTTTTTCCCGTATTTCTTCAAGTTCGACTTCACTCGGAATTTCCACCTTGTTCCTGGTTAAGTGAATCGCCTCTGGTCAGCAAGTCTCAGTTCAGTTACAGTTGAATCTGGATATTAGAGCTTTCCACAGCCGGGGTATACATCCGTTTTTGGTATGCGGCACGCTTTGGGGTTCCGATTTATGGTGTAGCAGTTCATGACAGTTCGATTCTCTCGGACATTGAAAATTTCTGCCGCTTTGGTAGTTGTTTTGCTTCCAGTTTGCCCTGCAGGCCTGTATGCCCTGGTTGCTCAGCACATGGGTCCTTGGTTCCTGTAGCCCACTCTTGTCGGACGGATGTCCAGGTTCACCAGCACCGGCCAGCGGTCCTTATTATCCTGGGCGTGAATCGAGGCCAGTATAGACTTCTTTTGAGTTTGTTTCACCATATTTTAAATGGGTTGGGTGCACTTTAGTCCTTTCCTCCCTCAATTGAGACCACTCTGGCATGGTTGAACCTGCCGGTAGTTTGCACTACCGCCAGCACAGCTCTCAACATCACAGAAGCAGTTAAGCCCCCCGCCAACGACAAGGCGGCACCCGGTGGGGGGATTATTATTATTATTATTATTATTATTATTATTATTATTATTATTATTATTATTATTATTATTATTATTACTGGTCTTGATAGACCACCCAACCCCCGAAGAGCTCTGGGTGGTGTACAATGAAACATAAAACAAATACAATACAAATATCATAAATACAATATACCAATAAAACATTAAAATACATTATAGCAGTAGTTATAGGTAGTTGCTGATTTTGCCCATTTGTAGGTTTGTGCTTGCAGAAGACCTTGCTCAGATGAAGGAATGTTAGAAACGTGGGTCCAAGGACCCTCAAAATAATGTGGACAAAGTTGGTGAAGCAGGTAACAAAGCTTTTATTGGGTTACGGTCTTGCAAGATCGGGTGTCCACCCAGTAGTAGGCACACACTTCCTTTGTTCTACAACAGTTTATATTACTTTTTCAGGACTACCCAATCCCTCCCTCACTTCTCCATTGGCTAGGAGATGAGGGCCATAGCCTATTACAATTCATCTAGTCATACTATGTCATATACCAGGTGGTATCTCCTCCAATTAATACATCTCTATATGGTCATTTCCTGTAATTAATATTTGGTTCTTTCTTAACTGTCAACCCTTTCTCGTTAGTGTCTTCAAGGATATATATCCATGTCGTGTCTTCATGAGTATATATCTTCATGATACTCTATCCTTCCTCTGGATGCCCCCTCTGGATGCACCTGCCGACGCCTTTGGTTCCCCTTATCTTACTGGCCAGAGACACCATCATATTTTACCCCTTCATCCAAAGGCCTTCTATCTTGGCACAGGATCTTAGCCTCCTATAAGCGGGTGCTTTTTGGCACAAGAACCTAGGTTTTCTTGACCCACTCCCCTGCTTTGAAGACACTATCTCAAGCTTGCTAGGGGCCCTCTTATCAGCAGGTGTCTGTTTGGCACAAGAATTCATGTTCCGTTACTGTTTATGACTATTGAAACCAGGCTTCAGAAGCATCTTAGAAAAAGACTTTAGCTAGAGGCCTTAAGAAGCTTCTGAATGGAGTTTCTGCTTAATAGCACCTACTGATTAGGATCTAGAGAAGCAAGCTGTTTTAGCTATTTTTATTAACTTTTAAACTGAGAGAATAACATTTATAGCAGGATTAATTCACACATGAAGCATTAGGGATGTTACATATATTGAACATGAGTGATTAACATATTCTTTACGTTTCATTATTTAGCTACAATATAAAAGCATTCAAATATACAAACATGATTATAAACTACTACATCACCACATCACCTATTATTCCCCTCTAACCCCTGACCTTTCTTCTTCTGCTAGCTCATTATTTTAAAGCAGGTGTGCTTTTAATTGGGATATGATAAGAAATACACAAGTCAAATGGAATATACTAAGCATCATACTCCCATCTCTCTTTGGATTCCATGCAACTTAACAGGCCTTCAACCTCATTATATTCAAGTGTAGATACTATACATGGACTTTATATTCAGAGTTCACCTACTAAATCTTGTGATTCTGTGAAGGGTATATGCTTTGTGACTTCTAAATCCCATATTTGTGCACTATAATATGTTTATGTGTGTAGATAACTCAATATAATCTTACACCTTATGAAAACACCTAAGGATACCTTCTTTTATAACTTATAAGGCAATCATTGTCATTGTCCCATGTATACTTATGTTTATAAAAGTAACACCTCTTTGGTATATGTAAAAGCAACAATTTCACTTCTCACAAGGAAGAAGTTGTGGTGGTCCATAGGAGATGAGGCAGACTCACAGATATGGGGGTCTAAGGCCATGGAGGTCTTTGTATGTTATAGGTAACGAAAAAGGTTGGAAAAATGCCTATCAATAAGATAAATACCAATGGAGTCCAATATGTTAAATTTACAAAGCTTTAATTGTTAGAATACTGAAGGTTTCAGTATTACATATGGTGGTCTTAGTCTCTGAGTCAGCAAGGTCACAGGATAAAGTGGACTGCTTCCCTAGGTGCTTTAGATTTGCATTGTCCAGATAGTGATTGGCTGGCTCAGAGTCTAGAAGTCCAATAAAAGGTGGAGGTGAAACAGTTGTGGTGTGGTGGTGGTGGTGGTGTAGAGAGACGTTTTGCTGAGCACTTTTGGAAGAAGGAGATAAACACCTTCCTGTTTATTTTGGAACCAGCTGTGTCCGTGTGATTATTTACTCCTGGTGGAAACTGGGCGTTCCAGTGCGTATTTTCTGCTAACATTAATACAATACAAATTATAAAAATTTCATTGAAACCAAAACCTTTTCAACCGCACAGCCTTCCTCAGTGGTACAAATTTTTAAAACACACACCCTGAAGGAAAATTATTCAAAATACAACATTTCTGACTGAAGCTTTTAGCCATGAAAAAAGAAGAAATGTGGGGCATGGAGAAGAAAAAGATCACATGGGTTAATTATTGTGTGAGTAATTTCATCAACACAGATAGAAACGTTCATTTTCAGGTAGGTTTATTCAGACTATTCCCGGCCTACTGTAATGAGCCTGACCTGAGGTGGAACGGAGGGGGAGAGAATGGTCTTTCTCCTGAAATGCTGCCCTGTCTGACCTGTTAGAACAGTGCCCTGAACAGAGAAGTCTGTTGAATGCAGAACTCCATATTGAGACTGTCTGACCTTTTGGGCAAGACTGAAAAATGACCCCTCCCCTCCCCAACCTCATGCCTTGCACGTACTCAGGAAACAGCATTTGATTATGAACAACAGCATCCCTGGACAAACCAGTTCTCTCTTGTCTGTGTCTCTTAACTTACTCTGACTCACCCTCCTTGTGACCATCTATGCTGTAACACCCATTAAGGGTCATTACCTGTTGTCCAACAGCAGGCAAAACCCATCAAGTTAATGGGTCAGCCATCAGGTCAACAGTCTGATACTCAAGACCATTACCTCACCTGGAACAGCAGGAAAAATCCTTTGTTCAAGGATTTCCTTTGCCCCAAGACATGTTTTTTTTCCTATAAAAGCATGCCTCAGACCCCAGTTAGGTGTTCAATATTATCACACACTACCATGCTGCTTGATAATATTGTTCCATCAGCGGTGATCATCCAGATTCTAGTGCTGGTCATTAGGACTCTGTCTTTTGGACGTCCACTATAAGACTGGTAAATATAATCTTTGATGCCCCATTTTATTCCATTTTCTTATTTTCTCAATAAAATCCTTTTAAAAAATACATTTATTTTCTCTGCTGGTTTCTTATGATGAGCTGAAATCTGTATACAAAGGATATATATTTCAAGGACGTCGGTAAGGGGGGGGTTCTCGGGTTCAACCCCCCCATTACATGTCCGAAGCTCTGTCCCCCGTTTGTGGGGGTTTTTGGTATTTTTTCAGTGTTTTTTCAATTTTTGGCCTGGAGGGGGCGCTGGTTTAGGCTAGCAGCACCAAAATTTCAGGGATTTGTTGGGAGATTCTCCTGATGAAAGCACCCAGGTTTGTGAGGTTTGGTTTAGGGGGTCCAAAGTTATGGACTCCCAAAGGGGGGTGCCCCTATCCCTCATTGTTTCCAGTGGGAGCTAATATGAGATGGGGGCTATTATTATTATTATTATTATTATTATTATTATTATTATTATTATTCCCCCCCCCACCCCCCCCGCCCCCCCACCCCCCCCCCCCCCCACCCCCCCCCCCCCCCACCCCCCCCCCCCCCCACCCCCCCCCCCCCCCACCCCCCCCCCCCCCCACCCCCCCCCCCCCCCACCCCCCCCCCCCCCCACCCCCCCCCCCCCCCACCCCCCCCCCCCCCCACCCCCCCCCCCCCCCACCCCCCCCCCCCCCCACCCCCCCCCCCCCCCACCCCCCCCCCCCCCCACCCCCCCCCCCCCCCACCCCCCCCCCCCCCCACCCCCCCCCCCCCCCACCCCCCCCCCCCCCCACCCCCCCCCCCCCCCACCCCCCCCCCCCCCCACCCCCCCCCCCCCCCACCCCCCCCCCCCCCCACCCCCCCCCCCCCCCACCCCCCCCCCCCCCCACCCCCCCCCCCCCCCACCCCCCCCCCCCCCCACCCCCCCCCCCCCCCACCCCCCCCCCCCCCCACCCCCCCCCCCCCCCACCCCCCCCCCCCCCCACCCCCCCCCCCCCCCACCCCCCCCCCCCCCCACCCCCCCCCCCCCCCACCCCCCCCCCCCCCCACCCCCCCCCCCCCCCACCCCCCCCCCCCCCCACCCCCCCCCCCCCCCACCCCCCCCCCCCCCCACCCCCCCCCCCCCCCACCCCCCCCCCCCCCCACCCCCCCCCCCCCCCACCCCCCCCCCCCCCCACCCCCCCCCCCCCCCACCCCCCCCCCCCCCCACCCCCCCCCCCCCCCACCCCCCCCCCCCCCCACCCCCCCCCCCCCCCACCCCCCCCCCCCCCCACCCCCCCCCCCCCCCACCCCCCCCCCCCCCCACCCCCCCCCCCCCCCACCCCCCCCCCCCCCCACCCCCCCCCCCCCCCACCCCCCCCCCCCCCCACCCCCCCCCCCCCCCACCCCCCCCCCCCCCCACCCCCCCCCCCCCCCACCCCCCCCCCCCCCCACCCCCCCCCCCCCCCACCCCCCCCCCCCCCCACCCCCCCCCCCCCCCACCCCCCCCCCCCCCCACCCCCCCCCCCCCCCACCCCCCCCCCCCCCCACCCCCCCCCCCCCCCACCCCCCCCCCCCCCCACCCCCCCCCCCCCCCACCCCCCCCCCCCCCCACCCCCCCCCCCCCCCACCCCCCCCCCCCCCCACCCCCCCCCCCCCCCACCCCCCCCCCCCCCCACCCCCCCCCCCCCCCACCCCCCCCCCCCCCCACCCCCCCCCCCCCCCACCCCCCCCCCCCCCCACCCCCCCCCCCCCCCACCCCCCCCCCCCCCCACCCCCCCCCCCCCCCACCCCCCCCCCCCCCCACCCCCCCCCCCCCCCACCCCCCCCCCCCCCCACCCCCCCCCCCCCCCACCCCCCCCCCCCCCCACCCCCCCCCCCCCCCACCCCCCCCCCCCCCCACCCCCCCCCCCCCCCACCCCCCCCCCCCCCCACCCCCCCCCCCCCCCACCCCCCCCCCCCCCCACCCCCCCCCCCCCCCACCCCCCCCCCCCCCCACCCCCCCCCCCCCCCACCCCCCCCCCCCCCCACCCCCCCCCCCCCCCACCCCCCCCCCCCCCCACCCCCCCCCCCCCCCACCCCCCCCCCCCCCCACCCCCCCCCCCCCCCACCCCCCCCCCCCCCCACCCCCCCCCCCCCCCACCCCCCCCCCCCCCCACCCCCCCCCCCCCCCACCCCCCCCCCCCCCCACCCCCCCCCCCCCCCACCCCCCCCCCCCCCCACCCCCCCCCCCCCCCACCCCCCCCCCCCCCCACCCCCCCCCCCCCCCACCCCCCCCCCCCCCCACCCCCCCCCCCCCCCACCCCCCCCCCCCCCCACCCCCCCCCCCCCCCACCCCCCCCCCCCCCCACCCCCCCCCCCCCCCACCCCCCCCCCCCCCCACCCCCCCCCCCCCCCACCCCCCCCCCCCCCCACCCCCCCCCCCCCCCACCCCCCCCCCCCCCCACCCCCCCCCCCCCCCACCCCCCCCCCCCCCCACCCCCCCCCCCCCCCACCCCCCCCCCCCCCCACCCCCCCCCCCCCCCACCCCCCCCCCCCCCCACCCCCCCCCCCCCCCACCCCCCCCCCCCCCCACCCCCCCCCCCCCCCACCCCCCCCCCCCCCCACCCCCCCCCCCCCCCACCCCCCCCCCCCCCCACCCCCCCCCCCCCCCACCCCCCCCCCCCCCCACCCCCCCCCCCCCCCACCCCCCCCCCCCCCCACCCCCCCCCCCCCCCACCCCCCCCCCCCCCCACCCCCCCCCCCCCCCACCCCCCCCCCCCCCCACCCCCCCCCCCCCCCACCCCCCCCCCCCCCCACCCCCCCCCCCCCCCACCCCCCCCCCCCCCCACCCCCCCCCCCCCCCACCCCCCCCCCCCCCCACCCCCCCCCCCCCCCACCCCCCCCCCCCCCCACCCCCCCCCCCCCCCACCCCCCCCCCCCCCCACCCCCCCCCCCCCCCACCCCCCCCCCCCCCCACCCCCCCCCCCCCCCACCCCCCCCCCCCCCCACCCCCCCCCCCCCCCACCCCCCCCCCCCCCCACCCCCCCCCCCCCCCACCCCCCCCCCCCCCCACCCCCCCCCCCCCCCACCCCCCCCCCCCCCCACCCCCCCCCCCCCCCACCCCCCCCCCCCCCCACCCCCCCCCCCCCCCACCCCCCCCCCCCCCCACCCCCCCCCCCCCCCACCCCCCCCCCCCCCCACCCCCCCCCCCCCCCACCCCCCCCCCCCCCCACCCCCCCCCCCCCCCACCCCCCCCCCCCCCCACCCCCCCCCCCCCCCACCCCCCCCCCCCCCCACCCCCCCCCCCCCCCACCCCCCCCCCCCCCCACCCCCCCCCCCCCCCACCCCCCCCCCCCCCCACCCCCCCCCCCCCCCACCCCCCCCCCCCCCCACCCCCCCCCCCCCCCACCCCCCCCCCCCCCCACCCCCCCCCCCCCCCACCCCCCCCCCCCCCCACCCCCCCCCCCCCCCACCCCCCCCCCCCCCCACCCCCCCCCCCCCCCACCCCCCCCCCCCCCCACCCCCCCCCCCCCCCACCCCCCCCCCCCCCCACCCCCCCCCCCCCCCACCCCCCCCCCCCCCCACCCCCCCCCCCCCCCACCCCCCCCCCCCCCCACCCCCCCCCCCCCCCACCCCCCCCCCCCCCCACCCCCCCCCCCCCCCACCCCCCCCCCCCCCCACCCCCCCCCCCCCCCACCCCCCCCCCCCCCCACCCCCCCCCCCCC